>NC_136407.1:5232488-5872488 GCF_965140285.1 Lepidochelys kempii
TAGTTTGAAGAATGCTGTCATAAATATAAAGGGAAGGGTAAACCCCTTTAAAATCCCTCCTGGCCAGAGGAAAAATCCTCTCACCTGTAAAGGGTTAAGAAGCTAAAGGTAACCTCGCTGGCACCTGACCAAAATGACCAATGAGGAGACAAGATACTTTCAAAAGCTGGGGGGAGGGAGAAAAACAAAGGGTCTGTGTCTGTCTGTATGCTGCTTTTGCCGGGGATAGAACAGGAATGGAGTCTTAGAACTTTTAATAAGTAATCTCGCTAGGTATGTGTTAGATTATGATTTCTTTAAATGGCTGAGAAAGGAACTGTGCTGAATGGAATGACTATTCCTGTCTGTGTGTCCTTTTTGTAACTTAAGGTTTTGCCTAGAGGGATTCTCTATGTTTTGAATCTAATTACCCTGTAAGGTATCTACCATCCTGATTTTACAGAGGGGATTTCTTTACTTCTATTAAAAGTCTTCTTGTAAGAAAACTGAATGCTTTTTCATCATTCTCAGATCCAAGGGTTTGGGTCTGTGGTCACCTATGCAAATTGGTGAGGATCTTTACCAAACCTTTCCCAGGAAGTGGGGTGCAAGGGTTGGCAGGATTTTGGGGGGAAAGACGTGTCCAAACTACGTTTCCCAGTAAACCCAGTTAGAGTTTGGTGGTGGCAGTGGAGATCCAGGGACAAAGGATAAAATTTATTTGTACCTTGGGGAAGTTTTAACCTAAGTTGGTGAAAGTAAGCTTAGGAGGTTTTCATGCAGGTCCCCACATCTGTACCCTAGAGTTCAGAGTGGGGGAGGAACCTTGACAAATGCTTGATAGAGATCCTGTCGGTGTTTGTCTCTGTCTGAGGGATTGGAGCAAATGCGGTTGTATCTTAGAACTTGGCTGTAGACAACGGATCGTGTGATGTGGTCTGTATGAAAGCTGGAGGCATGTAGGTAAGTATAGCGGTCCAGGATAGGGTGGTGTTTATGTGACCATTGCTTATTAGCACTGTAGTGTCTAGGAAGTGGGTGTCCTGGGTGGCCTCTCCTTCTGCCCCTCCACCCCCACCAACATGATACAGTTCTGCGGTGACCTGGAATGCGACTTTCCACGTCTCCGACGGAAGCAATATTTCCAACACACCTCTGAACAACACACTAATCCACAGAGACCTTCCGACCAACACGACAAAAAGAAGGATTCTGCCTGAAGGTCGAAACAGCAGACTGGACTTCAACTTGAGTGCTTCAGCCGACAAGCACGGGCTGAAGTGGTCGAAAAGCAGCATCACTTGGCCCATAACCTCAGCTGTGCAGAACACAACACCGTCCACAGCCTCAGGAACAACTCTGACATCCGAATCAAAAAGGCTGACAAAGGAGGTGCTGTCGTCATCCTGAATAGGTTGGAATATGAACAAGAGGCTGCTCGGCAGCTCTCCAACTCCACATTCTCCAGCCCATTCCCCTCTGATCCCACTCAGGGTGACCAAGAGAAACTGCATCATCTGCTCAAGAAACTCCCTGAAAAAGCACAAGAACAAATCTGCACAGACCCGCCCCTGGAACCTCGACCAGGGGTCTTCTATCTGCTACCCAAATTCCATAAACCTGGAAATCCTGGACGCCCCGTCATCTCAGGTATATCTGGCTAGGGATGCTGGTCGCGCAGGGCCTGAGGAGAGAGTCGACACAGCCAGATACTCCTGCTGTCTGGATGCCCATACCTGAGAGGATTTCATCGCAGTCTCTCACGAGGGGGTTCAGGCTCCAGTGCTCTGCTCTGTTTTCCCAGCCCTGTGCAGGGGGTTGTTTCCAGTTTCAGAAATGGGGCAATGTTCACACACTCCCAATGGGTCTTTGCATGAATCAGGCCCTAAGCCAGGGGCAGGCAAACTTTGGCCTGATGCCGGATCGGGTTTCAGAAATTGTACAGAGGGACAGTTAGGGGAGGCTGGGCCTCCTCAAAGAGCAAGACATGGCCCGGCCCCCGCCCCCATCTGACCCCCGCTTCTCGCCCCCGGATGGCCACCCCGGGCCTCCGGCCCCATCCAACACTTCTGTTCTCTGAGGGGCTCCAGATCCCCCTCCCCTAACAGCCCCCCACCACTCCATCCAACCCCCCCTCCTTCCTGTCTGCCACCCGGACCTTCTGCCCCATCCAACCAGCCCTTCTCCCTGACCGCCCCGGGACCTCCTGCTGCCATTCATCCCCCTGTTCCCCACCCTCTCACCACCCCGACCCCATCCACCCCCCAGCCCCTGACCCCCCCCGAACTCCCCTGCCCTCTACCCCACCCCTCCCTTGCTCCCTGCCCCCTGACCGCGCAGCCTGGAGCCCCAGGACCAGCCGCCGGGCCGCACTGCAGAGAGCCCCGGGGTCGGCCAGGCTCGTTGCCCCGCTGCCCGGAGCATGGGCCGGCGGCGCTGGGAGCGGAGGCTGCGGGGGGGGAACGGCAGGGACGCGGCCGGGGGCTCTCCAGAACGGCTCAGAGCCCCCGGCCCCTCTTCTGCCCCCCCCCCCCGCTCCCCACATGTCACAGCCACCCCACCCAGCTGAGACACCCCACCCCACAGACCCCTCCCCTCCCTACAGCCCCCCATAGCCATGCTGTGTCCCCCTGGGAGCTGCCATGGTGCTGCCCCTCCCAACCCAACCCAACAGCCGCAGCCATGCCATTGACCCAAGTCCCCAATCCAGGTCCCCTATAGCCTCTCCCTCCCCGACATCCCTCCCAGACCCAGTCCCCATCCCTACAACCCAATTGCCACCTGTCCACAAGCCCCCTTTCCTCCTCCCACAGCACCAATCCATCCCCTACCCTCCCACAGCTCCCACCACACAGACCCCTCCACCTCCCAGCTGGGCCCCCTCCCCGCCCCCCTCCACCCCACCCACCCCGTCAGACACCCGCCCCCGCTGGTGCACCAGGGTTTCCCCAAGACCCACCAACAGCTGTGAATGGTGTGGGGGAGAAGGTGTTGGCATTTGGTTGTGTATTGGGATTATGTGTACATGTCGAGGCTTGTGGGGGCTTTGTGCTGGGGGAGAAACTGAGCCCTGATTCGGGGCCAGGGCTTCTCTGACTCGGGGTCCTATGAAGGGAGCCAGCCTGTCAGGCCGTGGCACAGGAGCCAGCAAACAGGGCTGTAAACAGGGGAGTCTGAGGGGGAGTTTGTCTTGTGGTGCTTGTTTGGGGTTTGTTGTTCCTGTGGGGGGTGGGATTTGGGTGTTTCCCAGGTGAACAGGATTTAGGTGGGAAGGCGATGACAGACACAGAGGCAGCGGTGGGAGTGACTCATGTCGTGGAAGACACAATGGAGATGACTGGCTGTGGAAGCTGCCGCATGTCCATGATCCTGGAGGGGGGACCTGGTAAGAGTTTTGTCTGCATGAAATGCCGTCTGCTCGAGCTGATGGAGGAGAAGATCTGAGGTTTGGAGATGCAGGTGGAAAGTCTGGTTGAGTTTAGAAAGGGGTTTGGGCAGATGATGGAGCAAAGACATGAGGTATCTGAAGGGAAAAGCTCAGACTTGCAGATGGAAGCAGGACTGAGGAATTCTGAGGGGAGACTGCTGGGTGAGGAAAGTGGTCAGTGAAAGCATGTGACTAAAAAAAAACCAGGCAGAGGAAAAGACGGGCTAGTGAAGGAGAAATAGAGTTCAGGAATAGTTTTTGAGAGTTGGAAAATGAAGAAGGGGCTCAACAGGTAGTCACTGAAGGTGGAGGGGCAAGGAGGAAGAGAAGAGTGGCTAGTCCTATAGGAAAAGGGGAAGAGTCAATGGAGACTACACCAAATATGAGCCGCAGGAGGTTACAGGATGGGTTGAAGAGGATTACAAGGGAGAATAGGAATGGAAAGAACTTGCAGCCAGAGGGAACAGGGGATAGACTGGAGAATAGCATTGTCACCAGGGAAAGGCAGGGCTACGTGATCGGGGACTCTTTACTGAGAAGACTAGACAGGCCTGTAACCAGAGCTGATCCAGAGAATAGAAGGGTGTGCTGTCTTCCAGGTGCTAAGATACGGGATGTAGATCTGAGGTTGAAAAGGATCCTAAAGGGAACGGGAAAGAATCCCCTAATTATCCTTCATGTGGGAACAAATGATACAGCTAGATTCTCGCTGGAAAGGATTAAGGGAGACTGTGCTTGGCTGGGGAAGACGCTAAAGGAAATCGAGGCTCAGGTGATCTGTGGTGGGATTTTGCCTATTCCTGGAGAAGGTCAACAAAGGCGTGACAAGATTATGACTATCAACAGATGGCTCAGGCAGTGGTGCTAGAAGGACAGCTTTGGGATGAATGGCCACTGGGAGGCATTCCTGGACAGAGGACAGTTCTCTCGGGATGGACTTCATCTGAGTAGGGAAGGAAACAGACTTCTAGGATGGAGGCTGGCACAACTGATTAAGGGAGCTTTAATCTAGGAATCTGGGGGAGATGATTGGTTGGGGGATGTCCAGGTAATCTCCATGCCGGATTTTAGCCTTGAGAGGGAAGAAAAGAAAGTAAGAAAGGATACAGCCGTGGGTAGGGGAATGGCTATAAGGAGGAAGGGCAGTGTGGACACCAGTCTAGTAGGTTCTGCTGGCTGTGGAATGACCGTGCCTCATTGGGTAAAGAACGTGAGCGAGGCCAAACAGCAAAAATGAAGATGTTTGTACACCAATGCGAGGAGCCTTGGTAACAAAATGGAGGAACTAGAGGTACTGGTGCAGGAAGTGAAACCAGATATTCTCGGGATAACAGAAACAGGGGGGAATAGTCGTCATGACTGGACTACGGGTGTTGAAGGGTCTGTGCTGTTTAGGAAAGACCGAAATAAAGGTCAAGGTGGTGGAGTAGGATTGTCTATCAATGAGGAGGTCGAATGTAAAGAAATCAGCGATGGAATGGATAAGACAGAGTCCGTCTGGGCAAAAATGACATTGGGGAAGCAAACGACTCGAGCCTCCCCTGGGATAGTGCTTGGAGTCTGCTAGAGGCCGCCGGGATCTCATGTGGATATGGATCGAGCCCTCTTTAATGTTTTTAATGAAGTAAATACTCATGGAAACTGCGTGATCATGGGAGACGTCGCACGCGCGCACAACACGACACACAACCCGTCACACACACACAAATCACACATAACACATCACACACTGAACAAAACACTCAAGACAACACACACACAACCACGTCTCACACACACACGACACACAACATCTCACACACAGAGACACGTCTCTCACACACGCCGACACACACACGCAAGGCACACGACGGCTCTCACACACGTCCACACACACACACACGACACATGAGGTCGCACACACGCCAACACAAACACACACGCCGACACACGACGTCTCTCACAGATGCCGTCACAAACACACACGCCAACACTTGACGTCTCACACACACACATCGACAGACACAGACCACACACATGCCGACACATGATACTGACACACATGAAACCGACACACACCACAGACGATGACTGACACACACACACACAAGACACACAATGTCTCACACACACACACACACAACTTCTCTCACATACGCCCACACATGCCCACACAACACACGCAGAACACACACCCACACACACGACACACGCGACACGACACGCCCACACACCACACACAACACAACACACGCCCACGCCAAAAGACACACACAACACACACCGACTCCCACACACGCCCACACACACACCCGCCCACACCCACTGACACACACACCCGCCGACTCACGACGACTCACACACAGAGAGACGGCAAACACACTGACACACACGACGTCTCACACGCCCACGACACGTCACACAACACACAAGACGGCAGAGGACACGACACCGAAATCACAGCCCCGGAGACGACCCCCCGCGGGGGCGAGAGCGGAGCGGGGACGGTCGGGGGAACTCGGTCTCTGGGCGGCGCGTGGGGCCGGTGTGGGCGGGAGGGAAGAGGGCGGCAGGGCCGAGGGCGAGATTCCCAGCCCCCGTCGAGCGCTGTGGAGCGAGGGCTCCGGCTCGGCTCTCGCAGCGGCTCTGGCGAGGAATGGTGCCGGAGCTCTCGCCGGAGGGGAACGCGGCAGGAGGGGCCTGAGCCGCTTGGGCCTCTTTCCAAGGAGGCGGAACCAGGCCTCCGCTCTCTGCCCGCTGCAGACCCGGCTGCCAGGTCGGCACTTCCAGTTCCTCGTCCGCACTCGCCGTCTTCTCGTGTGTTCGCCAACTCGCTCTCTCCCCTCTGCTCTCCTGGTGCCGTCTCCCTTGGTAGGACACGGGTAGGTGTGCATTCCCACAGGTGAGGTCTTGGGAGCCATGGAGACGTCGGAGCGGAGGAAAATCATGCAGGGCAGTAGAAAGGCTGCAGAAAGTACCTGAAGAGACAAAGGGAATGAGAAGGGGGGAGTCCAGACTAAGACAGGAGTCTAGTCTGTAAAGAGAAACAACGGGAAGTCTAAGCTACAGAAACTCTTCAAGTTGCCAAAAGACCTTTAGGATGGGAAATGACTTCTTGAATCCAGTCTCTTTAAGATCTTAGGCTTAGTATGTGTGTGTATTTGTATTTGCTTAGCAATCTGCCTTCTTCTGTTTGCTATCCCTTCTAATCACTGAAAATCTGCCTTTTCTAGTGAAACTATTTGTTGTTTATTATTATTATTAAACTCAGTTTGTGCAACGGGTGCTCCGGGAGGAAATGATTTGTGTGTTACTCCAAGGGGCCGCCCGGTGACACTGTTGCTCCATAAGGGAAATGCTTTGTGCAATACCTGGTTTAGCCACCCACTGTCACTGTTGGTCCAGGAGGGAAATGATTTGTGCAATACCTGAATTGGCCACGCAGTGTCCCCATTGCTCCGTGAGGAAATGCTTTCTGCATTACTCCAAGTGGCCACCCGGTGTTACTGTTGGTCCAGGAGGGAAATGATTTGTGCATTACACTGACTGGCCACCCGGTGTCACTGTTGCTCCGTTAAGGAAATTATTTGTGCATTACCCAGAGTGGCCACCGAGTGTCACTGTTGCTCCATTAGGGAAATGCTTTGTGCAACACCTGGATTAGCCACCCGGTGTCACTGTTGCTCTGTGAGGGAAATGGTTTGTACATTATCTGGATTGGCCACCTGGTGTCACTGTTTCTCCACGATGGAAATGGTTTGTGCAGTACCCTGAGGGGCCACCCAAGACAACACACAGAAAACACGACAGACAACACTGACACACACACACACACAACACGACACCGACACACACAGAGAGAACACTCTCACACACACACAACACAGGACACCGAAAGACACAAACAACATGACACACAAATAAACTGACACACAAAACAGCACACAACAAGACACACAAAAATCACACACAACACACGACACCGACACATACACACACACACACTTGATGACGCACAAAACAGCAGACAACGTGACAAAGAAATCACACACGACACCGACACACACACACAATATGACACACAACACCTCACATGACACACAAAACGGCACACGTGACACACACACAACACGATGCACAAAACTTCGCACACAAAATATCACACACCCACACACAACACGACACACGATACCGACACACGACACACAAAACGGCACACAACACGAGACACAAAAATCTCACACAACACATGACACCGACACACACAACATGCACACAAAACGGCACACACCGTCACATGCACACAACACGGTATACAACATGGCACACACACACACTCAACACGGACCACAACACGCACACATAAACACGTCTCACACACACAAAACAACACACAAGTCACACACACAACACGCAACACGACACACACAACACGACACCCAGCAGGTTTCATCGAGGAGGAGGATGTCCCGGGGTCCCCGGGCGATGCTCTGGGACTGCTCCCCAGGAAGCCAGGCAGGACTCTGGGGAAGTCTCCTCTCGGGGAGCAGCCTGTCTGCAGGACACACAGCTCCCCCGGCTCCACCTTCCTGGCTCTGACCTCGGAGCCTTCAGCCTCCTCTGCCCCTCCCTGCGCTTCCCACAGCCAGTCCGCCCAGGCGGGGTCCTGGGGGGGGCAGAGGGTCCTGCCCCCCAACTCCGCAGTCAGACGGGACTCTCAGCCAGCCAGGAAAACAGAGGTTTATTAGACCACAGGGACATGGTCTAACACAGAGCTTGTAGGTGCAGAGAACAGGACCCCTCAGCCGGGTCCATTTTGGGGGGCAGTGAGCCAGACAACCCCGTCTGCCCTTCACTCCATGTCTCCAGCCAGCCCCCAACTGAAACTCCCCCCAGCCCCTCCTCCTCTGGGCTTTGTCCCTGTCCCCGGCCAGGAGGGCACCCGATTCCTTTGTTCTCCAACCCTTTAGCTCTCACCTCGCAGGGGGGAAGGGCCCAGGGCATCAGGTGCCAGGAAAGAGGGTGTCGGCCATTCTCTGTGTCCAGACCCCTGCACACACCTGCCCTCCAGAGCTCTGCAACGATCATACACCCTTACCCCACCCCCTAGATCCTTAAGAACTGCATAGGGGAAACTGAGGCACCCCCACACAATTCAGAGGAAACATGAAGTCCTGCTTCATCACAGATGACTCCAGGAGGTGAGTTGCTTGCTATCCTACCATGTTTTTCTGTCTCTCTCCTCTAGTATGTTGGCCAACACACACACTCTGTCTCTGTCTCTCTCTCCTCTCCTCTCCTGGTGCCAACGATGACCAGGCCCCGGGTGCCTGGGCCCCAGTGCCCCGCCTGTGCTCCATCTCTTCCTGTATCTGCCTCGCCCCTTCTCCCAGCCCACACTGCCCACCGCTGCCTGGATGATTTCCCCCTCTCCTCCACTGCACCCCCCTCTGTGGGGTCCCTGCCACTCACCGTCTGCCTCCTCTCCTCCACCCCCTCCCCCGCTGCCCCACGGGTCACTCTGGGGGCCGGTTTTCTTCACCATCTTTGTGCATGATCTGGAGGATGGGATGGATTGCACCCTCAGCAAGTTCGCAGATGACACTAAGCTGGGGGGAGAGGGAGATACGCTGGAGGGTCGGGATAGGGTTCAGAGTGACCCAGACAAATTAGAGGATTGGGCCAAAAGAAATCTGATGAGGTTCAGCAAGGACAAGTGCTGAGCCCTGCACTGAGGAGAGAAGAATCCCATGCACTGCCCCAAGTGTGCCATGTCCCCGCCCCGAACCGACCCTCCCGGAGCATCCTCAATTCCATGAAACAGCTGTTCTGTGGTGGGCAGGAAGTGCTGGGAAGGAGAGTGGGGAGTTGCTCAGTGGGGGTGTGTCTCTCTGGGTGGGGTCTGTGTGTGTTTACGCACAAGCTGATTGTGATGTCACGGAGCCAACAGCAAAGAGTGTTGGGCGTCAGCATTCTTGCCCTGCCGTCAGTCTGCCAACTGGCTTGGTTGACAACGGCTGGTGACCCAAGGAGCTGCTGAGAGACGCGGACCATCCCTCTGTCAGCAACTTCTTGAATCAGCTATTTCCACAGGTGTTTGAGGAACAAAAGGATGAGTTTTTACAGAAGGTAATTCCCAGATTCTTTCCCTGCTCATTAGATCGCACACGACAGGTCGGTGCCTCCTTCTCCTGGGGACGGGTGGGGGCGGGTGTGGCAACAGGTAGGTCTCAGCGTTCCCTTTTGATTTGAAAGTGGCCATCTCTCAGGTCTCCTCCTGCTTCAGCCGGTCAGGTTCTTTGGAGGCAGATTTAGATGATTTTATCTTTCAGCAGACTAGTCGGGGGGAATTTCCAGGGATAGAACCAAAAGGGAAGATAACAAAACTCGTGTAGAATTTAGATTGAGATCTCCATCAATAGTCTTTCCCTTGGAGTTGCCCCTAATGCACTCCTTGCCTTCAAGTTGGGAATAGAAACCCTTTGTCTCCTGTCATGACTGCCAAAGAAATGTGTATTGAGAGAATATCGATAGGATTGAAATGCACATAAATGAGCTCAAATAATGCAGAAGAAATGAATCTTAAGATATATTGAAAGTGATACAGCTCCACTCCCATCCCCTGGCTGTCATCTTGGTAGTTCTCTCAGAAAGAATCTCATGGCGATAGATCTCAAAACTCTCTACAAATTCTACTCTACCCCCTTGGGCTAGAGAAAAGAGATGTGTCGATCCCCCCCGCCCCACAATTCCTTTCCAGGAAAGGGGTTTCAATCAACTGTCGCCTACATTTGTCATGGGTCTCGCTGTGATTTCTTTGTCCTTGTTTTGGAGGCCTAACTTCTGACTGGATGTTGGAAATAATATGGGTCATTCTTCATTTCAAGTTGACTGATTCTTTCCCCCATGCTAATACATTCCAGATTTTCAAATAGTTGAGAAGAAGTCAACATATTTGCAGCTGCTAATTCATCCTTCCAGACCCTCAAACCCTCGAGATGACAATCTTTTCTTCCTTTTCCTGGCTTCTCTGGGAACAGAGCTTTCTTGGTTTGCAGCTTGGCCCGATCTGTTCCCAGAGTCCCAACATTCTGTGCACAAAGGAGTGGGGTTAAGAAGGAAGCATTTTTGCAACTAGGCCCAGGCAAAGAACATAGAAATTGACCTTTTGCTCTTTCTATCCCTAGCCTCTGTTTGCCAGGTGCCAGGAATGAACAACAGGAATGGATCGCTTGATGATTCCCTATTCATTCCTTCTGGGGCACTCAGCACTGGCTACTGTCAGAAGACAGCGTACTGGGCTCAATGGACCTTTGGTTTGACCCAGTCTGGGCGGTCTTGTGTTGCTTACCTTCTTGGTTGCAGCAAGCAGTCCTGGCTATTAGAGGAGCAGATGGCTTCAAAAGACCACTCTCGTGGATCTGGGAATCCTGGGCAAACTAATTCCCTTCCTTTCGAGAAGGACAGAAAAACCCATTTCCTCCTTCTTTCTATTCCAGGCTTCGTTCCTTTTTCGAAAGACTCACCTCTCGGGAGCACAGAGAGATCCACGTGCACAAAGTGCTCGTCCAACCTGCAGCCATTGAGGCATGCTCTGGCCTCAGCCCCCAAGAACAGGCCTTGCCAGAGAAGCCCCAAGGAAGAAAATGCTCATGGACCATCATGAAAAGACTCTGTGTCTGTTGCCGATCCCACAACTCGATGGCAGAGAGCAGTGAGGAGAGAACAGCTTCCTCTCCAAGAAGGTGGACGCACTTGTCCCTGCAGAAGAAAGCAGCGGAGACCCAGGTGGAGGCAGAGGAGGTGAAGCTGCAGGAGACGACAGACAAAGTCAAAGCGGATCTTACAGGTGAGATGGTTCAATCCACATGGTTCGCGAGGAGCATGTGAGGAACACTCACACCAGTCACTCGACAAGCCTCGACATCAGGGCCGTCTCATGGGACAGTGATGGGTACCTCTGGCTCTGGAATCCATATAGAGGGTGGCAGAGGTCCATGGCTGAGGTGGGGAGAGCTGACAATGTCAGATCACCCCCCTCTGGGGATCTGGCACGGTGGGGTGGGGACTACGAACATTGTTCCAGGCTGGAAGGAGAAGAGAGAGGCTGGATGTTGGAGGAAATCCTTTCTTTTCTCCTGGATTGGGTCCCTTTCCTCAAGAAAATGCTCCAGAGGTCTCAGCAGGTCACAGCTGGAAACCGTACCAGAGCTGAGTCATTCCTTCTTGGGGGGTTCAATGCAAAAGGAGGCCAGGTGCCCATCACTGACAGGAAAGGGGTGCAAGGGGAGCGGAAGAGTAGAGGACACCATTGAAAAGAAACTGGCCCCGAGGGAAGAGGAAGCCTCGTGTGGTTAAAGCCTCCAGCTAGGAGTCAGGAGAGCAGAGTTCTCTGCTGAGCTCTGCCAACAACCTTCAGTCTGACCCTGGGCAATTCGCTTCAGGGCTCTGGGCCCAACTTCCATCCTCTGTAAACCGGGGGGAAGACATGGAGAAGCAAAATGTTAAGAATGTTTCTTTCTGCTGCAGGGACGAAGAAGGAGCCGTCTGACACGAAGGGGAAGTGGGAAAAAGGAAGCCCAGAAGAGCAGGAAGAAGAGCACACTCCCAGCCCCTCATTAACAAGCAGCTCCCATATGACGATGGTAATGGTGCTGTGTGGCCGTGCTCATGGAAAGCATCCCTTGCTGTGTGTAGGAATATCTCCCAGGGGCTGAAAAGAAACACTCGTCAAGGGTGATCAACTCCAGCCAGTCTTTATCTGGGTCGCTTGAACGAGGCCCGCTTTGACAAAGGGGTTTAGACACCTAAAGAAGTCCAGAGGTGCTTTGTGGGATTGGCAGAAGTGCCTGACTCAGGTGCCCAATTCTGATGCACTTTCCATGGCATACAGGCACGGCTGAAAATCAGACCAGGCCCATCCCTGCCCTGGTCGGGGGAACCCACATATCTCCTGGCTGTGGGGTTCTGGCCCATCTCGTGGTACCAGGACCGCTTCGAGACACAGAGAAAAGGAGTCTGCTCTAGAGCCTTAGCTAAGAGCCTCTTGGCTTTTCGCTCCTGTGGTCGAGGCTCCTGCACTAAGCCCCAGAGGTCCCAGGTTTCCTCCCACCTGCCAACATCTGGGCTCTGTCCGAGTTACAAAAGCCTCTAGACACCTTTGTAACTCTTCCTCTTCGGGACAGAGCACCCTGCAGCGCATACAAAAGGCTGCAATTCTGGGAGCTTCTGACCCGCCGGGGGTCTGGAGTATGGAGGCGAGTGTGCCACTCCGCCGTGCTCTACTGCATCCTAGGATATCAGGGTTGGAAGGGACCTCAAGAGGTCATCTAGTCCACCCCGTTGCTCTAAGCAGGACCAAACCCCAATTTTTACCCTAGATCTCAAAATGGTCCCCTCAAGGATTGAACTCACAACCCCGGGTTTAGCGAATGCTCAAACCACTGAGCTACCCCTCAGCTGCTGGCAACCAGGACAGACGGTGCTAATCCAGCGCCATGCAGGCCAACTGCAGTAATCCCCAGGGGGTGCCCTGAGACCCCAGGGCAAAGGCCTCCAGCACCCCAGGCCCTGGGTTGAGGTGACCCTGGAACCAGGCCCCCTGGAGTAACATTGTGCCCAGTGAGTTCTCACCCCCAGGGCTCTGGCCCCAGAGGCCCAGGCTTTGGGCTTCTCTTCAGCCAGGCAAACTTGCTTCTTCAGTCTCAGTTACTTTCTGTCCTGACGGTGATTCCTGCCTGTTTTCTGGCAGCCCCACAGGCTGCTAGGTGGGGAAGGAAGAGGGTGTTTCTGTTTGGGCCCTATTCTCAGTCCCTTCCTCGCAGACACTGTGGGCTGTCAGAATTGCTGAGCCAATCTCCTCAGGCGCTCGGGGTGGGATGGGACATGGGGCAGGTTCTCCAGTGACCCCTCGGCGACACTCAAGGAGCAACTCGAATGGGCTTTGCAGGACATTGAGGCTTTCTCAGCAAAAGCGGGGTTTCCTGCGAGGAGGGGCTAGCGAGGGAGGAAACGGGGTGGCCCTTGGGGTCCTAGCACTGCCCGAGAGGCTCCCATCTCTTCTCAGGGGAGGGGGCCAGAGAGGGGACAAAAGGCTAAGGAAACCTTAGCACCTGGGGAGGCTTTTGAAGAAAAGGGCTCAGCCGGAGTCTCCAAGCTCCCTCAGCACTGCCAGCCTCCCCCGGGGACAGACTGTTCCAGGGCAGCTGCCCGAGGGAAATACTCAATCCCAACAGGCTTTGTCCCTGTTCTTTGCAGACCCCCAGGGAGCACCCTTCCTCAGCCCCGCTCCATGCCCTGCTGATGGCAGCCGTGAAGGGTCTGACAACACCCACCCTGCAGAGATTTAGAGCCGCAGAGGAAGAGCTGAGGGCCATCGTATCTCTCCACGGAGACAAGATGGAGAGAGTAAGAGACTCCTGCAATGGGGCAGGGGGATGCTGCGCAGAGAGGGGGATGGGAGAAGTTCCTCTCCTTGGAAACCATTCCTGGGACACTGGCATGGGATTGGAAGGTTGGCTCAGCCCCTTGCCATTCATCGCTTGGCCACGGGGATAGGCGACATTCAAGCCCTTCTCCAAAGACCGCCTGCACGTGGCGCGGAAGTGCAGACTTATTCCCTTCCCGGGCTTTGGCTTTCCTGGAAATTCTGAGACTAATCAATGAACAGAATCCTCAGCCTGAACTTCCTCCCCAACCTGCCTGTTCCTAGGGTTTCCTGCAGGTCATCCCTGTCTCTGCCCGAGTTCCTTCTTTCCAACAGGTCCCAGTGGGAAGATAACAAATGGCCCCTCAATCAGCAGATTGATTTGTGCAGGGCTCTAACTCCTGCTAGCAGAACAGGTCAACAGAATCCAGCCACCCGCCTTGGAGCTCCTGCTCCTTGTTTGAGAGAGGAAAGAGCAATGACCAATTCCTCACGGAAGAGTCCTAGGGGGTGGCTTGTCCCTTTAGGGTCTGTCTCCCTGTGTTGCAAACTCTGCAGCAGGAGCCTGAAAGCCTGGCCCTATGGACTTGGGCTCCCAGGGCTGGTACTGAGGGGCCAAAACAGCAATGCAGACTCTTCTGGGCTGGGGCTGGAACTTGATCTCTGAAGCCTGGGGAGGAGGGTGGCTTCAGAGCCTGGGCTCCAGCCCAAGTCACCTTGTCTGCACTGCTCTTCTAAGTGCCATAGCATGAACCCGAGGTTAGAGACCCGGCTTCAAGATTCGTCGCGGAAGATTTTAAAATCCCACAGTATGGAGATTCTCCTTAGGGCTGGGGCCGGGAGCTGGCTAGCCCCACCCAACTAGCCCTGCCTCCCATCTCTGCCATGGGCTCTGGGATACATTGGTAGAACCAGCTGGGTCTGGAGCAGTGCTTCTCAACCTGTGGCCCGGTCAGCACAGAGCTGCGCCCCTTTGGGACATCCTCAGGGACAAACAGGTCGGATTGGATGTGCCCCACAATGGAACCTAGGTTGAGAACCTCTGGTCTGAAGGAACGGATTGTGCAAGAAAGAGCTAAAAGGAAGTTGCAGAGATGGAGGAAAGGCTCCTGGAGGGAAGCCCTTGAGAGCGGGGCAGAGAGCCGTTTGCTACGGCAGGGAAGGCCCTGGGACATCAGGGGAGTTAGGACTGTGCCCACTCTAAGGTTTTGTGCGTGTTTTTGAGCTTGAAGGTGCTAACCCAGACCTCAGGAAGACTGGGGTTCCTGGACTTGTCAAAGCCTCTTAGGGAGCAGCCAAGATGGTCAACCGAGGTCAGAGGAGGCTTGCAGGGCTGCCAGGAGGGCTTCCCTGGGAGGAGGCCACTTATTGAGAAATCCATCCCTCAACTTTCTGGCATTCTTCCAGGTTGAAGATGTCGTGGGAGGGATCTTAATCTGGCTTGACAACAGCTGTGATCCCAGAGCCAGAAGAGCAGTGCTCAGGGCCATGGCCTTGCTGGCTCGCTCCCACCCCCAGGACGTGGTTCTAACCTGTGTGGCTCACACGCTCTCATCGCACAGGTAGGGAGCTGCTTTGTTATCTCCTCAGTCCAGTAGTTCTCTTCCTGCTCCTACTGACAGGCCACAGGCCGGGAGGGATCCGTGGGGCTCACACAGTTGGAGGGAGTTTCCTGCTGTGCAGAGAGCTGTCCACGCTTTCGAAGAGGAGATGGCCAGGCCCAGCCACTGAGGAGCCAACCCCTCCTCCTACACTCCCCGGGATGGAGACCATGCCACTTTTCTGGAGAATTCCAGCATTGTCCTGATTTCTATGGGTCACCCCACTTCCTCTCAGATCCAGTACAGGGCCAATCGATGATTTGGGGGCTCATTCAACATCCCTGGCTCATGAGGTCTGGCTGCTCCTTACTGCAGGAGCGAAGGCAGAGATGGAAAAGGCCCATGAGGCCCATCTGTCTATCCCCTGGAGACCAGTGCAGGATTCTAACCTGTCGTCAGACCCCCCAGTTATTCCATGGCTGAGGAATTGGTGACAAAATGCACTCATCCTTATGGAGCTGTGGGGCAGAGGTCAATCTCTTAAGACAGACATTTCCAGCCCGTATTGATGCAAAAGAAAATCAAATCAAATCAACAAAAAAATCCTCCCCACATGACCAGAGCCTAAATGCAGTGCAGCGAGCAGACAGCTAGCATTAATAGCTCTGAGAGGGGGGAGTGCCTCTTTCCACCTCAATAGATTGTTAACTTTCAGTCCTGCTGGTTATTGCTGATCACTTGGAAGGGTCAGCCTGCTGAGGGGTTTGTAACACAACCCCCATGTGCCTCGGGGCCATGAAACCCAACTGAACCCTAGCCAGAGGTCAAAAGTCCAGCTTTCCTTGGCATCTTCTGCAATGCAGTTCTGCACTGACCTGAGCGAAATTTGTGTCACACTGCAGAGCAAATTGAAGAGCAGCAGGAAAGAAATGGAACTTCTTACCCAATTCAGTTATCAGAGGAATACAGTGTTGGTTTTCAGATTTCTTTGAGTGTTTGATTTGTAAACCTTTCTGAATTTCAGAATCAGGTCTGAATTTCTTGGAACAGCCACAGTGCTTTCCAGGGGCTGTGCTCAGAAGTTACAGAAACTCGGCAGCATTGGCACAGAAGTTCAGTCAAGCTTCCGGAAGACCTTGCTTCCAGGCCATTTGCTCTTGAGTTGTCCAACCTAGTTCTCAATGTCCTAGGGCTTGACCACCACGTCCGACCTTCCTCACCAAACTTGGAAGTCAAATGACTGGAAGTCTTTTGGATCCATCTGCAGTCTTCCTCTGCAGATGCCTGCGGGGACCAGCAGGACTTAGATCTGCAAGAATGGAGGAGGGGGATTTCAGTCCTACTTTCCTTCCATCTCTGTCACATTGGGCTTTACAATCTCCTCTTCCAAGCTCTTGAATCTTCTCAGATCAGGGCGTGTGCTGACTCACTCTCTGACCCTGTCCACCACACTGCAGTAGAATTGAGCTGCTAAGAGACACTTGGCCAAACGCTGGGTCTCCGTTATAGCCCCAAACAGCCAGAGGAACTCCAATGATGTCAGGCAAGTTTCTCGGGACTGACCCAAGTGTAACAGAGCAGAATTTTGCACAGTCTGCGGGTCACAGTTTGGTGGTCATTCTGTGGTCAGTACATGCTCACTGTCTTGGAAAGAGTGGGTTAGCTTTAGAAAGAAGAACCCATTAGGGGAAAGGAATAAATACAACTTTCTCTGAAGGGACTTGCCCTGCCTTAGCCTCCCTGCACCAGTGGCAGTCTCCTCTGGTATTCCAAGCCTCTCCCTGGGGAGGGCAAGAGATGGCCAAGCAGGAAAGCTCTGACGTGTGTTTCTGAATTTGCAGATGTGCCATTGAGTTGTGGAAGGCCTTGGGTGAAGAACCACAGCTCACCAGGGAGGTGCTGCAGCAGCTGCTGGACAAGCTCCAGCAGAGACGCCGGGAGGAGAAGAGCAGCCATGTGTCTCTGGCTGTAAGTGAGATTTGAGATGTCACCTTGCGAACCCGCCACCACAGGGAAGATGGTGCCTCTGTGTGTGTGTGCGAGTTTCACCTCTTCTTACCTTCAGGCCATGGCTCCACCACACATTGAAGCCGACCTAACTTAAATGGGCAGAAAGCCGCCACAGCGATTCCATCCCTGGTGTGTGTCCGCACTTTGCTGCTCGTGTCGGCAGTGCCCGTCCTCCCCAGAAGGGCTTGTCTTGATTGTAGGGTCAGGGTGGGGCATTGTGGGAAGGCTCCTGAAAGCCAGTTGAGGAAAGCGACGCGGTGTCTGCACGGACGCGGCATCGACCTGACTGCATCGACCTGGACTCTCTGCCACGTGTGGAGGTGGAGTGACGAATTTGGCACCGAGGGGCAGTTCTGATGATGGGAAGGAAATTCCATCCTTAGGGGGATGCAGAGTGAGTGGCCTTGCGTTGACCTCACTCTGGAGTGTAGACCAGGCCTTAGTGTGTCCTCGCCACTTCCAATCAAACCAAAGAGGGGTCAGTAAAGTTTCCCCCAGGTCAAAGTTACACATCTGAGGTGGTTTATCTGCTGGTACCCTGGCTCAGTTGTCTTCTGCTCCAGATGGCCCTTTAGTGAGCAGGTGCAGTTCAGGTGTCTCTTGGAAGTCTTCAGGTTTCTGGCTCTGTAAACTGTGGCTAGAAATCTTCCCAACATGGCATCCTGAGAAGTCCAGTACTTTTGACTGGGCCAGAAACACTGGGCCTAGGAGAACGGATCTCCTCAGGATGGTTTCAGCCCTTCCAGTCATGGCTGGAAAGCCAAAGCACAGGCTCTGCACCAGAAAGAGAAATAATGGGGAATAACGTCATCCAGACTCTTCTCATCTTTCCATCCTGCTTCCGTTCCAGGAATGGGGGAAGGTTCAGGAGCCTCCAAATGTCCCCACCCCACTCAGAAGCCAATACTGTTTTGTAATACGCTGCAGAGGAAAGGAGACATGACAAAGGGACAGTAGCGAATGACAATGGGGGCAGGTGGCAGATTGGGAGAGCTGAGTGAAATTCTTTCCCCCCTCCAGGCAATGAAGACCATTTATGAGCTCCTTTTCCTACGGGGATACCGAGAAGCCATCCTGCAAATGTATCCCCAGCTGCTCATTCTCTGCGTCAGGCAAGTGCAGTACGTGATGGATCTGCACTTGCCAGGGACCTACATGGCCAGGCAGACATCCAGCCCCGAGGAGGGATGCAGCTGCCTCAGTCTCCTAAGGTAATGACTGAAAGGAAAAGGAAGAACAGATTTGTTGGGCTAAACACATGGGGGCTGTTCACGGCCATCAGTTGTTCGGGTGCTGTCCTTAGCCCAGGCTCAGTTGGGAGCAGGTCTCTCTTGAGGGAAAAGGGTTGAGAGCCGTGCATTCTTGTGAGTCACACTCGCTCATCTGACGCCGTCCACAGCCCAGCTGCTTTCCCTACACACTCAGGCAGCAGCCATGTTTGTGCATCCATCCACGTCTGCCACCCGCCAAAGGGTCAGTGCTTTCATCAGTGCCTCCTGAGCAAATCCGTGGGCCTCTCTCCCCGAACGCGGACAGAGCCACACCGGCAGCACATGGGGACAGGCACCGCAGGATGTCAGCCTCACAGGCAGACAGGAGGAAGAGGGACCAGTTCATCTGGTTCTGTGGGCACAGTTAGGGGCTTCCATCTGCACGGGAAAGAGAGAGTGCCAGAAGACACCTCAGGTGGCGTAAACTGATGGAGCTTTGCTCGATTCCACCAACAAAGGATCTGGAGCCACATGCCCGCTTGAGTCCTGTTACCTGTCACAGTAAAGAATCAAGTATTCAACCATTGTGAGTGATGACACCAACCATTTGAAGAAGCTACAGTGTCCCTAACTGGTTCCAAAGTCAGTGAAACTGCAGTGTAGACAGGGTATCACACTGGATCGATCCTTGGGGAGGCTAGCTACTGCTGAGCATGCTGGGTGTCTCAGGACTTGTGCAGATTTGCCATGCTTGGGGCTGATCTCATTGCTTGACATTCTGTTTGTTTGTTTGTTTTTGTCTTTAGCACCTCAGTGGAGGCTGTGAAGACGCTTTTCTCCATGCCCGGCTACTGGAAGGAATTTGCCAGCATCCAGTTTCATCGGGGTTGGGACATGATAGCCTCCCGATATCACTACTCACAGGGGGTTGGCCTGATTGCAAGGTCGGAGCTCAACGTTTCCTCTTCTTTGGGTCTCTCTTGGGAATGGGATTTCCGTGTGAAATAGTCCTCAGTTCCAGGCTGCCAGCTCAGCCCAGCAACTGGAGCTGAACGCTCTCTCCCCCTTGAGAATCAAAAGGGACTTTCTGTTCCATGTTCCAGAGCCATGATCGAGTTTGAGAACCCTCAGCTCCCTGCAGTTTTCAGAGAGGCAATCACCATCGTCCAGAGTGGGAAGGAGGAGGAGCAGAGAACTATCGCCCTGGCTTTCTGCACTGAGGTGAGATTCATGAGTTGACAGGCAGAAGTGGGCTTTCTGGAGAGCAGCTCAGGACAGTAAGCTCTAGGCTACATTGTCAGCAGCTTAGCAGCCCTACCGCCAGCTAGCTCCTCTCCGCACATGGATGGATGCGGGGCATGGCAAAGAGAGGGAGGGAGAGACAGGGTGAGATTGCTCCTGGCTGGATGTGCCCAGATGGGGTTATGGGACAAGAAGCCATGTTTCTCCAGTGCCCCAAGGCCATGCTTCTCTCCTCACCTTTTCCTGGGGTTCTGCATTTCTTCTGCCCCACGGCTCTCTCCATGGCACTCAATGAGGTCTGGAGATTCCCCTTTCCCTGGGGGCTTATTTGTGACTTGTGCATTAGTCTAAATTTGGGGAAGGAACCAACTGAAACAGCAGCAATTGGCTCCCTCCTCAGCAGAGACTTTGCATAGGAGGAAGTGGCCCTTTGGGAAAGACGACTGTCCAGGGAACAGACCCCACAATAAGACCTCTGCTCCTCAACCTGATCTTCATTTGGCTCTTGCCAGTTTCTCCAGAGTCCTTCCATTGACACCATCCTGACAAGATCAGCCCTCCAGGCACAGCTCATGGACTGGACCAAAGATGCAAATTCCATCATACGGAGGCTCAGTCTGCAAGGCCTTGGCAGTATTGTGTTCCAGCCAGAAAAGGTGAGAGCCGGGGATTGCCCAGGGGACCCAGGAAGCCAATGTCCATCAAATAGCTCAGAAATGAGAGGGAGAGCCACACACAAGCCTTCTTGTTGTTTAAAACACAGCCCTCAAATGGTGGAGGTGCTTTCGGAAGAAATCAAGGCATGCCATGCTCCCTGCTCCCGTGAGCTGAGCCCTGATTGCAGATGGGATGCAATGGGGGAGGCGGGGTGAGCAAAGACAAAGGTGACAGTGAGCAACTGGCACAGAGTGACAGGAGAATGACTTTCTGCCCCGTTAGGGGGCTGTGCCCTCCGTGGTTTCTCGTCGGTGGCAGTGGTCCAGCATGTGCTCCAGGCTATCACCTGGCATAGTAACGAGCTGCCTTCTTCATTCCGGCAGGTGCAATTCTTACGGGCCCAGCTGCCAGCAATCCTGGCCATGTTTTGTGACAGGGATGGAAGGCGTGTCATGGAGGCCATGCATAAAGCTGCAGACATCATCTACCTCCTCAACAGGGAAGCGCTTGGCTCCGTCTCCCAGGACATTGCTGTCAGCCTTCGCCCCTTCATTGATGACGTAAGGCTTGGAACCCGCAGAAGAAGCCCATTCCCCCGCTCCAGCTGTCTGTGATGCCCTTGTCTCTCTCTCCCCATCCCCTTCCTCCCGCCCCTCAGGCCTGCCATGGAGCCTCCAAGGAGTGCCCCGCCATGGGTGGGGAATCTCCTGCTGAGCCACCTCCCTGTCAGAGCTCTTCTCTCCAAAGCTCAGCCTCAGTGCCATGCTCCCAGCCCCTGCTGCAGCCTGGCCTGGGGGAGAGGGGGCCTGGCACTGGGCAGATGACCAGCTGTCTGGAGAACACAGGCCCCCAAAGAGGTGGAGATTCTCAGCAGGAAAGAGGTGGGTCAGGAATGGCCCGGCTCTCAGGGACACCCAAGAGCAAAAGAAATGCTGTCTTTTGGAGCAGCCAGTCCCTGCCAGGCTCCAGCAGCTGCTTCTCCCCTTCCCCACACCAGTCTCCAGCAGCCTGCCTGCCCTCTCCCCTCATCTTCTCGGGTTCTAGGATTCTGTGCTCTCCAGACAGAAACTGCCTCTGGGACACCCTGGGCTGCACTGTCCCGCACAGGGTCTCAGGCCTGCACAAGATGTCGATGGCGCTGGCCTGGTGGCCTCCCTGGTCCCGCCAGCCCAGGTAGTTCACACAGGGGAACCGGAGCAGCGTGCGCATCACCACTCAGTGGCGTTCTGCTCTGATGCTGCCTGGCTTTAACCGGGGGTCCCCACCCCCTGTGTGTCATTGCCAGGAGAAGGGCAGTGTGCGCTCAGCTGCCATTGTACTGCTTGGCAACGTGGTGAGCAGGGTGCAGGACCCCGACAAACCCTTCGTGCAGCAGGAAATCATCCACTGCTTGCTCCCCCTGCTGCTGCATCTTGAAGACCAGGAGGAGAGTGTGAAACTGGTAAGTGCCACGGTCATTATTGCCTGAAGAGGAAAGAGCCAGTATCTCCTGGGGCCCCCACTCCAGTCATCGCCAGAGCCCCTTGCCCAAGCAGAGTCTTCTCCTCCCTGCTTCACTCCATGCTGGAGCCAAGTGCCTCATCCATCCTCACAGCACACAGCACAATCGGGAAGAAAAGCCTTCTTCTGGGAAAGAGGTGGGGCATAGCGTAGCGGGGCCAGGAGTACTGCTGCTGGCCCCGGCACGGCCCAGGGCCTGCGTCCCCCTGAAGTGCAGGGCCCCCCAAAGCACGGGGCCCTGGGCAACCACCCCAAACCATCCAAAGGTCAGGACGGCTCTGGCTCTCTCCAGCCAACTCTCCCTTTCCTCTCCTCAGCACACTCCTGTGGAGAACAAATGACAGGAATCTCCACTGGCAGGAAAAGCAGGAGAACAAGGGACGGGGAAGGTTCCATGTCCCCCAGACTATCCCTCTCTCAGGGAGAACCCTCTTGGTCTCCTCTTCTCTTGCAGTCATGTAAACTGACGCTCTTCCGCTGCGCAGTGTTCCTCAGGTGGGCTCATTTGAAGACCCTCTCCCGCAGCTTGGCCTGGGATGGCTCCTCACAGCTCTTGAAGTGTGTCTGGATCTGCTTGGTAGGTGAATTCCTTGTGCCTTGAGAGTGGTGAATGGGGACTTGAGGAAGACCTTTCTAACTCCACACCCTGAGTACCCATCCGCTTCGGTCCGGCTGCAGGACTCCGTTCCAGGCTCTCTGCTGGCTCATTTCGGCAGGACTTACAATCCGTTCACATTGTTGACATTTTTCTCCACAATTCTCCGACCTTCAAACTTTTGTCTTTTCAAATGAAAGCTGAGGTTCTGGAGAACACAATAGGAACTTCAGAGGGGTGCTGCTCTGGTGTATGGGTTCATATTGGCGGTTGCCATGGCCTGGCTATATGCTTTGGCTTTCCTGGACTATTCACTGTGGGAAGAACATGTCATTTGTATATTGTGCATTTCTTCCTTCTTTCTTCCTAGATGCAGAACAACGAGAGCCACATCCCCAAATTCCTGTTCCAGGCCTTACAGTACCTGGAAAGCTCACAGACAACAATAAGACATTCAGCAGCCCGATTCATTGGTAAGCAGAGCAAATCCACTTGATCTTTTCTCAATGCTTCCTTCAGAGCCCTTTTCTGGACGGCTGCTCTGTTCCCTCCAACAGCACCAGAATCCTAAAACGGGGTGTGTGTGTGAGTGTGTGTGTGTGTGTATGTGTGTGTGAATTAACATGTATTCCAAGACGAAGGGAGCAACTTAGCTGAATCGACTGCACCAACTTCCCCTGCCCACAACAATTCTTTGGCTGCGCCTAGGGGAAACCAGCAGGATGTGAATTCAGTCTCCTTTGGAAATCAGCCTCTCAGTAACTTCTGGGCATCTGATGCTTTCTGGAATATGCTTTGTGAACAGATGTAAGGAATGTCTGGAATTTCCCAAAGGTGTCTTGGGAGAATGGCTGCATCATGAGCAGTTTTCAGGAAAGGATCTGAAAAGCCATGAGAGCCATTGTATTCATTGTTTGTCTAGGAAATACTATCCACCATTACTGTGATTTGTTGTCTGAAACAGTGAATGAAGATGGCATCCCCCGCCTGTATGAAGGTAAGGAAATACCTCTGTGTGTTTGGGCCTCTGTGGGAAGCACAGGGGTGCAGCACAGGGCCTGAACACAGCTTTGAATGTATCCCTCTCAGTCTAAGGACAGCGTTGAAGGAAGAAGGATGGTCACGTGAGCTTTCATCGTGGTCCCACAATCTGTGCATGGGAGCAGGGAAATTCCATCCCGAGCTCCTAGTGTAGACATAGCCTTAGAGCTGTGTGGGGAGACTGTCTTCATCAAGGTCAGAAAGTCTCTAAAGGAAGGCCTGACCGAATTGAAAAGGGCTGTTGGTATTAAGGATGATGATGATGATGATGACGATTCCCCTCTGTCGGGAAAGATTCATCACCTGCCCTCCCTGGAATGGAGTGATTGCAGGCCGGGGACCTTCACTCCGACATTGGTTATCAGCTCCTACGAAATCCCATGAGGGCACATGGGTAACACTTTTTCCTATGAGCTCTTCAGGAATGAAGGCACAGGGCCACAAAGGATTTCAGGAGACGTTAGGAGCCTAAATCCCTTTGTGGATCTCGGCCTAAATGTTGGATGGTTTAATGTGGCTGCCGCTGTCACTTTCCTGTTCCATCCAAAGAACAAGTGCCCCCAACCCTCTGTGTGTACGGGTGTGTGGAGGAGTGTCTGCCAGCAGAGGGGGAAGTTAGGCAAGAATGGGGTCTCCTCTCTGTCCAGGGCTATTTTGGGAGGAGCGGAGTTGTTGTTCTTGTGCCCTTAGACTGTTGGGGAGCTAACAGCAGGGGGCAATGGCCATCGGAAGTGGAGGTTTCCTAGGTACCAGTCACATCAGCATCACAGGGTTTTCAACCCATTTCCTCTTGGTTTCAGCTTTTCACAAAGTGCCTTTGAAATCAGACAGGACCACATGGTACATCCTCAACAGATATTATAAATGGTTGCAGAAGCTTGGAAATCTCGTGTCGGGTTCTGCATTTGACTAGGGAACCGGGACCGACACAGACGAGCTCTTTGTCCTGCTATGGTAAATACAACAGATGCTTCTCAACTTTTTGGTGTCCCTGGCCTCTGTTTGCCAGAAGCTGGGAATGGGGGACAGGGTTCTGATCACTAGATGATTGCCTGTCCCTTAATTCCCTCTGGGGCACCTGGCATTGGCCACTGTCGGAAGAGAGGATACTGGGCTAGATGGACCTTTGTTGTGGCCTTTCTTATGTCCTTATGTTTGGAACCGGGGCTGAACAACGAGGTGGATATCAGCAGATGACCCAAAATTATGTCGATTAGTCG
Organism: Lepidochelys kempii; assembly: GCF_965140285.1. Taxonomy (NCBI): domain Eukaryota; kingdom Metazoa; phylum Chordata; order Testudines; family Cheloniidae; genus Lepidochelys; species Lepidochelys kempii. The sequence continues at coordinate 5,257,317 of NC_136407.1, forward strand.
GGCCTAGAGAAGACTTGGAAGAAGCTCAAAGGGATCTAAGAAAGCCATGTCACTGGGCAGCACCATGGCAGATGAAAACCAGCGCTGACCAAGGCAGGGCCATACACATGAAAAGCAGTGAGGTGAACGACTCCTCCATAGCGCTGGTGTCAGAGGCCAAAGCACGGCTGGTTGGGCCCAGTGGTTGGAGCAGTGGCTCTGGGGCCTCATGCTCAGAGTGATGGAGGCCGAGCCGAGGGGAGCCAAGGGTTGGAGCCGGAGTCAGGAGTCAAGAGCAGGATTGGAACAGGCTAGGGAATAGGGCAAGGGCCGGATTAACGATCCCCGGCCAATGGGAGCTGCGGGGAGGCAGAGCCTACAGGCAAGATCAGCCCCCGGGACAGAGGTTCCCGGTGTGGTGCTCGTCGTGGTGACGTGGCTGGCGGGGATGAGGAACGGCAGCGTGCGGAGCCTCCTCACCCCCACCCCAGCCAGGCAGAGCCGGCGCGGCCGCAACGCAGCACGCAGGGGTTTAGTGGCTGCAGCCTGGGCCCCCCTTAGCCCTACTCCTTTCCTGAGTGCACCATTGCCCCACTTCTGCCCCATTCCCACACACTGGTACAGGGCAGAACCCCGGAGCTGATCTCTGAAATCTCTCTCACTAGAAGGAAGTCACTGCAAAGGCAGGACAACCCCACCTTTGGGCACCATGGAGGACATCTCATCCCACTGCACAGAGCCCTACATTCACACAGCTTCTCGCATGTGGTTCCCTCACTCATCAGAGCCAGGTGGAGAGAGGAGAAATTCTCCCAGACTCCCTTTTACCATTGCCAGCCCACAGGGTAGCAGAGGTTGCAGGGGGTTGGGTGCTCTCTTTAAGAAATGCCAGCTCTCAGGGAAGTTGCCAATGAGCATCAGCAAAGTGGGGTGGGGTTGTGCTGTGGAAAACTACCCTGCTTGAAGGTTTTGTTCTTCTCATTTGGGTTCCTGCCCTTTCTCCCTCTTCCAGACATCGAGAGGCCAACAGGAGCCAACTGAGCCCACCACTGATCCCATCACTTGTGAGATGGCAAAGCAGCTTTGCATGGGAAGGAGGAGAAAGAAGAGGCCGAGCAGCATGTGCCGGGCTGAACCAGACACACAGAACCCCATAGTCTAGGTGGAGAAAGCCAAGCCCCCCCCAGCCCTGCCGGACATGCTCCAACTGGAGCACCAGTGTGTAAGCGAGCAGCTCAGACCGCTGAAAATGGAGGATGCACACTGTAGGCTCCAGTCCAGAAGCAGCTCAAGCCCCTGACTGCAGAGCTCTGAGGCGCCGAGACCCAGCCACGTCCCCGGGGGCCTGCAGATATGCAAGGGAGATCGGAGACTCTGGGAGTTTCCCACGCCGGGAACCCAGAGACCCCCAGCCCATGGCCTAGAGACATCTCCAAGGAAGTAACCTGGGTGAACTAGCCATTGTCATCCGCAGTGCTGGATCCCCACTGACTCAATGGCAAACACATTGGCCACAGACGAGGCCCTGGGCGAGGAGCCGGTGGAGTAACGAGGGCCTGGGTCCACCTGCCCTGGCTGCCATCCATCCTTTGGTGGCTGCCCACGTCCCCATTGACCCACTAGACTGCACAGCCCCAAGAGGAGGGGCAACCATCTTGCCTCTGAATTCTCAGCCAAACAGCCCTGCAGTGAAGGGCAGCTACACTGACTCCGGCCGTTGGGCCACACAGCATTGAGGGAGAGAGTAGCCATATTGTCCGTTGCTATCGGGCCACACGGGCGTAAGAGACAGGATAGACATATGGACTCTAAGCGTTGAGCCACACAGCCCCGATGGAGAGGGCAGCTGCACGGACCCTGGTCGCTGGGCCACACAGCCCCTACGGAGAGGACGGTCGCACGGACTCTGGTCGCTGGGCCACACAGCCCCGACGGAGCGAGCGGCCACACGGACTCTGGTCACTGGGCCACACAGCCCCGACGGAGCGAGCGGCCACACGGACTCTGGTCGCTGGGCCACACAGCCCCGACGGAGCGGGCGGCCGCACGGACTCTGGTCGCTGGGCCACACAGCCCCGACGGAGCGGGCGGCCGCACGGACTCTGGTCGCTGGGCCACACAGCCCCGACGGAGAGGGTGGCCGCACGAACTCTGGTCGCTGGGCCACACAGCCCCGACGGAGAGGGCAGCCGCACGGACTCTGGGTGTTGGGACACACACACTGCGTGGGAGGGCAGTCATTTTGACACTGGGCATTTGGCCAAACTACCCTGAGGCTTAGGGAAGTTATTTGATGTCAGCCATGGGACCTCGCCCCTTCACTCCTCAGACATCGCTCATCTGTCACCATGAGACCGACCCCATGACAGAAGACTTTTGGGGTCAAGATGCAAACAGGAATCGAAACAAGGAGTGGCATGTGACCCCTCTAAGAGATCCTCCCACTCCTTTACCAATCTGGGGGTGTTTTATCTCCATCCACCTGCCTCAGGAATGGATTTGAGCAATTGGGGAATGTTCTGGGGCAGAGTGACCCATCCGGAAGTGGGTCACATGACCCTGCAAGAGCTCCTTCCACTTGGGGTGGCCTCAGCCCCTTAGGACCCACCAGAGAGGGGATTTCACCAAACAGGGTAAGTGCCATGGTGGGGCGACCTGCCCGCAAGAGGGGTCCATCACCCCTCCATGAAATCCCCGCACCGTGCTCTGCTAATCAGTCAGGGTTTCACACACACGCTTTAGGCCATCCCAGAAGGGAAACGTAACAATCAGAATAGGCAGTGCCCGAAGGTCTAGGCCAGAAGCCGCCGATCTCTGGAGCTCCCTGTCTGCGAGGCTGGCAGCATCGTCCGGGAAGTCGCAACACAAGACTGCGGGGAAGAGCCCGTCTCGTTCCAAGGATGTCTTTTGAAGAAACCGTGGCCTAGACCTTCGGGCTATACCTGTTTTGGATTGGTACACATTTCCCTTCTGAGATGGCCTAAGGTGGGAGTGAAACCCTCACCAACTGCTAGAGGGTGGTGTGGGGACGTTTTAGAGGGACCACGGGATCCTGTTGTGGGCAGGTCAATCCACTGCAGCACTTCCCTTCTTTGGTCAAATCCCCTCTCAGGGTGGTCCTACGGGGCTGACGCCCACTTCAATTGGTAGAGGACACAGGGAGGAGTTCTCAGAGGGGATATACAACCCCCTTCTGCGTGGGTCACCCTGCCCTGCAACGTCCCCTGATTGGTCAAATCCAGTCTCCGGGTGTGTAAAATGCTGCTTGCCCCTGCCAAATTTTCCTAAAAGAAGGGAAGAAAGGCATGTACCTTTTGGGTTATCTGTCAGGTGGCCATCTTGGACTTGGGAAAAGAAGCTGGTGACCTTTAGCCATTTCCTCTATTAGTTTGGGTTGGGAAGCACACTCCCACGCACGGATTGAATCCGCGTAGATAGGGTCTAACATCCAGGCAGAGACGACGCAAAGAGGGATAGGGAGGGTTTTTAGTGAGGTCTACTCACCCATTCCTGTGTCCATCATGGAGTCCCTCCCTGACGTCCAATGTCAAGAGAGCAGCAGCCATCCATCGCTGTCCCTGCAAGAGAAGGGAGAGAGAACATCAACCTGACCTCCTGGGTGTAATTGTTTGGGAGATTAGAGCACTTCCAGAGTTCAAGTATTGTTAATCCACCCCTTCTCTAGCCAAGCCTAGTCCTTTTCCCTCTCGTAAATAAAGTCTTGTTTGTGTGCTTACCACTGCCTGGTGTTATTTTCTTGTGCTAAGGCAAGCTCTGACAGACTGGCTTTACAAAGGGGACCATGTGGGAAGAATTTACTGTAAGATTCCCTGCATCTTCTGAATGGGGTTTGGGTTCTGCCCTTTTGAAAGGAAGGAAAAATCCTTCCAGGTGATGCTACGGGGCTGAAACCCACTGGGATTACTTAGTAATCTGTCCTCTTCACTACCATGTTTGTGACCCTCTGTGTCATAGGGAAGTAGCCCGTGGCTCATTATGCATATTTGGATTTAAAATGGACACGTGTGGTGTACAGACGAAGAAGGACAACTTTTCAAGTCCAGTGTGCACAGAAATGGGATGGACACTTCAAGGATTGAATACAATGCTTTGATCTTCCATCTGTTCATTAAAGAAAGACAAAGGTGCAGATTTGGGAGGCTCGGCACTGACTTCCCCAGGATCATTCCTCTCCGCGTAATTCCCATGATAAATCTCCTCTCAAGGAAGAGCCTGAGGAAGTGTGATCAGGGGAACTACCCAGAGCACCAGACAAATCAGGGCTCTGAGCTGAGAAAAACCAAGCCTTGGAAAGGGGCCCAAGCAGCTCAGCCGTCTTGTCCTCTGCCGTCTTGTGTGTGTGTCGCGTGTTGGTGTCGCGTGTGATTTCGGTGTCGTGTTGTCTGCCATCTTGTGTGTCGTGTGACGTGTCATATGTCGTGTCGTGGGCGTGTGAGACGTCGTGTGTCGTGTGTGTGGGTGTGTGTGTGTTGTGTTTCTTGGTGTGTGTGAGAGATGTCGTGTCCCTTGCGCGAGCGCGTGAGTGTGTGTCGGCACCTATGAGAGCCGTCGTGTGCCGTGCGTGTGTGTGTCGGCGTGTGTGATAGACGTGTTTCTGTGTGTGAGGCGTTGTGTGTCATGTGGTATTGTGTGTGTGTGAGACGTTGTGTGTGTGTTTTCTTGAGGGTTTTGTTGGTGTGTGACGTGTTGTGTGTCAGTGTTGTGTGTGATTTTTGTGTGTGTGACGGGTTGTGTGTCGTGTTTTGCGTGTGCGACGTGCAGTGTACGCGAGATGTGCGGTTTACGTGCGACGCGCAATGCGCAACGTGCCTGCAACACGCACTGTGTTGTGTGAGCGACGTGTGACGTGCTGTCTACAATGTGCGACGTGCTGTGTGTGCGACGTGCAACGTGTCAGTGTTGTGTGTGTGTCTCAATGTCATGTGTGCCATTTTGTGTCATGTGCCATTTTGTATCATGTGTCATGTGGTGTGCGTCATGTGTGTGTGACATGTAGTGTGTGCGTGCGTGTGACGTGTTGTGCGTGTGCATGTGCGTAGTGTGACATCTGCGTGACGATACGTGAGACATGCAACAAACTGTGTGTGTGACTTTGTGTGTGTGACGTACGTGCAATGTGCTGTGTGTCATTCCGTGTGTGTGAGACGTGTTGTGGGTCGTGTTGAGTGTGTGAGTGTGACGTGTTGTGGGTCGTGTTGTGTTGAGTGTGACATGTTGCAGGTCATGTTGTGTTGAGTGTGTATGACATGTTGTGCGTCGTGTGTGTGATGTTTTGTGTGTGACGCTTTCCATGTCGTCTTGTGTGTGTGTCTGTGTGGTGTGTTATTTTTGTGTGTCGTGCTGTGTGCCGTTTTGTGTCATCGTGTGTGTGTGACGTGTGTGCGTCCGCGCCTTCGACATATTGTGCGTGTCCGTGTGGGAAGTGCGAAGTGGGATGGGTCAACTTGCCACCCCCTTCCCCAACACTTTAGCCCCCTGTCGTAAACATGACCCTCTCCCCTCCCCAGGGTGCTACTGACACTAAAACGACCTAAAAGACCCCCGACTTATCACTATTGGCTGCACCCCATTGCCACCCGCACTTCTATGCTGCTGCTGGCCAAACCCTCCCCCCAAAATCTAAACCCCACCCCCTACCCGGAACCCAACTGGAACCCTGATCCCATAACCTGCCCCCCAACTCGAAACCCCTGAACCAAAACTGAAGCCCAACCCTCACCCCAACCCGAACCTCCAGCTCTGAACCCAGCCCCCCGAAGCCTGACACCGCTTTAAGCCAGAGCCCAGTTCCCCATTCCCACCCTGGGCAACAACAGTGCAAACCACACCCTCCTGCCCCCCGCCCAGGGATCCTGCTTCTTACCACCCCTTCTTTGGAAATGAACCTTTTCTTCACTTGCATCCCACACACCTTCATTCTCCTTTGAGGGGTTATTTAGTGACAGGGGTCTACACAAGGCAACTCTTTGCTATTACAGCGTAACAGGACACAGAGAAGTGAAAACAGTGCAAACAACATTCCACGAGTTTTCAGGAGGTTTAAACACCCAATACATTTGAACATTGAACAGTCGCTTTGATCTCTACTAACACACACATCCGTTGGCCTGAATACACTCTGACACAAGCTGCTCTGCCAGCGTCACACCTTGTACAAACATTACTGCAACAGCGTGTAGGGCAGCGTGACCCCCGGGGGTCTGTGAGCTGGTTTCAGGGCATCCGCAGGACCCCACAGCTTCGCCTCCCGGCCTGTTCCACCCACCGCCTGTGCTTCCCCCGAGGGATCGCCAGACTGTCAATGCTGCCCAGAGCTTCCCTTCCCTGCCAGGCCTGAGCAACCAGCGCTTGTAACCAGGCCACTCACAGCCTCCCCGCGGGGAGCGTATGGACACAAACCGGCTGGAGAGCAGTTAGGGCAGGAATCCCTGGAGACTCGGGGAGCATCTTCAGCGGATGAGGGTGACACACCCCACAGGAGCTGAATTTCCCACTCGGGTCTAAGTTGTGCCGTGTGGATGGGGCAGCACGGTTGGGAGGCTCTGTTTGCTGCGGTGGATCCACTGGGGGTTGATGTCGTTGGGGTCGAGTGAACACCCACTAAATTGACAGCAGAGCGCTCTCCGGTCGCCGTTGGGACTGTGCCGGGAACAGCAGGAGGAAGGGAAGTCGACCGAAGAGCGTCTCCCGTCGACCCAGCCCAGTGTAGACACAGCAGTAAGTCGACCGAAGCGACGTCAAATCCAGCTCTGTTATTCACGCAGCGGGAGCAGCGTAACTTAGGACGACTTCCTGCAGTAGGATAGAGTCATAAATAGAAAGGGAAGGCTAACCACCTTTAAATCCCTCCTGGCCAGAGGAAAAAGCCTCTCACCTGTAAAGAGTTAAGAAGCTAGGAGAACCTCGCTGGCACCTGACCAAAATGACCAATGAGGAAACAAGATACTTTCAAAAGCTGGGGGGAGGGAGAAGAAAAGGGTCTGGATCTGTCTGTGTGATGCTTTTGCCGGGGACAGAACAGGAATGGCGTCTTAGAACTTAGTAAGTAATCTAGCTACATATGCGTTAATTCTGATTCCTTTAAATGGCTGAGAAAAGAAGCTGTGCTGAATGGAATGGATATTCCTGTTTTTGTGTCTTTTTGTAACTTAAGGTTTTGCCTAGAGGGATTCTCGATGTTTTGAATCTAATTAACCTGTAAGGTATTTACCATCCTGAGTTTACAGAAGTGATTCTTTTTACTTTTTCTACTATTGAAATTCTTCTTTTAAGAAACCGAATGCTTTTTTGTTGTTCTTAAGATCCAAGGGTCTGGGTCTGTGGTCACCGATGCAAATTGGTGAGGATTTTTACCAAACCTCCCCCAGGAAGGGGGGTGCAATGTTTTGGTGAGAATTTTTGGGGGAAAGACGTTTCCAAACGGCTCTTTCCTAATAAAAAACCTGGTTAGACTTTTGGTGGTAGCAGCGAAAGTCCAAGGGCAAAAGGTAAAATAGTTTGTACCTTGGGGACGTTTTAACCTAAGCTGGTAAATGTAAGCTGAGGAGGTTTTCATGCAGGACCCCACATCTGTACCCTAGCGTTCAGAGTGGGGAAGGAGCCTTGACAGATAGACACAGTGTGAGGCCTGAGTTTCCGCTGCAGTCTGGATGCTCAAACACCGGCTTGGCAACACAAGTCAGCAAGCCCAGGCCACATAGAGACAGGCTCAGTGTGCAGTGTGGACAGACCCTCAGACAGCCCCAATATTGTCAAATGAGGAAATCCTTCCTGTGTTTTGACTTGCTGGTAGAAGAGCCGAGTGACATTGGAGCTCACCGAGCTTCACTGACCAACGCAGCGCTCCAGCACCTGAGCTCTCGGGCTCCCTGCTGAAAGAAAAGCTGAAGGAGCGACCAAGGTCAAAGAGAGGTGCTCGTCTTTGGCCCAGGGCAGGGAGTCCCACCCTCAAAGCGAGAACATTTCTCTCTTTGTCTGTCTGTGTTGGGGCAGGAGTGATAACACGTCCTCCTGCATTGGCTGTTTCAGAGAGTAGTTTCTGACTGTCTTCTCAAAGACAGGGTGCGAAACAGGCCTCAAACCTGACTGAGCGGAAACAAGAACGATGCAGCTCGACTGAGCCAGCTGAGACTTGAGATGTGCCCCTTTGCTCGAGTGAGGGAATGACCTGTGAGGGGACTGGTAACCTGACCGGCCAATTCTTAACTTGCATCTCTCCGCATCTTTCCTCTGAGTGCCGTCACGGTAGCTTCAATGCTCCAGCACCGGGCGCCCTGCCAGCTCTGGGCCCGACAAGCTTTCCTTGGGATTGGATTCTGGAGAGCAGGGGGGCAGGGAAGCAACAGGTGCATGTGGCTCCGTGGTGAGGTTTTCCTTGCAAGATGTGTGTGTGAGTCTGTGTGCGTCGGAAGCACTGAGTGCGGCTCTCTCCCTGAACCCACAGAGGGCGAGGGTGGCGGGAGCGAGACAGTAGAAGTATAAAGGGGCAAGGACGGGCGTAACGATGATGACTGTGTTGTGTTTCATTCCTTAGATGTGGGGCCACCACCTTTCTCTTGAGCCTTGTCGTATCCCAGGGGTAAAACTCACCATCTGTCCAGCTACAAGGGCGTGTTTGTGTTCATTCCTGCGAGCCACACAGGGGTCTGATGTCGCTGCTTCCAATCCTCTGGCTCTGCCGGGAGAAGGGGCAATTCAGGCCATCACTGAGCTGAGGGAGGGAGATGATTTTCTGACAGGGAGGGACGCCTCCTCCTAAAGGTGCTTGGCAAGCAGCCCTCCTTCCCAGGTGCGTCCCGACAATACCCAGTTGAAAAGGGGCCCTCCCCAGCCCTCCTCAGCGTGGTGACAATGAGCGAGTGAGGGAGCGTGGGGGAGAGGGAGCGACGGAGGGGAGGGAGATGGCGTGAGCGGGCCGGGACCTCAGTGAAGGGGGGCACAAGGGTGTTCAGTTTTGTTGGGTGCGAAAGTTGGCAACCCGAGATCCAGGGGCAACAACTCCAACCTCCAAAAAGGCTGGGCAGGGGCAGGACATCAGCTTGGAGGGGAGGGGTGGTGGGGCAGTGACATCACCAAGGCCTTTTGCAGGAACTCAGCCCATTGGGCAAAGGTGGTGGGGATGGGGTGACCTCACCGAGAGACCCCGACATCAGCCGGGCAGGGCCGAGGTGCAGGGCCAGGGCAGTCACTGAGACCCCCCTGGCTTTGCAGCCGCACGTCTCCTTTTCCACATCTCCCCTCGTGGACGGGGAGAGAATTAGGATTCCCGTCTGTGAGCGTGAGGAGGAGCCTCTGTGGAGTTTTCTCCTTTCCTACCCCTGGTTGTGCCAGAAAACGAACGTCTCTTGGACAAGGGCAGAGGCTCCGAGAGGTTTGGAACCTGTTGGGTCTGATGCACCTGCTGCAGGCAGAATTCTCGGCACAGAAAACACTGGCTTAAGGGGCAGAATTTGATTTCCTACCTCGGACTGTGACCCTTGGAATCACTGGGGACCTGGGGGTTTATCCTTTTTGGTTTCCCTTTTGCTCTCTTCTCTTGCTTCTTTTCCCCCTTTTCTCTGCTTCCATCCCCCGTCCAAGGAGGGGCGTGTGTGGAGTGTGGGTGGGGGGTTGCTCTCATTGTGGGGGGTCTGAGAGTGATCCCCTCTGGAGATGGTGATGGGACAGAGGGTTGGGGTGCGGGGGGGGAGGGGGTTAGGGCTCCGTCTGGGGGTGTGGGCTTCAGGGTGGAGTTGGGGATGAGAGGTTTGGGGTGCAGATTGCCCCAGGGAAAGAGGACTCACCCCCACACACACCCGAGGCCTCTCTGACCACAGCAGTTCAGGGCCAGGGGCGAGGCACCTCTCTCCTGGCCACAGCACTTCCTGTGGGGCTGGTTTGGGGCTGCGGGAGGGGACAGGATTTATTTTTCCTAAGTCAAATGGGGGAAGGGAAGGAGTTACGCTTCATTTTTTACCGTGGAAATTGAGGTCCCGTCTAATCTCCAAGACGCTATGGAAATAAGACACCACATCACGTGGGGACCTCCCAAGAGCAGAGGGTGCGAGAACTCCAGCACCTGAGAGGGCAAGGGATTTACCGTCAGATTGTTTCAAACGCTGCATTCATCAGCTGACATTTAACAGCAACGCTCAGCTAACATCGTGGAGAAAGGAATTCTCTGCTAAGGATTCAAGGTGCCCCTTTGGCCAACTCCACCCCTTCCCCGAACGGAGTGTGCTCAGAACAACCCCCGCCCCCCCACACACACACAAAGCAAGGGAGGGGCTTGCTTGGCTTGTTTTACTATTTATTTGGCAGCAGGTTTTTCAAAAAGCATTTCCTGCCACTGTTCCCCATGGGAAGGAAGCAGATGGTTGTGGGGAAGGGAACCTCAGCATGGTAGAGCTGGGATTTGGGGAGAGGCAGAGGGAGGGGAGTGGGGGAGGGGGTGAAGGGGCAGTTGCAGGGGAGGGAGGCTAAAGGGGGTCAGGTGGGGCAGCTGGATAAGGGGTTTGGGGGGAAGGCTGAAGGAGGGCAGTTGGTTGTAGCGGGGGAAGACTGAAAGGGCAGCTAGGGAGGAGCCTGGGAAGGGGGGGAAGGTTGAGGGGACGATGAGGGGAGGGGGACTGGGGAAGTTGGGGGAGGCTGAAGGGAGTGATGGGGGGCTGAAGAGGTGATGGGAGGAAGGGGATATTTGGAAGGAGGCTGAAGGGGTGATGAGAGAAGGAGGCCTGGGGCAGAGAGACAGTTGTGGGGGCTGCTCATCCCCATGGGAGGGGAGGAGGAAGAAGACCTGCCCTGGTATCAGAAGCTGTTTCTTTATTAGAACGTGGTACTTCACTGTTCCTGAGCAGGGTCCTGGGATCAAAAGGTTCGACAGGGAACTCGAGAGATTCCTGGCGGCTTGGTCCATCGATGGCGATTAGCCAAGATGGGCAGGGATGGTGTCCCTAACCTCTGTTTGTCAAAAGCTGTGAATGGGGCGACAAGGGATGGATCCCGGCATGATTCCTGTCTGTTCATTCCCTCTGGGGCACCTGGCATTGGCCACTGTCGGCAGACGGACACTGGGCTAGATGGACCTTTGGTCTGACCCCGTCTGGCCGTTCTTTGCTCTTCTGTTCTTATTACCTGCTCAGTGACATCTGCAAGTTGCTGCCCTCACTCACCATCAGCATCTGCTCCCTGCAACCAAAGGCAGGGAAAATCCCCCTGAAGGGGGGAAACTGGAGGGGAGGGCTGGGCAGAGGGACAAAACTGGGAGCGGATCGGGGTTCAGACAGGGGGGCTGCCCTGCCAGATAGGCGCAGAAGAGAAAACCCCGAGATAGAGGGTGGCAGAGGGGATAACAGTTCCCACAGTTGGGGTGAGCCATCAGCAGCCGTTCCAAAAGAGGGTGTGGTGGAGGGTAGAAGGACTTGTGTTCCTCACTGGATGGTCCCTCTCAGCACCCCCTCCCCAGGGCTGTGGTGTTAAAGGCCCCAGGGGGCCCATTGCCCAGGGACCATAGCTCTTCTCTCGCTGACATGGTAGACTGAGCTGCCAGTGGAAACTTGATTCAGGGAAATAGTTTACACCCTCCCCCCAAGCCCCCTCATCCTAATGCAAACGAATATTTTGATAAGTGTTAACCCAGTTTCCAAGAATTCCTGGATAGTTTCCGTCTCTATAACATAGAATCATAGAATCATAGAATATCAGGGTTGGAAGGGACCCCAGAAGGTCATCTAGTCCAACCCCCTGCTCAAAGCAGGACCAATTCCCAGTTAAATCATCCCAGCCAGGGCTTTGTCAAGCCTGAGCTTAAAAACCTCTAAGGAAGGAGATTCTACCACCTCCCTAGGTAACGCATTCCAGTGTTTCACCACCCTCTTAGTGAAAAAGTTTTTCCTAATATCCAATCTAAACCTCCCCCACTGCAACTTGAGACCATTACTCCTCGTTCTGTCATCTGCTACCATTGAGAACAGTCTAGAGCCATCCTCTTTGGAACCCCCTTTCAGGTAGTTGAAAGCAGCTATCAAATCCCACCTCATTCTTCTCTTCTGCAGGCTAAACAATCCCAGCTCCCTCAGCCTCTCCTCTGTCCACATGTCTGCTTGGAGCCTCATAGGAGCTCAAAATGTATCATATCTGCTGTTCTGATTGCCTGAATTGGTCTCCCTGTCCCGAAACCCCCTGGATTTCTGTCGTTCCACATCTTTTCATGATTGATTTCGAACAATGTTATTTGGATGACACTGTCCAGTAGAGCAGGAACCCACCGGAGAGGTCGGAATTAGGAAACCCCGGTGATCCAATCCCCCTGGCCCGAGCTGTTTCCTTATTTAGCCTCAGAGAACCAACTTCCACAGGAGTGCGTGAGAGAGCCCCACCACAGCACCGTGCTTCACACACTGACCTGAAACATGGGGACCCTGGTTCAATCCTTCCTCCCTTGCAGGCAGTGGGGGGTGATTCCTCTCATGTAAGTGCTTCAGGATTGATTCCTTGAGGACCTGCTCCATGAGGAGGCAAGTGATCAGGAACAGTCAGCATGGATTCACCAAGGGAAGGTCATGCCTGACGCATCTAATCACCTTCTATGATGAGATTACTGGTCTGTGGATGAAGGGAAAGCAGTGGATGTATTGTTTCTTGACTTTAGCAAAGCTTTTGACACGGTCTCCCACAGTATTCTTGTCACCAAGTTAAAGACGTATGGGCTGGATGAATGGACTATAAGGTGGGTAGAAAGTTGGCTAGATTGTCGGGCTAAAGGGGTAGTGATCAATGGCTCCATGTCTAGTTGGCAGCCGGTGTCAAGTGGAGTGCCCCAGGGGTCGGTCCTGGGGCCGGTTTTGTTCAATATCTTCATAAATGATCTGGAGGATGGTGTAGATTGCACTCTCAGCAAATTTGCGGATGACACTAAACTGGGAGGAGTGGTAGATACGCTGGAGGGCAGGGATAGGATACAGAGGGACCTAGACAAATTAGAGGATTGGGCCAAAAGAAATCTGATGAGGTTCAATAAGGATAAGTGCAGGGTCCTGCACTTAGGACGGAAGAGCCCAATGAACCGGTACAGACGAGGGACCGAATGGCTAGGCAGCAGTTCTGCAGAAAAGGACCTAGGGGTGACAGTGGACGAGAAGCTGGATATGAGTCAGCAGTGTGCCCTTGTTGCCAAGAAGGCCAATGGCATTTTGGGATGTATAACTAGGGGCATAGCGAGCAGATTGAGGGACGTGATCGTTCCCCTCTATTCGACATTGGTGAGGCCTCATCTGGAGTACTGTGTCCACTTTTGGGCCCCACTCTACAAGAAGGATGTGGAAAAATTGGAGGGAGTCCAGCGAAGGGCAACAAAAATTATTAGGGGTCTGGAACACATGAGTTATGAGGAGAGGCTGAGGGAACTGGGATTGTTTAGTCTGCAGAAGAGAAGAATGAGGGGGGATTTGATAGCTGCTTTCAACTACCTGAGAGGTGGTTCCAGAGAGGATGGTTCTAGACTATTCTCAGTGGTGGAAGAGGACAGAATAAGGAGTAATGGTCTCAAGTTGCAGTGGGGGAGGTTTAGGTTGGATATTAGGAAAAACTTCTTCACTAAGAGGGTGGTGAAACGCTGGAATGCGTTACCTAGGGACATGGTGGAATCTCCTTCCTTAGAAGTTTTTAAGGTCTGGCTTGACAAAGCCCTGGCTGGGATGGTTTAATTGGGGATTGGTCCTGCTTTGAGCAGGGGGTTGGACTAGATGACCTCCTGAGGTCCCTTCCAACCCTGATATTCTATGATTCTATGCTGGCAGCACCAGCTCATGCTCAGGCCTCCCTGAGCCACAGATCGAGCCCAAAGGCAGGCTTGCCTCGGTGGCAGGACAGAGCAGAGGGCCCAAGGGGAGTGTCTGGGACTCCCTCTTCAGGCTGTTGCCGTGCCTGGGGAGTTGGCTCTTGGTGGGTGAAAGCAAACTATCGAGCTCCCAGTCCCCATGGGGTGTGCCCTGGTGTGTAACACTCTGCCCTGAGGTTGGTACTCACGCCCCGAGCTACGCTAGGCAGCTGGACACAGCCCAGGTGAGTGCTGTGAGAGAAGGGTTGGGCTCGGAAACCTCCCCCTCCTCAGTCTCTCCCATTCAAGGTTCTTGGCTGGCTCCCTGCCCTGTGAGCTGGCTTTCGGGAGTTGTATTGTACGGTCCCTGTGTGGCCCATGCACCGTATGGGGAGTTTAGGCACCTAACTCCGCTGTGTGGATCCGTGTTGTTCCTGTGATTTTCTAGCAGGTGAATCATTGAATGGGAGCTTCCTTGCTGGGCAATGGCTATTGATGGGCTGTTTCACACCCCACCCGGGGGTTGCTGACCTTCCTTGCTGGTACCTCTGGGGAAGCTCATTTTTGGCTGATCCCACAACTTACAGCATGTTTCAGTGAACACCGAACAATTCTTGTCATTTCATAAGCATTGAGGAGACACAGATCTAGACAGAGAGAAGAGTGACTTTTGACATCTCCTCACCTTTCCCCTGATCCCTTGCACGGCCTGGTTTATGTGTAATATCACAATTCAAGACAAGATGAGGAATATGTGGGTTACAGGGCACCTAGAGAAGGAGGATTTGATGTTTGCATTTTGCATAATGAAAGAGAAGGGATAATCATGTATTAAATGGATTGATGTATGGTAGGATGTGACCATATTCTGCCCGCCACCCTTTCTGAGATCAGGAAGGAACGGCCTCGTGGGCCATTGGTAAAGAGGCACCAGCCAGATTCTGATGTCTGAAGCTGATTTGAGGCAGGAATAGACCAGAAAAGTCCTGGTCACCTTTTGTTTTAGGATAAGGTTTCATTATGATATTTGCTCTAAGGTCTTGTTTCTTATCTGCATTACAAATTAAGTTGTCTGCATTGGAAACTAAGTTGCCTAAAGTTCTTTTGTAATCCCTTTAGTAACCATATCATCCTTTCTAAAATGTTATCCTGTCTGAAAGTCTCCATCAAATTGTTTGGTGTGAGTGAGAAATGTGTGCATAGTTCAAAATAAAGGTGAAAAGCAATCACAAATGTCCAGATGGTCAAGAAGACATGAGAGACTTTGAAACAGCAGGAGACAATCAGAAAACATCCACCGTATCCGATGCGAAACATGTTAGCAGCATTGATGACGTCAGAGGCTAGGCAGGCTCCCTGAATGCAAGACAAAGAAGAGCTGAGGATGGGAAGCCAACAAAACCACCAAATGATAACAGCAGAAAACCAGGAGATTAAGCCCATTTAAGAACTAACGATTACAGAATGACACTGCAAAATCCGTAAACGAAAGTGGGAATTTACAAGTCTAAAGCTGGGGTGTTTTGCCATAAGACTGGGTTCCGTCCTGCAAAGCCTTGGAGCATGGGATCGCGACCGACGGAGCCCAGCTCCTCGCTTGTGTTCAATCTAACTGGCCGTTAGATTGACAAGAGCTACAGCAAACTGGTAACTGTAAGACCATCTGCAGGACGTGTGTGTGTGTGTGTGTGATGAAATGCGTATGCTTACAGTTGTATTTTCAATAAAGGCGGCATATTGCCTTTTCCCCTGAAAAGATCCCGTGTGCTTCTTATCAGCATAAGATGCTCCCCCAAGGTGTAGAGTGTCACAAACACATCTCATGACTCTTCCCCAAACAACTGGAACTAGGACATGAATGTGGGAGAAACAAGAAGAATTGTTTTAATGGTTTATTTACAGTAAGTGGAAAGCAGGAAAGTAAAAGGAGCTGAAAAGGAGCTTTCATAACCACAGCGTAGGGCAAGGAGACCCAGAGATTTTGAGAACAGTTTTCTTAATGGCACTAAAGTGACAGAAATGGCCAGGAAGTAACCCAGGGAATGACTGAATTACCATCTCACATGAATAAATCTCTCTGTCCTGCTCACTGTCCCGTTCCTTCTCCTTTTGCTTTGTTGTTGGTCCAGGAGTAGCTTTTTTTCCCCTGCTCAAGAGCATGATTGGCTGTCGGTTGGCCCATCCTCTTCTGGGAGCATGTGCAGAGAACTAAAAAAGCTTTCAAAGACTGGGCTCTTTCCCTTTTGATTTTCCTTCGACTCTCTGTCGGCCTGTGTCCTTGCTGCCCTTTCGCTGCTGCTTCCAGGTGGTTGGTTTGAGGTCCATGGGGTCTGTGGTGTCCCGGTTTGGGTGGGTTATTGGAGGAGGAGGAGGACTAGTCTATGGCAACAGCCTGTGATTTGCCTTGCCTGCACGGCTTGCTCTTTTGCCTTCACTTTTGGTTTTTGATTTTTTCCTTCCCCTATCATCAGTTCATCTCTTCACCACGTAACTGTCCAGAGCCTGGCTTGGAGCCGGAGGCAGGAGGAGACAGACAAGAGTGAGATTTCAGCATCTCCAGGTAGGGACCACGGCTCCAGGAGGCCCCAACCAACACTGTGGGGTTTTTAATTCATAGATATTAAGGTCAGAAGGGACCATTATGATCATCTAGTCTGACCTCCTGCACAACGCAAGCCACAGAATCTCACCCACCCACTCCTGCGAAAAACCTCTCACCTATGTCTGAGCCATTGAAGTCCTCAAATCAGGGTCTGAAGACCTCACAGAGCAGAGAATCCTCCAGCAAGTGACCCGTGCCCCATGCTACAGAGGAAGGTGAAAAATGTCCAGGGCCTCTTCCAATCTGCCCTGCAGGAAAATTCCTTCCCGACCCCAATTATGGCGACAGCTAAACCCTGAGCATTTGAGCAAGATTCACCAGCCAGATACCCAGGAAAGAAGTCTCTGGAGTAACTCAGATCCCAGCCCATCTAACATCCCATCACAGGCCATTGGGCCTATTAACCATGAATATTTAAAGATCAATTAGTGCCAAAATCATGTTATCCCATCATCCCATCTCCTCCATAAAATTACCGAGTTTAATCTTAAAGCCAGATAGGTCTTTTGCCCCCACTGCTTCCCTTGGAAGGCTATTCCATAACTTCACTCCTCTGGTGGTTAGAAACCTTTGTCTAATTTCAAGTCTAAACTTCCCAGTGACCAGTTTATAGCCATTTGTTCTTGTGTCCACATTGGTACTGAGCTTAAATTTTAATTATTCTCCCTCTCCGGTATTTATCCCTCCGATATATTTATAGAGAGAAATCCTATCTCCCCTCAGCCTTCTTTTAGTTCGGCTAAACAATCAGGGCTCAGCTTCTCCCCCAGCACAAAGCCCCCACAAGCCTCGACACGTACACATAATCCCAATACACAACCAAATACCAACACCTTCTTCCCCACACCATTCACAGCTGTTGGTGGGTCTTGGGGAAACCCTGGTGCACCAGCGGGGGCGGGTGTCTGACGGGGTGGGTGGGGCGGCGGGGGGCGGGGAGGGGGCCCAGCTGGGAGGTGGAGGGATCTGTGTGGTGCGAGCTGTGGGAGGGTAGGGGATGGATTGGTGCTGTGGGAGGAGGAGAGGGGGGTTGTGGACAGGGGACGATTGGGTTGTAGGGATGGGGACTGGGTCTGGGAGGGATGTGGGGGAGGGAGAGGCTATAGGGGACTTGGATCGGGGACTTGGGTCAATGGCATGGCCGTGGCTGTTGGGTTGGGTTGGGTTGGGAGGGGCAGCACCATGGCCGCCCCCAGGGGGACACAGCATGGCTGTGGGTGGCTGTAGGGAGGGGAGGGGTCTGTGGGGTGGGGTGGCTGCAGCCTGGCTTGGGGCGAGGAGGATAGTCGGGGGGGACTGTGGAGGGGCTCGGCCACAGTGGGGCCTGGGGGCTGGTGGGGAGGGGCAGTGGGGTGGCAGCCGGCCATGGCTGTGGTTCGCTCTTGGGGCATCTCAGGTGGGGGGCCCCAGCGGAGGATGGGGGGTCTGGCAGTGCCCCCGGGGAGAGAAGGGGAGACCTGCCCCCCAGGGAGCTGCTCCCGGTGCAGCCTGTGTGGGGCAGAGGGGCCCAGGCTGCTCCCAGTGGGTGGCTGTGAGTCCCTGCCCCAGGCAGAGGGAAACTGCGGCAGCTCCCCGGGTTTGGGGGGCAGTGACACGTGGGGAGCAGGGGGGGGAGCAGAAGGGAGGCCAGGGGCTCTGAGCCGCTCTGCCCGGTCCCGAGCTCTGGAGAGCACCCGTCCCCGCCCCTGCTGTCCCCCCCCACACAGCCTCCGCTCCCGGCGCCGCCAGCCCATGCTCCAGGCAGTGCGGGCAGGGGGCAGGGAGCAGGGGAGGGGTGGGGTAGAGGGCAGGGGAGTTCGGGGGGTGGTCAGGGGCTGGGGGACAGATGGGGTCGGGGCGGTGAGAGGCAGGGAACAGGGGGTTGAATGCGGGCAGGAGGTCCCGGGGCGGTTAGGGAGAAGGGATGGTTGGATGGGGCAGAGGGTCCGGGGGGCAGGCAGGAAGGAGAGGGGGGTTGGATGGGGCGGTGGGGGTCTGTTAGGGGCAGGGGGATCTGGGGGCAGTCAGGGGACAGAGAGCGGGGGGGTTGATGGGGCAAGGGTCCTGGGGGACCCCTCAGGGAACAGAGGGGTTGGATGGGGCCAGAGGCCCAGGGCGGCCGTCCGGGGACGAGAAGTGGGGATCAGATGGGGGCGGGGGCCGGGCCATGCCTTGCTGTTTGAGGAGGCCCAGCCTCCCCTAACTGTCCCTCTGTACAATTTCTGAAACCCGATCCGGCATCTGGCCAAAGTTTGCCTGCCCCTGGCTTAGGGCCTGATTCATGCAAAGACCCATTGGGAGTGTGTGAACTTTGCCCCATTTCTGAAACTGGAAACAACCCCCTGCACAGGGCTGGGAAAACAGAGCAGAGCGCTGGAGCCTCAACCCCCTCGTCAGAGACTGCGATGAAATCCTCTCAGGCATTGGCATCCTGACAGCAGGAGTATCTGGTTGTGTCGACTCTCTCCTCCGGCCTTGTGCGACCAGCACCCCTAGCCAATGCCTGAGATGACGGGGCGTCCAGCATTTCCAGGTTTATGGATCTTGGGTAGCAGATAGAAGACCCCTGGTTGGGGTTCCAGGGGCGGGTCTGTGCAGATTTGTTCTTGTGCTTTTTCAGGGAGTTTCTTGAGCAGATGGTGCAGTTTCTCTTGGTCACCCTGAGTGGGATCAGAGGGGAATGGGCTGGAGAATGTGGAGTTGGAGAGCTGCCGAGGTGTTGTGTTCTGCACGGCTGAGGTTATGGACCAAGTGATGCTGCTTTTCGACCACTTCAGCCCGTGCTTGTCGGCTGAAGCACTCAAGTTGAAGTCCAGTCTGCTGTTTCGACCTTCAGGCAGAATCCTTCTTTTTGTCGTGTTGGTCGGAAGGTCTCTGTGGATTAGTGTGTTGTTCAGAGGTGTGTTGGAAATATTCCTTCTGTCGGAGACGTGGAAAGTTGGATTCCAGGTCACCGCAGAACTGTATCATGTTGGTGGGGGTGGAGGGGCATAAGGAGAGGGCACACAAGACACCCACTTCCTGGACACTACAGTGTTAATAAGCAATGGTCACATAAACACCACCCTATCCTGGACCGCTATACTTCCCATTATGCCTCTAGCTTTCATCCAGACCACATCACACTATCCATTGTCTACAGCCAAGCTCTAAGATACAACCGCATTTGCTCCAATCCCTCAGACAGTGACAAACATCTCCAGGATCTCTATCAAGCATTCTTCATACTACAATCCCCACCTGCTGAAAGGAAGAATACCCAGAAGTCACCTACTCCAGGACAGGCCCAACAAAGAAAGGAACCGAACGCCACCAGCCGTCACCTTCAGCCCCCAACTAAAAGATCTCCAGGGCAGGATCGAGGATCTACAATCTATTCTGAAGGACGATCCCTCAATCTCACAGATCTTGGGAGACAGGCTGGTCCTCGCTGACAGACAGCCCCCCAACCTGAAGCAAATACTCACCAGCAACCACACAACAAAAACACTAACCCAGGAACCTATCCTTGCAACAAACCCATTGCCAGCTCTGTCCACATATCTAGTCTAGGGACCCATCCTCGGACCTAATCACATCAGCCACACCATCAAATGTGCCCAGATACATTTGTTAGTCTCTAAGGTGCCAGAACTACTCCTCGTTTTGTTTTTGTTTTTTGCTGCTACAGACTAACACGGCTCCCCCTCTGAACTAAATGATTTCATCTCTCCCCAAAATTGACCTAGAAGCACAAAGAACACCCTGGAGGCCAGGCCTCCAAACGTTAGGAAACATCAGAGTTAAGGTGACGTGTACATACTTCGCGCAGTGCTGTTGTGCATGTGTGTTATGATACAGACTCACAAGTGTGGCCGTGGGGTCAATTCCCTGCCCCCCACAGCATCAATTTCCTCCAGACTCCCAAGGGAAGTGGTGCTTCCTCCATCCCTTGATGAGATGCCTTTCTGGAGTCTGCTTTCGTCCAAAACTCGCAACTGCGCCATGCAGGAGGCCTGTGATGTGTAGGGGGCCAGATGAGATGATCTAACAGTCTCTTCTGGCCTTCACATCTCCAAATCTCTGCAAAATCGAGTGTGGCACATTGAGCATCCTCTGATGGTTCCACGGGTGGCCTGCGTGAACCCTTGCACGACCACTGAGTGTGTGGGGGTGACCCAGGGGGAGCAGGTCAAACACTCACAGGAGCCGGCTCGGGGCAGGACTTGAGCCCTGCAGGGCAGGGGTGGGGGTGGCAGTGACATCACAAGGGCCTTTTGCAGCACTCAGCTGATTGGTGAAAGGAGGTTGGGAGGCGGTGACCTCACAGAGAGTCCACGACAACGGCCAGGGAGGACAGGCTGCAGGGCAGGGGGATCTCAGAGACCCCCGGGGCTTTGCTGCAGGGAGTCTCCTTCTGGAGGTGTCTCCTTGAGGACTGAGAGAGAATTCAGGGTCTCATATGTGAGCGCGAGGTGGAGCCTCTCTGGAGTTTTCTCCTTTCCCACTGCTCATTGAGCGAGAAGACAGACGTCCCTGTGGAGAACGGAAGAGCCCCAGAGAGGTTTGGTACCGAGGCAGCCTGATCCACCTGGTGCTGGCCAAATTCTGGGCACGGAAAACAGTAGATTAAGGTGGGACAATTTTCCTCGAGCTAGGCCTTTCTCCCTTCGAGTCTTTGGGGTTTGACTTTTTTGGTTTCCCTTTTCCTGCTTCCCTCCCTCCATTGGCGAGGAGGGGGCTGCTCTGTAGCCCTCATGGTGGGAGGCCTCCCAAAGAGATGGGACAGGAAGCGTGCTCTGAGAGTGATCCTCACCGGTGACCTGAGCCATCCCTGGGCCATCTGGGGAACCCTCAGCCCACCGCCAGAGTCTCCACGCTGATTGGCTGAGCAGGGGGTCTCGTGGCAGGGAGGAGACTCAGGACTTTGTTGTTCTCCTTTAAGGCCCAGCAAATAAGCCAGAACCAATCATCTGCTTGGTGAATTGTTCTCCTTCTCGCTGCTGATTGTCTCTGAGCCGTTCCTGGTTCTCGCTGGTGTTCTCCTGCTTCTAAAACACTTGCTGAAGAATCAGTGTGAATGGTTGTTGGTCTGTAGCTCATTGCAGGTCCCTTTATTTTGATCATTCAGTGTGTGAAACTCCAGACTGATGGTTCGTTTGAAAGTCAGGACACCCGGGTCCTATTCCCAACTCTATCCCGACAGATTATGTGATGGAAGACAAGGCCCTTCGCCTTTCTCAGCCTTTGTTTCTCCCTCTGTCAGTTGGGGAGAACAATCTTCTCACACCTGCCTCCCGGAGGCTGGGGAGCTGTGGGGACCTGTTTGAGAGTGTCACTCAGAGCAGTGTATCTTCCTTTTTGGACGTGACAACCTTTTTGGTCAAGATCCTTGATTATTCGGGGACCTATCCCGGAAGACCCAAAGTATATGGGACATAAGACTTGTCTGGAAGGGCGCATAGGGCTAAATTGTTTTTGGCCATAGCAGGTGCCTTGTTGCAAGAATGACGTCCATCCCCCTTCCAAACAAGCCCCAAATGAGCTGTTACCAGAATTGCCCTTTACCTTGGGGTATGCCCATTTGTTAGGATTCCTCTTCTGGTGGGGGGAGATTCTGCAATTCTGTCAATGTGCTGCTTTTGTCACTTGTGTTTCCCCATGTAGCGCTACTCCTTCCTTCTGCAAGTTCCCTCCCAATGGAGCTACCGTGCAGGACCTCGGTTCCCCAGGGCTGGGGTCTTCCAGCCCCCAAATGTGATGAACATGAACAGACACACAGGCACACACACATGAAGTTAGCATGTCCGAGAGGACTGGGTCATCAGCACTCCCAAGCTGACCCCTGGTGTGTCCCGGGACTCAGTCGGCTGGATCGAACAGCAATTTAAAGCTGGTCCCCTCATATGTCCTTGGACTCAGCGGGCTGGGCTGAGCAACACCTTAATCTGCCACCCTCCTCTGCCCCCAGGTTCAGCACATCCCTATCCCCGCCTTCACCCCACAACCACTCTGCTAGTAACCCACTTGCTGAGCAAACCCACAGGATTTTTGGGGCTGCAGGGATCTTTAGCTTCGGTACAAGGAGCGTTGCTGCAGAGTGAATGGAGAAGCCAAAAACACCCATGGAGGTGGGGTGGGGGGCTAGCAAACTATAACTGATCACAGGAGGCAGGGTCAGGAGGCTATTCCTAGAGAGAGACAGAGGCACAGAAAGAGACAGATGGATCTCAGCACTCCTTGAAGCCGGAATGGATCAGGGTTCCCAGGTGGCCTTGGTCGCTGAGGGACCGGAGCGCTGGAGCCAGGCAGAGTCCCCAGCACAATCAGTCGGGAAAAACGAATGAGGAGGACTTGTGGCACCTTAGAGACGAACCAATTTATCTGAGCATAAGCTTTCATGGGCTAAAGCCCACTTCATCAGATGCATGCAGGGGAAATACAGCAGGAAGATATAGATATAGCGATACAGAGAAGACGAGAAAATGGGGGTTGCCATAGCAACTCTTAAGGAGACCAATCGATTAAGGTGGGCTGTTAACAGCAGGAGAAACAAAATTTTGTTGTGATAATCAGGCTAATCTGGGGGGACTAAAACTGCAGGGCAGAGAGAGCAGTGAGTGTTGGGGGGTCCCGATCCAGTCCCCCAGCTTCTAGCCGCCCACCCCCTTAAGGCTGCCATTGCTGGGAGCCCCCTCCATCTGCAACTTCAGCTTGTAGAGATTGGAGATAAAACCTGTACAGCTGTGTGCCTTGGGGCAAAAACTTACACACAGGTACATGAAATCCATGCAAAGGAACCACAGTGGGTAAAACCAGGGAACAAAAGCCTGAGCAGCCAAAACCCAGCCAGCTGTTGCTCCCACGAAGAGGGAACTTTTCCAATATCTCGTCCTTCACATTTCTCATCGGAACTACCAGGGGCCGACTGAAAAGTGTGAAAATATTTTTTCAGAGAAAAAACATCCACAACTTGATTCCATTTTATTGACAGCATCATTGTTCGTACTGGCCTGGCTTGCCTTCTCTGGCAGAAGAGAGGCAGACAGACGCGGATGAGGACCACCAGCTGTGCCCCCACAAGACTGGGCTCTGGGCCAATCCTCCAGATATCTGAGACCCACATCCTTCCCCAGATCAACCGCCTGCAAAGTGGACCAGACCCACATCCCTCCCCAGAATGACCATCCGTGACCTGGACAGCGCCCCCAGCTCAGCCAGGAAGGAGAACTCTGGAAACTTTCTTTGGCTTTTCATCTCCCTGTTCTTCCCCTCATTGTTGGGGGCTGAAAATACCTGGCCGTGGGAAGCGAAGAGGCAGGCCCTGGATTCTACCTCTCGGGAGCCCACAGCTCACCCCCAGAGGGTCGCCGACGGTCTGGTGAGACGCTACAAGGGCCATTTGCAAGTGGTTCAATTTTCCAGCTCGATTTGGCTGTTGGTTTCTGGCCCAAAATGCGGAGGCCTGACAGCGTCAGCACTGGGCAAATGTGGCTCGTTGCTGGAAGAGTCTGATTCTCCCGTCGTCTTCTCCCTTCCGAGGGCTCCTCCGCGTCTCTCAGCAGCTCCTGGGGTCCCCAGCCGCTGCCCCCCAGCCCGGTGGCAGACTGACGGCAGGGCAAGAAAGCGGACGCCGAACCCTCTTTGCTGTTGGCCTCCGGGACATCGCAATCAGCTTGTGCAGAAACACACACAGACCCCACCCGGAGCACATCGCACGTCACACACACAACACGGCCTGCGTCGCACATCACACACACAAAACATTGCACGTCACACATACACAACACGCCTCACGTTGCACGTTGCATGTTGCACGTCGCACACGCAAACAGAAGACGTCGCACCCCACACTTCACATGTGCGTCTTCTTGTTTGCCGTGTTGAGTGTGTGTGTGATGTTGTGTTTCTGGTGTCATGTGACATGGTGTGTGTGTGTGTGAGATGTGTGTTGGGTGTGTCGTGTTGTGTGTCATGTTGTGTGTTTGTGTGTGTGACGTGTGGTGTGTTTGTGGTGTCATGTGACATGGGGTGTGTGTGTGTGTATGTATAAGATGTGTTTTGCATAGTCTTGGGTGTGTCGTGTTGTGTGTCATGTTGTATGTGTTTGTGCCTATCTGTGTGATGTGTCATGTGTCGTGTTGTGTGTTTGTGTGTGTGTGACGTGTGGTGTGTTTGTGGTGTCATGTGGCGTGTGGGGATGTGTGTGTGACATGCTGTATGTCATGTTGTGTGTGTTTGTGTTTGTGTGACGTGTTGTGTGTTCTGTTGTGTATGTGTGAGGTGTTGTGTTTCATGTTGTGCATGTGTGAGACCTGTTTGTGTGTGTGATGTTTTGTGTTTGTGACACATTGTGTGTTTGTGCGATGTGCGACGTGTTGTGTGTGCTATGTGCGACGTGCAATATGTTGTGTGTGCGACATGCAACGTTTTTGTGTGTGACGTGCGAAACGCGACGTGTTGTGTGTTCGAAGTGTGGCGTGCAATGTGCGACGTGTGCCGTGATGAGTGTGCGTGCGACGTGTTGTGTGTCTGACATTCGACGCGTTGTGTGTGTGACGTGCGATGCACGATGCGTTGTGTGTGCAGGTATGATGTGCAACATGTGACGTGCGATGTGCAAAGTGTTTGTGCGAGTGCGGGGTGAAATGTGTTGTGTGTGTCCGTACGATGTGCAATGTGCGATCTGTTGTATGTGTGACTTGTGTGTTACATGTTGTGCTGTGTGTGTCATATTGTGCGTGTCTGTGTGAGATGGGTTCTGTGTCTTCTTGTGTGTGTGTGAGAGAGGTGTTTGTGTGTGTCATGTTGTGTGTCACGTGTGTTTGTGTGTGACGTCTTTCTGTGTGTGTGTCGTGCGACTTGCATGCATGTGTGCATGCGATGTGTTGTGTGTATCCATGCAACGTACAACAGGTTGTGAGGGACATGCAATTTGTTTCTGTGTGTCGTGTTGTGTGTGTGTCATGTTGTGTTATGTGTGTGTGTGAGATGGGTTGTGTGTCGTGTTGTGTGTGTGAAATGTTTTCATGTGTGTTTGTGTCATGTTGTGTGTGTCATGTTATGTGTGTTTGTGTGATGGGTTGTGTGTTGTGTGTGAGTTGTGTGTTATCTAGAGTGTTGTATGGATTGTGTGTGCTTGTGTGTTTGTGATGACATGTGACGTGGTATGTGGGTGTGGGTGTGTGAGACATGTTTTGTGTAGTGTTGTGTGTGTGTGACATACTGTGTGTGTGTCTTTGTGGTGTGGTGTGTGGCCATTTTCTGTATTGTGTTCAGTGTGTGTATGGTGTTGTGTGTGTGGTGTCATGTTTTGTGTGAAGTGTGTGTCGTCTTGTGTGTGTTTGTGTGTGTGAGACGAGTTGTGTGACGTGTTGTGTGTATGTGACGTGTTGTGTGTCACATTCTGTGTGTGTTGTGTGTTGTCTAGTGTTGTGTTGTGTGTGTGTGTCTGTGTGAATGTCTGTGATGTGTTGTCTGTCAGGGTGTGTGCCTGTGTTATGTTGTGTGCCGTTTTGTGTGTTGTGCTGTGTATGTGACGTGTTGTGTGTCGTGTTGTGTGTGTTTGTGTATGTGTGACATGTGTGTAGTTTTTTCTGTCTGTGTGATGTGGTGTGTGTCGTGTTTTGTGTTTGTGAGTGTAAGGTGCTGTGCGAGCGACACGCAACGTGTTGTGTGTGTCCGTGCTATGTGCCATGTGCATCGTGCGACAGGCGACGCGTTGTGTGTGTGTGGGTGCGACATGCAATGCTTTGTGTGTGTGCGTGCTACAGGCAGCATGCTGTGCGTGTGACGTGCGATGTGTGTGTGAGACGTGCTACACGTGACGTGTTGTGTGTGCGGCCTACAATGTGTTGTGTCTGTGTGTGCGACACACACCACATCACACACAACACGTCTCATGACACCACAACCACACAACACACACTCAACATGACACACAAAACGGCACACAACTCAACACACACACAACACGACACACACACACACACACACCCCACACACAACACACAACACTACACACACACTACACACTGAACACAAGACTCTGCACGACACACAGCACACACACAAGACCTCACACACACACAGACGTGTCTCACACACACATGTGGGCAAACGTGGCTGGTTGCTGTCAGGGTCTGCGTCTCCCTGCGGGTCCAGGGGCCTGGCTGCAGCTCCCGCCCCAGCCCTCCCCCCGGGGGCGTTGGCTGCTGCCCCCTCCCGTGTCCCGGCCCCTCCGGCCTAGGTGTGTGGCTGGTGGCTGGTCTGTGGAAACGCCTGTGGGATGCGGCTTCCTTCGAGTTCCCAAAGGGTTGGTTGGACTCGGGCACGAGTCTCCTTTCCCGTGCGAGAGATCCCGGCGTCACCTTTCCACCACGTCCTTGCCAAGGCTCCCTGCGCAGCTGAGCCGGGAGGGTTTTCTCACCTGTGTTTTAATCCACCATCCTGCCTGCAGAGGGAGAGCTGCATTCGGGTCTCACTGTGGTGTGTTGGTCAAGGGGTCGGATTCTCACTCGGGGCGGGAGAGAGTGCGGAGAAGACCTTGGAAAGGTGAAGTCGGGGGCAGGACATTTTCAGGTGCCTGTTTTTGTGGGGGTTTGTTGAATGTTGCTTTTGCTGAAATGGAGAGAAAGGTTGTTGGCTTTTCGGCCTGAAGGCTTGTTCTGTCCAGCAGCCCAAACTGCCAGCCTTGTTTCACCTCTTTAATGTTGGACAGTGTTGCCAGCACCCAGTGCCGAGAGGCAAAACAACAGCAGGGGGGAGGGGTTCATTACCCGGTGTGCATCACCCAATAATCACAACGGGGTGGAGAAGCAGAAAAGTTTATTTGAAGCTTCAGAAAGGTCCAGGGAGAATAGAATCTCCAATCCTGCACCCAGAGCAGGAAGTTACACAGGCTTTTATACATCCTTTCTTCAGCATACTTATCCAATAGCAAGCTGCCCTAAGTATCCATCTAGCCAGCCAATCCAGTTCCCAGCTAGTTCCCTTGTTCTCTGTATCATTTGTTAACCTATACAGAAAGCTGCTTTATTCAGCATTGTTCTTCCATATCTGCCCTGTTCGGCCTTGTTTAGTTTCAGGCAGTCTGACTCTGCAACATATTGTTGCAGATCCTCAGCATAACTGCTGCGAGTGCCTCCAGCCGGGGGGGGCCAAGGACACTTCGGCCTAGTATGCAGAGCTGCTGCGAGTGCCTCCAGGCAGGGGGGTGGGGGCAAGGACACCTAGGCCTAGTGCGAGGGGGCTTCATCGTTCATCGACACTCGTGGTCTTCCATCCCTCGACTTACCTACTGGCCATGCCCCAGTGTCCCCAACAACTCCCCTGCTCAAAGCAGGACCAATCCTCAACTAAATCATCCCCGCCAGGGCTTTGTCAAGCCAGACCTTAAAAACTTCTAAGGAAGGAGATTCCACCACCTCCTAGGTAACGCATTCCAGTGTTTCACCACCCTCCTAGTGAAAAAGTTTTTCCTAATATCCAACCTAAATCTCCCCCACTGCAACTTGAGACCATTACTCCTTGTTCTGTCATCAGCTACCACTGAGAACAGTCTAGATCCATCCTCTTTGGATCCACCTTTCAGGTAGTTGAAAGCAGCGATCAAATCCCCCCTCATTCTTCTCTTCTGCAGACGAAACAATCCCTGTTCCCTCAGCCTCTTCTCATAAGTCATGTGTTCCAGTCCCCTCATCATTTTTGTTGCCCTCCACTAGACTCTTTCCAATTTTTCCACCTCCTTCTTGTAGTGTGGGCCCAAAACTGGACACAGCACTCCAGATCTCCATAATAGATATGTGGACAGAGTTGGCAATGGGTTTGTTGGAAGGATCGGTTCCTGGGTTAGTGTTTTTGTTGTGTGGTTGCTGGTGAGTATTTGCTTCAGGTTGGGGGGCTATCTGTAAGTGAGGGCTGGCCTGTCTCCCAAGATCTGTGAGAGTGAGGGGTCATCCTTCAGAATAGGTTGCAGATCCTTGATGCTGTGCTGGAGAGGTTTCAGTTGGGGGCTGAAGGTGACGGCTGGTGGCGTTCTGTTCCTTTCTTTGTTGGGCCTGTCCTGGAGTAGGTGACTTCTGGGTATTCTTCCCTTCAGCTGGTAGTTTTAAGATCGCTTGATAGAGATCCTGTAGGTGTTTGTCTCTGTCCGAGGGGTTGGAGCAAATGCGGTTGTACCGTAGAGCTCGGCTGCAGACAATGGATTGTGTGGTGTGGTCTGGATGAAAGCTGGAGGCTCACCACACGATCCATCGTCTACAGCCGAGCTCTGCGATACAACCACATTTGCTCCAAACCCTCGGACAGAGACAAACACCTACAGGATCTCTATCAAGCATTCTTACAACTACACTACCCACCTGCTGAAGTGAAGAAACAGATTGACAGAGCCAGAAGAGTACCCAGAAGTCATCTACTACAGGACAGGCCCAACAAAGAAAATAACAGAACGCCACTAACCATCACCTTCAGCCCCTAACTAAAACCTCTCCAACACATCATCAAGGATCTACAACCTATCCTGAACGACGGCCCATCACTCTCACAGATCTTGCGAGACAAGCCAGCCCTTGCTTACAGACAGCCCCCCAACCTGAAGCAAATACTCACCAGCAACCACACACCACACAACAGAACCACTAACCCAGGAACCTATCCTTGCAACAAAGCCCGTTGCCAACTGTGCCCACATATCTGTTCAGGGGACACCATCATAGAGCCTAATCACATCAGCCACACTATCAGAGGCTCGTTCACCTGCACATCTACCGATGTGATATATGCCATCATGTGCCAGCAATGCCCCTCTGCCATGTACATTGGTCAAACTGGACAGTCTCTACGTAAAAGAATCAATGGACACAAATCAGACGTCAAGAATTATAACATTCAAAAACCAGTCGGAGAACACTTCAATCTCTTTGGTCACTCGATTACAGACCTAAAAGTTGCAATTCTTCAACTAAAAAACTTCAAAAACAGACTCCAACCAGAGACTGCTGAATTGGAATTCATTTGCAAACTGGATACAATTAACTGAGGCTTAAATAGAGGCTGGGAGTGGAAGGGTCATTTCACAAAGTAAAATTATTTCCCCATGTTTATTTCTCCTCACCCCCACCCCCCACTGTTCCTCAGACTTTCTTGTCAGCTGCTGGAAATGGCCCACCTTGATTATCACTACAAAAGGTTTCCCCCCCCCCCCCCAGTTTTCCTGCTGGTAATAGCTCACCTTAAGTGATCACTCTCGTTACCGTGTGTATGGTAACACCCATTGTTTCATGTTCTCTCTGTATATAAATCTCCCTACTGTATTTTCCACTGAATGCATCCAATGAAGTGAGCTGTAGCTCACGAAAGCTTATGCTCAAAGAAATTTCCTAGTCTCTAAGGTGCCACAAGTACTCCTTTTCTTCAAGTGAGATGGTAATTCCTTAATTCCCTGGGTTACTTCCTGGCCACTTCTGTGACTTTAGTGCCATTATGAAAACTGTTCTCAAAATCTCTGGGTCCCCTTGCCCTACGCTGTGGTTATGAAAGCTCCTTCTCAGCTCCTTTTACTTTCCTGCTTTCCAGTTACTGTAAATAAACCATTAACACAATTCTTCTTGTTTCTTCCACATTCTTGTCTTAGTTCCAGTTGTCTGGGGCAGAGTCATGAGATGTGTTTGTGACACTCTACACCTTGGGGGAGCGTCTTATGCTTAGAAGAAGCACACGGGATCTTTTCAGGGGAAAAGGCAATACGCCTCATTTCTTGAAAATACAACTCTTAGCATACGCATTTAATCACACACACACACACACACGTCCTGCAGATGGTCTTACAGTTACCAGTTTGCTGTAGCTCTTGTCAATCTAACGGCCAGTTAGAATGAAAACAAGCGAGGAGCTGAGCTCCGTCGGTCGCAAACCCATGCTCTGAGGCTTTGCAGGACTGAACCCAGAGTCTGATGGCAAAACACCCCAGCTTTAGACTTGTAAATTCCCACTTTCGTTTACGGATTTTGCAGTGTCATTCTGTAATCGTTAGTTCTTAAATGGGCTTAATCTCCTGGTTTTCCGCTGTTATTGTTTGGTGGTTTTGTTGGCGTCCCATCCTTAGATCTTCTTTGTCTTGCATTCAGGGTGCCTGCCTTGCTGCTGAGGTCATCAATGCTGCTAACATGTTTAGTGTCGGATATGGTGGATGTTTTCTGATTGTCTCCTGCTGTTTCCAAGTCTCTCACGTCTTCTTGACCATCTGGACATTTGTGAGGCCTTTTCACAGACCTCAGAATCTGGCTGATGCTCCTTTACCAATGGCACTCGAGGCCGTTCCTTCCTGCTCTCAGAAAGGGTGGCTGGCAGACATGGTCAAATCCTATCCTACATCAATCCATTTAATACATGGTTATCCCTTGTCTTTCATTATGCAAAATGGAAACATCAAATCCTACTCCTCTAGGTGCCCTGTAACCCCCATATTCCTCATCTTGAATTGAATTGTGATGTTACCTTGCATGGCATGGTTTCCATGTATCTGGGGTAAGATTAGGAGATACCAGCAAGGAAAGTCAGGAACCCCCGGGTGGGGTGTGAAACAGCCCATCCACAGCCGTTGCCCAGCAAGGAAGCTCCCATTCAGTGATTCCCCTGCCTGAGGCCACAGCAAGGGAATTGCTGCACCGTGCTGGGAGATTGAGCAATGCCCCCATTCCCACCGCAGACATGCCTGGACTGGGGCTTCCCAAGCACACGGGCTGAGGGGGCAAAAACCAAACCCAAACCCGGGGCCCACGCTTGGCCTTTCTCCTTCCCCACCGACACTGCCAGCAAGAAGGACACTGAAGACTTGAGACTGCAACTGAGGGGACGGGCCCGGGCGCACAGCACGTCGTACGTCACACACAAAATGTCGAATCTCGCACCCACAACTCCTCGCACGTCACACCCACAGAACATATCGCATGTCGCACACACAGCACGTCGCACGTCAGACACACAAACACGTCTCACACACACACAAAACATGACACACAACCCGTCTCACAGACAGAAAACACTACACACACCACATCACACAAAACACGTCACATGACACCACAGACACAACATCACACACACACTTAATACGACACACAAAATGGCACACAACACACACAAGATGACAGGCAACAGATCACACAACACACCACACAGACACACACACAGAACATGTCACACGTCGCACCTCACACACAAAGGTCACATGTCGCACACAGCACGCCGCACGACGTATGTCGTACACCGCACATCACAATTCGCATGCACACACAGCATGTCGCACGTCACAGTCACGCACACCACACATCTCACGTCACACGTCTCACACACACAACACGTCACACGTCGTACATCACACACACAAAGTGCTGTGCATCACACACAACGTCGTTCGTCACATGTCACATGCCGCACGCCCACACAGCACATCGCATATCGCAAATCAAACACACAGCACGTCGCGTTTCGCATATCTCACACACACAACACGTCACACACACACAGCACGACACACAACACTTGTGTGTGTGAGACATGTTTGTGTGTGTGTGATGTGTTGTGCATGTGTTGTCTGTCGTATAGAGTGTTGTATTCAGTGTGTGTGGGACGTGTTGTGTGTTGTGTTGTGTGCATGTGTCTGTGTGGTGTGTTGTGTGTGTGATGTGTTGTGTGCAATGTTGTGTTTGTTTTGTGTTGTGTGCCGTTTGTGTGGTGTGTGTCGCACGCACAGAGACAACACATCTCACCTCGCACGCACAGCACGTCGCACGCTCACATAGCATGTCACACACACAGTACATCACACAAACACACAGCACGACACACAACACGTGTGTGAGACGTGTTTGTGTGTGCGATGTGTTGTGTGTGTGCTGTGTGTCATCCAGAGTGTTGTGTTCCATGTGTGTGTGATGTGTTGTGTTTCGTGTTGTGTGTGGTGTGGTGTGTGTGTGGTCTTTTGTGACGTGTTGTGTGTGTCATCTAGAGTGTTGTGTGACGTGTTGTGTGTGTGTCTGTGTGGTGAGTGGTGTGTTGTGTGTGTGTGATGGGTTGTGTGTCGTGTTGTGTGTCATGAGACATTTTGTGTGTGACATGGTGTGTGTTGCACGTACAGAAACAACACATTGTACGCCTCATGCCACACGCCGCACACACAACACGTCGCACGTCGCTTGTCACACATTGGACATAGACACACAACACGTCGCACATCAGACACCCACAACACGTTGCACGTTGCACACATACACACAAAACGTCGAACGTGGCACACACAACACGTCGCACGTCATGTCACTCCCAGCAAGTCGCACTTCACACATGTCCCACGTGTGTCACACGCGCACACACAGCACGTCGTATGTCATGCACAACACATCGCGTGTAGCACGGACACACAACACGTCGCACGTAACACACACAAGATGTCACGTGTTGCACATCACACACAAAACATCGCATGTCACAGGCACATACACAACACGTCGCATGTCGCATGATGCACATTGCACATAGCACGGACACACACAACACGCTGCCCGTTGCACGCACGCACAGCACGTTGCACGTCACACTCAAAAACACATCTCACACCACACAACACGACACACGCCATGTCACACAGACACAAAACACTACACACGTCACACACACAACACAGAATACGTCACACAGACAGACACAAACACACACATGACACACACCACGTCACGCACAACACATCACATGACACCAAAAACACCACACCACACACACACTCAACATGGCACACAACATGACAAAACACATCACACAGACAGACACAAACACGGCACACAATGTCACACGCACACTACACAAAACACGTCTCACACACACACCACGTCACATGTCACCATAAACACAATACCACACACACAATCCACACAACACTCTAGTCGACACACAACACCACACACAAGACATCACACACACACACAACCCGTCACACACACACATATCACGACACACACAACATGACACAGAAAACGACTCACACAGAAACACACACAACACGACACACACAGAAACACATCACACGTCCCACAAAACATGTTGCACATTGTCACACACACTCATGTAAGCATGTCGCACATTGCACGCCACACGACACACACAAAAACCTGTCACACACACAAACACACACACAACACATCACACACACAATGTCTCATGCACACACACACAAGACACACAACCCGTCTCACACATACACACACATAACACGACACACACAACACATCACACACACAAACACACACAACACGACACACAACACGTCACACAGACAGACACAAACACACATGACACATAACTTGTCACGCACACAGAACACTACACAAAACACATCTCACACACACACACCATGTCATATGACACTACAAACACAATACCACACACACAATCTACACAACTCTAGATGACACACAAAATGACACACATGTCACACACACACAAAACCACACACACACAAAAGTCTCACACACACACAAAACACGACACACAACCCGTCTCACACACAAACATAACATGACAAACAGAAAACGACACACACCATGACACACACAGAAACACATTTAATGTCCCACACAACACGTCGCATGTTGCACGGATACACACAACATATCGCACGACACACACACAGAAACACATCACACACATAAAAACACACAATGCGACACACAACAAGACACACAACACATCACACACACACCACGTCACACACAACACGTCACATGACACCACAAACACCTCACCACACACACACACACACACTCAACACGTTGCACAACACCACACACAACACGTCTCACACGCACACACAAACACACACAACACGTCACACAGACAGACACAAACACACATAACATGACACACAACACATCACACACACAACATTACACAAAACACGTTTTGAAGGGGGATGGACGTCATTCTTGCGACAAGGCACCTGCTATGGCCAAAAACACTTTAGCCCTGTGTGCCCTTCCAGACAAGTCTTATGTCCCAAATACTTTGGGTCTTCCGGGATAAGTCCCCGAATAATCAAGGATCTTGACCAAAAAGGTCGTCACGTCCAAAAAGGAAGAAAGATTGTCGTTGTGTAGACCATGAAACAAGCCCTGCAACTTCTGGACACGTATCCCGACAGTCCACAGGGTGCACATCGAGGAACGTTCAAAGCGAGACGGGCGTTCTTTTTGGGGAGACTAACCCCCATTGCGCTGACCAGGAGAAGGGGGAAGTGGGAGCCTGCAGCGCCATCTAGCGGCCAAAGGAGAAATCGCCGGCTTCTGGACCTGTGTGCGCCCTTGGTTCGGTTCACATGCAAAGCTGTGTCACGCCAGGTTGGGAAAACGGGATTCTGCTGCCCAACATCATCCTCTGGAATGACTCAACCCGATGGGACACCTCCTGCGATACACTGCTCCGAGTGACGCTCTCAAACAGGTCCCCACAGCTCCCCTGCCTCCCCCCCACCGGGAGGCAGGTGTGAGAGGATTGTTCTCCCCAACTGACAGAGGGAGAAACGAAGGCTGAGAAAGGCGAAGGGCCTTGTCTTCCATCACACAACGTGTCGGGATAGAGTTGGGAACAGGACCCGGGTGTCCTGACTTTCAAACGAACCATCAGTCTGGAGTTTCACACACTGAATGATCAGAATAAAGTCACCTGCAATGAGCTACAGACCAACAACCCCAATGACTCGAAGGGACAAAGGCCAAGCTGGGGGAAAATTGTCCCACCTTAACCTCCTGTTTTCCGTGCCGAGAATTTGGCCAGCACCGGGCGAATCAGGCTGCCTCGGTACCAAACCTCTCTGGGGCTCTTCCCTTCTCCACAGGGACGTCTGTCTTCTCGCTCAGTGAGCAGTGGGAAAGGAGAAAACTCCAGAGAGGCTCCACCTCGCGCTCACATACGAGACCCTGAATTCTCTCTCAGTCCTCAAGGAGACACCTCAAGAAGGAGACTCCCTGCAGCAAAGCCCCGGGGGTCTCTGAGATCCCCCTGCCCTGCAGCCTGTCCTCCCTGGCCGTTGTCGTGGACTCTCTGTGAGGTCACCGCCTCCCAACCGCCTTTCACCAATCAGCTGAGTGCTGCAAAAGGCCCTTGTGATGTCACTGCCACCCCCACCCCTGCCCTGCAGGGCTCATGTCCTGCCCCGAGCCGGCTCCTGTGCGTGTTTGAGCTGCTCCCCCTGGGTCACCCCCACACACTCAGTGGTCGTGCAAGGGTTCACGCAGGCCACACGTGGAACCATCAGAGGATGCTCAATGTGCCGCACTCGCTTTTGCAGGGATTTGGAGACTTGAAGGCCAGAAGAGACTGTTAGATCATCTCATCTGGCCCCCTACACATCACAGGCCTCCTGCATGCCGCAGTCGCGAGTTGTCATAAATGTAAAGGGAAGGGTAAAACCCTTTAAAATCCCTCCTGGCCAGAGGAAAAATCCTCTCACCTGTAAAGGGTTAAGAAGCTAAAGGTAACCTCGCTGGCACCTGACCAAAATGACCAATGAGGAGACAAGATACTTTCAAAAGCTGCGAGGAGGGAGAAAAACAAAGGGTCTGTGTCTGTCTGTGTGATGCTTTTGCCGGAGACAGACCAGGAATGGAGTCTTAGAACTTTAAGTAAGTAATCTAGCTAGGTATGTGTTAGATTATGATTTCTTTAAATGGCTGAGAAAAGAATTGTCCTGAATAGAATAACTATTTCTGTCTGTGTATCTTTTTTGTAACTTAAGGTTTTGCCTAGAGGGGTTCTCTATGTTTTTGAAGCTAATTACCCTGTAAGATCTCTACCATCCTGATTTTACAGGGGGGATTTCTTTATTTCTATTTACTTCTATTTTTATTAAAAGTCTTCTTGTAAGAAACTGAGTGCTTTTTCATTGTTCTCAGACCCTTCCCCACAACCATCTGCTTCCTTCCCATGGGGAACAGGGGCAGGAAATGCTTTTTGAAAAACCTGCTGCCAAATAAAAGGTAAAACAAGCCAAGCAAGACCCTCCCTTGCTTTGTGTGTGTGTTTGGGGGTGGGGTGGTTGTTCTGAGCACACTCCGTTCAGGGAAGGGGTGGAGTTGGCCAAAGGGGCACCTTGAATCCTTAGCAGAGAATTCCTTTCTCCACGATGTTAGCTGAGCGTTGCTGTTAAATGTCAGCCGACGAATGCAGCATTTGAAACCATCTGACGGTAAATCCCTTGCCCTCTCAGTTGCTGGAGTTCTCGCACCCTCTGCTCTTGGGAGGTCCCCATGTGATGTGGTGTCTTATTTCCATAGTGTCCTGTAGATTAGACGGGACCTCAGTTTCCACGGTAAAAAATGAAGCGTAACTCCTTCCCTTCCCCCATTTGACTTAGGAAAAATAAATCCTATCCCCTCCCGCAGCCCCAAACCAGCCCCACAGGAAGTGCTGTGGCCAGGAGAGAGGTGCCTCGGCCGTGGCCCTGAGCTGCTGTGGTAAGAGAGGCCTTGGGTGTGGGGGGGGTGAGTCCTCTCTCCCTGGGGCAACCTGCACCCCAAACCTCTCATCCCCAACTCCACCCTGAAGCCCACATCCCCAGATGGAGCCCTACCCCCCCCCCCGCACCCCAACCCTCTGCCCCATCACCATCTCCAGAGGGGATCACTCTCAGATCCACACCCACCTCTTTGGGAGGACCCCCCAGAATGTGAGCAACCCCACCCCACCCACACTCCACACACACCCCTCCTTGGACAGGGGATGGAAGCAGGGAAAAGGGGGAAAAGAAGCAAGAGAAGAGGAGAAAAGAGCAAAAGGGAAACCAAAAAGGATAAACCCCCAGGTCCCCAGTGATTCCAAGAGTCACAGTCCGAGGTAGGAAATCAAATTCTGCCCCCTTAAGCCAGTGTTTTCTGTGCCGAGAATTCTGCCTGCAGCAGGTGCATCGGACCCAACAGGTTCCAAACCTCTCGGAGCCTCTGACCTTGTCCAAGGGACGTTCGTTTTCTGGCACAACCAGGGGTAGGAAAGGAGAAAACTCCACAGAGGCTCCTCCTCATGCTCACAGACGGGAATCCTAATTCTCTCCCCGTCCTCGAGGGGAGACCTGGAGAAGGAGACGTGCAGCTGCAAAGCCGGGGGGGGGGTCTCCGAGACTGCCCTGGCCCTGCACCTCGGCCCTGCCTGGCTGATGTCGGGGTCTCCCTGCGAGGTCTCCCCCTCTCCACCACCTTTGCCCAATGGGCTGAGTTCCTGCAAAAGGCCTTGGTGATGTCACTGCCCCACCCACCCCTTCCCCTCCAAGCTGATGTCCTGCCCCGCCCAGCCTCTTTGGAGGTTGGAGCTATTGCCCCTGGATCTCGGGTTGCCAACTTTCACACCCAGCAAAACTGAACACCCTTGTGCCCCCCTTCGCCGAGGTCCCGGCCCGCTCACGCCATCTCCCTCCCCTCCGTCGCTCCCTCTCCCCCACGCTCCCTCACTCGCTCATTGTCACCGCGCTGAGGAGGGTGGGGAGGGCCCCTTGTCAACTGGGTGTTGTCGGGACGCACCTGGGAAGGAGGGCTGCCTGCCAAGCACCTTTAGGAGGAGGCGTCCCTCCCTGTCAGAAAATCATCTCCCTCCCTCAGCTCAGTGACGGCCTGAATTGCCCCTTCTCCCGGCAGAGCCAGAGGATTGGAAGCAGCAACATCAGACCCCTGTGTGGCTCGCAGGAATGAACACAAACTCGCCCTTGTAGCTGGACAGATGGTGAGTTTTACCCCTGGGATACGACAAGGCTCAAGAGAAAGGTGGTGGCCCCACATCTAAGGAATGAAACACAATACAGTCATCATCGTTACGCCCGTCCTTGTCTCTTTATACTTCTACTGTCTCGCTCCCGACACCCTCGCCCTCTGTGGGTTCAGGGAGAGCCACACTCAGTGCTTCCGACACACACAGACTCACACACACATCTTGCAAGGAAAACCTCACCACGGAGCCACATGCACCTGTTGCTTCCCTGCCCCCCTGCTCTCCAGAATCCAACCCCAAGGAAAGCTTGTCAGGCCCAGAGCTGGCAGGGCGTCCGGTGCTGGAGTATTGAAGCTACCGTGACGGCACTCAGAGGAAAGAGGCTGAGAGATGCAAGTTAAGAATTGGCCGGTCAGGTTTCCGGTCCCCTCACAGGTCATTCCCTCACTCGAGCAAAGGGGCACATCTCAATTCTCAGCTGGCTCAGTCGAGCTGCATTGTTCTTGTTTCCACTCAGTCAGGTTTGAGGCCTGTTTCGCACCCTGTCTTTGAGAAGACAGTCAGAAACTACTCTCTGAAATAGCCAATGCAGGAGGACGTGTTATCACTCCTGCCCCAACACAGACAGACAAAGAGAGAAATGTTCTCGCTTTGAGGGTGGGACTCTCTGCCCTGGGCCAAAGACGAGCACCTCTCTTTGACCTTGGTCGCTCATTCAGCTTTTCTTTCAGCAGGGAGCCCGAGAGCTCAGGTGCTGGAGCACTGCGTTGGTCAGTGAAGCTCGGTGAGCTCCAAGGTCACTCGGCTCTTCTACCAGCAAGTCAAAACACAGGAAGGATTTCCTCATTTGACAATACTGGGGCTGTCTGAGGGTCTGTCCACACTGCACACTGAGCCTGTCTCTATGTGGCCTGGGCTTGCTGACTTGTGTTGCCAAGCCGGTGTTTGAGCATCCAGACTGCAGGGGAAACTCAGGCCTCACACTGTGTCTATCTGTCAAGGCTCCTTCCCCACTCTGAACGCTAGGGTACAGATGTGGGGACCTGCATGAAAACATCCTCAGCTTATTTTTACCAGCTTAGGTTAAAACTTCCCCAAGGTACAAACTATTTTACCTTTTGCCCTTGGACTTTCGCTGCTACCACCAAAAGTCTAACCGGGTTAGACCCCCAAAAATCCTCACCAAAACATTGCACCCCCCTTCCTGGGTAAGGTTTGGTAAAAATCCTCACCAATTTGCATAGGTGACCACAGACCCAGACCCTTGGATCTTAAGAACAATAAAAAAACATTCAGTTTCTTAAAAGAAGAATTTTAATAGAAGAAAAAGTAAAAAGAATCACTTCTGTAAACTCAGGATGGTAAATACCTTACAGGGTAATTAGATTCAAAACATCGAGAATCCCTCTAGGCAAAACCTTAAGTTACAAAAAGACACAAAAACAGGAATATCCATTCCATTCAGCACAGCTTATTTTCTCACCCATTTAAAGGAATCAGAATCTAACGCATATCTAGCTAGATTACTTTCTAAGTGCTAAGACGCCATTCCTGTTCTGTCCCCGGCAAAAGCATCACACAGACAGACCCAGACCCTTTGTTTCTCCCTCCCCCCAGCTTTTGAAAGTATCTTATCTCCTCATTGGTCAATTTGGTCAGGTGCCAGCGAGGTTCTCCTAGCTTCTTAACCCTTTACAGGTGAGAGGGTTTTTCCTCTGGCCAGGAGGGATTTAAAGGTGGTTAGCCTTCCCTTTCTATTTATGACTCTCTCCTACCGCAGAAATTCGTCCTAAGTTTCGCTGCTCCAGCTGTGTGAATAACAGAGTTGGATTTGACGTCGCTTCGGTCGACTTACTGCTGTGTCTACACTGGGCTGGGTCGACGGGAGATGCTCTTCGGTCGACTTCCCTTCCTCCTGCCGTTCCCGGCGCAGTCCCAACGGCGACCGGAGAGCGCTCTGCTGTCAATTGAGTGGGTCTTCACTCGACCCCCACGACATCAACCCCCAGTGGATCCACCGCAGGAAACAGAGCCTCCCAACTGTGCTGCCCCATCCACGCTGCACGACTTAGACCCGAGTGGGAAATTCAGCTCCTGTGGGGTGTGTCACCCTCATCTGCTGAAGATGTTCCCCGAGTCTCCAGGGATTCCTGCTCTAACTGCTCTCCAGCCGGTTTGTGTCCATACGCTCCCCGCGGGGAGGCTGGGAGTGGCCTGGTTACAAGCGCTGGTTGCTCAGGCCTGGCAGGGAAGGGAAGCTCCGGGCAGCATTGACAGTCTGGAGATCCCTCCGGGGAAGCACAGGCGGTGGGTGGAACAGGCGGGGAGGTGAAGCTGCGGGGTCCTGCGGACGCCCTGAAACCAGCTCACAGACCCCCGGGGGTCACGCTGCCCTACACACTTTTGCAGTAATGTTTGTACAAGGCGTGACGCTGAAAGAGCAGCTTGTGTCAGAGTGTATTCAGGCCAACGGATGTGTGTGTTAGTAGAGATTAAAGCGACTGTTCAATGTTCAAATGTATTGGGTGTTTAAACCTCCTGAAAACTCGTGGAATGTTGTTTGCACTGTTTTCACTTCTCTGTGTCCTGTTACGCTGTGATAGCAAAGAGTTGCCTTGTGTAGACCCCTGTCACTAAAGAACCCCTCAAAGGAGAATGAAGGTGTGTGGGATGCAAGTGAAGAAAAGGTTCATTTCCAAAGAAGGGGTGGTAAGAAGCAGGATCCCTGGGCGGGGGGCAGGAGGGTGGTTTGCACTGTTGTTGCCCAGGGTGGGAATGGGGAACTGGGCTCTGGCTTAAAGCGGTGTAAGGCTTCGGGGGGCTGTGTTCAGAGCTGGAGGTTCGGGTTGGGGTGAGGGTTGGGCTACAGTTTTGGTTCAGGGGTTTCGAGTTGGGGGGCAGGTTATGGGGTCAGGGTTCCAGTTGGGTTCTGGGTAGGGGGTGGGGTTTAGATTTTGGGGGGAGGGTTTGGCCAGCAGCAGCATAGAAGTGCGGGTGGCAATGGGGTGCAGCCAATCGTGATAAGTCGGGGGTCTTTTAGGTCGTTTTAGTGTCAGTAGCACCCTGGGGAGGGGGGGAGGGTCATGTTTACGACAGGGGGCTAAAGTGTTGGGGAAGGGGGCGGCAAGTTGACCCATCCCACTTCGCACTTCCCACATGGACACGCAAAATACGTCGCAGGCGCGAACGCACACACATCACACACACACAATGACACAAAACGGCACACAACACGACACACAAAAGTAACACACGACACAGACACACACACAAGACGACACGGAAAGTGTCACACACAAAACATCACACACACGACCCGCAACATGTCACACTCAACACAACACGACCCACAACACGTCACACTCACACACTCAACACGACACACAACACGTCTCACACTCTACACGACACACAACATGACCCACAACACGTCTCACACACACTGAATGACACACAGCACGTTGCACGTACGTCACACACACACTAAGTCGCACACACAGTTTGTTTCATGTCACATGTATCATGTCACACAGATGTCACTCTACGCACGTGCACACGCACAACACATCACACGCACGCACACACTACATGTCACACACATGACGCACACCACATGACACAAAATGTCACATGACACAAAATGGCACACACGACATTGAGACACACACACACACAACACTGACACGTTGCTCGTGGAACACATAGCACATCGCACACACAACACGTCACACTTTACATGTCACACGCACAACACGTAGCACACAGCACGTCGAGTGTTGCTCGTGCATCGCACGTCGCAGGTTGTAGACCCCACGTTGCATGTTATACACACAACACATCGCACACAGCCTGTCGCACGTTGTAGACAGCACATCACACGTCGCACACACAACACAGTGCGCGTCGCAGGCACATTGCTCATCGTGCGTTGCACGTAAACAGCACGTCACGCGTACACTGCACGTTGCACACGCACAACATGGCACACAACCCGTCACACACACAAAAATCACACACAACACTGACACACAACACGTCACACACTCAACAAAACCCTCAAGAAAACACACACACAACCACGTCTCACACACACACGACACCACATGACACACAACGCCTCACACACGCCGACACACACACGCAAGACACACGACGGCTCTCACACACATCCACACACACTCGCACGCTCGCGCACGGGACACGACAACTCTCACACACGCCAAGAAACACAACACACACCTACACACACACACGACACATGATGTCGCACACACGCCGACACACACACGTGCCGACACATGACACTGACACACACAACACTGACACACACGACGCACACGACACTGACACACATGAAGTCTCACACACGACACCGACACACATGACACTGACACACACGACACCAACACACACAACGACTGCCACACACACACACACACACGACACACGACATCTCACACACACACACATGACGTTTCACACACATGCCCACACACCACATGCCCACACATGCACAACACATGCCCACACAGACACACCACACACGACACACGCCCATACACACACACCACACACGACACACAACACAACACATGCCCACACACACACACCGACACCCGCCGACTCACGACATCTCAAACACGCCGGCACACACACGACACACGACGCATGACACTGACACACATGACACACATGTCTTGCACACACACATCTCACACACACGACACACATCTCACATACATACACGACACCGACACACACGACACGCGACGTCTCACATGCCCACGACACGACATACGACACGTCACACGACACACAAGACGGCAGAGGACACGACACCGAAATCACATGCGACACCGACACGCGACACACACACAAGACGGCAGAGGACAAGACGGCTGAGCTGCTTGGGCCTCTTTCCAAGGCTTGGTTTTTCTCAGCTCAGGGCCCTGATTTATCTGGTGCTCTGGGTAGTTC
Source organism: Lepidochelys kempii (assembly GCF_965140285.1). NCBI lineage: Eukaryota > Metazoa > Chordata > Testudines > Cheloniidae > Lepidochelys > Lepidochelys kempii. The sequence continues at coordinate 5,300,396 of NC_136407.1, forward strand.
CCCTGATCACACTTCCTCAGGCTCTTCCTTGAGCGGAGATTTATCATGGGAATTACGCGGAGAGGAATGATCCTGGGGAAGTCAGTGCCGAGCCTCCCAAATCTGCACCTTTGTCTTTCTTTAATGAACAGATGGAAGATCAAAGCATTGTATTCAACCCTTGAAGTGTCCATCCCATTTCTGTGCACACTGGACTTGAAAAGTTGTCCTTCTTCCTCTGTACACCACACATGTCCATTTTAAATCCAAAGATGCATAAGGAGCCATGGGCTACTTCCCTATGACACAGAGGGTCACAAACATGGTAGTGAAGAGGACAGATTACTAAGTAATCCCAGTGGGTTTCAGCCCCGTAGGATCACCTGGAAAGATTTTTCCTTCCTTTCAAAAGGGCAGAACCCAAACCCCATTCAGAAGATGCAGGGAACCTTACAGTAAATTCTTCCCACATGGTCCCCTTTGTAAAGCCAGTCTGTCAGAGCTTGCCTTAGCACAAGAAAATAACGCCAGGCAGTGGTAAGCACACAAACAAGACTTTATTTACGAGAGGGAAAAGGACTAGGCTAGGCTAGAGAAGGGATGGATTAATAAAACTTGAACTCTGGAAGTGCTCCAGTCTCCCAAACAATTACACCCAGGAGGTCAGGTTGATGTTGTCTCCCTCTTCTCTTGCAGGGACAGCGATGGATGGCTGCTGCTCTCTTGACATTGGACGTCAGGGAGGGACTCAATGATGGACACAGGAACGAGTGAGTAGACCTAACTAAAAACCCTCCCTATCCCTCTTTGCGTCGTCTCTGCCTGGATGTTAGACCCTATCTACGCGGATTCAATCCGTGCGTGGGAATGTGCTTCCCAACCCAAACTAATAGAGGAAATGGCTAAAGGTCACCAGCTTCTTTTCCCAAGTCCAAGATGGCCACCTGACAGATAACCCAAAAGGTACATGCCTTTCTTCCCTTCTTTTAGGAAAATTTGGCAGGGGCAACCAGCATTTTACACACCTGGAGACTGGATTTGACCAATCAGGGAAGGTTGCGGGGCAGGGTGACCCACGCAGAAGGAGGTTGTATATCCCCTCTGAGAACTCCTCCCTGTGTCCTCTACCAATTGAAGTGGGCGTCAGCCCCGTAAGACCACCCCGAGAGGGGATTTGACCAAAGAAGGGAAGTGCTGCAGTGGAGTGACCTGACCGCAACAGGATCCTGTAGTCCCTCTAAAACGTCCCCACACCACCCTCTAGCAGTTGGCGAGGGTTTCACTCCCACCTTAGGCCATCTCAGAAGGGAAATGTGTACCAATCCAGAACAGGTATAGCCCAAAAGTCTAGGCCACGGTTTCTTCAAAAGACATCCTTGGAACGAGATGGGCTCTTCCCCGCAGTGTTGTGTTGCGACTTCCCGGACGATGCTGCCAGCCACGCAAACATGGAGCTCCAGAGATCGGCGGCTTCTGGCCTAGACCTTCGGGCACTGCCTATTCTGATCATTACGTTTCCCTTCTGGGATGGCCTAAAGCGTGTGTGCGAAACCCTGACTGATTAGCAGAGGACGGTGCGGGGATTTCATGGAGGGGTGATGGACCCGTCTTGCGGGCAGGTCACCCCACCACGGCACTTACCCTGTTTGGTGAAATCCCCTCTCTGGTGGGTCCTAAGGGGCTGAGGCCCACCCCAAGTCAGAGGAGCTCTTGGAGGGTCACGTGAACCCACTTCCAGATGGGTCACTCTGCCCCAGAACATTCCCCAATTGCTCAAATCCATTCCTGAGGCAGGTGGATGGAGATAAAAAACCCCCAGATTGGTAAAGGAGTGGGAGGATCTCTTAGAGGGGTCAAATGCCACTCCTTGCTTCGACTCCTGTTTGCATCTTGACCCCAAAAGTCTTCTGTCATGGGGTTGGTCTCATGGTGACAGATGAGCGATGTCTGAGGAGTGAAGGGGCGAGGTCCCATGGCTGACATCAAATAACTTCCCTAAGCCTCAGGGTAGTTTGGCCAAATGCCCAGTGTCAAAATGGCTGCCCTCCCACGCAGTGTGTGTCCCAACACCCAGAGTCCATGCGGCCTTCCTCTCCATCGGGGCTCTGTGGCCCAGCGACCAGAGTCCGTACGGCCGCCCTCTCCGTCGGGGCTGTGTGGCTCAGCAACCAGAGTCCGTACGGCCGCCCTCTCCGTCGGGGCTGTGTGGCCCAGCGACCAGAGTCCGTACGGCCGCCCTCTCCGTCGGGGCTGTGTGGCCCAGCGACCAGAGTCCGTACGGCCGCCCTCTCCGTCGGGGCTGTGTGGCCCAGCGACCAGAGTCTGTGCGGCCGCCCGCTCCGTCGGGGCTGTGTGGCCCAGTGACCAGAGTCCGTGCGGCCATCCTCTCCGTCGGGGCTGTGTGGCCCAGCGACCAGAGTCCGTGCGGCCGCCCTCTCCGTCGGGGCTCTGTGGCCCAGCGACCAGAGTCCGTGCGGCTGTCCTCTCCGTCGGGGCTCTGTGGCCCAGCGACCAGAGTCCGTGCGGCCGCCCGCTCCGTAGGGGCTGTGTGGCCCAGCGACCAGAGTCCGTGCGGCCGCCCTCTCCGTCGGGGCTGTGTGGCTCAACGCTCAGAGTCCATATGTCTATCCTGTCTCTTACGCCCGTGTGGCCCGATGGCAACGGACAATATGGCTACTCTCTCCCTCAATGCTGTGTGGCCCAACGGCCGGAGTCAGTATAGCTGCCCTTCAGTGCCATTGAGTCAGTGGGGATCCAGCACTGCGGATGACAATGGCTAGTTCACCCAGGTTACTTCCTTGGAGATGTCTCTAGGCCATGGGCTGGGGGTCTCTGGGTTCCCGGCATGGGAAACTCCCAGAGTCTCCGATCTCCCTTGCATATCTGCAGGCCCCCAGGGACGTGGCTGGGTCTCGGCACCTCAGCGCTCTGCAGTCAGGGGCTTGAGCTGCTTCTGGACTGGAGCCTACAGTGTGCATCCTCCATTTTCAGCGGTCTGCCTAGCGTGAGCTGAGCTGCTCCCTTACACTCTGGTGCTCCAGTTGGAGCATGTCCGGCAGGGCTGGGGGGGGCTTGGCTTTCTCCACCTAGACTACAGGGTTCTGTGTGGCTGGTTCAGCCTGGCACATGCTGCTCGGCCTCTTCTGTCTCCTCCTTCCCATGCAAAGCTGCTTTGCCATCTCACAAGAGATGGGATCAGTGGTGGGCTCAATTGGCTCCTGTTGGCCTCTCGATGTCTGGAAGAGGGAGAAAGGGCAGGAACCCAAATGAGAAGAACAAAACCTTCAAGCAGGGTAGTTTTCCACAGCACAACCCCACCCCACATTGCTGATGCTCATTGGCAACTTCCCTGAGAGCTGGCATTTCTTAAAGAGAGCACCCAACCCCCTGCAACCTCTGCTACCCTGTGGGCTGGCAATGGTAAAAGGGAGTCGGGGAGAATTTCTCCTCTCTCCACCTGGCTCTGATGAGTGAGGGAACCACATGCGAGAAGCTGTGTGAATGTAGGGCTCTGTGCAGTGGGATGAGATGTCCTCCAGGGTGCCCAAAGGTGGGGTTGTCCTGCCTTTGCAGTGACTTCCTTCTAGTGAGAGAGATTTCAGAGATCAGCTCCAGGGTTCTGCCCTGTACCAGTGTGTGGGAATGGGGCAGAAGTGGGGCAATGGTGCACTCAGGAAAGGAGTAGGGCTAAGGGGGGCCCGGGCTGCAGTCACTAAACCCCTGCGTGCTGCGTTGTGGCCGGTCCGGCTCTGCCTGGCTGGGTTGGGGGTGGGGAGGCTCCGCACGCTGCCGTTCCTCATCCCCGCCAGCCACGTCACCACGACGAGCACCACACCGGGAACCTCTGTCCCAGGGGCTGATCTTGCCTGTAGGCTCTGCCTCCCCGCAGCTCCCATTGGCCGGGGATCGTTAATCCGGCCCTTGCCCTATTCCCCAGCCTGTTCCAATCCTGCTCTTGACTCCTGACTCCGGCTCCAACCCTTGGCTCCCCTCGGCTCGGCCTCCACCACTCTGAGCACGAGGCCCCAGAGCCACTGCTCCAACCACTGGGCCCAACCAGCCGTGCTTTGGCCTCTGACACCAGCGCTATGGAGGAGTCGTTCACCTCACTGCTTTCCATGTGTATGGCCCTGCCTTGGTCAGCGCTGGTTTTCATCTGCCATGGTGCTGCCCAGTGACATGGCTTTCTTAGATCCCTTTCAACTTCTTCCAAGTCTTCTCTAGGCCCGACTAATTGACATAATTTTGGGTCATCTGCTGATATCCACCTCGTTGTTCAGCCCCGGTTCCAAACATAAGGACATAAGAAAGGCCACAACAAAGGTCCATCTAGCCCAGTATCCTGTCTTCCGACAGTGGCCAATGCCAGGTGCCCCAGAGGGAATGAAGGGACAGGCAATCATCTAGTCATCAGTCCCCTGTCCCGCATTCCCAGCTTCTGGCAAACAGAGGCCACGGACACCAAAAAGTTGAGAAGCGTCTGTTGTATTTACCATAGCAGGACAAAGAGCTCGTCTGTGTCGGTCCCGGTTCCCTAGTCAAATGCAGAACCCGACACGAGATTTCCAAGCTTCTGCAATCATTTATAATATCTGTTGAGGATGTACCACGTGGTCCTGTCTGATTTCAAAGGCACTTCGTGAAAAGCTGAAACCAAGAGGAAATGGGTTGAAAACCCCGTGATGCTGATGTGACTGGTACCTAGGAAACCTCCACTTCCGATGGCCACTGCCCCCTGCTATTAGCTCCCCAAGAGTCTAAGGGCACAAGAACAACAACTCCGCTCCTCCCAAAATAGCCCTGGACAGAGAGGAGACCCCATTCTTGCCTAACTTCCCCCTCTGCTGGCAGACACTCCTCCACACACCCGTACACACAGACAGTTGGGGGCACTTGTTCTTTGGATGGAACAGGAAAGCGACAGCGGCAGCCACGTTAAACCATCCAACATTTAGGCCGAGATCCACAAAGGGATTTCGGCTCCTAACGTCTCCTGAAATCCTTTGTGGCCCTGTGCCTTCATTCCTGAAGAGCTCACAGGGAAAAGTGTTACCCATGTGCCCTCATGGGATTTCCTAGGAGCTGATAACCAATCTCGCAGTGAAGGTCCCTGGCCTGCAATCACTCCATTCCAGGGAGGGCAGGTGATGAATCTTTCCCTACAGAGGGCTATCGTCATCATCATCATCATCATCCTTAAAACCAACAGCCCTTTTCAATTCGGTCAGGCCTTCCTTTAGAGACTTTCTGACCTTCATGAAGACAGTCTCCCCACACAGCTCTAAGGCTATGTCTACACTAGGAGCTCGGGATGGAATTGCCCTGCTCCCGTGCACAGATTGTGGGACCACGATGAAAGCTGGCGTGACCATCCTTCTTCCTTCAACGCTGTCCTGAGACTGAGAGGGACACATTCAAAGCTGTGTTCAGGCCCTGTGCTGCACCCCTGTGCTTCCCACAGAGGCCCAAACACACAGAGGTATTTCCTTACCTTCATACAGGCGGGAGATGCCATCTTCATTCATGGTTTCAGACAACAAATCACAGTAATGGTGAATAGTATTTCCTAGACAAACAATGAATACAATGGCTCTCATGGCTTTTCAGAACCTTTCCTGAAAACTGCTCATGATGCAGCCATTCTCCCAAGACACCTTTGGGAAATTCCAGACATTCCTTACATCTGTTCACAAAGCATATTCCAGAAAGCATCAGAGGCCCAGAAGTTAGTGAGAGGCTGATTTCCAAAGGAGACTGAATTCACATCCTGCTGGTTTCCCCTAGGCGCAGCCAAAGAATTGTTGTGGGCAGGGGAAGTTGGTGCAGTCGATTCAGCTAAGTTGCTCCCTTCATCTTGGAATACATGTTTATTCACACACACATACACACACATACACACACTCACACACACACCCTGTTTTAGGATTCTGGTGCTGTTGGAGGGAACAGAGCAGCCGTCCAGAAAAGGGCTCTGAAGGAAGCATTGAGAAAAGATCAAGTGAATTTGCTCTGCTTACCAATGAATCGGGCTGCTGAATGTCTTATGGTTGTCTGTGAACTTTCCAGGTACTGTAAGGCCTGGAACAGGAATTTGGGGATGTGGCTCTCGTTGTTCTGCATCTAGGAAGAAAGAAGGAAGAAATGCACAATATACAAATGACATGTTCTTCCCACAGCGAATAGTCCAGGAAAGCCAATGCATATAGCCAGGCCATGGCAACCGCCAATATGAACCCATACACCAGAGCAGCACCCCTCTGAAGTTCCTATTGTGTTCTCCAGAACCTCAGCTTTCATTTGAAAAGACAAAAGTTTGAAGGTCGGAGAATTGTGGAGAAAAATGTCAACAATGTGAACGGATTGTAAGTCCTGCTGAAATGAGCCAGCAGAGAGCCTGGAACGGAGTCCTGCAGCCGGACCGAAGCGGATGGGTACTCAGGGTGTGGAGTTAGAAAGGTCTTCCTCAAGTCCCCATTCACCACTCTCAAGGCACAAGGAATTCACCTACCAAGCAGATCCAGACACACTTCAAGAGCTGTGAGGAGCCATCCCAGGCCAAGCTGCGGGAGAGGGTCTTCAAATGAGCCCACCTGAGGAACACTGCGCAGCGGAAGAGCGTCAGTTTACATGACTGCAAGAGAAGAGGAGACCAAGAGGGTTCTCCCTGAGAGAGGGATAGTCTGGGGGACATGGAACCTTCCCCGTCCCTTGTTCTCCTGCTTTTCCTGCCAGTGGAGATTCCTGTCATTTGTTCTCCACAGGAGTGTGCTGAGGAGAGGAAAGGGAGAGTTGGCTGGAGAGAGCCAGAGCCGTCCTGACCTTTGGATGGTTTGGGGTGGTTGCCCAGGGCCCCGTGCTTTGGGGGGCCCTGCACTTCAGGGGGACGCAGGCCCTGGGCCGTGCCGGGGCCAGCAGCAGTACTCCTGGCCCCGCTACGCTATGCCCCACCTCTTTCCCAGAAGAAGGCTTTTCTTCCCGATTGTGCTGTGTGCTGTGAGGATGGATGAGGCACTTGGCTCCAGCATGGAGTGAAGCAGGGAGGAGAAGACTCTGCTTGGGCAAGGGGCTCTGGCGATGACTGGAGTGGGGGCCCCAGGAGATACTGGCTCTTTCCTCTTCAGGCAATAATGACCGTGGCACTTACCAGTTTCACACTCTCCTCCTGGTCTTCAAGATGCAGCAGCAGGGGGAGCAAGCAGTGGATGATTTCCTGCTGCACGAAGGGTTTGTCGGGGTCCTGCACCCTGCTCACCACGTTGCCAAGCAGTACAATGGCAGCTGAGCGCACACTGCCCTTCTCCTGGCAATGACACACAGGGGGTGGGGACCCCCGGTTAAAGCCAGGCAGCATCAGAGCAGAACGCCACTGAGTGGTGATGCGCACGCTGCTCCGGTTCCCCTGTGTGAACTACCTGGGCTGGCGGGACCAGGGAGGCCACCAGGCCAGCGCCATCGACATCTTGTGCAGGCCTGAGACCCTGTGCGGGACAGTGCAGCCCAGGGTGTCCCAGAGGCAGTTTCTGTCTGGAGAGCACAGAATCCTAGAACCCGAGAAGATGAGGGGAGAGGGCAGGCAGGCTGCTGGAGACTGGTGTGGGGAAGGGGAGAAGCAGCTGCTGGAGCCTGGCAGGGACTGGCTGCTCCAAAAGACAGCATTTCTTTTGCTCTTGGGTGTCCCTGAGAGCCGGGCCATTCCTGACCCACCTCTTTCCTGCTGAGAATCTCCACCTCTTTGGGGGCCTGTGTTCTCCAGACAGTTGGTCATCTGCCCAGTGCCAGGCCCCCTCTCCCCCAGGCCAGGCTGCAGCAGGGGCTGGGAGCATGGCACTGAGGCTGAGCTTTGGAGAGAAGAGCTCTGACAGGGAGGTGGCTCAGCAGGAGATTCCCCACCCATGGCGGGGCACTCCTTGGAGGCTCCATGGCAGGCCTGAGGGGCGGGAGGAAGGGGATGGGGAGAGAGAGACAAGGGCATCACAGACAGCTGGAGCGGGGGAATGGGCTTCTTCTGCGGGTTCCAAGCCTTACGTCATCAATGAAGGGGCGAAGGCTGACAGCAATGTCCTGGGAGATGGAGCCAAGCGCTTCCCTGTTGAGGAGGTAGATGATGTCTGCAGCTTTATGCATGGCCTCCATGACACGCCTTCCATCCCTGTCACAAAACATGGCCAGGATTGCTGGCAGCTGGGCCCGTAAGAATTGCACCTGCCGGAATGAAGAAGGCAGCTCGTTACTATGCCAGGTGACAGCCTGGAGCACATGCTGGACCACTGCCACCGACGAGAAACCACGGAGGGCACAGCCCCCTAACGGGGCAGAAAGTCATTCTCCTGTCACTCTGTGCCAGTTGCTCACTGTCACCTTTGTCTTTGCTCACCCCGCCTCCCCCATTGCATCCCATCTGCAATCAGGGCTCAGCTCACGGGAGCAGGGAGCATGGCATGCCTTGATTTCTTCCGAAAGCACCTCCACCATTTGAGGGCTGTGTTTTAAACAACAAGAAGGCTTGTGTGTGGCTCTCCCTCTCATTTCTGAGCTATTTGATGGACATTGGCTTCCTGGGTCCCCTGGGCAATCCCCGGCTCTCACCTTTTCTGGCTGGAACACAATTCTGCCAAGGCCTCGCAGACTGAGCCTCCGTATGATGGAATTTGCATCTTTGGTCCAGTCCATGAGCTGTGCCTGGAGGGCTGATCTTGTCAGGATGGTGTCAATGGAAGGACTCTGGAGAAACTGGCAAGAGCCAAATGAAGATCAGGTTGAGGAGCAGAGGTCTTATTGTGGGGTCTGTTCCCTGGACAGTCGTCTTTCCCAAAGGGCCACTTCCTCCTATGCAAAGTCTCTGCTGAGGAGGGAGCCAATTGCTGCTGTTTCAGTTGGTTCCTTCCCCAGATTTAGACTAATGCACAAGTCACAAATAAGCCCCCAGGGAAAGGGGAATCTCCAGACCTCATTGAGTGCCATGGAGAGAGCCGTGGGGCAGAAGAAATGCAGAACCCCAGGAAAAGGTGAGGAGAGAAGCATGGCCTTGGGGCACTGGAGAAACATGGCTTCTTGTCCCATAACCCCATCTGGGCACATCCAGCCAGGAGCAATCTCACCCTGTCTCTCCCTCCCTCTCTTTGCCATGCCCCGCATCCATCCATGTGCGGAGAGCAGCTAGCTGGCGGTAGGGCTGCTAAGCTGCTGACAATGTAGCCTAGAGCTTACTGTCCTGAGCTGCTCTCCAGAAAGCCCACTTCTGCCTGTCAACTCATGAATCTCACCTCAGTGCAGAAAGCCAGGGCGATAGTTCTCTGCTCCTCCTCCTTCCCACTCTGGACGATGGTGATTGCCTCTCTGAAAACTGCAGGGAGCTGAGGGTTCTCAAACTCGATCATGGCTCTGGAACATGGAACAGAAAGTCCCTTTTGATTCTCAAGGGGGAGAGAGCGTTCAGCTCCAGTTGCTGGGCTGAGCTGGCAGCCTGGAACTGAGGACTATTTCACACGGAAATCCCATTCCCAAGAGAGACCCAAAGAAGAGGAAACGTTGAGCTCCGACCTTGCAATCAGGCCAACCCCCTGTGAGTAGTGATATCGGGAGGCTATCATGTCCCAACCCCGATGAAACTGGATGCTGGCAAATTCCTTCCAGTAGCCGGGCATGGAGAAAAGCGTCTTCACAGCCTCCACTGAGGTGCTAAAGACAAAAACAAACAAACAAACAGAATGTCAAGCAATGAGATCAGCCCCAAGCATGGCAAATCTGCACAAGTCCTGAGACACCCAGCATGCTCAGCAGTAGCTAGCCTCCCCAAGGATCGATCCAGTGTGATACCCTGTCTACACTGCAGTTTCACTGACTTTGGAACCAGTTAGGGACACTGTAGCTTCTTCAAATGGTTGGTGTCATCACTCACAATGGTTGAATACTTGATTCTTTACTGTGACAGGTAACAGGACTCAAGCGGGCATGTGGGTCCAGATCCTTTGTTGGTGGAATCAAGCAAAGCTCCATCAGTTTACGCCACCTGAGGTGTCTTCTGGCACTCTCTCTTTCCCGTGCAGATGGAAGCCCCTAACTGTGCCCACAGAACCAGATGAACTGGTCCCTCTTCCTCCTGTCTGCCTGTGAGGCTGACATCCTGCGGTGCCTGTCCCCATGTGCTGCCGGTGTGGCTCTGTCCGCGTTCGGGGAGAGAGGCCCACGGATTTGCTCAGGAGGCACTGATGAAAGCACTGACCCTTTGGCGGGTGGCAGACGTGGATGGATGCACAAACATGGCTGCTGCCTGAGTGTGTAGGGAAAGCAGCTGGGCTGTGGACGGCGTCAGATGAGCGAGTGTGACTCACAAGAATGCACGGCTCTCAACCCTTTTCCCTCAAGAGAGACCTGCTCCCAACTGAGCCTGGGCTAACGACAGCACCCGAACAACTGATGGCCGTGAACAGCCCCCATGTGTTTAGCCCAACAAATCTGTTCTTCCTTTTCCTTTCAGTCATTACCTTAGGAGACTGAGGCAGCTGCATCCCTCCTCGGGGCTGGATGTCTGCCTGGCCATGTAGGTCCCTGGCAAGTGCAGATCCATCACGTACTGCACTTGCCTGACGCAGAGAATGAGCAGCTGGGGATACATTTGCAGGATGGCTTCTCGGTATCCCCGTAGGAAAAGGAGCTCATAAATGGTCTTCATTGCCTGGAGGGGGGAAAGAATTTCACTCAGCTCTCCCAATCTGCCACCTGCCCCCATTGTCATTCGCTACTGTCCCTTTGTCATGTCTCCTTTCCTCTGCAGCGTATTACAAAACAGTATTGGCTTCTGAGTGGGGTGGGGACATTTGGAGGCTCCTGAACCTTCCCCCATTCCTGGAACGGAAGCAGGATGGAAAGATGAGAAGAGTCTGGATGACGTTATTCCCCATTATTTCTCTTTCTGGTGCAGAGCCTGTGCTTTGGCTTTCCAGCCATGACTGGAAGGGCTGAAACCATCCTGAGGAGATCCGTTCTCCTAGGCCCAGTGTTTCTGGCCCAGTCAAAAGTACTGGACTTCTCAGGATGCCATGTTGGGAAGATTTCTAGCCACAGTTTACAGAGCCAGAAACCTGAAGACTTCCAAGAGACACCTGAACTGCACCTGCTCACTAAAGGGCCATCTGGAGCAGAAGACAACTGAGCCAGGGTACCAGCAGATAAACCACCTCAGATGTGTAACTTTGACCTGGGGGAAACTTTACTGACCCCTCTTTGGTTTGATTGGAAGTGGCGAGGACACACTAAGGCCTGGTCTACACTCCAGAGTGAGGTCAACGCAAGGCCACTCACTCTGCATCCCCCTAAGGATGGAATTTCCTTCCCATCATCAGAACTGCCCCTCGGTGCCAAATTCGTCACTCCACCTCCACACGTGGCAGAGAGTCCAGGTCGATGCAGTCAGGTCGATGCCGCGTCCGTGCAGACACCGCGTCGCTTTCCTCAACTGGCTTTCAGGAGCCTTCCCACAATGCCCCACCCTGACCCTACAATCAAGACAAGCCCTTCTGGGGAGGACGGGCACTGCCGACACGAGCAGCAAAGTGCGGACACACACCAGGGATGGAATCGCTGTGGCGGCTTTCTGCCCATTTAAGTTAGGTCGGCTTCAATGTGTGGTGGAGCCATGGCCTGAAGGTAAGAAGAGGTGAAACTCGCACACACACACAGAGGCACCATCTTCCCTGTGGTGGCGGGTTCGCAAGGTGACATCTCAAATCTCACTTACAGCCAGAGACACATGGCTGCTCTTCTCCTCCCGGTGTCTCTGCTGGAGCTTGTCCAGCAGCTGCTGCAGCACCTCCCTGGTGAGCTGTGGTTCTTCACCCAAGGCCTTCCACAACTCAATGGCACATCTGCAAATTCAGAAACACACGTCAGAGCTTTCCTGCTTGGCCATCTCTTGCCCTCCCCAGGGAGAGGCTTGGAATACCAGAGGAGACTGCCACTGGTGCAGGGAGGCTAAGGCAGGGCAAGTCCCTTCAGAGAAAGTTGTATTTATTCCTTTCCCCTAATGGGTTCTTCTTTCTAAAGCTAACCCACTCTTTCCAAGACAGTGAGCATGTACTGACCACAGAATGACCACCAAACTGTGACCCGCAGACTGTGCAAAATTCTGCTCTGTTACACTTGGGTCAGTCCCGAGAAACTTGCCTGACATCATTGGAGTTCCTCTGGCTGTTTGGGGCTATAACGGAGACCCAGCGTTTGGCCAAGTGTCTCTTAGCAGCTCAATTCTACTGCAGTGTGGTGGACAGGGTCAGAGAGTGAGTCAGCACACGCCCTGATCTGAGAAGATTCAAGAGCTTGGAAGAGGAGATTGTAAAGCCCAATGTGACAGAGATGGAAGGAAAGTAGGACTGAAATCCCCCTCCTCCATTCTTGCAGATCTAAGTCCTGCTGGTCCCCGCAGGCATCTGCAGAGGAAGACTGCAGATGGATCCAAAAGACTTCCAGTCATTTGACTTCCAAGTTTGGTGAGGAAGGTCGGACGTGGTGGTCAAGCCCTAGGACATTGAGAACTAGGTTGGACAACTCAAGAGCAAATGGCCTGGAAGCAAGGTCTTCCGGAAGCTTGACTGAACTTCTGTGCCAATGCTGCCGAGTTTCTGTAACTTCTGAGCACAGCCCCTGGAAAGCACTGTGGCTGTTCCAAGAAATTCAGACCTGATTGTGAAATTCAGAAAGGTTTACAAATCAAACACTCAAAGAAATCTGAAAACCAACACTGTATTCCTCTGATAACTGAATTGGGTAAGAAGTTCCATTTCTTTCCTGCTGCTCTTCAATTTGCTCTGCAGTGTGACACAAATTTCGCTCAGGTCAGTGCAGAACTGCATTGCAGAAGATGCCAAGGAAAGCTGGACTTTTGACCTCTGGCTAGGGTTCAGTTGGGTTTCATGGCCCCGAGGCACATGGGGGTTGTGTTACAAACCCCTCAGCAGGCTGACCCTTCCAAGTGATCAGCAATAACCAGCAGGACTGAAAGTTAACAATCTATTGAGGTGGAAAGAGGCACTCCCCCCTCTCAGAGCTATTAATGCTAGCTGTCTGCTCGCTGCACTGCATTTAGGCTCTGGTCATGTGGGGAGGATTTTTTTGTTGATTTGATTTGATTTTCTTTTGCATCAATACGGGCTGGAAATGTCTGTCTTAAGAGATTGACCTCTGCCCCACAGCTCCATAAGGATGAGTGCATTTTGTCACCAATTCCTCAGCCATGGAATAACTGGGGGGTCTGACGACAGGTTAGAATCCTGCACTGGTCTCCAGGGGATAGACAGATGGGCCTCATGGGCCTTTTCCATCTCTGCCTTCGCTCCTGCAGTAAGGAGCAGCCAGACCTCATGAGCCAGGGATGTTGAATGAGCCCCCAAATCATCGATTGGCCCTGTACTGGATCTGAGAGGAAGTGGGGTGACCCATAGAAATCAGGACAATGCTGGAATTCTCCAGAAAAGTGGCATGGTCTCCATCCCGGGGAGTGTAGGAGGAGGGGTTGGCTCCTCAGTGGCTGGGCCTGGCCATCTCCTCTTCGAAAGCGTGGACAGCTCTCTGCACAGCAGGAAACTCCCTCCAACTGTGTGAGCCCCACGGATCCCTCCCGGCCTGTGGCCTGTCAGTAGGAGCAGGAAGAGAACTACTGGACTGAGGAGATAACAAAGCAGCTCCCTACCTGTGCGATGAGAGCGTGTGAGCCACACAGGTTAGAACCACGTCCTGGGGGTGGGAGCGAGCCAGCAAGGCCATGGCCCTGAGCACTGCTCTTCTGGCTCTGGGATCACAGCTGTTGTCAAGCCAGATTAAGATCCCTCCCACGACATCTTCAACCTGGAAGAATGCCAGAAAGTTGAGGGATGGATTTCTCAATAAGTGGCCTCCTCCCAGGGAAGCCCTCCTGGCAGCCCTGCAAGCCTCCTCTGACCTCGGTTGACCATCTTGGCTGCTCCCTAAGAGGCTTTGACAAGTCCAGGAACCCCAGTCTTCCTGAGGTCTGGGTTAGCACCTTCAAGCTCAAAAACACGCACAAAACCTTAGAGTGGGCACAGTCCTAACTCCCCTGATGTCCCAGGGCCTTCCCTGCCGTAGCAAACGGCTCTCTGCCCCGCTCTCAAGGGCTTCCCTCCAGGAGCCTTTCCTCCATCTCTGCAACTTCCTTTTAGCTCTTTCTTGCACAATCCGTTCCTTCAGACCAGTGGTTCTCAACCTAGGTTCCATTGTGGGGCACATCCAATCCGACCTGTTTGTCCCTGAGGATGTCCCAAAGGGGCGCAGCTCTGTGCTGACCGGGCCACAGGTTGAGAAGCACTGCTCCAGACCCAGCTGGTTCTACCAATGTATCCCAGAGCCCATGGCAGAGATGGGAGGCAGGGCTAGTTGGGTGGGGCTAGCCAGCTCCCGGCCCCAGCCCTAAGGAGAATCTCCATACTGTGGGATTTTAAAATCTTCCGCGACGAATCTTGAAGCCGGGTCTCTAACCTCGGGTTCATGCTATGGCACTTAGAAGAGCAGTGCAGACAAGGTGACTTGGGCTGGAGCCCAGGCTCTGAAGCCACCCTCCTCCCCAGGCTTCAGAGATCAAGTTCCAGCCCCAGCCCAGAAGAGTCTGCATTGCTGTTTTGGCCCCTCAGTGCCAGCCCTGGGAGCCCAAGTCCATAGGGCCAGGCTTTCAGGCTCCTGCTGCAGAGTTTGCAACACAGGGAGACAGACCCTAAAGGGACAAGCCACCCCCTAGGACTCTTCCGTGAGGAATTGGTCATTGCTCTTTCCTCTCTCAAACAAGGAGCAGGAGCTCCAAGGCGGGTGGCTGGATTCTGTTGACCTGTTCTGCTAGCAGGAGTTAGAGCCCTGCACAAATCAATCTGCTGATTGAGGGGCCATTTGTTATCTTCCCACTGGGACCTGTTGGAAAGAAGGAACTCGGGCAGAGACAGGGATGACCTGCAGGAAACCCTAGGAACAGGCAGGTTGGGGAGGAAGTTCAGGCTGAGGATTCTGTTCATTGATTAGTCTCAGAATTTCCAGGAAAGCCAAAGCCCGGGAAGGGAATAAGTCTGCACTTCCGCGCCACGTGCAGGCGGTCTTTGGAGAAGGGCTTGAATGTCGCCTATCCCCGTGGGCAAGCGATGAATGGCAAGGGGCTGAGCCAACCTTCCAATCCCATGCCAGTGTCCCAGGAATGGTTTCCAAGGAGAGGAACTTCTCCCATCCCCCTCTCTGCACAGCATCCCCCTGCCCCATTGCAGGAGTCTCTTACTCTCTCCATCTTGTCTCCGTGGAGAGATACGATGGCCCTCAGCTCTTCCTCTGCGGCTCTAAATCTCTGCAGGGTGGGTGTTGTCAGACCCTTCACGGCTGCCATCAGCAGGGCATGGAGCAGGGCTGAGGAAGGGTGCTCCCTGGGGGTCTGCAAAGAACAGGGACAAAGCCTGTTGGGATTGAGTATTTCCCTCGGGCAGCTGCCCTGGAACAGTCTGTCCCCGGGGGAGGCTGGCAGTGCCGAGGGAGCTTGGAGACTCCGGCTGAGCCCTTTTCTTCAAAAGCCTCCCCAGGTGCTAAGGTTTCCTTAGCCTTTTGTCCCCTCTCTGGCCCCCTCCCCTGAGAAGAGATGGGAGCCTCTCGGGCAGTGCTAGGACCCCAAGGGCCACCCCGTTTCCTCCCTCGCTAGCCCCTCCTCGCAGGAAACCCCGCTTTTGCTGAGAAAGCCTCAATGTCCTGCAAAGCCCATTCGAGTTGCTCCTTGAGTGTCGCCGAGGGGTCACTGGAGAACCTGCCCCATGTCCCATCCCACCCCGAGCGCCTGAGGAGATTGGCTCAGCAATTCTGACAGCCCACAGTGTCTGCGAGGAAGGGACTGAGAATAGGGCCCAAACGGAAACACCCTCTTCCTTCCCCACCTAGCAGCCTGTGGGGCTGCCAGAAAACAGGCAGGAATCACCGTCAGGACAGAAAGTAACTGAGACTGAAGAAGCAAGTTTGCCTGGCTGAAGAGAAGCCCAAAGCCTGGGCCTCTGGGGCCAGAGCCCTGGGGGTGAGAACTCACTGGGCACAATGTTACTCCAGGGGGCCTGGTTCCAGGGTCACCTCAACCCAGGGCCTGGGGTGCTGGAGGCCTTTGCCCTGGGGTCTCAGGGCACCCCCTGGGGATTACTGCAGTTGGCCTGCATGGCGCTGGATTAGCACCGTCTGTCCTGGTTGCCAGCAGCTGAGGGGTAGCTCAGTGGTTTGAGCATTCGCTAAACCCGGGGTTGTGAGTTCAATCCTTGAGGGGACCATTTTGAGATCTAGGGTAAAAATTGGGGTTTGGTCCTGCTTAGAGCAACGGGGTGGACTAGATGACCTCTTGAGGTCCCTTCCAACCCTGATATCCTAGGATGCAGTAGAGCACGGCGGAGTGGCACACTCGCCTCCATACTCCAGACCCCCGGCGGGTCAGAAGCTCCCAGAATTGCAGCCTTTTGTATGCGCTGCAGGGTGCTCTGTCCCGAAGAGGAAGAGTTACAAAGGTGTCTAGAGGCTTTTGTAACTCGGACAGAGCCCAGATGTTGGCAGGTGGGAGGAAACCTGGGACCTCTGGGGCTTAGTGCAGGAGCCTCGACCACAGGAGCGAAAAGCCAAGAGGCTCTTAGCTAAGGCTCTAGAGCAGACTCCTTTTCTCTGTGTCTCGAAGTGGTCCTGGTACCACGAGATGGGCCAGAACCCCACAGCCAGGAGATATGTGGGTTCCCCCGACCAGGGCAGGGATGGGCCTGGTCTGATTTTCAGCCGTGCCTGTATGCCATGGAAAGTGCATCAGAATTGGGCACCTCAGTCAGGCACTTCTGCCAATCCCACAAAGCACCTCTGGACTTCTTTAGGTGTCTAAACCCCTTTGTCAAAGCGGGCCTCGTTCAAGCGACCCAGATAAAGACTGGCTGGAGTTGATCACCCTTGACGAGTGTTTCTTTTCAGCCCCTGGGAGATATTCCTACACACAGCAAGGGATGCTTTCCATGAGCACGGCCACACAGCACCATTACCATCGTCATATGGGAGCTGCTTGTTAATGAGGGGCTGGGAGTGTGCTCTTCTTCCTGCTCTTCTGGGCTTCCTTTTTCCCACTTCCCCTTCGTGTCAGACGGCTCCTTCTTCGTCCCTGCAGCAGAAAGAAACATTCTTAACATTTTGCTTCTCCATGTCTTCCCCCCGGTTTACAGAGGATGGAAGTTGGGCCCAGAGCCCTGAAGCGAATTGCCCAGGGTCAGACTGAAGGTTGTTGGCAGAGCTCAGCAGAGAACTCTGCTCTCCTGACTCCTAGCTGGAGGCTTTAACCACACGAGGCTTCCTCTTCCCTCGGGGCCAGTTTCTTTTCAATGGTGTCCTCTACTCTTCCGCTCCCCTTGCACTCCTTTCCTGTCAGTGATGGGCACCTGGCCTCCTTTTGCATTGAACCCCCCAAGAAGGAATGACTCAGCTCTGGTACGGTTTCCAGCTGTGACCTGCTGAGACCTCTGGAGCATTTTCTTGAGGAAAGGGACCCAATCCAGGAGAAAAGAAAGGATTTCCTCCAACATCCAGCCTCTCTCTTCTCCTTCCAGCCTGGAACAATGTTCGTAGTCCCCACCCCACCGTGCCAGATCCCCAGAGGGGGGTAATCTGACATTGTCAGCTCTCCCCACCTCAGCCATGGACCTCTGCCACCCTCTATATGGATTCCAGAGCCAGAGGTACCCATCACTGTCCCATGAGACGGCCCTGATGTCGAGGCTTGTCGAGTGACTGGTGTGAGTGTTCCTCACATGCTCCTCGCGAACCATGTGGATTGAACCATCTCACCTGTAAGATCCGCTTTGACTTTGTCTGTCGTCTCCTGCAGCTTCACCTCCTCTGCCTCCACCTGGGTCTCCGCTGCTTTCTTCTGCAGGGACAAGTGCGTCCACCTTCTTGGAGAGGAAGCTGTTCTCTCCTCACTGCTCTCTGCCATCGAGTTGTGGGATCGGCAACAGACACAGAGTCTTTTCATGATGGTCCATGAGCATTTTCTTCCTTGGGGCTTCTCTGGCAAGGCCTGTTCTTGGGGGCTGAGGCCAGAGCATGCCTCAATGGCTGCAGGTTGGACGAGCACTTTGTGCACGTGGATCTCTCTGTGCTCCCGAGAGGTGAGTCTTTCGAAAAAGGAACGAAGCCTGGAATAGAAAGAAGGAGGAAATGGGTTTTTCTGTCCTTCTCGAAAGGAAGGGAATTAGTTTGCCCAGGATTCCCAGATCCACGAGAGTGGTCTTTTGAAGCCATCTGCTCCTCTAATAGCCAGGACTGCTTGCTGCAACCAAGAAGGTAAGCAACACAAGACCGCCCAGACTGGGTCAAACCAAAGGTCCATTGAGCCCAGTACGCTGTCTTCTGACAGTAGCCAGTGCTGAGTGCCCCAGAAGGAATGAATAGGGAATCATCAAGCGATCCATTCCTGTTGTTCATTCCTGGCACCTGGCAAACAGAGGCTAGGGATAGAAAGAGCAAAAGGTCAGTTTCTATGTTCTTTGCCTGGGCCTAGTTGCAAAAATGCTTCCTTCTTAACCCCACTCCTTTGTGCACACAATGTTGGGACTCTGGGAACAGATCAGGCCAAGCTGCAAACCAAGAAAGCTCTGTTCCCAGAGAAGCCAGGAAAAGGAAGAAAAGATTGTCATCTCGAGGGTTTGAGGGTCTGGAAGGATGAATTAGCAGCTGCAAATATGTTGACTTCTTCTCAACTATTTGAAAATCTGGAATGTATTAGCATGGGGGAAAGAATCAGTCAACTTGAAATGAAGAATGACCCATATTATTTCCAACATCCAGTCAGAAGTTAGGCCTCCAAAACAAGGACAAAGAAATCACAGCGAGACCCATGACAAATGTAGGCGACAGTTGATTGAAACCCCTTTCCTGGAAAGGAATTGTGGGGCGGGGGGGATCGACACATCTCTTTTCTCTAGCCCAAGCGGGTAGAGTAGAATTTGTAGAGAGTTTTGAGATCTATCGCCATGAGATTCTTTCTGAGAGAACTACCAAGATGACAGCCAGGGGATGGGAGTGGAGCTGTATCACTTTCAATATATCTTAAGATTCATTTCTTCTGCATTATTTGAGCTCATTTATGTGCATTTCAATCCTATCGATATTCTCTCAATACACATTTCTTTGGCAGTCATGACAGGAGACAAAGGGTTTCTATTCCCAACTTGAAGGCAAGGAGTGCATTAGGGGCAACTCCAAGGGAAAGACTATTGATGGAGATCTCAATCTAAATTCTACACGAGTTTTGTTATCTTCCCTTTTGGTTCTATCCCTGGAAATTCCCCCCGACTAGTCTGCTGAAAGATAAAATCATCTAAATCTGCCTCCAAAGAACCTGACCGGCTGAAGCAGGAGGAGACCTGAGAGATGGCCACTTTCAAATCAAAAGGGAACGCTGAGACCTGCCTGTTGCCACACCCGCCCCCACCCGTCCCCAGGAGAAGGAGGCACCGACCTGTCGTGTGCGATCTAATGAGCAGGGAAAGAATCTGGGAATTACCTTCTGTAAAAACTCATCCTTTTGTTCCTCAAACACCTGTGGAAATAGCTGATTCAAGAAGTTGTTGACAGAGGGATGGTCCGCGTCTCTCAGCAGCTCCTTGGGTCACCAGCCGTTGTCAACCAAGCCAGTTGGCAGACTGACGGCAGGGCAAGAATGCTGATGCCCAACACTCTTTGCTGTTGGCTCCGTGACATCACAATCAGCTTGTGCGTAAACACACACAGACCCCACCCAGAGAGACACACCCCCACTGAGCAACTCCCCACTCTCCTTCCCAGCACTTCCTGCCCACCCCAGAACAGCTGTTTCATGGAATTGAGGATGCTCCGGGAGGGTCGGTTCGGGGCGGGGACATGGCACACTTGGGGCAGTGCATGGGATTCTTCTCTCCTCAGTGCAGGGCTCAGCACTTGTCCTTGCTGAACCTCATCAGATTTCTTTTGGCCCAATCCTCTGATTTGTCTGGGTCACTCTGAACCCTATCCCGACCCTCCAGCGTATCTCCCTCTCCCCCCAGCTTAGTGTCATCTGCGAACTTGCTGAGGGTGCAATCCATCCCATCCTCCAGATCATGCACAAAGATGGTGAAGAAAACCGGCCCCCAGAGTGACCCGTGGGGAAGCGGGGGAGGGGGTGGAGGAGAGGAGGCAGACGGTGAGTGGCAGGGACCCCACAGAGGGGGGTGCAGTGGAGGAGAGGGGGAAATCATCCAGGCAGCGGTGGGCAGTGTGGGCTGGGAGAAGGGGTGAGGCAGATACAGGAAGAGATGGAGCACAGGCGGGGCACTGGGGCCCAGGCACCCGGGGCCTGGTCATCGTTGGCACCAGGAGAGGAGAGGAGAGAGAGACAGAGACAGAGTGTGTGTGTTGGCCAACATACTAGAGGAGAGAGACAGAAAAACATGGTAGGATAGCAAGCAACTCACCTCCTGGAGTCATCTGTGATGAAGCAGGACTTCATGTTTCCTCTGAATTGTGTGGGGGTGCCTCAGTTTCCCCTATGCAGTTCTTAAGGATCTAGGGTGTGGGGTAAGGGTGTATGATCGTTGCAGAGCTCTGGAGGGCAGGTGTGTGCAGGGGTCTGGACACAGAGAATGGCCGACACCCTCTTTCCTGGCACCTGATGCCCTGGGCCCTTCCCCCCTGCGAGGTGAGAGCTAAAGGGTTGGAGAACAAAGGAATCGGGTGCCCTCCTGGCCGGGGACAGGGACAAAGCCCAGAGGAGGAGGGGCTGGGGGGAGTTTCAGTTGGGGGCTGGCTGGAGACATGGAGTGAAGGGCAGACGGGGTTGTCTGGCTCACTGCCCCCCAAAATGGACCCGGCTGAGGGGTCCTGTTCTCTGCACCTACAAGCTCTGTGTTAGACCATGTCCCTGTGGTCTAATAAACCTCTGTTTTCCTGGCTGGCTGAGAGTCCCGTCTGACTGCGGAGTTGGGGGGCAGGACCCTCTGCCCCCCCCAGGACCCCGCCTGGGCGGACTGGCTGTGGGAAGCGCAGGGAGGGGCAGAGGAGGCTGAAGGCTCCGAGGTCAGAGCCAGGAAGGTGGAGCCGGGGGAGCTGTGTGTCCTGCAGACAGGCTGCTCCCCGAGAGGAGACTTCCCCAGAGTCCTGCCTGGCTTCCTGGGGAGCAGTCCCAGAGCATCGCCCGGGGACCACGGGACATCCTCCTCCTCGATGAAACCTTCTGCCGTGTGACGTGTTGTGTGTGTCGTGTTGCGTGTGTCGTGTGACGTGTTGTGTGTGTGACTTGTGTGTTGTTTTGTGTGTGTGAGATGTGTGTATGTGTGCGTGTTGTGGTCCGTGTTGAGTGTGTGTGTGTGCCATGTTGTATACCGTGTTGTGTGCATGTGACGGTGTGTGCCGTTTTGTGTGCATGTTGTGTGTGTCGGTGTCATGTGTTGTGTGAGATTTTTGTGTCTCGTGTTGTGTGCCGTTTTGTGTGTCGTGTGTCGGTATCGTGTGTCGTGTTGTGTGTGGGTGTGTGATATTTTGTGTGCGAAGTTTTGTGCATCGTGTTGTGTGTGTGTCACGTGTGCCGTTTTGTGTGTCATGTGAGGTGTTGTGTGTCATATTGTGTGTGTGTGTCGGTGTCGTGTGTGATTTCTTTGTCACGTTGTCTGCTGTTTTGTGCGTCATCAAGTGTGTGTGTGTGTATGTGTCGGTGTCGTGTGTTGTGTGTGATTTTTGTGTGTCTTGTTGTGTGCTGTTTTGTGTGTCAGTTTATTTGTGTGTCATGTTGTTTGTGTCTTTCGGTGTCCTGTGTTGTGTGTGTGTGAGAGTGTTCTCTCTGTGTGTGTCGGTGTCGTGTTGTGTGTGTGTGTGTCAGTGTTGTCTGTCGTGTTTTCTGTGTGTTGTCTTGGGTGGCCCCTCAGGGTACTGCACAAACCATTTCCCTCACAGAGCAACAGTGACACCGGGTGGCTAATCCAGATAATGTACAAACCATTTCCCTCACAGAGCAACAGTGACACCGGGTGGCTAATCCAGGTATTGCACAAAGCATTTCCCTAATGGAGCAACAGTGACACTCGGTGGCCACTCTGGGTAATGCACAAATAATTTCCTTAACGGAGCAACAGTGACACCGGGTGGCCAGTCAGTGTAATGCACAAATCATTTCCCTCCTGGACCAACAGTGACACCGAGTGGCCACTTGGAGTAATGCAGAAAGCATTTCCTCACGGAGCAATGGGGACACTGCGTGGCCAATTCAGGTATTGCACAAATCATTTCCCTCCTGGACCAACAGTGACAGTGGGTGGCTAAACCAGGTATAGCACAAAGCATTTCCCTTATGGACCAACAGTGTCACCGGGCGGCCCCTTGGAGTAACACACAAATCATTTCCTCCCGGAGCACCCGTTGCACAAACTGAGTTTAATAATAATAATAAACAACAAATAGTTTCACTAGAAAAGGCAGATTTTCAGTGATTAGAAGGGATAGCAAACAGAAGAAGGCAGATTGCTAAGCAAATACAAATACACACACATACTAAGCCTAAGACCTTAAAGAGACTGGATTCAAGAAGTCATTTCCCATCCTAAAGGTCTTTTGGCAACTTGAAGAGTTTCTGTAGCTTAGACTTCCCGTTGTTTCTCTTTACAGACTAGACTCCTGTCTTAGTCTGGACTCCCCCCTTCTCATTCCCTTTGTCTCTTCAGGTACTTTCTGCAGCCTTTCTACTGCCCTGCATGATTTTCCTCCGCTCCGACGTCTCCATGGCTCCCAAGACCTCACCTGTGGGAATGCACACCTACCCGTGTCCTACCAAGGGAGACGGCACCAGGAGAGCAGAGGGGAGAGAGCGAGTTGGCGAACACACGAGAAGACGGCGAGTGCGGACGAGGAACTGGAAGTGCCGACCTGGCAGCCGGGTCTGCAGCGGACAGAGAGCGGAGGCCTGGTTCCGCCTCCTTGGAAAGAGGCCCAAGCGGCTCAGGCCCCTCCTGCCGCGTTCCCCTCCGGCGAGAGCTCCGGCACCATTCCTCGCCAGAGCCGCTGCGAGAGCCGAGCCGGAGCCCTCGCTCCACAGCGCTCGACGGGGGCTGGGAATCTCGCCCTCGGCCCTGCCGCCCTCTTCCCTCCCGCCCACACCGGCCCCACGCGCCGCCCAGAGACCGAGTTCCCCCGACCGTCCCCGCTCCGCTCTCGCCCCCGTGGGGGGTCGTCTCCGGGCTGTGATTTCGGTGTCGTGTCCTCTGCCGTCTTGTGTGTTGTGTGACGTGTCGTGGGCGTGTGAGACATCGTGTGTGTCAGTGTGTTTGCCGTCTCTCTGTGTGTGAGTCGTCGTGAGTCGGCGGGTGTGTGTGTCAGTGTGTGTGGGCGGGTGTGTGTGTGGGCGTGTGTGGGAGTCGGTGTGTGTTGTGTGTGTCTTTTGGCGTGGGCGTGTGTTGTGTTGTGTGTGGTGTGTGGGCGTGTCGTGTCGCGTGTGTCGTGTGTGTGGGTGTGTGTTCTGCGTGTGTTGTGTGGGCATGTGTGGGCGTATGTGAGAGAAGTTGTGTGTGTGTGTGTGTGAGACATTGTGTGTCTTGTGTGTGTGTGTGTCAGTCATCGTCTGTGGTGTGTGTCGGTTTCATGTGTGTCAGTATCATGTGTCGGCATGTGTGTGGTCTGTGTCTGTCGATGTGTGTGTGTGAGACGTCAAGTGTTGGCGTGTGTGTTTGTGACGGCATCTGTGAGAGACGTCGTGTGTCGGCGTGTGTGTTTGTGTCGGCGTGTGTGCGACCTCATGTGTCGTGTGTGTGTGTGTGGACGTGTGTGAGAGCCGTCGTGTGCCTTGCGTGTGTGTGTCGGCGTGTGTGAGAGACGTGTCTCTGTGTGTGAGATGTTGTGTGTCGTGTGTGTGTGAGACGTGGTTGTGTGTGTGTTGTCTTGAGTGTTTTGTTCAGTGTGTGATGTGTTGTGTGTGATTTGTGTGTGTGTGTGACGGGTTGTGTGTCGTGTTGTGAGCGCATGCGACGTCTCCCATGATCACGCAGTTTCCATTCGTATTTACTTCATTAAAAACATTAAAGAGGGCTCGATCCATATCCACATGAGATCCCGGCGGCCTCTAGCAGACTCCAAGCACTATCCCAGGGGAGGCTCCAGTCGTTTGCTTCCCCAATGTCATTTTTGCCCAGACGGACTCTGTCTTATCCATTCCCTCGCTGATTTCTTTACATTCGACCTCCTCATTGATAGACAATCCTACTCCACCACCTTGACCTTTATTTCGGTCTTTCCTAAACAGCACATACCCTTCAACACCCGTAGTCCAGTCATGACGACTATTCCCCCCTGTTTCTGTTCTCCCGAGAATATCTGGTTTCACTTCCTGCACCAGTACCTCTAGTTCCTCCATTTTGTTACCAAGGCTCCTCGCATTGGTGTACAAACATCTTCATTTTTGCTGTTTGGCCTCGCTCACGTTCTTTACCCAATGAGGCACGGTCATTCCACAGCCAGCAGAACCTACTAGACTGGTGTCCACACTGCCCTTCCTCCTTATAGCCATTCCCCTACCACGGCTGTATCCTTTCTTACTTTCTTTTCTTCCCTCTCAAGGCTAAAATCCGGCATGGAGATTACCTGGACATCCCCCAACCAACCATCTCCCCCAGATTCCTAGATTAAAGCTCCCTTAATCAGTTGTGCCAGCCTCCATCCTAGAAGTCTGTTTCCTTCCCTACTCAGATGAAGTCCATCCCGAGAGAACTGTCCTCTGTCCAGGAATGCCTCCCAGTGGCCATTCATCCCAAAGCTGTCCTTCTAGCACCACTGCCTGAGCCATCTGTTGATAGTCATAATCTTGTCACGCCTTTGTTGACCTTCTCCAGGAATAGGCAAAATCCCACCACAGATCACCTGAGCCTCGATTTCCTTTAGCGTCTTCCCCAGCCAAGCACAGTCTCCCTTAATCCTTTCCAGCGAGAATCTAGCTGTATCATTTGTTCCCACATGAAGGATAATTAGAGGATTCTTTCCCGTTCCCTTTAGGATCCTTTTCAACCTCAGATCTACATCCCGTATCTTAGCACCTGGAAGACAGCACACCCTTCTATTCTCTGGATCAGCTCTGGTTACAGGCCTGTCTAGTCTTCTCAGTAAAGAGTCCCCGATCACGTAGCCCTGCCTTTCCCTGGTGACAATGCTATTCTCCAGTCTATCCCCTGTTCCCTCTGGCTGCAAGTTCTTTCCATTCCTATTCTCCCTTGTAATCCTCTTCAACCCATCCTGTAACCTCCTGCGGCTCATATTTGGTGTAGTCTCCATTGACTCTTCCCCTTTTCCTATAGGACTAGCCACTCTTCTCTTCCTCCTTGCCCCTCCACCTTCAGTGACTACCTGTTGAGCCCCTTCTTCATTTTCCAACTCTCAAAAACTATTCCTGAACTCTATTTCTCCTTCACTAGCCCGTCTTTTCCTCTGCCTGGTTTTTTTTTAGTCACATGCTTTCACTGACCACTTTCCTCACCCAGCAGTCTCCCCTCAGAATTCCTCAGTCCTGCTTCCATCTGCAAGTCAGAGCTTTTCCCTTCAGATACCTCATGTCTTTGCTCCATCATCTGCTCAAACCCCTTTCTAAACTCAACCAGACTTTCCACCTGCATCTCCAAACCTCAGATCTTCTCCTCCATCAGCTCGAGCAGACGGCATTTCATGCAGACAAAACTCTTACCAGGTCCCCCCTCCAGGATCATGGACATGCGGCAGCTTCCACAGCCAGTCATCTCCATTGTGTCTTCCACGACATGAGTCACTCCCACCGCTGCCTCTGTGTCTGTCATCGCCTTCCCACCTAAATCCTGTTCACCTGGGAAACACCCAAATCCCACCCCCCACAGGAACAACAAACCCCAAACAAGCACCACAAGACAAACTCCCCCTCAGACTCCCCTGTTTACAGCCCTGTTTGCTGGCTCCTGTGCCACGGCCTGACAGGCTGGCTCCCTTCATAGGACCCCGAGTCAGAGAAGCCCTGGCCCCGAATCAGGGCTCAGTTTCTCCCCCAGCACAAAGCCCCCACAAACCTCGACACGTACACATAATCCCAATACACAACCAAACGCCAACACCTTCTCCCCCACACCATTCACAGCTGTTGGTGGGTCTTGGGGAAACCCTGGTGCACCAGCGGGGGCGGGTGTCTGACAGGGTGGGTGGGGTGGAGGGGGGCGGGGAGGGGGCCCAGCTGGGAGGTGGAGGGGTCTGTGTGGTGGGAGCTGTGGGAGGGTAGGGGATGGATTGGTGCTGTGGGAGGAGGAAAGGGGGGTTGTGGACAGGTGGCAATTGGGTTGTAGGGATGGGGACTGGGTCTGGGAGGGATGTGGGGGAGGGAGAGGCTATAGGGGACCTGGATTGGGGACTTGGGTCAATGGCATGGCTGCGGCTGTTGGGTTGGGTTGGGAGGGGCAGCACCATGGCAGCTCCCAGGGGGACACAGCATGGCTATGGGGGGCTGTAGGGAGGGGAGGGGTCTGTGGGGTGGGGTGTCTCAGCTGGGTGGGGTGGCTGTGACATGTGGGGAGCGGGGGGGGGGCAGAAGAGGGGCCGGGGGCTCTGAGCCGTTCTGGAGAGCCCCCGGCCGCGTCCCTGCCATTCCCCCCCCGCAGTCTCCGCTCCCAGCGCCGCCGGCCCATGCTCCGGGCAGCGGGGCAACGAGCCTGGCCGACCCCGGGGCTCTCTGCAGTGCGGCCCGGCGGCTGGTCCTGGGGCTCCAGGCTGCGCGGTCAGGGGGCAGGGAGCAAGGGAGGGGTGGGGTGGAGGGCAGGGGAGTTCGGGGGGGGTCAGGGGCTGGGGGGTGGATGGGCTCGGGGTGGTGAGAGGGTGGGGAACAGGGGGTTGAATGGCAGCAGGAGGTCCCGGGGCGGTCAGGGAGAAGGGCTGGTTGGATGGGGCAGAAGGTCCGGGTGGCAGACAGGAAGGAGGGGGGGTTGGATGGAGTGGTGGGGGGCTGTTAGGGGAGGGGGATCTGGAGCCCCTCAGAGAACAGAAGGGTTGGATGGGGCCGGAGGCCCGGGGCGGCCGTCCGGGGGCGAGAAGCGGGGGTCAGATGGGGGCGGGGGCCGGGCCATGTCTTGCTCTTTGAGGAGGCCCAGCCTCCCCTAACTGTCCCTCTGTACAATTTCTGAAACCCGATCCGGCATCAGGCCAAAGTTTGCCTGCCCCTGGCTTAGGGCCTGATTCATGCAAAGACCCACTGGGAGTGTGTGAACATTGCCCCATTTCTGAAACTGGAAACAACCCCCTGCACAGGGCTGGGAAAACAGAGCAGAGCACTGGAGCCTGAACCCCCTTGTGAGAGACTGCGATGAAATCCTCTCAGGTATGGGCATCCAGACAGCAGGAGTATCTGGCTGTGTCGACTCTCTCCTCAGGCCCTGCGCGACCAGCATCCCTAGCCAGATATACCTGAGATGACGGGGCGTCCAGGATTTCCAGGTTTATGGAATTTGGGTAGCAGATAGAAGACCCCTGGTCGAGGTTCCAGGGGCGGGTCTGTGCAGATTTGTTCTTGTGCTTTTTCAGGGAGTTTCTTGAGCAGATGATGCAGTTTCTCTTGGTCACACTGAGTGGGATCAGAGGGGAATGGGCTGGAGAATGTGGAGTTGGAGAGCTGCCGAGCAGCCTCTTGTTCATATTCCAACCTATTCAGGATGACGACAGCACCTCCTTTGTCAGCCTTTTTGATTCGGATGTCAGAGTTGTTCCTGAGGCTGTGGACGGTGTTGTGTTCTGCACAGCTGAGGTTATGGGCCAAGTGATGCTGCTTTTCGACCACTTCAGCCCGTGCTTGTCGGCTGAAGCACTCAAGTTGAAGTCCAGTCTGCTGTTTCGACCTTCAGGCAGAATCCTTCTTTTTGTCGTGTTGGTCGGAAGGTCTCTGTGGATTAGTGTGTTGTTCAGAGGTGTGTTGGAAATATTGCTTCCGTCGGAGACGTGGAAAGTCGCATTCCAGGTCACCGCAGAACTGTATCATGTTGGTGGGGGTGGAGGGGCAGAAGGAGAGGCCACCCAGGACACCCACTTCCTAGACACTACAGTGCTAATAAGCAATGGTCACATAAACACCACCCTATCCTGGACCGCTATACTTACCTACATGCCTCCAGCTTTCATACAGACCACATCACACGATCCGTTGTCTACAGCCAAGTTCTAAGATACAACCGCATTTGCTCCAATCCCTCAGACAGAGACAAACACCGACAGGATCTCTATCAAGCATTTGTCAAGGTTCCTCCCCCACTCTGAACTCTAGGGTACAGATGTGGGGACCTGCATGAAAACCTCCTAAGCTTACTTTCACCAACTTAGGTTAAAACTTCCCCAAGGTACAAATAAATTTTATCCTTTGTCCCTGGATCTCCACTGCCACCACCAAACTCTAACTGGGTTTACTGGGAAACGTAGTTTGGACACGTCTTTCCCCCCAAAATCCTGCCAACCCTTGCACCCCACTTCCTGGGAAAGGTTTGGTAAAGATCCTCACCAATTTGCATAGGTGACCACAGACCCAAACCCTTGGATCTGAGAATGATGAAAAAGCATTCAGTTTTCTTACAAGAAGACTTTTAATAGAAGTAAAGAAATCCCCTCTGTAAAATCAGGATGGTAGATACCTTACAGGGTAATTAGATTCAAAACACAGAGAATCCCTCTAGGCAAAACCTTAAGTTACAAAAAGGACACACAGACAGGAATAGTCATTCCATTCAGCACAGTTCCTTTCTCAGCCATTTAAAGAAATCATAATCTAACACATACCTAGCGAGATTACTTATTAAAAGTTCTAAGACTCCATTCCTGTTCTATCCCCGGCAAAAGCAGCATACAGACAGACACAGACCCTTTGTTTTTCTCCCTCCCCCCAGCTTTTGAAAGTATCTTGTCTCCTCATTGGTCATTTTGGTCAGGTGCCAGCGAGGTTACCTTTAGCTTCTTAACCCTTTACAGGTGAGAGGATTTTTCCTCTGGCCAGGAGGGATTTTAAAGGGGTTTACCCTTCCCTTTATATTTATGACAGCATTCTTCAAACTACAATCCCCACCTGCTGAAAGGAAGAATACTCAGAAGTCACCTACTCCAGGACAGGCCCAACAAAGAAAGGAACAGAACGCCACCAGCCATCAGCTTCAGCCCCCAACTAAAAGATCTCCAGGGCAGAATCGAGGATCTACAATCTATTCTTAAGGACTATCCCTCAATCTCACAGGCCAGTCCCCACTTATAGACAGCCCCCCAACCTGAAGCAAATACTCACCAGCAACCAGACAACAAAAACACTAACCCAGGAACCTATCCTTGCAACAAACCCACTACACATATCTAGTCTAGGGACACCATCCTCGGACCTAATCACATCAGCCACACCATCAAATGTGCCCAAATACATTTGTTAGTCTCTAAGGTGCCAGAACTACTCCTTGTTTTGTTTTTTTGTTTGTTTGTTTGTTTTTTTTTTGCTGATACAGACTAACATGGCTCCCACTCTGAGCTAAATGATTGCATCTCTCCCCAAAATCAATCTGTAAGCACAAAGAAAACCCTGGAGACCAGGCCTTTAAACGTTAGAAAACATCAGAGTTAAGGTGACGTGTACATACTTCGCGCAGTGCTGTTGTTCATGTGTATTATGATACAGACTCACAAGTGTGACCTTGGGGTCAATTCCCTGCCCCCCACAGCATCAATTTCCTCCAGACTCCCAAGGGAAGTGGTGCTTCCTCCATCCCTTGATGAGATGCCTTTCTCGAGTCTGCTTTGGTCCAAAACTCACAACTGCGCCATGCAGGAGGCCTGTGATGTGTAGGGGGCCAGATGAGATGATCTAAGAGTCTCTTCTGGCCTTCAAGTCTCCAAACCTCTGCAAAACCGAGTGCGGCACATTGAGCATCCTCTGATGGTTCCACGTGTGGCCTGCGTGAACCCTTGCACGACCACTGAGTGTGTGGGGGTGACCCAGGGGGAGCAGCTCAAACACGCACAGGAGCCGGCTCGGGGCAGGACATGAGCCCTGCAGGGCAGGGGTGGGGGTGGCAGTGACATCACAAGGGCCTTTTGCAGCACTCAGCTGATTGGTGAAAGGAGGTTGGGAGGCGGTGACCTCACAGAGAGTCCACGACAACGGCCAGGGAGGACAGGCTGCAGGGCAGGGGGATCTCAGAGACCCCCGGGGCTTTGCTGCAGGGAGTCTCCTTCTTGAGGTGTCTCCTTGAGGACTGAGAGAGAATTCAGGGTCTCGTATGTGAGCGCGAGGTGGAGCCTCTCTGGAGTTTTCTCCTTTCCCACTGCTCATTGAGCGAGAAGACAGACGTCCCTGTGGAGAAGGGAAGAGCCCCAGAGAAGTTTGGTACCGAGGCAGCCTGATCCGCCCGGTGCTGGCCAAATTCTCGGCATGGAAAACAGGAGGTTAAGGTGCGACAATTTTCCCCCAGCTAGGCCTTTGTCCCTTCGAGTCCTTGGGGTTTGTCTTTTTTGGTTTCCCTTTTCCTGCTGCCCTCCCTCCACTGGTGAGGAGGGGGCTGCTCTGTCGCCCTCATGGTGGGAGGCCTCCCAAAGAGATGGGACAGGAAGCGTGCTCTGAGAGTGATCCTCACCGGTGACCTGAGCCATCCCTGGGCCATCTGGGGAACCCTCAGCCCACCGCCAGAGTCTCCACGCTGATTGGCTGAGCAGGGGGTGTCGTGGCAGGGAGGAGACTCAGTACTTTGTTGTTCTCTTTTAAGTCCCAGGAAATAAGCCAGAACCAATCATCTGCTTGGTGAATTGTTCTCCCTCTCGCTGCTGATTGTCTCTGAGCCGTTCCTGGTTCTCGCTGGTGTTCTCGTGCTTCTGAAACACTTGCTGAAGAATCAGTGTGAATGGTTGTTAGTCTGTAGCTCATTGCAGGTCCCTTTATTCTGATCATTCAGTGTGGGAAACTCCAGACTGATGGTTCGTTTGAAAGTCAGGACACCCAGGTCCTGTTCCCAACTCTATCCCGACAGGTTGTGTGAGGGAAGAGAAGGCCCTTCACCTTTCTCAGCCTTTGTTTCTCCTTCTGTCAGTTGGGGAGAACAATCCTTTCGCACCTGCCTCCCGGTGTGGGGAGGCTGGGGAGCTGTGGGGACCTATTTGAGAGTGTCACTCGGAGCAGTGTATCGCAGGAGGTGTCCCATCGGGTTGAGTCATTCCAGAGGATGATGTCGTGCAGCAGAAGCCCGTTTTCCCAACCTGGCGTGACACAGCTTTGCATGGGAACCGAATCAAGGGCGCACACAGGTCCAGAAGCCGGCGATTTCTCCTTTGGCCGCTAGATGGCGCTGCAGACTCCCACTTCCCCCTTCTCCTGGTCAGCGCAATGGGGGTTAGTCTCCCCAAAAAGAACGCCCGTCTTGCTTTGAACGTTCCTTGATGTGCACCCTGTGGACTGTCGGGATACGTGTCCAAAAGTTGCAGGGGTGGTTTCATGGTCTCCACAACGACAATCTTTCTTCCTTTTTAGACGTGACGACCTTTTTGGTCAAGATCCTTGATTATTCAGGGACTTATCCCGGAAGACCCAAAGTATTTGGGACACAAGACTTGTCTTGAAGGGTGCACAGTGCAAAGTGTTTTTGGCCATAGCAGGTGACTTGTCGCAAGAATAACATCCATCCCCCTTCCAAACAAGCTCCAAATGAGCTGTTACCAGAATTGCACTTTACCTTGGGGCACGCCCATTTGTTAGGGTTACTCTTCTGGTGGGGGGAGATTCTGCAATTCTGTCAATGTGCTGCTTTTGTCACTTGTGTTTTCCTATGGATCGCTATTCCTTCCTTCTGCAAGTTCCCTCCCAATGGAGCTACCCTGCAGGACCTCGGTTCCCCAGGGCTGGGGTCTTCCAGCCCCCAAATGTGATGAACGTGAACAGACACACAGGCACACACATGAACATAGCATGTCAGAGAGGACTGGGTCATCAGCACTCGCAAGCTGACCCCTGGTGTGTCCCGGGACTCAGTGGGCTGGATCGAACAGCAATTTAAAGCTGGTCTCCTCATACGTCCTTGGACTCAGCGGGCTGGGCTGAGTGACACCTTAATCTGCCACCCTCCTTTGTCCCCAGGTTCAGCACCTCCCTATCCCCGCCTTCACCCCACAACCATTCTGCTAGTAACCCACTTGCTGAGCAAACCCCCGAGGATTTTTGGGGCTGCAGGGATCTTTAGCTTGGGTACAAGGAGCGTTGCTGCAGAGTGAATGGAGAAGCCAAAAACACCCATGGAGGTGGGGTGGGGGCTAGCAAACTATAACTGATCACAGGAGGCAGGGTCAGGAGGCTATTCCTAGAGAGAGACAGAGGCACAGAAAGAGACAGATGGATCTCAGCACTCCTTGAAGCTGGATTCGATCAGGGATCCCAGGTGGCCTTGGTAGCTGAGGGACCGGAGCGCTGGAGCCAGGCAGAGCCCCCAGCACAATCAGTCGGGAAAAGCGAATGAGGACTTGTAGCACCTTAGAGACTAACCAATTTATCTCAGCATAAGCTTTCATGGGCTAAAGCCCAGTTTATCAGATGCATGCAGGGGAAAATACAGCAGGAAGATATAGATATACATGCTATTTTATATAAATGTTTGTTTAATAAGTTTGCTCTTGTGACTTCGCAGGAGTTACTAACTCCGCATACGTGAGTAAAGTAGTTGAAGCCTTCGGCCGAGGTCGAGCTGACCTGCGAGGAAGGCTGGAGAAGCAGCTGCCAAACCAGGCGGGGCCGCCCGTTATCCCTGGAGCTAAGGGAGAAAGGCAAAAAGAAGAACTCATCGTCCTCAGGAGGCGTCTGGCACCCGCAACGGCCTGTCCACTCAGCAGTAGAACTGCCCGGTCGGGAAGAGCAGAGACCCCGACTCAGATGAGGGGGTCGGACTTTGGAGGCGGGCGAGGGCGGTGTTACCAACCGTCGAGGGTACACACGCTTGCAGTGTCTGAGGGGCGGGGTCCCTCTCCGGAGGCACCCAGCTCGGGCTGTATTTCGGTGGCCTAATACAGGACGCTGGTAGAAACTGGACTCAGAGTTGAGAAGTTCGTGGGATCCTAGAGTCGAATCTAACACCGAAATTGGTGAGAGACCGGCTAACTCATTTTTCCTTTGACAGTCGTGTTGTCTGTGTTTGTATGTGTGAGCTGTTTTGTGTCTCGTCTTGTGTGCATCGTGATATGTGTGTGTGTGACGGGTTGTGTGTGTGTGTGACGTCTTGTGTGTCGTGTTGTGTGTGTGTTGTGTGTCGTCTAGAGTGTTGTGTGGATTGCGTGTGTGGTGGTATGTTTGTGGTGACATATGAAGTGGTGTGTGTGTGTGTGACGTGTTTTGTGTAGTGTTGTGTGTGTGACGTGTTGTGTGTCGTGTTTCTTTGTGTCTATCTGTGTGTCATGTTGTGTGATGTGTTGAGTGTGTGTGTGGTGTTGTGGTTTTGGTGTTGTGTGTGACATTGTGTGTGTGTGTGTGTGTGTGTGTGTGAGATGTGATGTGTGTCATGTTGTGCGTGTTTGTGTCTGTCTGTGTGACATGTGTGTTTTATTGTGTGTGTGACATGGGTGTAGTGTTTTGTGTCTGTGCGACGTGCGGTGTGCTGTGTGTGTGACATGTTGTGTGTGTGTCTTTGTGGTCTGGTGTGAGTGTGATGTGTTGTGTGTGTGTAATGTAGGCCATTTTGTGTGTCATATTCAGTGTGTGTGTGGTGTTGTGCGTGTGCTGTCATGTTACATGTTTTCTGTGACATGGTGTGTGCAGTGTGTGTGTGTTGTGTTGTGTATCGTCTTGTGTTTGTTTGTGTGTGTGATGTATGTGTGTGTGACGCATTGTGTGATGTGTTGTATGTGTTGGGTGTCATCTAGAATGTTGTGTTGAGTGTATGTGATGTTTTGTGTGTCGTGTTGTGTGTGTGTCTGTATGGGTGTCTGTGATGTGTTGTTTATAAGGTTGTGTGCCTGTGTTGTGTTGTGTGCCGTTTTGTGTGTTGTGCTGTCTGTGTGACGTGGTGTGTGTCGTATCGTGCGTGTGTGAGACGTGTTTGTGAGTGTGACGTGCGACGTGCTGTGCGTGCGTGCGACGCGCAACGTGTTGTATGTCTGAAGTGCGATGTGCTGTGTGTATAACGTTCGATGCGACGTGTTGTGAGTGTCCATGCAATTATGTGATGTGCATCGTGCGACAGCTAACGTGTTGTGTGTGTGCGCGTGAGGTGTGATGTTTTGTGTGTGATGTGCACGTGTGTCATGTTGCGTATGTGACATGCAATGTGTTGTGTCTGTGCGTGCGACACACACGTCACACACAACACGTCTCATGACACCACAACCACACAACACACACTCAACATGACACACAACACGGCACACAAGTCAACACACACACACACAACACGACACACAACACATCACAGACACACAACAGGTCACACAACACTCTAGATGTCACACAACACACAACACGAAACACAACACATCACACACACACTGAACACAAGACTGCACGACACACAGCACACACACAAGACATCACACACACACAAACGTGTCTCACACACACACGTGGGCAAACGTGGCTGGTTGCTGTCAGGGTCTGCGTCTCCCTGCGGGTCCAGGGGCCTGGCTGCAGCTCCCGCCCCAGCCCTCCCCCCGGGGGCGTTGGCTGCTGCCCCTTCCCGTGTCCCGGCCCCTCCGGCCTGGGTGTGTGGCTGGTGGCTGGTCTGTGGAAACGCCTGTGGGATGCGGCTTCCTTCGAGTTCCCAGAGGGTTGGTTGGACTCAGGCACGAGTCTCCTTTCCCGTGCGAGAGATCCCGGCGTCACCTTTCCACCACGTCCTTGCC
Organism: Lepidochelys kempii; assembly: GCF_965140285.1. Taxonomy (NCBI): domain Eukaryota; kingdom Metazoa; phylum Chordata; order Testudines; family Cheloniidae; genus Lepidochelys; species Lepidochelys kempii. Next base: position 5,335,238 of record NC_136407.1, read on the forward strand.
AAGGCTCCCTGCGCAGCTGAGCCGGGAGGGTTTTTTCACCTGTGTTTTTCTCCACCATCCTGCCTGCAGAGGGAGAGCTGCATTCGGGTCTCACTGTGGTGTGTTGGTCAAGGGGTCAGATTCTCACTCGGGGCGGGAGAGAGTGCGGAGAAGACCTTGGAAAGGTGAAGTCGGGGGCAGGACATTTTCAGGTGCCTGTTTTTGTGGGGGTTTGTTGAATGTTGCTTTTGCTGAAATGGAGAGAAAGGTTGTTGGCTTTTCGGCCTGAAGGCTTGTTCTGTCCAGCAGCCCAAACTGCCAGCCTTGTTTCACCTCTTTAATGTTGGACAGGGACAGGGTCACGTGAGCACCTTTGACTCTTTTGGAGCCCCTTGACTCGACTGAAATGACCACAAAAGTTCCCACCCCCTGTGTGAGTAGCATGTGGGAGTGAGCCTCTTTTTTCCTTTCTCCCCTCTCGGATGTCAGAAGCCCCCTAGACAGGTGCATGGCTCCTTCCCCTTCACATGGCATGATAGTGGGCACAGGCTGAGAGAAAACAACTATCCCAGGGCCAAGTGCAAAGTGGGGAAGGTGACTGGTGGGGTCGGACTCTCCTTTGCATTATTACAAACCCAGGGTTCCTGCATTTCCTCCAAAACAAAACCTGTTTTCTAAGTCGCTTCTCTGCTAAGGCTGCATCTACACTCCCCGTTGTGTCAGTAGAACGTATGTCGCTCAGGGGTGTGAAGAAGCCACCCCCCGAGTGAGACAAGTTACACCGACCTAAGTGCTGGTGTGGACAGTGCTCTGTCATTGATTTCCCTGCAGTAATAGGCTTCATCTCTCGCTCTGCAGAGCCAAGCCTCTCAAAGCCTTTCAAGGAATCCTCGGGTGCTTCAGGGGTGTCTGTGCTGAGGACAGCTGAATTAATGTGAACTGGCTGAGGCTTGGTTTTTCTCAGCTCAGGGCCCTGATTTATCTGGTGCTCTGGGTAGTTCCCCTGATCACACTTCCTCAGGCTCTTCCTTGAGAGGAGATTTATCATAGGAATTACGCAGAGAGGAATGATCATGGGGAAGTCAGTGATGAGCCTCCCAAATCTGCACCTTTGTCTTTCTTTAATGAGCAGATGGAAGATCAAAGCATTGTATTCAATCCTTGAAGTGTCCATCCCATTTCTGTGCACACTGGACTTGAAAAGTTGTCCTTCTTTGTCTGTACACCATATGTGTCCATTTTAAATCAAAAGATGCATAATGAGCCATGGGCTACTTCCCTATGACACAGAGGGTCACAAAAATGGTAGTGAAGAGGACAGATTACTAAGTAATCACAGTGGGTTTCAGCCCCGTAGGATCACCTGGAAGGATTTTTCCTTCCTTTAAAAATGGCAGAACTCAAACCCTATTCACAAGCTGCAGGGAACCTTACAATACATTCTTCCCACATGGTCCTCTTTGTAAAGCCAGTCCATCAGAGAATGCCTTAGCACAAGAAAATAACGCCAGGCAGTGGTAAGCACACAAACAAGACTTTATTTACGAGAGGGAAAAGGACTAGGCTAGGCTAGAGAAGGGGTGGATTAACAAAACTTGAATACTGGAAGTGCTCCAGTCTCCCAAACAATTACACCCAGGAGATCATGCTGATGTTCTCTCTCCCTTCTCTTGCAGGGACAGCGATGGATGGCTGCTGCTCTCTTGACATTGGACGTCAGGGAGGGACTCCATGATGGACACAGGAATAGGTGAGTAGACCTCACTAAAAACCCTCCCTATCCCTCTTTGTGTCGTCTCTGCCTGGATGTTAGACCCTATCTACGCGGATTCAATCCGCGCGTGGGAGTGTGCTTCCCAACCCAAACTAATATAGGAAATGGCTAAAGGTCACCAGCTTCTTTTCCCAAGTCCAAGATGGCCACCTGACAGATAACCCAAAAGGTACATGCCTTTCTTCCCTTCTTTTAGGAAAATTTGGCAGGGGCAAGCAGCATTTTACACACCCGGAGACTGGATTTGACCAATCAGGGGACGTTGCGGGGCAGGATGACCCATGCAGAAGGGGGTTGTATATCCCCTCTGAGAACTCCTCCCTGTGTCCTCTATCAATTGAAGTGGGCGTCAGCCCTGTAGGACCACCCCGAGAGGGGATTTGACCAAAGAAGGGAAATGCTGCAGTGGAGTGACCTGCCCGCAACAGGATCCCGTGGTCCCTCTAAAACGTCCCCACACCACCCTTTAGCAGTTGGCGAGGGTTTCACTCCCACCTTAGGCCCAACAGCACTTCAATGGTCACTGAATGAGGGTACTGTGGAAAAAAATAGTACAATTGTGCAATTAAAGACTGTGTCAAAATGCACATGCACAGTACTCAGACTCCCTGAATCCTGGCGTTTCCGAACTTTCCATTACTCAGTTTTGCAAACTTACTAATTGTTATTTTAATGCAGATTTTTATATATTTGTTGGGCGTCTAAAGATATAAAAATACAGACATCGATTCATATCATTGTCGTGCAAACATCCCCATTTCATTGTTTGTTTTTAAAGAAAAAAGTACAGGACTAGGTTCTGGCAATTTCTGTATTGAGCTGTAAAGAAAGATATTTTTAAGGGTTTTGAACTGTTGAAACAGAGGCCCAGAGATTGTCTCACACAGGGAGGAGTGGGTGATGCAGTGCACACTTTCCCAAGCCAGCAGAATTGCTGGACCCCAAGAGATTCCCCCTCTATTCCTGAGTCAACCTTTGCCAGAAGCAAGCAGACAGAAGGACAAAAGTAGCTCTCCATTTTAATAAAGGCTCTTGTAACTTCCTGGGTAAATTGTCCCTTCCATTCTTTAGCTGACTATTACTCAGGCTCTTTTCTTACTGGCGAACTTGAATTTTGATTTTTCTATGTCATGGCCAGTCTTTATCGTCTCTCTTGTAAACTTGAATGTGCCAATTCCTGAGAGGACATACTTTCTTGTTTTTTCCTGGTTCAGCAATCATAGCTCTGGGGATTGAGCTCCCATTTAAGGTACTTTTAATGATGATCCCCTGTCCTTTATTTCATCAGGATGTTCAAAGAGAGCAGCTCCCCTTCACTGAACGCCACTGCTCTGACTTTGGATTCCCTTGTAGAATGTGTGGGGCTGGGGTAGTTGTCTCAGCTGGATTCTTAATTCAGAGGAAAGACGCTCTCTCCTGTTCAATCAAGATCAGGAATGGCACATAGATTTGGGAGAAAAAGTACATTTTACTTTTACTTTATTTTCTTATTTCTCAAAAAGAACAGTACAACAAAGATAAAAACCCCATTGTGAATAATCAATATCGGTATTGGTGTATCTTGTCTGAAATGGGACAGCTGCTCTTCTACTCTCGGGATGGATGCCATATCAATAGATAAGATAAAAAGACAGGCCTAACTGAGAGACTGAACCCATATGAGGGCCAAATTCTGCTCCTCGGTTACATGAGTACGTCGCTCCCCGACTAGGGCCCAAATCTGTGTAAAGAAGAGTAAATTTGGTCCTGAGGGAGTATTGAACAACTTCCAAACTGTTTAAGAAGGGTGTTTGAGTCTAAACTATAAAGACATTTCCAAATATGGACCGCAGTTCAGGAAAGCAGCCTTATTCATCCGAGCATATGAATGATGTAAGAAAATTCTGAAAATGTGGATCTTAGATCATGGTCATAATTTAAAAAATTAATTGACACAGCTGGACACCATTCACATTTGAAACATAAAGTAGCTTAAAACTGTCCTAGCTTGAAGTGGTTTGAAACTGCTTCAGGAAATGTGGTCCTCTTACAAGTGTAGATGTGAGGTTGCATATATGGTAAAGCCATGTATACAGAATACATGCTGATTTTAATCCTACAAATTTCCTAAACACTATACAGAATATCTAATTGCTTATTTTTAAATCCTAATCAGAGAAAAATTAAAATGATTTGTGCAAATAATTGAATTCTAAGGATTGTGTAACAACAAACACTCTTATTTTCTAGATCTACTGAGAGCTAGCTCTGAGAGAACAAAACAGTATTTTCAGTGTTTATGGTTCTTTACTGAAGCAGGTCTATTCTTTATCTAAGAACAGGAAAACAAAAGAATTCACAATATTGTTATCCCTTTTGACCTGAGCAATTAGTGACTATTTTGGGTCTTGTGAGTTGTTTCCATTAGGGAGAGAAATGGATGATGGAGTCAGGTATTTTTTTGACACAATCCTGCTTATTTACAAAGAATGTACCCAAAGTTCTATTTCCCTAACGACAGCAGGAATAGTTTCTTGGCTCACAATTCCAAGCCTCTTTCTATCCAGCAGTCTACCCTAAAGCTCTCTCTCTCTCTCTCAACTTTTTCTGAGATCACACTACAAATACTTCTCTGGGGCTCCTTTGTGCTTCTGCGGTGTCACACTCCCTCTCTTCCTCCCCCCAACCCCGAACCCCATCCCCCTGCATTTGCATTCAGACCCAAGTGAAAGCCCCTTCCACTGTATGGCTCAACTCCTATTCCAGCTTTACTTGATGGTGACTTCTATTAAGTCAGCCATCTATTCCACAAAAGAGCTTGATTGTTTTACATTGATCCTGAACAAAGGACAGCTGGTATGCCCACCAGCTTCAATAAGGCTTCCCCTTTCCCCAGCATAACTACCTGTTTTCATGTTGTTTTTATAAATCTGTGTCTTGTACACGTCCGCAAAACCCACAGCATTCTTTTATTTTTACTAACCTGAAACAGGATATTGAATGCATAATTTCCGTTACACCAATGTAAATCTGTGGTAATTCATTAGAATTATTCCATCTTTATCCTGGTGGCAAAATATGTTAGCACGTCACTAGAGAAAACATGACACTTTTTGATAATTGTTATTGTTGCCAGCACCCAGTGGCGACAGGCAAAAGAACAGTAGGGGTTGGTTTGCTATCCGGTGTGCTACACCCAATAATCACAACAGGGTGGAGAAGCAGAAAAGTTTATTTGCAGCTGTAAAAAGGACCAGGGAGAATAGAATCTCAAATCCTGCACACAGAGCAGGAAGTTACACAGGCTTTTATACATAGAATCACAGAAACATAGAATATCAGGGTTGGAAGGGACCTCAGGAGGTCATCTAGTCCAAACCCCTGCTCAAAAGCAGGACCCATCCCCAATTAAATCATCACAGCCAGGGCTTTGTCAAGCCTGACCTTAAAAACTTCTAAGGAAGGAGATTCCACCACCTCCCTAGGCAACGCATTCCAGTGTTTCACCACCCTCCTAGTGAAAAAGTTTTTCCTAATATTCAACCTAAACCCCCACTGCAACTTGAGACCATTACTCCTTGTCCTGTCCTCTTCCACCACTGAGAATAGTCTAGAACCATCCTCTCTGGAACCACCTCTCAGGTAGTTGAAAGCATTTATCAAATCCCCCCTCATTCTTCTCTTCCGCAGACTAAACAATCCCAGTTCCCTCATCCTCTCCTCATAACTCATGTGTTCCAGAACCCTAATCATTTTTGTTGCCCTTCGCTGGACTCTTTCCAATTTATCCACATCCTTCTTGTAGTGTGGGGCCCAAAACTGGACACAGTACTCCAGATGAGGCCTCACCAATGTCGAATAGAGGGGGATGATCACATCCCTCGATCTGCTCGCTATGCCCCTACTTATACATCCCAAAATGCCATTGGCCTTCTTGGCAACAAGGGCACACTGCTGACTCATATCCAGCTTCTCGTCCACTGTCACCCCTAGGTCCTTTTCCGCAGAACTGCTGCCTAGCCATTTGGTCCATAGTCTGTAGCTGTGCATTGGGTTCTTCCGTCCTAAGTGCAGGACCCTGCACTTATCCTTATTGAACCTCATCAGATTTCTTTTGGCCCAATCCTCCAATTTCTCTAGGTCCCTCTGTATCCTATCCCTGCCCTCCAGTGTATCTACCACTCCTCCCAGTTTAGTATCATCCTTTCTTCAGCATACTTATCCAATAGCAAGCTGCCCTAAGTATCCATCTAGCCAGCCAATCCAGTTACCAGCTAGTTCCCTTGTTCTCTGTATCATTTGTTAAACTATACATAAAGCTGCTTTATTCAGCATTGTTCTTCCATATCTGCCCTGTTCGGCCTTGCTTAGTTTCAGGCAGTCTGACTCTGCAACATATTGTTGCAGATCCTCAGCATAACTGCTGCGAGTGCCTCCAGGCGGGAGGGGGGCCAAGGACACTTGGACCTAGTGCGAGGGGGCTTCATGGACACTCGTGGTCTTCCATCCCCTCGAGTTACCTAGTGGCCATGCCCCAGGGTCCCCAACACTAGTGAAACAAAACAGCAGGAACTGAGGGGTGGGGTGTGTATTTAGTGGCTTGGCAGCCCTGAGCCAATCCCCTGAGCCCCGAGGGTCGGCAGCGCTGGCAGGGCAAGGGCAGGGCTATCCTACCCTCGAGCCTCTATCTTCATCCAGTGCCCTGCCGGGGCAGCCCCGGAGAGGGGAGCTCAGTCTCAGGGGCACATTCACCCCTTTGCTGTGGGACCCTGTCGGTGCCGCTCATCGTGCTGGCTTCTGGGACACAAGTGCCCACCCTGCAGGGCTGAGCCCCCCCAGCAGCTGATTTCACAGAAAGACCCTAGCACCCCTCATCGCAAGCAGCTCTTCAGAGATCCCGCTCCCAGTCCAAACCCTGCCAGGGCTGAACCAGCAGAGCGGGTACCTCCGGGGGCAGGTCTCATCCCCAACCCAGGGTGAAGTGCCGGGGGCAATGGCAGATTAGCCACTGAGCCTGTGCCCAGGGGTTGCCAGGCAGGCAGGGCGAGGAAAGCCCCCACACTCTGATCCCACTCCCTGGCAGAAGCCGTGGGGGGAGGGCCGGAGAAGCCCCGAGTGCCCCCTTAGTCCGCCCCATGCTGCAGCCCCGGGACTGGAAAACCTCTTGCTGCCTGCCCCGGCCTCAGCTTCTCCAATATGGGGGAAGCGGGGGTGGGGGGAGGCCGTCTGGAACAGGGGCAGGGCCTGGGGAAGGGGCAGAAAGGGGTGGGGCCATGGGCAGGGAGGCAGAATGGGGGCAGGACCACAGTTGGAAGGGGTGGGGAAGTGCCCCGCACTTGTTCTGGCCCAGGGCCCCAGGAAACCTTAATCGGCCTCTGGCTGTGGGGTGGCCCATACAGGGCACTCAGTGCCCCCCTTCCCCGTTAAGGCAGGGCCCAGAGCAGACCCCAACGCTTTCAGCTCCCCTTAAAATCATAATGAGCTGCCTCTTTTGAGGCCCCAGGTTTGATCGTTGAGGCCATTGGGCCTGTTGTGGGGACCAGGCCCTGGAGGCTAACACTGACATTTAAAGCACTCACATCCTCATCCCCTATGGGATTTGGCCGACCCCCACCGTGCCTCAGTGTTCTGTTAAATGGGCGCAGAGAAGGCAGAGGCCACCTCCCCGCTCCATCAGAGAGCGGCTGCTCTGCACAGGCCCTGGCACCAGCCACTGGTCTCTGCTACTCCTGCAGCACATGGCTGGGGGAGGCACCCAAAGCCCTAGAGGGGGCCCCACAAAATCACCTCCTTATCCCAAAATTCTCTCACCAGGGCAGCAGGGTGCATTTACAAAGTAACTGTGATGCCCTTGGGGCCAGCACCTCAGACCAGGGGAGTCCAGGACATGGCCAGCCCCACTCTGCAGACTGGGGGCAGCTGGCCCCAAGCTCTCCTGGCTGGCTCCTGGTCCCAGCTAGACTCAGGAGCTGTCACTGGAGTTTCCAGAGCTTGGGTATCTCCAAGGCCAGGCTGACGGTGCCCCTGGGGGGCCGAGGAACCAGCAGCAGCTAGCCCAGCCAGGAGCAGTTGTGGGGAGGGCAGGGTGGCAGGGGGCAGAGATGCTGGCTTGGCCCAGCAATGGGATAAGGACATAGACCATCTGGCCGCGGAGGCCCCATAACCAACTCCTCTGGGACCAGGTCCTTCCCGTGCAGAGCCTGGGGCTGGGACATGTGTGGGGAGGGGGGAAAGGGGGAGAGAGAGGGCCTCTCAGCAAGGCAAGATTTGCCCTGCAGTTCTGGGGTTTGTCACCATACAGGGACATCCCTCGGTGGGTCCCTTGGCGACAGCCCCTGGTGGCTGCTCTTTGCCAGGCTCTCCTAGTGCTGCAGTCATTGCTCTATTGCCCTCGCCTCCCATTGGGTCTGGCTGGGGTTTCCTGCTGGTCCTGAGGGAGCAGAGAGGAGAGGAGGGACGGGCCAGGCCTCTCCTCCCCAAGGGTAGTGTGGGCAGAACAGCTGGTCATGGCCCCTACACCATGGCATGGCTAGCTGTGCCTCAAGCAACCAAGCCCCTTAGGCCTGTCAACACCACAGTTCGGCTGGCATACGTTGCCTTGCATTCACCTCGCTGTGCCCAGCTCTGCACTCAAATTTCTCTTTGGCCAATGTAATTGCTCCCTTACGGTGATGCCGTAAAACCACCTCTCCAGATGGCATTGGCCTACATCTACCCGAACCATCCTCCAGCAGCTGTCCCGCAATACCCCATTCCCTGCAACAGTGACGACAGTGCCCATGTTGTAAACTCCACGCAGCACCCCTCGCCCCATGAAGTGATTCCTGAACTGCAGGAAGCCTGGTCTGCTCCCCAGGGTTCCCTAAACCCAAAGCTCATGGTAACTTTACTCTCTGTGAGGCCGTTGTGACGTTGCACTCATATGCTTTATGAAAATATGCTTATGAACAGGAACATAACATGCCTGGAATATGCTTTATGCTAAATGCCCCATGTAACATATCATTAGAAAGCTTGTAATCTACTAAGTGTGTACTACTAGGGGCAGATCGGGGGCATCCCAGGTGCTGGGGGAGGAGGCCCGGGACCCCACTGGTGCTGGGGGAGGGGGCTGCAGTGCACAGCCTGGGAGTGGGACCCCTGCTGGTCCTGGGGGGTGGGCACAGTTCCCATTGGCCAGGAACCTCAGCCAATGGGAGCTGCGGGGGGCAGGGCCTGCAGGCACGGGCAGAGTGGTGTGGAGACCCCCCCCCTCCAACCCCTCTGCCACCTAGGAGCTGCAGGGCTATGCCGGTGGGAGCTGGGGAGCCCCCCATCCCGAATTAAGCCGCCCCGCATCCCTCAACCCCCTCCTGCATGAAAACCTCCTAAGCTTATTTTTACCAGCTTAGGTTAAAACTTCCCCAAGGTACAAACTATTTTACCCTTTTGCCCCTGAACTTCCACTGCCACCACCAACTTTATCTGGGTTCCTGAGAAAACGTAGTTTGGACACGTCTTTCCCCACCAAATCCTCCCAACGCTTGCACCCCACTTCCTGGGGAAGGTTTGGTAAAAATCCTCACCAATTTGCATAGGTGACCACAGACCCAAACCCTTGGATCTGAGAACAATGAAAAAGCATTCCGTTTTCTTACAAGAAGACTTTTAATAGAAGTAAAAAGGAATCACCTCTGTAAAATCAGGATGGTAGATATCTTACAGGGTAATTAGATTCAAACATAGAGAATCCCTCTACGCAAAACCTTAAGTCACAAAAAAGACACACAGACAGGAATAGTCCTTCTATTCAGCACAGCTATTTTCTCAGCCATTTAAAGAAATCATAATCTAACACCTACCTAGCTAGATTACTTACTAAGTTCTAAGACTCCATTCCTCTTCTGTCTCCGGCAAAAGCATCACACAGACAGACCCAGACCCTTTGTTTTTCTCCCTCCTCGCAGCTTTTGAAAGTATCTTGTCTCCTCATTGGTCATTTTCGTCAGGTGCCAGTGAGGTTACCTTTAGCTTCTTAACCCTTTACAGGTGAGAGGATTTTTTCTCTGGCCAGGAGGGATTTTAAAGGGGTTTACCCTTCCCTTTATATTTATGACAACTCGCGACTGCGCCATGCAGGAGGCCTGTGATGTGTAGGGGGCCAGATGAGATGATCTAAGAGTCTCTTCTGGCCTTCAAGTCTCCAAATCTCCGCAAAAGCGAGTGCGGCACATTGAGCATCCTCTGATGGTTCCACGTGTGGCCTGCGTGAACCCTTGCATGACCACTGAGTGTGTGGGGGTGACCCAGGGGGAGCAGCTCAAACACGCACAGGAGCCGGCTCGGGGCAGGACATGAGCCCTGCAGGGCAGGGGTGGGGGTGGCAGTGACATCACAAGGGCCTTTTGCAGCACTCAGCTGATTGGTGAAAGGCGGTTGGGAGGCGGTGACCTCACAGAGAGTCCACGACAACGGCCAGGGAGGACAGGCTGCAGGGCAGGGGGATCTCAGAGACCCCCGGGGCTTTGCTGCAGGGAGTCTCCTTCTTGAGGTGTCTCCTTGAGGACTGAGAGAGAATTCAGGGTCTCGTATGTGAGCGCGAGGTGGAGCCTCTCTGGAGTTTTCTCCTTTCCCACTGCTCACTGAGCGAGAAGACAGACGTCCCTGTGGAGAAGGGAAGAGCCCCAGAGAGGTTTGGTACCGAGGCAGCCTGATCCGCCCGGTGCTGGCCAAATTCTCGGCACGGAAAACAGGAGGTTAAGGTGGGACAATTTTTCCCCAGCTTGGCCTTTGTGCCTTCGAATCCTTGTGGTTTGTCTTTTTTGGTTTCCCTTTTCCTGCTTCCCTCCCTCCACTGGCGAGGAGGGGGCTGCTCTGTAGCCCTCATGGTGGGAGGCCTCCCAAAGAGATGGGACAGGAAGCGTGCTCTGAGAGTGATCCTCACCGGTGACCTGAGCCATCCCTGGGCCATCTGGGGAACCCTCAGCCCACCGCCAGAGTCTCCACGCTGATTGGCTGAGCAGGGGGTGTCGTGGCAGGGAGGAGACTCAGGACTTTGTTGTTCTCGTTTAAGGCCCAGCAAATAAGCCAGAACCAATCATCTGCTTGGTGAATTGTTCTCCTTCTCGCTGCTGATTGTCTCTGAGCCGTTCCTGGTTCTCGCTGGTGTTCTCCTGCTTCTAAAACACTTGCTGAAGAATCAGTGTGAATGGTTGTTGGTCTGTAGCTCATTGCAGGTCCCTTTATTCTGATCCTTCAGTGTGTGAAACTCCAGACTGATGGTTCATTTGAAAGTCAGGACACCCGGGTCCTGTTCCCAACTCTATCCCGACACGTTGTGTGATGGAAGACAAGGCCCTTCGCCTTTCTCAGCCTTTGTTTCTCCCTCTGTCAGTTGGGGAGAACAATCCTCTCACACCTGCCTCCTGTGGGAGGAGGTTGGGGAGCTGTGGGGACCTGTTTGAGAGCGTCACTCGGAGCAGTGTATCGCAGGAGGTGTCTCATCGGGTTGAGTCATTCCAGAGGATGATGTCGGGCAGCAGAACCCCGTTTTCCCAACCTGGCGTGACACAGCTTTGCATGTGAACCGAACCAAGGGCGCACACAGGTCCAGAAGCCGGCGATTTCTCCTTTGGCCGCTAGATGGTGCTGCAGGCTCCCACTTCCCCCTTCTCCTGGTCAGCGCAATGCGGGTTAGTCTCCCCAAAAAGAACGCCCGTCTCGCTTTGAACGTTCCTCGATGTGCACCCTGTGGGCTGTCGGGATACGTGTCCAGAAGTTGCAGGGCTTGTTTCATGGTCTACACAACGACAACCTTTCTTCCTTTTTGGACGTGACGACCTTTTTGGTCAAGATCCTTGATTATTCAGGGACTTATCCCGGAAGACCCAAAGTATTTGGGACATAAGACTTGTCTGGAAGGGCGCACAGGGCTAAAGTGTTTTTGGCCATAGCAGGTGCCTTGTCGCAAGAATGACGTCCATCCCCCTTCAAAACGTGTTGTGTGTGTGATGTGTTGTGTGTCATGTTATGTGTGTTTGTCTGTGTGACGTGTTGTGTGTCATGTTGTGTGTGTGTGTGAGACGTGTTGTGTGTCTTGTTGTGCAACGTGTTGAGTGTGTGTGTGTGTGTGTGTGTGTGGTGAGGTGTTTGTGGTGTCATGTGATGTGGTGTGTGTGACGTGGTGTTTGGGGGGGTGTGTGTGACATATTGTGTGTCATGTTGTGTGTGTCGTGTTGTGTGTGTGATGTGTTGTGTCGTGTTGTGTGTGTGCTTGTCCGATGTGCGACGTATTTTGTGTTTGATTCGCGATGTGCGATGCGCTGTGTGTGCGTGTGACGTGCGACATGTTGTGTGTCCGACATTCGACGTGTTGTGTGTGTGACATGCGACACGCGATGTGTTGTGTGTGCAGGTGTGACGTGCAACGTGCGATGTGCCATGTGCGAAGTGTTTGTGCAGCTTGAGGCATGCGATGTGTTGTTTGTGTCCATGCAACGTGTGACATGCGATGTGTTGTATGTGTAACGTGTTGTATGTCATGTTGTGTGTGTTGTGTTTCATGTTATGTTTGTCGTATTGTATGTGTTCTGTGTCATGTTGTGTGTGAGAGAAACGTTTTTGTATATGTGTGACATGTTGTGTGTGTTTGATGTGATTTGTATCTTGTTGTGTGTCTCGTTGTGTGTTTTTGTGTGTGTGATGTGTTTCTGTGTGTGTGTCGTGCAATGTGTTGTATGTATCCGTGCAACATGCGACGTATTGTGTGGGACATTAAGTATGTTTCTGTGTGTGTCATGGTGTGTGTCGTGTTCTGTTTGTCATGTTATGTTTGTGTGTGAGACGGGTTGTGTGTCGTGTTTTGTGTGTGTGTGTCATTTTGTGTGTGTGTGACATGTGTGTCATTTTGTGTGTCATCTAGAGTTGTGTAGATTGTGTGTGTGGTATTGTGTTTGTAGTGTGATATGACATGGTGTGTGTTTGTGAGATGTGTTTTGTGTAGTGTTCTGTGTGCGTGACAAGTTCTGTGTCGTGTGTGTTTGTGTCTGTCTGTGTGTCGTGTTGTCTGTCGTGTTGTGTGTATTTGTGTGTGTGTGACGTGTTGTGTGTGTCGTGTTATGTGTGTGTATGTGTGAGACGGGTTGTGTGTCTTGTGTGTGTGTGCATGAGACATTGTGTGTGTGATGTGTTGTGTGTGTGTTTGTGTTTGTGACAGGTTTTTGTGTGTGTCGTGCGGCGTGCAATGTGCGACATGTGTACATGAGTGTGTGTGACAATGTGCAACATGTTTTGTGGGACGTGTGATGTGTTTCTGTGTGTGTCGTGTTGTGTGTGTTTCTGTGTGAGTCGTTTTCTGTGTCATGTTGTGTGTGCCGTTATATGTGTGTGTGTGACGGGTTGTGTGTGTGTGTGTGATGTCTTGTGTGTGATGGTGTGTGTCGTCTAGAGTGTTGTGTGGATTGTGTGTGTGGTATTGTGTTTGTGGTGACATGTGACGTGGTGTGTGTGTGAGACGTGTTTTGTGTAGCGTGCGTGTGACATTGTGTGTCATGTTTGTGTCTGTCTGTGTGATGTGTTTTGTCATGTTGTGTGCCATGTTGAGTGTGTGTGTGGTGTTGTGTTTTTGGTGTCATGTGATGTGTTGTGCGTGACGTGGTGTGTGTCATGTGTGTGTTTGTGTCTGTCTGTGTGACATATTCTGTGTTGTTTGTGTGACATGTGTGTAGTGTTTTGTGTCTGTGTGACATGGCATGTGTCATGTTGTGTGCTGTGAGATGTGTTTTTGAGTGTGACGTGCGACGTGCTGTGCGTGCGTGCAACGGGCAGCGTGTTGTGTGTGTCCGTGCTATGTGCAATGTGCATCATGCGACATGCGACGTGTTGTGTATGTGCCTGTGACATGCGATGGTTTGTGTGTGATGTGCAACACGTGACATCTTGTGTGTGTTACGTGCGACGTGTTGTGTGTCCGTGCTACACGCAACGTGTTGTGCATGACATACGACGTGCTGTGTGTGCACGTGTGACACGCGTGGGACATGTGTGAAGTGCGACTTGCTGGGAGTGACGTGACATGCGACGTGTTGTGTGTGCCACGTTCGACGTTTTGTGTGTATGTGTGCAACGTGCAACGTGTTGTGTGTGTGAGACGTGTGACGTGAGCTGTGTGGTGTGCGTGACTGTGACGTGCGACATGCGACATGCTGTGTGTGCATGCGAATTGTGATGTGCAGTGTACGACATACGTCGTGCGGCGTGTTGTGTGCAACATGTGACCTTTGTGTGTGAGGTGCGACGTGTGACATGTTCTGTGTGTGTGTCTGTGTGGTGTGTTGTGTGATCTGTTGCCTGTCATCTTGTGTGTGTTGTGTGCCATTTTGTGTGTCGTATTAAGTGTGTGTGTGGTGTTGTGTCTGTGGTGTCATGTGACGTGTTTTGTGTGATGTGGTGTGTGTAGTGTTTTCTGTCTGTGAGACGGGTTGTGTGTCATGTTTTGTGTGTGTGTGAGACGTGTTTGTGTGTCTGACGTGCGACGTGCTGTGTGCGCGACGTGCAATATGTTCTGTGGGTGTGACGTGCGAGGAGTTGTGGGTGCGAGATTCGACATTTTGTGTGTGACGTACGACGTGCTGTGTGCCCAGGCCCGTCCCCTCAGTTGCAGTCTCAAGTCTTCAGTGTCCTTCTTGCTGGCAGTGTCGGTTGGGGGAGGAGAAAGGCCAAGCGTGGGCCCCGGGTTTGGGTTTGGTTTTTGCCCCCACAGCCCGTGTGCTTGGGAAGCCCCAGTCCAGGCATGTCTGCGGTGGGAATGGGGGCATTGCTCAATCTCCCAGCACGGTGCAGCAATTCCCTTGCTGTGGCCTCAGGCAGGGGAATCACTGAATGGGAGCTTCCTTGCTGGGCAACGGCTGTGGATGGGCTGTTTCACACCCCACCCGGGGGTTCCTGACTTTCCTTGCTGATATCTCCTAACCTTTCCCCGGATACATGGAAACCATGCCATGCAAGGTAACATCACAATTCAATTCAAGATGAGGAATATGGGGGTTACAGGGCACCTAGAGGAGTAGGATTTGATGTTTGCATTTTGCATAATGAAAGACAAGGGATAACCATGTATTAAATGGATTGATGTAGGATAGGATTTGACCATGTCTGCCCGCCACCCTTTCTGAGAGCAGGAAGGAACGGCCTCGTGGGCCATTGGTAAAGGAGCATCAGCCAGATTCTGAGGTCTGTGAAAAGGCCTCACAAATGTCCAGATGGTCAAGAAGACGTGAGAGACTTGGAAACAGCAGAAGACAATCAGAAAACATCCACCGTATCCGACGCTAAACATGTTAGCAGCATTGATGACCTCAGAGGCGAGGCAGGCACCCTGAATGCAAGACAAAGAAGATCTAAGGATGGGAAGCCAACAAAACCACCAAACAATAACAGCGGAAAACCCGGAGATTAATCCCACTTGAGGACTAACGATTACAGAATGACATTGCAAAATCCATAGACGAAAGTGGGAATTTACAAGTCTAAAGCTGGGGTGTTTTGCCATCAGACTCTGGGTTCAGTCCTGCAAAGCCTCAGAGCATGGGTTTGCGACCGACGGAGCTCAGCTCCTCGCTTGTGTTCAGTCTAACTGGCCGTTAGATTGACAAGAGCTACAGCAAACTGGTAACTGTAAGACCATCTGCAGGACGTGTGTGTGTGTGTGTGTGTGATTAAATGCGTATGCTAAGAGTTGTATTTTCAAGAAATGCAGCGTATTGCCTTTTCCCCTGAAAAGATCCCGTGTGCTTCTTCTAAGCATAAGACGCTCCCCCAAGGTGTAGAGTGTCACAAACACATCTCATGACTCTGCCCACAACAACTGGAACTAGGACATGAATGTGGAAGAAACAAGAAGAATTGTGTTAATGGTTTATTTACAGTAACTGGAAAGCAGGAAAGTAAAAGGAGCTGAGAAGGAGCTTTCATAACCACAGCGTAGGGCAAGGGGACCCAGAGATTTTGAGAACAGTTTTCATAATGGCACTAAAGTCACAGAAATGGCCAGGAAGTAACCCAGGGAATTAAGGAATTACCATCTCACTTGAAGAAAAGGAGTACTTGTGGCACTTTAGAGACTAGCAAATTTCTTTGAGCATAAGCTTTCGTGAGCTACAGCTCACTTCATTGGATGCATTCAGTGGAAAATACAGTGGGGAGATTTATATACAGAGAGATCACGAAACAATGGGTGTTACCATACACACAGTAACGAGAGTGATCACTTAAGGTGAGCTATTACCAGCAGGAGAATGGGGGGGGGGAGCCTTTTGTAGTAATAATCAAGGTGGGCCATTTCCAGCAGTTGACAAGAAAGTCTGAGGAACAGTGGGGGGTGGGGGTGGGGGGGAATAAACATGGGGAAATAGTTTTACTTTGTGAAATGACCCATCCACTCCCAGCCTCTATTCAAGCCTTATTTAATTGTATCCAGTTTGCAAATTAATTCCAATTCAGCAGTCTCTGGTTGGAGTCTGTTTTTGAAGTTTTTTAGTTAAAGAATTGCAACTTTTAGGTCTTTAATCGAGTTACCAAAGAGATGGAAGTGTTCTCCAACTGGTTTTTGACTGTTATAATTCTTGACAACTGATTTGCGTCCATTGATTCTTTTATGTAGAGACTGTCTGGTTTGGCCAATGTACCTGGCAGAGGGGCATTGCTGGCACATGATGGCATATATCACATTGGTGGATGTGCAGGTGAATGAGCCTCTGATAGTGTGGCTGATGTGATTAGGCCCTATGATGGTGTCCCCTGAATAGATCTGTGGACACAGTTGGCAACGGGCTTTGTTGGAAGGATAGGTTCCTGGGTTAGTGTTTTTGTTGTGTGGTGCGTGGTTGCTGGTGAGTATTTGCTTCAGGTTGGAGGGCTGTCTGTAAGCAAGGGCTGGCCTGCCTCCCAAGATCTGTGAGAGTGATGGGTCGTCATTCAGGATAGGTTGTAGATCCTTGATGATGCGTTGGAGAGGTTTTAGTTGGGGGCTGAAGGTGATGGTTAGTGGCGTTCTGTTCCTTTCCTTGTTGGGCCTGTCCTGGAGTAGGTGACTTCTGGGTACTCTTCTGGCTCTGTCAATCTGTTTCTTCACTTCAGCAGGTGGGTAGTGTAGTTGTCAGAACGCTTGATAGAGATCCTGTAGGTGTTTGTCTCTGTCTGAGGGGTTGGAGCAAATGCGGTTGTATCGCAGAGCTCGGCTATAGACGATGGATCGTGTGGTGAGCCTCCAGCTTTCATCCAGAGCACTCCACACGATCCGTTGTCTACAGCCGAGGTCTATGGTACAACCACATTTGCTCCAACCCCTCGGACAGAGACAAACACCTACAGAATCTCTATCAAGCGATCTTAAAACTACCTGCTGAAGGGAAGAATACCCAGAAGTCACCTACTCCAGCACAGGCCCAACAAAGAAAGGAACAGAACGCCACCAGCCATCAGCTTCAGCCCCCAACTAAAAGATCTCCAGGGAAGGATCAAGGATCTACAATCTATTCTGAAGGACGATCCCTCACTCTCACAGATCTTGGGAGACAGGCCAGTCCTCGCTGACAGATAGCCCCCCAACCTGAAGCAAATACTCACCAGCAACCACACAACAAAAACACTAACCCAGGAACCGATCCTTCCAACAAACCCATTGCCAACTCTGTCCACATATCTATTATGGAGATCTGGAGTGCTGTGTCCAGTTTTGGGCCCACACTACAAGAAGGAGGTGGAAAAATTGGAAAGAGTCTAGTGGAGGGCAACAAAAATGATGAGGGGACTGGAACACATGACTTATGAGAAGAGGCTGAGGGAACTGGGATTGTTTCGTCTGCAGAAGAGAAGAATGAGGGGGGATTTGATCGCTGCTTTCAACTACCTGAAAGGTGGATCCAAAGAGGATGGATCTAGACTGTTCTCAGTGGTAGCTGATGACAGAACAAGGAGTAATGGTCTCAAGTTGCAGTGGGGGAGATTTAGGTTGGATATTAGGAAAAACTTTTTCACTAGGAGGGTGGTGAAACACTGGAATGCGTTACCTAGGAGGTGGTGGAATCTCCTTCCTTAGAAGTTTTTAAGGTCTGGCTTGACAAAGCCCTGGCGGGGATGATTTAGTTGAGGATTGGTCCTGCTTTGAGCAGGGGAGTTGTTGGGGACACTGGGGCATGGCCAGTAGGTAAGTCGAGGGATGGAAGACCACGAGTGTCGATGAACGATGAAGCCCCCTCGCACTAGGCCTAGGTGTCCTTGCCCCCGCCCCCCTGCCTGGAGGCACTCGCAGCAGCTCTGCATACTAGGCCGAAGTGTCCTTGGCCCCCCCCGCCTGGAGGCACTCGCAGCAGTTATGCTGAGGATCTGCAACAATATGTTGCAGAGTCAGACTGCCTGAAACTAAACAAGGCCGAACAGGGCAGATATGGAAGAACAATGCTGAATAAAGCAGCTTTCTGTATAGGTTAACAAATGATACAGAGAACAAGGGAACTAGCTGGGAACTGGATTGGCTGGCTAGATGGATACTTAGGGCAGCTTGCTATTGGGTAAGTATGCTGAAGAAAGGATGTATAAAAGCCTGTGTAACTTCCTGCTCTGGGTGCAGGATTGGAGATTCTATTCTCCCTGGACCTTTCTGAAGCTTCAAATAAACTTTTCTGCTTCTCCATCCCGTTGTGATTATTGGGTGACGCACACCGGGTAATGAACCCCTCCCCCCTGCTGTTGTTTTGCCTCTCGGCACTGGGTGCTGGCAACACTGTCCAACATTAAAGAGGTGAAACAAGGCTGGCAGTTTGGGCTGCTGGACAGAACAAGCCTTCAGGCCGAAAAGCCAACAACCTTTCTCTCCATTTCAGCAAAAGCAACATTCAACAAACCCCCACAAAAACAGGCACCTGAAAAAGTCCTGCCCCCGACTTCACCTTTCCAAGGTCTTCTCCGCACTCTCTCCCGCCCCGAGTGAGAATCCGACCCCTTGACCAACACACCACAGTGAGACCCGAATGCAGCTCTCCCTCTGCAGGCAGGATGGTGGATTAAAACACAGGTGAGAAAACCCTCCCGGCTCAGCTGCGCATGGAGCCTTGGCAAGGACGTGGTGGAAAGGTGACGCCGGGATCTCTCGCACGGGAAAGGAGACTCGTGCCCGACCCCAACCAACCCTTTGGGAACTCGAAGGAAGCCGCATCCCACAGGCGTTTCCACAGACCAGCCACCAGCCACACACCCAGGCCGGAGGGGCCGGGACACGGGAAGGGGCAGCAGCCAACGCCCCCGGGGGGAGGGCTGGGGCGGGAGCTGCAGCCAGGCCCCTGGACCCGCAGGGAGACACAGACCCTGACAGCAACCAGCCACGTTTGCCCACGTGTGTGTGTGAGACACGTCTGTGTGTGTGTGATGTCTTGTGTGTGTGCTGTGTGTCGTGCAGAGTCTTGTGTTCAGTGTGTAGTGTGTGTGTAGTGTTGTGTGTTGTGTGGGGGTGGGGTGTGTGTGTGTGTGTGTGTGTGTGTCATGTTGTGTGTGTGTTGAGTTGTGTGCCGTTTTGTGTGTCATGTTGAGTGTGTGTTGTGTGGTTGTGGTGTCATGAGACGTGTTGTGTGTGATGTGGTGTGTGTCGCACACACAGACACAACACATTGTACGCCGCACACACAACACGTCACGTGTAGCACGTCTCACACACACGTCGCACGTCACACGCACAGCATGCTGCCTGTAGCACGCACACACACAAAGCATTGCACGTCGCACCCACACACACACAACGCGTCGCCTGTCGCACGATGCACATGGCACATAGCACGGACACACACAACACGTTGCGTGTCGCTCGCACAGCACCTTACACTCACAAACACAAAACACGACACACACCACATCACACAGACAGAAAAAACTACACACATGTCACACATACACAAACACACAACACGACACACAACACGTCACATACACAGCACAACACACAAAACGGCACACAACATAACACAGGCACACACCCTGACAGACAACACATCACAGACATTCACACAGACACACACACAACACAACACTAGACAACACACAACACACACAGAATGTGACACACAACACGTCACATACACACAACACGTCACACAACTCGTCTCACACACACAAACACACACAAGACGACACACACTTCACACAAAACATGACACCACACACACAACACCATACACACACTGAACACAATACAGAAAATGGCCACACACCACACCACAAAGACACACACACAGTATGTCACACACACACAACACTACACAAAACATGTCTCACACACCCACACCCACATACCACGTCACATGTCATCACAAACACACACAATCCATACAACACTCTAGATAACACACAACTCACAACCCATCACACAAACACACATAACATGACACACACAACATGACACAAACACACATGAAAACATTTCACACACACAACACGACACACAACCCATCTCACACACACACATAACACAACATGACACACACACAACACGACACACAGAAACAAATTGCATGTCCCTCACAACCTGTTGTACGTTGCATGGATACACACAACACATCGCATGCACACATGCATGCAAGTCGCACGACACACACACAGAAAGACGTCACACACAAACACACGTGACACACAACATGACACACACAAACACCTCTCTCACACACACACAAGAAGACACAAAACCCATCTCACACAGACACGCACAATATGACACACACAGCACAACATGTAACACACAAGTCACACATACAACAGATCGCACATTGCACATCGTACGGACACACACAACACATTTCACCCCGCACTCGCACAAACACTTTGCACATCACACGTCACATGTTGCACATCACACCTGCACACACAACGCATCGCGCATCGCACGTCACACACACAACGCGTCGAATGTCAGACACACAACACGTCGCACGCACACTCATCACGGCACACGTCGCACATTGCACGCCACACTTCGAACACACAACACGTCGCGTTTCGCACGTCACACACAAAAACGTTGCATGTCGCACACACAACATATTGCACGTCGCACATCGTACACACAACACGTCGCACATCGCACAAACACACAATGTGTCACAAACACAAAACATCACACACACAAACAGGTCTCACACATGCACAACATGAAACACAACACCTCACACATACACAACACAACACACAACACGTCACACAAACACAAACACACACAACATGACATACAGCATGTCACACACACATCCCCACACGCCACATGACACCACAAACACACCACACGTCACACACACACAAACACACAACACGACACATGACACATCACACAGATAGGCACAAACACATACAACATGACACACAACACGACACACCCAAGACTATGCAAAACACATCTTATACATACACACACACACACCCCATGTCACATGACACCTCAAACACACCACACGTCACACACACAAACACACAACATGACACACAACACGACACACCCAACACACATCTCACACACACACACACCATGTCACATGACACCAGAAACACAACATCACACACACACTCAACACGGCAAACAAGAAGACGCACATGTGAAGTGTGGGGTGCGATGTCTTCTGTTTGCGTGTGCGACATGCAACATGCAATGTGCAACGTGAGGCGTGTTGTGTGTGTGTGATGTGCAATGTTTTGTGTGTGTGATGTGCGACGCAGGACGTGTTGTGTGTGTGACGTGCGATGTGCTCCGGGTGGGGTCTGTGTGTGTTTCTGCACAAGCTGATTGCGATGTCCCGGAGGCCAACAGCAAAGAGGGTTCGGCGTCCGCTTTCTTGCCCTGCCGTCAGTCTTCCACCGGGCTGGGGGGACAGCGGCTGGGGACCCCAGGAGCTGCTGAGAGACGCGGAGGATCCCTCGGGAGGGAGAAGACGACGGGAGAATCAGACTCTTCCAGCAACGAGCCACATTTGCCCAGTGCTGACGCTGTCAGGCCTCCGCATTTTGGGCCAGAAACCAACAGCCAAATCGAGCTGGAAAATTGAACCACTTGCAAATGGCCCTTCTAGCGTCTCACCAGACCGTCGGCGACCCTCTGGGGGTGAGCTGTGGGCTCCCGAGAGGTAGAATCCAGGGCCTGCCTCTTCGCTTCCCATGGCCAGGTATTTTCAGCCCCCAACAATGAGGGGAAGAACAGGGAGATGAAAAGCCAAAGAAAGTTTCAAGAGTTCTCCTTCCTGGCTGAGCTGGGGGCGCTGTCCAGGTCACGGATGGTCACTCTGGGGAGGGATGTGGGTCTGGTCCACTTTGCAGGCGTTTGATCTGGGGAAGGATGTGGGTCTCAGATATCTGGAGGATTGGCCCAGAGCCCAGTCTTGTGGGGGCACAGCTGGTGGTCCTCATCCGCGTCTGTCTGCCTCTCTTCTGCCAGAGAAGGCAAGCCAGGCCAGTACGAACAATGATGCTGTCAATAAAATGGAATCAAGTTGTGGATGTTTTTTCTCTGAAAAAATATTTTCAGACTTTTCAGTCGGCCCCTGGTAGTTCCGATGAGAAATGTGAAGGATGAGATCTTGGAACAGTTCCCTCTTCGTGGGAGCAACAGCTGGCTGGGTTTTGGCTGCTCAGGCTTTTGTTCCCTGGTTTTACCCACTGTGGTTCCTTTGCATGGATTTCATGTACCTGTGTGTAAGTTTTTGCCCCAAGGCACACAGCTGTACAGGTTTTATCTACAATCTTTACAAGTTGAAGTTGCAGATGGAGGGGGCTCCCAGCAATGGCAGCCTTAAGGGGGTGGGTGGCTAGAAGCTGGGGGACTGGATCGGGACCCCCCAACACTGACTGGTCTCTCTGCCCTGCAGTTTTAGTCCCCCCAGATTAGCCTGATGATTACAGCAAAAGTTTTGTTTCTCCTGCTGTTAACAGCCCACCTTCATCGATTGGTCTCGTTAAGAGTTGCTATGGCAACCCCCATTTTCTCGTCTTCTCTGTATCGCTATATCTATATCTTCTTGCTGTATTTTCCCCTGCATGCATCTGATGAAGTGGGCTTTAGCCCATGAAAGCTTATGCTTAGATAAATTGGTTCGTCTCTAAGGTGCCACAAGTCCTCCTCATTCGCTTTTCCTGACTGATTGTGCTGGGGGCTCTGCCTGGCTCCAGCGCTCCGGTCCCTCAGCGACCAAGGCCACCTGGGAACCCTGATCGATTCCGGCTTCAAGGAGTGCTGAGATCCATCTGTCTCTTTCTGTGCCTCTGTCTCTCTCTAGGAATAGCCTCCTGACCCTGCCTCCTGTGATCAGTTATAGTTTGCTAGCCCCCCACCCCACCTCCATGGGTGTTTTTGGCTTCTCCATTCACTCTGCAGCAACGCTCCTTGTACCCAAGCTAAAGATCCCTGCAGCCCCAAAAATCCTCGGGGGGTTGCTCAGCAAGTGGGTTACTAGCAGAGTGGTTGTGGGGTGAAGGCGGGGATAGGGATGTGCTGAACCTGGGGGCAGAGGAGGGTGGCAGATGAAGGTGTTGCTCAGCCCAGCCCGCTGAGTCCAAGGACATATGAGGGGACCAGCTTTAAATTGCTGTTCAATCCAGCCCACTGAGTCCCGGGACACACTAGGGGTCAGCTTGCGAGTGCTGATGACCCAGTCCTCTCTGACATGCTAACTTCATGTGTGTGTGCCTGTGTGTCTGTTCATGTTCATCACATTTGGGGGCTGGAAGACCCCAGCCCTGGGGAACCGAGGTCCTGCACGGTAGCTCCATTGGGAGGGAACTTGCAGAAGGAAGGAGTAGCGCTACATGGGGAAACACAAGTGACAAAAGCAGCACATTGACAGAATTGCAGAATCTCCCCCCACCAGAAGAGGAATCCTAACAAATGGGCGTACCCCAAGGTAAAGGGCAATTCTGGTAACAGCTCATTTGGGGCTTGTTTGGAAGGGGGATGGACGTCATTCTTGCGACAAGGCACCTGCTATGGCCAAAAACAATTTAGCCCTGTGTGCCCTTCCAGACAAGTCTTATGTCCCATATACTTTGGGTCTTCCGGGATAGGTCCCCGAATAATCAAGGATCTTGACCAAAAAGGTTGTCACGTCCAAAAAGGAAGATACACTGCTCTGAGTGACACTCTCAAACAGGTCCCCACAGCTCCCCAGCCTCCGGGAGGCAGGTGTGAGAAGATTGTTCTCCCCAACTGACAGAGGGAGAAACAAAGGCTGAGAAAGGCGAAGGGCCTTGTCTTCCATCACATAATCTGTCGGGATAGAGTTGGGAACAGGACCCGGGTGTCCTGACTTTCAAACGAACCATCAGTCTGGAGTTTCACACACTGAATGATCAAAATAAAGAGACCTGCAATGAGCTACAGACCAACAACCATTCACACTGATTCTTCAGCAAGTGT
This sequence comes from Lepidochelys kempii, assembly GCF_965140285.1. Taxonomy (NCBI): domain Eukaryota; kingdom Metazoa; phylum Chordata; order Testudines; family Cheloniidae; genus Lepidochelys; species Lepidochelys kempii. The sequence goes on from NC_136407.1 coordinate 5,359,384, forward strand.
TTTAGAAGCAGGAGAACACCAGCGAGAACCAGGAACGGCTCAGAGACAATCAGCAGCGAGAAGGAGAACAATTCACCAAGCAGATGATTGGTTCTGGCTTATTTGCTGGGCCTTAAAGGAGAACAACAAAGTCCTGAGTCTCCTCCCTGCCACGAGACCCCCTGCTCAGTCAATCAGCGTGGAGACTCTGGCGGTGGCCTGAGGGTTCCCCAGATGGCCCAGGGATGGCTCAGGTCACCGGTGAGGATCACTCTCAGAGCACGCTTCCTGTCCCATCTCTTTGGGAGGCCTCCCACCATGAGGGCTACAGAGCAGCCCCCTCCTTGCCAGTGGAGGGAGGGAAGCAGGAAAAGGGAAACCAAAAAAGACAAACCCCAAGGACTCGAAGGGACAAAGGCCTAGCTGGGGGAAAATTGTCCCACCTTAACCTCCTGTTTTCCGTGCCCAGAATTTGGCCAGCACCGGGCGGATCAGGCTGCCTCGGTACCAGACTTCTCTGGGGCTCTTCCCTTCTCCACAGGGACGTCTGTCTTCTCGCTCAATGAGCAGTGGGAAAGGAGAAAACTCCAGAGAGGCTCCACCTCGCGCTCACATACGAGACCCTGAATTCTCTCTCAGTCCTCAAGGAGACACCTCAAGAAGGAGACTCCCTGCAGCAAAGCCCCGGGGGTCTCTGAGATCCCCCTGCCCTGCAGCCTGTCCTCCCTGGCCGTTGTCGTGGACTCTCTGTGAGGTCACCGCCTCCCAACCTCCTTTCACCAATCAGCTGAGTGCTGCAAAAGGCCCTTGTGATGTCACTGCCACCCCCACCCCTGCCCTGCAGGGCTCATGTCCTGCCCCGAGCCGGCTCCTGTGCGTGTTTGAGCTGCTCCCCCTGGGTCACCCCCACACACTCAGTGGTTGTGCAAGGGTTCACGCAGGCCACACGTGGAACCATCAGAGGATGCTCAATGTGCCGCACTCGGTTTTGCAGAGGTTTGGAGACTTGAAGGCCAGAAGAGACTCTTAGATCATCTCATCTGGCCCGCTACACATCACAGGCCTCCTGCATGGCGCAGTAGCGAGTTTTGGACCAAAGCAGACTCCAGAAAGCATCTCATCAAGGGATGGAAGAAGCACCACTTCCCTTGGGAGTCTGGAGGAAATTCATGCTGTGGGGGGCAGGGAATTGACCCCAAGGCCACACTTGTGAGTCTGTATCATAACACACATGAATAACAGCACTGCGCGAAGTATGTACACGTCACCTTAACTCTGATGTTTCCTAACGTTTAAAGGCCTGGTCTCCAGGGTTTTCTTTGTGCTTACAGATCGATTTTGGGGAGAGATGCAATCATTTAGCTCAGAGTGGGAGCCATGTTAGTCTGTATCAGCAAAAAAAACCCAACCAAACAAACAAAAAAACAAAACAAGGAGTAGTTCTGGCACCTTAGAGACTAACAAATGTATTTGGGCACATTTGATGGTGTGGCTGATGTGATTAGGTCCGAGGATGGTGTCCCTAGACTAGATATGTGCAGTGGGTTTGTTGCAAGGATAGGTTCCTGGGTTAGTGTTTTTGTTGTCTGGTTGCTGGTGAGTATTTGCTTCAGGTTGGGGGGCTGTCTGTAAGTGGGGACTGGCCTGTGAGATTGAGGGATCGTCCTTAAGAATAGATTGTAGATCCTCGATTCTGCCCTGGAGATCTTTTAGCTGGGGGCTGAAGCTGATGGCTGGTGGCGTTCTGTTCCTTTCTTTGTTGGGCCTGTCCTGGAGTAGGTGACTTCTGAGTATTCTTCCTTTCAGCAGGTGGGGATTGTAGTTTGAAGAATGCTGTCATAAATATAAAGGGAAGGGTAAACCCCTTTAAAATCCCTCCTGGCCAGAGGAAAAATCCTCTCACCTGTAAAGGGTTAAGAAGCTAAAGGTAACCTCGCTGGCACCTGACCAAAATGACCAATGAGGAGACAAGATACTTTCAAAAGCTGGGGGGAGGGAGAAAAACAAAGGGTCTGTGTCTGTCTGTATGCTGCTTTTGCCGGGGATAGAACAGGAATGGAGTCTTAGAACTTTTAGTAAGTAATCTCGCTAGGTATGTGTTAGATTATGATTTCTTTAAATGGCTGAGAAAGGAACTGTGCTGAATGGAATGACTATTCCTGTCTGTGTGTCCTTTTTGTAACTTAAGGTTTTGCCTAGAGGGATTCTCTATGTTTTGAATCTAATTACCCTGTAAGGTATCTACCATCCTGATTTTACAGAGGGGATTTCTTTACTTCTATTAAAAGTCTTCTTGTAAGAAAACTGAATGCTTTTTCATCATTCTCAGATCCAAGGGTTTGGGTCTGTGGTCACCTATGCAAATTGGTGAGGATTTTTACCAAACCTTTCCCAGGAAGTGGGGTGCAAGGGTTGGCAGGATTTTGGGGGGAAAGACGTGTCCAAACTACGTTTCCCAGTAAACCCAGTTAGAGTTTGGTGGTGGCAGTGGAGATCCAGGGACAAAGGATAAAATGTATTTGTACCTTGGGGAAGTTTTAACCTAAGTTGGTGAAAGTAAGCTTAGGAGGTTTTCATGCAGGTCCCCACATCTGTACCCTAGAGTTCAGAGTGGGGGAGGAACCTTGACAAATGCTTGATAGAGATCCTGTCGGTGTTTGTCTCTGTCTGAGGGATTGGAGCAAATGCGGTTGTATCTTAGAATTTGGCTGTAGACAACGGATCGTGTGATGTGGTCTGTATGAAAGCTGGAGGCATGTAGGTAAGTATAGCGGTCCAGGATAGGGTGGTGTTTATGTGACCATTGCTTATTAGCACTGTAGTGTCTAGGAAGTGGGTGTCCTGGGTGGCCTCTCCTTCTGCCCCTCCACCCCCACCAACATGATACAGTTCTGCGGTGACCTGGAATGCGACTTTCCACGTCTCCGACGGAAGCAATATTTCCAACACACCTCTGAACAACACACTAATCCACAGAGACCTTCCGACCAACATGACAAAAAGAAGGATTCTGCCTGAAGGTCGAAACAGCAGACTGGACTTAAACTTGAGTGCTTCAGCCGACAAGCACGGGCTGAAGTGGTCGAAAAGCAGCATCACTTGGCCCATAACCTCAGCTGTGCAGAACACAACACCGTCCACAGCCTCAGGAACAACTCTGACATCAGAATCAAAAAGGCTGACAAAGGAGGTGCTGTCGTCATCCTGAATAGGTTGGAATATGAACAAGAGGCTGCTCGGCAGCTCTCCAACTCCACATTCTCCAGCCCATTCCCCTCTGATCCCACTCAGGGTGACCAAGAGAAACTGCATCATCTGCTCAAGAAACTCCCTGAAAAAGCACAAGAACAAATCTGCACAGACCCACCCCTAGAACCCCGACCAGGGGTCTTCTATCTGCTACCCAAGATCCATAAACCTGGAAATCCTGGACGCCCCGTCATCTCAGGTATATCTGGCTAGGGATGCTGGTCGCGCAGGGCCTGAGGAGAGAGTCGACACAGCCAGATACTCCTGCTGTCTGGATGCCCATACCTGAAAGGATTTCATCGCAGTCTCTCACGAGGGGGTTCAGGCTCCAGTGCTCTGCTCTGTTTTCCCAGCCCTGTGCAGGGGGTTGTTTCCAGTTTCAGAAATGGGGCAATGTTCACACACTCCCAATGGGTCTTTGCATGAATCAGGCCCTAAGCCAGGGGCAGGCAAACTTTGGCCTGATGCCGGATCGGGTTTCAGAAATTGTACAGAGGGACAGTTAGGGGAGGCTGGGCCTCCTCAAAGAGCAAGACATGGCCCGGCCCCCGCCCCCATCTGACCCCCGCTTCTCGCCTCCGGATGGCCGCCCCGGGCCTCCGGCCCCATCCAACCCTTCTGTTCTCTGAGGGGCTCCAGATCCCCCTCCCCTAACAGCCCCCCACCACTCCATCCAACCCCCCCTCCTTCCTGTCTGCCACCCGGACCTTTGCCCCATCCAACCAGCCCTTCTCCCTGACCGCCCCGGGACCTCCTGCTGCCATTCAACCCCCTGTTCCCCGCCCTCTCACCACCCCGACCCCATCCACCCCCCAGCCCCTGACCCCCCCCGAACTCCCCTGCCCTCTACCCCACCCCTCCCTTGCTCCCTGCCCCCTGACCGCGCAGCCTGGAGCCCCAGGACCAGCTGCCGGGCCGCACTGCAGAGAGCCCCGGGGTCGGCCAGGCTCGTTGCCCCGCTGCCCAGAGCATGGGCCGGCGGCGCTGGGAGCGGAGGCTGCGGGGGGGGAACGGCAGGGACGCGGCCGGGGGCTCTCCAGAACGGCTCAGAGCCCCCGGCCCCTCTTCTGCCCCCCCCCCGCTCCCCACATGTCACAGCGACCCCACCCAGCTGAGACACCCCACCCCACAGACCCCTCCCCTCCCTACAGCCCCCCATAGCCATGCTGTGTCCCCCTGGGAGCTGCCATGGTGCTGCCCCTCCCAACCCAACCCAACAGCCGCAGCCATGCCATTGACCCAAGTCCCCAATCCAGGTCCCCTATAGCCTCTCCCTCCCCCACATCCCTCCCAGACCCAGTCCCCATCCCTACAACCCAATTGCCACCTGTCCACAAGCCCCCTTTCCTCCTCCCACAGCACCAATCCATCCCCTACCCTCCCACAGCTCCCACCACACAGACCCCTCCACCTCCCAGCTGGGCCCCCTCCCCGCCCCCCTCCACCCCACCCACCCCGTCAGACACCCGCCCCCGCTGGTGCACCAGGGTTTCCCCAAGACCCACCAACAGCTGTGAATGGTGTGGGGGAGAAGGTGTTGGCGTTTGGTTGTGTATTGGGATTATGTGTACGTGTCGAGGCTTGTGGGGGCTTTGTGCTGGGGGAGAAACTGAGCCCTGATTCGGGGCCAGGGCTTCTCTGACTCGGGGTCCTATGAAGGGAGCCAGCCTGTCAGGCCGTGGCACAGGAGCCAGCAAACAGGGCTGTAAACAGGGGAGTCTGAGGGGGAGTTTGTCTTGTGGTGCTTGTTTGGGGTTTGTTGTTCCTGTGGGGGGTGGGATTTGGGTGTTTCCCAGGTGAACAGGATTTAGGTGGGAAGGCGATGACAGACACAGAGGCAGCGGTGGGAGTGACTCATGTCGTGGAAGACACAATGGAGATGACTGGCTGTGGAAGCTGCCGCATGTCCATGATCCTGGAGGGGGGACCTGGTAAGAGTTTTGTCTGCATGAAATGCCGTCTGCTCGAGCTGATGGAGGAGAAGATCTGAGGTTTGGAGATGCAGGTGGAAAGTCTGGTTGAGTTTAGAAAGGGGTTTGAGCAGATGATGGAGCAAAGACATGAGGTATCTGAAGGGAAAAGCTCTGACTTGCAGATGGAAGCAGGACTGAGGAATTCTGAGGGGAGACTGCTGGGTGAGGAAAGTGGTCAGTGAAAGCATGTGACTAAAAAAAAACCAGGCAGAGGAAAAGACGGGCTAGTGAAGGAGAAATAGAGTTCAGGAATAGTTTTTGAGAGTTGGAAAATGAAGAAGGGGCTCAACAGGTAGTCACTGAAGGTGGAGGGGCAAGGAGGAAGAGAAGAGTGGCTAGTCCTATAGGAAAAGGGGAAGAGTCAATGGAGACTACACCAAATATGAGCCGCAGGAGGATACAGGATGGGTTGAAGAGGATTACAAGGGAGAATAGGAATGGAAAGAACTTGCAGCCAGAGGGAACAGGGGATAGACTGGAGAATAGCATTGTCACCAGGGAAAGGCAGGGCTACGTGATCGGGGACTCTTTACTGAGAAGACTAGACAGGCCTGTAACCAGAGCTGATCCAGAGAATAGAAGGGTGTGCTGTCTTCCAGGTGCTAAGATACGGGATGTAGATCTGAGGTTGAAAAGGATCCTAAAGGGAACGGGAAAGAATCCCCTAATTATCCTTCATGTGGGAACAAATGATACAGCTAGATTCTCGCTGGAAAGGATTAAGGGAGACTGTGCTTGGCTGGGGAAGACGCTAAAGAAAATTGAGGCTCAGGTGATCTGTGGTGGGATTTTGCCTATTCCTGGAGAAGGTCAACAAAGGCGTGACAAGATTATGACTATCAACAGATGGCTCAGGCAGTGGTGCTAGAAGGACAGCTTTGGGATGAATGGCCACTGGGAGGCATTCCTGGACAGAGGACAGTTCTCTCGGGATGGACTTCATCTGAGTAGGGAAGGAAACAGACTTCTAGGATGGAGGCTGGCACAACTGATTAAGGGAGCTTTAATCTAGGAATCTGGGGGAGATGATTGGTTGGGGAATGTCCAGGTAATCTCCATGCCGGATTTTAGCCTTGAGAGGGAAGAAAAGAAAGTAAGAAAGGATACAGCCGTGGGTAGGGGAATGGCTATAAGGAGGAAGGGCAGTGTGGACACCAGTCTAGTAGGTTCTGCTGGCTGTGGAATGACCGTGCCTCATTGGGTAAAGAACGTGAGCGAGGCCAAACAGCAAAAATGAAGATGTTTGTACACCAATGCGAGGAGCCTTGGTAACAAAATGGAGGAATTAGAGGTACTGGTGCAGGAAGTGAAACCAGATATTCTCGGGATAACAGAAACAGGGGGGAATAGTCGTCATGACTGGACTACGGGTGTTGAAGGGTATGTGCTGTTTAGGAAAGACCGAAATAAAGGTCAAGGTGGTGGAGTAGGATTGTCTATCAATGAGGAGGTCGAATGTAAAGAAATCAGCGATGGAATGGAGAAGACAGAGTCCGTCTGGGCAAAAATGACATTGGGGAAGCAAACGACTCGAGCCTGCCCTGGGATAGTGCTTGGAGTCTGCTAGAGACCGCCGGGATCTCATGTGGATATGGATCGAGCCCTCTTTAATGTTTTTAATGAAGTAAATACTCATGGAAACTGCGTGATCATGGGAGACGTCGCACGCGCGCACAACACGACACACAACCCGTCACACACACACAAATCACACACAACACATCACACACTGAACAAAACACTCAAGACAACACACACACAACCACGTCTCACACACACACGACACACAACGTCTCACACACAGAGACACGTCTCTCACACACGCCGACACACACACGCAAGGCACACGACGGCTCTCACACACGTCCACACACAAACACACGACACATAATGTCGCACACATGCCGACACACACACACACGCCGACACACAATACTGACACACATGAAACCGACAAACACACGACACAGACAACGACTGACACACACACACAAGACACACGACGTCTCACACACACACACACATGACGTCTCACACACACACACAACTTCTCTCACATAGGCCCACACATGACACGCCCACACAACACACACCCACACACGCCCACACAACGCACGCAGAACACACGCCCACACACACGACACATGCACAACACACAACACACCACACAACACGCCCCCCACACACAAAACACAACACAACATACGCCCACGCCGAAAGACACACACCACACACAACTCACACCCACGCCCACACACCCACACACCCACACCCACCCGCCGACTCACGACGACTCACACACAGCGAGACGGCAAACACACTGACACACATGACGTCTCACACGCCCACGACACTGACACGTCACACGACACACAAGACGGCAGAGGACACGACACCGAAATCACACCCCGGAGACGACCCCCCGCGGGGGCGAGAGCGGAGCGGGGACAGTCGGGGGAACTCGGTCTATGGGCGGCGCGTGGGGCCGGTGTGGGTGGGAGGGAAGAGGGCGGCAGGGCCGAGGGCGAGATTCCCAGCCCCCATCGAGCGCTGTGGAGCGAGGGCTCCGGCTCGGCTCTCGCAGCGGCTCTGGCGAGGAATGGTGCCGGAGCTCTCGCCGGAGGGGAACGCGGCAGGAGGGGCCTGAGCCGCTTGGGCCTCTTTCCAAGGAGGCAGAACCAGGCCTCCGCTCTCTGCCCGCTGCAGACCCGGCTGCCAGGTCGGCGCTTCCAGTTCCTCGTCCGCACTCGCCGTCTTCTCGTGTGTTCGCCAACTCGCTCTCTCCCCTCTGCTCTCCTGGTGCCGTCTCCCTTGGTAGGACACAGGTAGGTGTGCATTCCCACAGGTGAGGTCTCGGGAGCCATGGAGAAGTCGGAGCGGAGGAAAATCATGCAGGGCAGTAGAAAGGCTGCTGAAAGTACCTGAAGAGACAAAGGGAATGAGAAGGGGGGAGTCCAGACTAAGACAGGAGTCTAGTCTGTAAAGAGAAACAACGGGAAGTCTAAGCTACAGAAACTCTTCAAGTTGCCAAAAGACCTTTAGGATGGGAAATGACTTCTTGAATCCAGTCTCTTTAAGATCTTAGGCTTAGTATGTGTGTGTATTTGTATTTGCTTAGCAATCTGCCTTCTTCTGTTTGCTATTCCTTATAATCACTGAAAATCTGCCTTTTCTAGTGAAACTATTTGTTGTTTATTATTATTATTATTAAACTCAGTTTGTGCAACGGGTGCTCCGGGAGGAAATGATTTGTGTGTTACTCCAAGGGGCCGCCCGGTGTCACTGTTGCTCCATAAGGGAAATGCTTTGTGCAATACCTGGTTTAGCCACCCACTGTCACTGTTGGTCCAGCAGGGAAATGATTTGTGCAATACCTGAATTGGCCACGCAGTGTCCCCATTGCTCCGTGAGGAAATGCTTTCTGCATTACTCCAAGTGGCCACTCGGTGTCCCTGTTGGTCCAGGAGGGAAATGATTTGTGCAATACCTGAATTGGCCACGCAGTGTCCCCATTGCTCCGTGAGGAAATGCTTTCTGCATTACTCCAAGTGGCCACCGAGTGTCACTGTTGGTCCAGGAGGGAAATGATTTGTGCATTACACTGACTGGCCACCCGGTGTCACTGTTGCTCCGTTAAGGAAATTAGTTGTGCATTACCCAGAGTGGCCACCGAGTGTCACTGTTGCTCCATTAGGGAAATGCTTTGTGCAATACCTGGATTAGCCACCCGGTGTCACTGTTGCTCTGTGAGGGAAATGGTTTGTACATTATCTGGATTGGCCACCTGGTGTCACTGTTTCTCCACGATGGAAATGGTTTGTGCAGTACCCTGAGGGGCCACCCAAGACAACACACAGAAAACACGACAGACAACACTGACACACACACACACAACACAACACCGACACACACAGAGAGAACACTCTCACACACACACAACACAGGACACCGAAAGACACAAACAACATGACACACAAATAAACTGACACACAAAACAGCACACAACAAGACACACAAAAATCACACACGACACCGACACATACACACACACACACACTTGATGACGCACAAAACAGCAGACAACGTGACAAAGAAATCACACACGACACCGACACACACAAACAATATGACACACAACACCTCACATGACACACAAAACGGCACACGTGACACACACACAACACGATGCACAAAACTTCGCACACAAAATATCACACACCAACACACAACACGACACACGATACCGACACACGACACACAAAACGGCACACAACACGAGACACAAAAATCTCACACAACACATGACACCGACACACACAACATGCACACAAAACGGCACACACCGTCACATGCACACAACACGGTATACAACATGGCACACACACACACTCAACACGGACCACAACACGCACACATAAACACATCTCACACACACAAAACAACACACAAGTCACACACACAACACGTCACACGACACACGCAACATGACACACACAACACGTCACACGGCAGAAGGTTTCATCGAGGAGGAGGATGTCCCGGGGTCCCCAGGCGATGCTCTGGGACTGCTCCCCAGGAAGCCAGGCAGGACTCTGGGGGAGTCTCCTCTCGGGGAGCAGCCTGTCTGCAGGACACACAGCTCCCCCGGCTCCACCTTCCTGGCTCTGACCTCGGAGCCTTCAGCCTCCTCTGCCCCTCCCTGCGCTTCCCACAGCCAGTCCGCCCAGGCGGGGTCCTGGGGGGGGCACAGGGTCCTGCCCCCCAACTCCGCAGTCAGACGGGACTCTCAGCCAGCCAGGAAAACAGAGGTTTATTAGACCACACGGACATGGTCTAACACAGAGCTTGTAGGTGCAGAGAACAGGACCCCTCAGCCGGGTCCATTTTGGGGGGCAGTGAGCCAGACAACCCCGTCTGCCCTTCACTCCATGTCTCCAGCCAGCCCCCAACTGAAACTCCCCCCAGCCCCTCCTCCTCTGGGCTTTGTCCCTGTCCCCGGCCAGGAGGGCACCCGATTCCTTTGTTCTCCAACCCTTTAGCTCTCACCTTGCAGGGGGGAAGGGCCCAGGGCATCAGGTGCCAGGAAAGAGGGTGTCGGCCATTCTCTGTGTCCAGACCCCTGCACACACCTGCCCTCCAGAGCTCTGCAATGATCATACACCCTTACCCCACCCCCTAGATCCTTAAGAACTGCATAGGGGAAACTGAGGCACCCCCACACAATTCAGAGGAAACATGAAGTCCTGCTTCATCACAGATTACTCCAGGAGGTGAGTTGCTTGCTATCCTACCATGTTTTTCTGTCTCTCTCCTCTAGTATGTTGGCCAACACACACATTCTGTCTCTGTCTCTCTCTCCTCGTGCCAACGATGACCAGGCCCCGGGTGCCTGGGCCCCAGTGCCCCGCCTGTGCTCCATCTCTTCCTGTATCTGCCTCACCCCTTCTCCCAGCCCACACTGCCCACCGCTGCCTGGATGATTTCCCCCTCTCCTCCACTGCACCCCCCTCTGTGGGGTCCCTGCCACTCACCGTCTGCCTCCTCTCCTCCACCCCCTCCCCCGCTTCCCCACGGGTCACTCTGGGGCCGGTTTTCTTCACCATCTTCGTGCATGATCTGGAGGACGGGATGGATTGCACCCTCAGCAAGTTCGCAGATGACACTAAGCTGGGGGGAGAGGGAGATACGCTGGAGGGTCGGGATAGGGTTCAGAGTGACCCAGACAAATTAGAGGATTGGGCCAAAAGAAATCTGATGAGGTTCAGCAAGGACAAGTGCTGAGCCCTGCACTGAGGAGAGAAGAATCCCATGCACTGCCCCAAGTGTGCCATGTCCCCGCCCCGAACCGACCCTCCCGGAGCATCCTCAATTCCATGAAACAGCTGTTCTGTGGTGGGCAGGAAGTGCTGGGAAGGAGCGTGGGGAGTTGCTCAGTGGGGGTGTGTCTCTCTGGGTGGGGTCTGTGTGTGTTTACGCACAAGCTGATTGTAATGTCACGGAGGCCAACAGCAAAGAGTGTTGGGCGTCAGCATTCTTGCCCTGCCGTCAGTCTGCCAACTGGCTTGGTTGTCAATGGCTGGTGACCCAAGGAGCTGCTGAGAGACGCGGACCATCCCTCTGTCCACAACTTCTTGAATCAGCTATTTTCCACAGGTGTTTGAGGAACAAAAGGATGAGTTTTTACAGAAGGTAATTCCCAGATTCTTTCCCTGCTCATTAGATCGCACACGACAGGTCGGTGCCTCCTTCTCCTGGGGACGGGTGGGGGCGGGTGTGGCAACAGGCAGGTCTCAGCGTTCCCTTTTGATTTGAAAGTGGCCATCTCTCAGGTCTCCTCCTGCTTCAGCCAGTCAGGTTCTTTGGAGGCAGATTTAGATGATTTTATCTTTCAGCAGACTAGTCGGGGGGAATTTCCAGGGATAGAACCAAAAGGGAAGATAACAAAACTCGTGTAGAATTTAGATTGAGATCTCCATCAATAGTCTTTCCCTTGGAGTGGCCCCTAATGCACTCCTTGCCTTCAAGTTGGGAATAGAAACCCTTTGTCTCCTGTCATGACTGCCAAAGAAATGTGTATTGAGAGAATATCGATCTCAGAATTTACACGATTGAAATGCACATGAATGAGCTCAAATAATGCAGAAGAAATGAATCTTAAGATATATTGAAAGTGATACAGCTCCACTCCCATCCCCTGGCTGTCATCTTGGTAGTTCTCTCAGAAAGAATCTCATGGCGATAGATCTCAAAACTCTCTACAAATTCTACTCTACCCGCTTGGGCTAGAGAAAAGAGATGTGTCGATCCCCCCCCTGCCCCACAATTCCTTTCCAGGAAAGGGGTTTCAATCAACTGTCGCCTACATTTGTCATGGGTCTCGCTGTGATTTCTTTGTCCTTGTTTTGGAGGCCTAACTTCTGACTGGATGTTGGAAATAATATGGGTCATTCTTCATTTCAAGTTGACTGATTCTTTCCCCCATGCTAATACATTCCAGATTTTCAAATAGTTGAGAAGAAGTCAACATATTTGCAGCTGCTAATTCATCCTTCCAGACCCTCAAACCCTCGAGATGACAATCTTTTCTTCCTTTTCCTGGCTTCTCTGGGAACAGAGCTTTCTTGGTTTGCAGCTTGGCCCGATCTGTTCCCAGAGTCCCAACATTGTGTGCACAAAGGAGTGGGGTTAAGAAGGAAACATTTTTGCAACTAGGCCCAGGCAAAGAACATAGAAACTGACCTTTTGCTCTTTCTATCCCTAGCCTCTGTTTGCCAGGTGCCAGGAATGAGCAACAGGAATGGATCGCTTGATGATTCCCTATTCATTCCTTCTGGGGCACTCAGCACTGGCTACTGTCAGAAGACAGCGTACTGGGCTCAATGGACCTTTGGTTTGACCCAGTCTGGGCGGTCTTGTGTTGCTTACCTTCTTGGTTGCAGCAACCAGTCCTGGCTATTAGAGGAGCAGATGGCTTCAAAAGACCACTCTCGTGGATCTGGGAATCCTGGGCAAACTAATTCCCTTCCTTTCGAGAAGGACAGAAAAACCCATTTCCTCCTTCTTTCTATTCCAGGCTTCGTTCCTTTTTCGAAAGACTCACCTCTCGGGAGCACAGAGAGATCCACGTGCACAAAGTGCTCGTCCAACCTGCAGCCATTGAGGCATGCTCTGGTCTCAGCCCCCAAGAACAGGCCTTGCCAGAGAAGCCCCAAGGAAGAAAATGCTCATGGACCATCATGAAAAGACTCTGTGTCTGTTGCCGATCCCACAACTCGATGGCAGAGAGCAGTGAGGAGAGAACAGCTTCCTCTCCAAGAAGGTGGACGCACTTGTCCCTGCAGAAGAAAGCAGCGGAGACCCAGGTGGAGGCAGAGGAGGTGAAGCTGCAGGAGATGACAGACAAAGTCAAAGCGGATCTTACAGGTGAGATGGTTCAATCCACATGGTTCGCGAGGAGCATGTGAGGAACACTCACACCAGTCACTCGACAAGCCTCGACATCAGGGCCATCTCATGGGACAGTGATGGGTACCTCCGGCTCTGGAATCCATATAGAGGGTGGCAGAGGTCCATGGCTGAGGTGGGGAGAGCTGACAATGTCAGGTCACCCCCCTCTGGGGGTCTGGCACGGTGGGGTGGGGACTACGAACATTGTTCCAGGCTGGAAGGAGAAGAGAGAGGCTGGATGTTGGAGGAAATCCTTTCTTTTCTCCTGGATTGGGTCCCTTTCCTCAAGAAAATGCTCCAGAGGTCTCAGCAGGTCACAGCTGGAAACCGTACCAGAGCTGAGTCATTCCTTCTTGGGGGGTTCAATGCAAAAGGAGGCCAGGTGCCCATCACTGACAGGAAAGGGGTGCAAGGGGAGCGGAAGAGTAGAGGACACCATTGAAAAGAAACTGGCCCCGAGGGAAGAGGAAGCCTCGTGTGGTTAAAGCCTCCAGCTAGGAGTCAGGAGAGCAGAGTTCTCTGCTGAGCTCTGCCAACAACCTTCAGTCTGACCCTGGGCAATTCGCTTCAGGGCTCTGGGCCCAACTTCCATCCTCTGTAAACCGGGGGGAAGACATGGAGAAGCAAAATGTTAAGAATGTTTCTTTCTGCTGCAGGGACGAAGAAGGAGCCGTCTGACACGAAGGGGAAGTGGGAAAAAGGAAGCCCAGAAGAGCAGGAAGAAGAGCGCACTCCCAGCCCCTCATTAACAAGCAGCTCCCATATGACGATGGTAATGGTGCTGTGTGGCCGTGCTCATGGAAAGCATCCCTTGCTGTGTGTAGGAATATCTCCCAGGGGCTGAAAAGAAACACTCGTCAAGGGTGATCAACTCCAGCCAGTCTTTATCTGGGTCGCTTGAACGAGGCCCGCTTTGACAAAGGGGTTTAGACACCTAAAGAAGTCCAGAGGTGCTTTGTGGGATTGGCAGAAGTGCCTGACTCAGGTGCCCAATTCTGATGCACTTTCCATGGCATACAGGCACGGCTGAAAATCAGACCAGGCCCATCCCTGCCCTGGTCGGGGGAACCCACATATCTCCTGGCTGTGGGGTTCTGGCCCATCTCGTGGTACCAGGACCGCTTCGAGACACAGAGAAAAGGAGTCTGCTCTAGAGCCTTAGCTAAGAGCCTCTTGGCTTTTCGCTCCTGTGGTCGAGGCTCCTGCACTAAGCTCCAGAGGTCCCAGGTTCCCTCCCGCCTGCCAACATCTGGGCTCTGTCCGAGTTACAAAAGCCTCTAGACACCTTTGTAACTCTTCCTCTTCAGGACAGAGCACCCTGCAGCGCATACAAAAGGCTGCAATTCTGGGAGCTTCTGACCCGCCGGGGGTCTGGAGTATGGAGGCGAGTGTGCCACTCCGCCGTGCTCGACTGCATCCTAGGATATCAGGGTTGGAAGGGACCTCAAGAGGTCATCTAGTCCACCCCGTTGCTCTAAGCAGGACCAAACCCCAATTTTTACCCTAGATCTCGAAATGGTCCCCTCAAGGATTGAACTCACAACCCCGGGTTTAGCGAATGCTCAAACCACTGAGCTACCCCTCAGCTGCTGGCAACCAGGACAGACGGTGCTAATCCAGCGCCATGCAGGCCAACTGCAGTAATCCCCAGGGGGTGTCCTGAGACCCCAGGGCAAAGGCCTCCAGCACCCCAGGCCCTGGGTTGAGGTGACCCTGGAACCAGGCCCCCTGGAGTAACATTGTGCCCAGTGAGTTCTCACCCCCAGGGCTCTGGCCCCAGAGGCCCAGGCTTTGGGCTTCTCTTCAGCCAGGCAAACTTGCTTCTTCAGTCTCAGTTACTTTCTGTCCTGACGGTGATTCCTGCCTGTTTTCTGGCAGCCCCACAGGCTGCTAGGTGGGGAAGGAAGAGGGTGTTTCCGTTTGGGCCCTATTCTCAGTCCCTTCCTCGCAGACACTGTGGGCTGTCAGAATTGCTGAGCCAATCTCCTCAGGCGCTCGGGGTGGGATGGGACATGGGGCAGGTTCTCCAGTGACCCCTCGGCGACACTCAAGGAGCAACTTGAATGGGCTTTGCAGGACATTGAGGCTTTCTCAGCAAAAGCGGGGTTTCCTGCGAGGAGGGGCTAGCGAGGGAGGAAACGGGGTGGCCCTTGGGGTCCTAGCACTGCCCGAGAGGCTCCCATCTCTTCTCAGGGGAGGGGGCCAGAGAGGGGACAAAAGGCTAAGGAAACCTTAGCACCTGGGGAGGCTTTTGAAGAAAAGGGCTCAGCCGGAGTCTCCAAGCTCCCTCGGCACTGCCAGCCTCCCCCGGGGACAGACTGTTCCAGGGCAGCTGCCCGAGGGAAATACTCAATCCCAACAGGCTTTGTCCCTGTTCTTTGCAGACCCCCAGGGAGCACCCTTCCTCAGCCCCGCTCCATGCCCTGCTGATGGCAGCCGTGAAGGGTCTGACAACACCCACCCTGCAGAGATTTAGAGCCGCAGAGGAAGAGCTGAGGGCCATCGTATCTCTCCACGGAGACAAGATGGAGAGAGTAAGAGACTCCTGCAATGGGGCAGGGGGATGCTGCGCAGAGAGGGGGATGGGAGAAGTTCCTCTCCTTGGAAACCATTCCTGGGACACTGGCATGGGATTGGAAGGTTGGCTCAGCCCCTTGCCATTCATCGCTTGGCCACGGGGATAGGCGACATTCAAGCCCTTCTCCAAAGACCGCCTGCACGTGGCGCGGAAGTGCAGACTTATTCCCTTCCCGGGCTTTGGCTTTCCTGGAAATTCTGAGACTAATCAATGAACAGAATCCTCAGCCTGAACTTCCTCCCCAACCTGCCTGTTCCTAGGGTTTCCTGCAGGTCATCCCTGTCTCTGCCCGAGTTCCTTCTTTCCAACAGGTCCCAGTGGGAAGATAACAAATGGCCCCTCAATCAGCAGATTGATTTCTGCAGGGCTCTAACTCCTGCTAGCAGAACAGGTCAACAGAATCCAGCCACCCGCCTTGGAGCTCCTGCTCCTTGTTTGAGAGAGGAAAGAGCAATGACCAATTCCTCACGGAAGAGTCCTAGGGGGTGGCTTGTCCCTTTAGGGTCTGTCTCCCTGTGTTGCAAACTCTGCAGCAGGAGCCTGAAAGCCTGGCCCTATGGACTTGGGCTCCCAGGGCTGGCACTGAGGGGCCAAAACAGCAATGCAGACTCTTCTGGGCTGGGGCTGGAACTTGATCTCTGAAGCCTGGGGAGGAGGGTGGCTTCAGAGCCTGGGCTCCAGCCCAAGTCACCTTGTCTGCACTGCTCTTCTAAGTGCCATAGCATGAACCCGAGGTTAGAGACCCGGCTTCAAGATTCGTCGCGGAAGATTTTAAAATCCCACAGTATGGAGATTCTCCTTAGGGCTGGGGCCGGGAGCTGGCTAGCCCCACCCAACTAGCCCTGCCTCCCATCTCTGCCATGGGCTCTGGGATACATCGGTAGAACCAGCTGGGTCTGGAGCAGTGCTTCTCAACCTGTGGCCCGGTCAGCACAGAGCTGCACCCCTTTGGGACATCCTCAGGGACAAACAGGTCGGATTGGATGTGCCCCACAATGGAACCTAGGTTGAGAACCACTGGTCTGAAGGAACGGATTGTGCAAGAAAGAGCTAAAAGGAAGTTGCAGAGATGGAGGAAAGGCTCCTGGAGGGAAGCCCTTGAGAGCGGGGCAGAGAGCCGTTTGCTACGGCAGGGAAGGCCCTGGGACATCAGGGGAGTTAGGACTGTGCCCACTCTAAGGTTTTGTGCGTGTTTTTGAGCTTGAAGGTGCTAACCCAGACCTCAGGAAGACTGGGGTTCCTGGACTTGTCAAAGCCTCTTAGGGAGCAGCCAAGATGGGCAACCGAGGTCAGAGGAGGCTTGCAGGGCTGCCAGGAGGGCTTCCCTGGGAGGAGGCCACTTATTGAGAAATCCATCCCTCAACTTTCTGGCATTCTTCCAGGTTGAAGATGTCGTGGGAGGGATCTTAATCTGGCTTGACAACAGCTGTGATCCCAGAGCCAGAAGAGCAGTGCTCAGGGCCATGGCCTTGCTGGCTCGCTCCCACCCCCAGGACGTGGTTCTAACCTGTGTGGCTCACACGCTCTCATCGCACAGGTAGGGAGCTGCTTTGTTATCTCCTCAGTCCAGTAGTTCTCTTCCTGCTCCTACTGACAGGCCACAGGCCGGGAGGGATCTGTGGGGCTCACACAGTTGGAGGGAGTTTCCTGCTGTGCAGAGAGCTGTCCACGCTTTCGAAGAGGAGATGGCCAGGCCCAGCCACTGAGGAGCCAACCCCTCCTCCTACACTCCCCGGGATGGAGACATGCCACTTTTCTGGAGAATTCCAGCATTGTCCTGATTTCTATGGGTCACCCCACTTCCTCTCAGATCCAGTACAGGGCCAATCGATGATTTGGGGGCTCATTCAACATCCCTGGCTCATGAGGTCTGGCTGCTCCTTACTGCAGGGGAGAAGGCAGAGACAGAAAAGACCCATGAGGCCCATCTGTCTATCCCCTGGAGACCAGTGCAGGATTCTAACCTGTCATCAGACCCCCCAGTTATTCCATGGCTGAGGAATTGGTGACAAAATGCACTCATCCTTATGGAGCTGTGGGGCAGAGGTCAATCTCTTAAGACAGACATTTCCAGCCCGTATTGA
Source organism: Lepidochelys kempii (assembly GCF_965140285.1). Taxonomy (NCBI): domain Eukaryota; kingdom Metazoa; phylum Chordata; order Testudines; family Cheloniidae; genus Lepidochelys; species Lepidochelys kempii. The sequence continues at coordinate 5,377,194 of NC_136407.1, forward strand.
TGCAAAAGAAAATCAAATCAAATCAACAAAAAAATCATCCCCACATGACCAGAGCCTAAATGCAGTGCAGCGAGCAGACAGCTAGCATTAATAGCTCTGAGAGGGGGGAGTGCCTCTTTCCACCTCAATAGATTGTTAACTTTCAGTCCTGCTGGTTATTGCTGATCACTTGGAAGGGTCAGCCTGCTGAGGGGTTTGTAACACAACCCCCATGTGCCTCGGGGCCATGAAACCCAACTGAACCCTAGCCAGAGGTCAAAAGTCCAGCTTTCCTTGGCATCTTCTGCAATGCAGTTCTGCACTGACCTGAGCGAAATTTGTGTCACACTGCAGAGCAAATTGAAGAGCAGCAGGAAAGAAATGGAACTTCTTACCCAATTCAGTTATCAGAGGAATACAGTGTTGGTTTTCAGATTTCTTTGAGTGTTTGATTTGTAAACCTTTCTGAATTTCAGAATCAGGTCTGAATTTCTTGGAACAGCCACAGTGCTTTCCAGGGGCTGTGCTCAGAAGTTACAGAAACTCGGCAGCATTGGCACAGAAGTTCAGTCAAGCTTCCGGAAGACCTTGCTTCCAGGCCATTTGCTCTTGAGTTGTCCAACCTAGTTCTCAGTGTCCTGGGGCTTGACCACCATGTCCGACCTTCCTCACCAAACTTGGAAGTCAAATGACTGGAAGTCTTTTGGATCCATCTGCAGTCTTCCTCTGCAGATGCCTGCGGGGACCAGCAGGACTTAGATCCGCAAGAGTGGAGGAGGGGGATTTCAGTCCTACTTTCCTTCCATCTCTGTCACATTGGGCTTTACAATCTCCTCTTCCAAGCTCTTGAATCTTCTCAGATCAGGGCATGTGCTGACTCACTCTCTGACCCTGTCCACCACACTGCAGTAGAATTGAGCTGCTAAGAGACACTTGGCCAAACGCTGGGTCTCCGTTATAGCCCCAAACAGCCAGAGGAACTCCAATGATGTCAGGAAAGTTTCTCAGGACTGACCCAAGTGTAACAGAGCAGAATTTTGCACAGTCTGCGGGTCACAGTTTGGTGGTCATTCTGTGGTCAGTACATGGTCACTGTCTTGGAAAGAGTGGGTTAGCTTTAGAAAGAAGAACCCATTAGGGGAAAGGAATAAATACAACTTTCTCTGAAGGGACTTGCCCTGCCTTAGCCTCCCTGCACCAGTGGCTGTCTCCTCTGGTATTCCAAGCCTCTCCTGGGGAGGGCAAGAGATGGCCAAGCAGGAAAGCTCTGACGTGTGTTTCTGAATTTGCAGATGTGCCATTGAGTTGTGGAAGGCCTTGGGTGAAGAACCACAGCTCACCAGGGAGGTGCTGCAGCAGCTGCTGGACAAGCTCCAGCAGAGACGCCGGGAGGAAAAGAGCAGCCATGTGTCTCTGGCTGTAAGTGAGATTTGAGATGTCACCTTGCGAACCCGCCACCACAGGGAAGATGGTGCATCTGTGTGTGTGTGCGAGTTTCACCTCTTCTTACCTTCAGGCCATGGCTCCACCACACATTGAAGCCGACCTAACTTGAATGGGCAGATAGCCGCCACAGCGATTCCATCCCTGGTGTGTGTCCGCACTTTGCTGCTCGTGTCGGCAGTGCCCGTCCTCACCAGAAGGGCTTGTCTTGATTGTAGGGTCAGGGTGGGGCATTGTGGGAAGGCTCCTGAAAGCCAGTTGAGGAAAGCGATGCGGTGTCTGCACAGACGCGGCATCGACCTGACTGCATCGACCTGGACTCTCTGCCACGTGTGGAGGTGGAGTGACGAATTTGGCACCGAGGGGCAGTTCTGATGATGGGAAGGAAATTCCATCCTTAGGGGGATGCAGAGTGAGTGGCCTTGCGTTGACCTCACTCTGGAGTGTAGACCAGGCCTTAGTGTGTCCTCGCCACTTCCAATCAAACCAAAGAGGGGTCAGTAAAGTTTCCCCCAGGTCAAAGTTACACATCTGAGGTGGTTTATCTGCTGGTACCCTGGCTCAGTTGTCTTCTGCTCCAGATGGCCCTTTAGTGAACAGGTGCAGTTCAGGTGTCTCTTGGAAGTCTCCAGGTTTCTGGCTCTGTCAACTGTGGCTAGAAATCTTCCCAACATGGCATCCTGAGAAGTCCAGTACTTTTGAGTGGGCCAGAAACACTGGGCCTAGGAGAACGGATCTCCTCAGGATGGTTTCAGCCCTTCCAGTCATGGCTGGAAAGCCAAAGCACACGCTCTGCACCAGAAAGAGAAATAATGGGGAATAACGTCATCCAGACTCTTCTCATCTTTCCATCCTGCTTCCGTTCCAGGAATGAGGGAAGGTTCAGGAGCCTCCAAATGTCCCCACCCCTCTCAGAAGCCAATACTCTTTTGTAATACGCTGGAGAGGAAAGGAGACATGACAAAGGGACAATAGCAAATGGCAATGGGGGCAGGTGGCAGATTGGGAGAGCTGGGTGAAATTCTTTCCCCCCTCCAGGCAATGAAGACCATTTATGAGCTCCTTTTCCTATGGGGATACCGAGAAGCCATCCTGCAAATGTATCCCCAGCTGCTCATTCTCTGCGTCAGGCAAGTGCAGTACGTGATGGATCTGCACTTGCCAGGGACCTACATGGCCAGGCAGACATCCAGCCCCGAGGAGGGATGCAGCTGCCTCAGTCTCCTAAGGTAATGACTGAAAGGAAAAGGAAGAACAGATTTGTTGGGCTAAACACATGGGGGCTGTTCACGGCCATCAGTTGTTCGGGTGTTGTCATTAGCCCAGGCTCAGATGGGAGCAGGTCTCTCTTGAGGGAAAAGGGTTGAGAGCCGTGCATTCTTGTGAGTCACACTCGCTCATCTGATGCCGTCCACAGCCCAGCTGCTTTCCTACACACTCAGGCAGCAGCCATGTTTGTGCATCCATCCATGTCTGCCACCCGCCAAAAGGTCAGTGCGTTCATCAGTGCCTGCTGAGCAAATCCGTGGGCCTCTCTCCCCGAACGCGGACAGAGCCACACCGGCAGCACATGGGGACAGGCACCGCAGGACGTCAGCCTCACAGGCAGACAGGAGGAAGAGGGACCAGTTCATCTGGTTCTGTGGGTACAGTTAGGGGCTTCCATCTGCACGGGAAAGAGAGAGCGCCAGAAGACACCTCAGGTGGCGTAAACTGATGGAGCTTTGCTCGATTCCACCAACAAAGGATCTGGACCCACATGCCCGCTTGAGTCCTGTTACCTGTCACAGTAAAGAATCAAGTATTCAACCATTGTGAGTGATGACACCAACCATCTGAAGAAGCTACAGTGTCCCTAACTGGTTCCAAAGTCAGTGAAACTGCAGTGTAGACAGGGTATCACACTGGATCGATCCTTGGGGAGGCTAGCTACTGCTGAGCATGCTGGGTGTCTCAGGACTTGTGCAGATTTGCCATGCTCGGGGCTGATCTCATTGCTTGACACTCTGTTTGTTTGTTTGTTTTTGTCTTTAGCACCTCAGTGGAGGCTGTGAAGACGCTTTTCTCCATGCCCGGCTACTGGAAGGAATTTGCCAGCATCCAGTTTCATCGGGGTTGGGACATGATAGCCTCCCGATATCACTACTCGCAGGGGGTTGGCCTGATTGCAAGGTAGGAGCTCAACGTTTCCTCTTCTTTGGGTCTCTCTTGGGAATGGGATTTCCGTGTGAAATAGTCCTCAGTTCCAGGCTGCCAGCTCAGCCCAGCAACTGGAGCTGAACGCTCTCTCCCCCTTGAGAATCAAAAGGGACTTTCTGTTCCATGTTCCAGAGCCATGATCGAGTTTGAGAACCCTCAGCTCCCTGCAGTTTTCAGAGAGGCAATCACCATCGTCCAGAGTGGAAAGGAGGAGGAGCAGAGAACTATCGCCCTGGCTTTCTGCACTGAGGTGAGATTCATGAGTTGACAGGCAGAAGCGGGCTTTCTGGAGAGCAGCTCAGGACAGTAAGCTCTAGGCTACATTGTCAGCAGCTTAGCAGCCCTACCGCCAGCTAGCTCCTCTCCGCACATGGATGGATGCGGGGCATGGCAAAGAGAGGGAGGGAGAGACAGGGTGAGATTGCTCCTGGCTGGATGTGCCCAGATGGGGTTATGGGACAAGAAGCCATGTTTCTCCAGTGCCCCAAGGCCATGCTTCTCTCCTCACCTTTTCCTGGGGTTCTGCATTTCTTCTGCCCCACGGCTCTCTCCATGGCACTCAATGAGGTCTGGAGATTCCCCTTTCCCTGGGGGCTTATTTGTGACTTGTGCATTAGTCTAAATTTGGGGAAGGAACCAACTGAAACAGCAGCAATTGGCTCCCTCCTCACCAGAGACTTTGCATAGGAGGAAGTGGCCTTTTGGGAAAGACGACTGTCCAGGGAACAGACCCCACAATAAGACCTCTGCTCCTCAACCCGATCTTCATTTGGCTCTTGCCAGTTTCTCCAGAGTCCTTCCATTGACACCATCCTGACAAGATCAGCCCTCCAGGCACAGCTCATGGACTGGACCAAAGATGCAAATTCCATCATACGGAGGCTCAGTCTGCGAGGCCTTGGCAGTATTGTGTTCCAGCCAGAAAAGGTGAGAGCCGGGGATTGCCCAGGGGACCCAGGAAGCCAATGTCCATCAAATAGCTCAGAAATGAGAGGGAGAGCCACACACAAGCCTTGTTGTTTAAAACACAGCCCTCAAATGGTGGAGGTGCTTTCGGAACAAATCAAGGCATGCCATGCTCCCTGCTCCCGTGAGCTGAGCCCTGATTGCAGATGGGATGCAATGGGGGAGGCGGGGTGAGCAAAGACAAAGGTGACAGTGAGCAACTGGCACAGAGTGACAGGAGAATGACTTTCTGCCCCGTTGGGGGGCTGTGCCCTCCGTGGTTTATCATCGGTGGCAGTGGTACATCATGTGCTCCAGGTTGTCACCTGGCATAGTAATGAGCTGCCTTCTTCATTCCGGCAGGTGCAATTCTTACGGGCCCAGCTGCCAGCAATCCTGGCCATGTTTTGTGACAGGGATGGAAGGCGTGTCATGGAGGCCATGCATAAAGCTGCAGACATCATCCACCTCCTCAACAGGGAGGGACTTGGCTCCATCTCCCAGGACATTGCTGTCAGCCTTCGCCCCTTCATTGATGACGTAAGGCTTGGAACCCGCAGAAGAAGCCCATTCCCCCGCTCCAGCTGTCTGTGATGCCCTTGTCTCTCTCTCCCCATCCCCTTCCTCCCGCCCCTCAGGCCTGCCATGGAGCCTCCAAGGAGTGCCCCCGCCATGGGTGGGGAATCTCCTGCTGAGCCACCTCCCTGTCAGAGCTCTTCTCTCCAAAGCTCAGCCTCAGTGCCATGCTCCCAGCCCCTGCTGCAGCCTGGCCTGGGGGAGAGGGGGCCTGGCACTGGGCAGATGACCAGCTGTCTGGAGAACACAGGCCCCCAAAGAGGTGGAGATTCTCAGCAGGAAAGAGGTGGGTCAGGAATGGCCCGGCTCTCAGGGACACCCAAGAGCAAAAGAAATGCTGTCTTTTGGAGCAGCCAGTCCCTGCCAGGCTCCAGCAGCTGCTTCTCCCCTTCCCCACACCAGTCTCCAGCAGCCTGCCTGCCCTCTCCCCTCATCTTCTCGGGTTCTAGGATTCTGTGCTCTCCAGACAGAAACTGCCTCTGGGACACCCTGGGCTGCACTGTCCCGCACAGGGTCTCAGGACCTGCACAAGATGTCCATGGCGCTGGCCTGGTGGCCTCCCTGCTCCCGCCAGCCCAGGTAGTTCACACAGGGGAACCGGAGCAGCGTGGGCATCACCACTCAGTGGCGTTCTGCTCTGATGCTGCCTGTCTTTAACCGGGGGTCCCCACCCCCTGTGTGTCATTGCCAGAAGAAGGGCAGTGTGCGCTCAGCTGCCATTGTACTGCTTGGCAACATGGTGAGCAGGGTGCAGGACCCCGACAAACCCTTCGTGCAGCAGGAAATCATCCACTGCTTGCTCCCCCTGCTGCTGCATCTTGAAGACCAGGAGGAGAGTGTGAAACTGGTAAGTGCCACGGTCATTATTGCCTGAAGAGCAAAGAGTCAGTATCTCCTGGGGCCCCCACTCCAGTCATCGCCAGAGCCCCTTGCCCAAGCAGAGTCTTCTCCTCCCTGCTTCACTCCATGCTGGAGCCAAGTGCCTCATCCATCCTCACAGCACACAGCACAATTGGGAAGAAAAGCCTTCTTCTGGGAAAGAGGTGGGGCATAGCATAGCGGGGCCAGGAGTACTGCTGCTGGCCCCGGCACGGCCCAGGGCCTGCGTCCCCCTGAAGTGCAGGGCCCCCCAAAGCACGGGGCCCTGGGCAACCACCCCAAACCATCCAAAGGACAGGACGGCTCTGGCTCTCTCCAGCCAACTCTCCCTTTCCTCTCCTCAGCACACTCCTGTGGAGAACAAATGACAGGAATCTCCACTGGCAGGAAAAGCAGGAGAACAAGGGACGGGGAAGGTTCCATGTCCCCCAGACTATCCCTCTCTCAGGGAGAACCCACTTGGTCTCCTCTTCTATTGCAGTCATGTAAACTGACCCTCTTCCGCTGCGCAGTGTTCCTCAGGTGGGCTCATTTGAAGACCCTCTCCCGCAGCTTGGCCTGGGATGGCTCCTCACAGCTCTTGAAGTGTGTCTGGATCTGCTTGGTAGGTGAATTCCTTGTGCCTTGAGAGTGGTGAATGGGGACTTGAGGAAGACCTTTCTAACTCCACACCCTGAGTACCCATCCGCTTCGGTCGGGCTGCAGGACTCCGTTCCAGGCTCTCTGCTGGCTCATTTCAGCAGGACTTACAATCCGTTCACATTGTTGACATTTTTCTCCACAATTCTCCGACCTTCAAACTTTTGTCTTTTCAAATGAAAGCTGAGGTTCTGGAGAACACAATAGGAACTTCAAAGGGGTGCTGCTCTGGTGTATGGGTTCATATTGGCAGTTGCCATGGCCTGGCTATATGCTTTGGCTTTCCTGGACTATTCACTGTGGGAAGAACATGTCATTTGTATATTGTGCATTTCTTCCTTCTTTCTTCCTAGATGCAGAACAACGAGAGCCACATCCCCAAATTCCTGTTCCAGGCCTTACAGTACCTGGAAAGCTCACAGACAACAATAAGACATTCAGCAGCCCGATTCATTGGTAAGCAGAGCAAATCCACTTGATCTTTTCTCAATGCTTCCTTCAGAGCCCTTTTCTGGACGGCTGCTCTGTTCCCTCCAACAGCACCAGAATCCTAAAATGGGGTGTGTGTGTGAGTGTGTGTGTGTGTGTATGTGTGTGTGAATTAACATGTATTCCAAGACGAAGGGAGCAACTTAGCTGAATCGACTGCACCAACTTCCCCCGCCCGCAACAATTCTTTGGCTGCGCCTAGGGGAAACCAGCAGGATGTGAATTCAGTCTCCTTTGGAAATCAGCCTCTCAGTAACTTCTGGGCATCTGATGCTTTCTCGAATATGCTTTGTGAACAGATGTAAGGAATGTCTGGAATTTCCCAAAGGTGTCTTGGGAGAATGGCTGCATCATGAGCAGTTTTCAGGAAAGGATCTGAAAAGCCATGAGAGCCATTGTATTCATTGTTTGTCTAGGAAATACTATCCACCATTACTGCGATTTGTTGTCTGAAACAGTGAATGAAGATGGCATCTCCCACCTGTATGAAGGTAAGGAAATACCTCTGTGTGTTTGGGCCTCTGTGGGAAGCACAGGGGTGCAGCACAGGGCCTGAACACAGCTTTGAATGTGTCCCTCTCAGTCTAAGGACAGCGTTGAAGGAAGAAGGATGGTCACGTGAGCTTTCATCGTGGTCCCACAATCTGTGCATGGGAGCAGGGGAATTCCATCCCGAGCTCCTAGTGTAGACGTAGCCTTAGAGCTGTGTGGGGAGACTGTCTTCATGAAGGTCAGAAAGTCTCTAAAGGAAGGCCTGACCGAATTGAAAAGGGCTGTTGGTATTAAGGATGATGATGATGATGACGATTCCCCTCTGTAGGGAAAGATTCATCACCTGCCCTCCCTGGAATGGAGTGATTGCAGGGCAGGGACCTTCACTCCGAGATTGGTTATCAGCTCCTAGGAAATCCCATGAGGGCACATGGGTAACACTTTTCCCTGTGAGCTCTTCAGGAATGAAGGCACAGGGCCACAAAGGATTTCAGGAGACGTTAGGAGCCTAAATCCCTTTGTGGATCTCGGCCTAAATGTTGTATGGTTTAATGTGGCTGCCGCTGTCACTTTCCTGTTCAATCCAAAGAAGAAGTGCCCCCAATCGTCTGTGTGTACGGGTGTGTGGAGGAGTGTCTGCCTGCAGAGGGGGAAGTTAGGCAAGAATGGGGTCTCCTCTCTGTCCAGGGCTATTTTGGGAGGAGCGGAGTTGTTGTTCTTGTGCCCTTAGACTCTTGGGGAGCTAACAGCAGGGGGCAATGGCCATCGGAAGTGGAGGTTTCCTAGGTACCAGTCACATCAGCATCACGGGGTTTTCAACCCATTTCCTCTTGGTTTCAGCTTTTCAGGAAGTGCCTTTGAAATCAGACAGGACCACATGGTACATCCTCAACAGATATTATAAATGGTTGCAGAAGCTTGGAAATCTCGTGTCGGGTTCTGCATTTGACTAGGGAACCGGGACCGACACAGACGAGCTCTTTGTCCTGCTATGGTAAATACAACAGATGCTTCTCAACTTTTTGGTGTCCCTGGCCTCTGTTTGCCAGAAGCTGGGAATGGGGGACAGGGTTCTGATCACTAGATGATTGCCTGTCCCTTCATTCCCTCTGGGGCACCTGGCATTGGGCACTGTCGGAAGAGAGGATACTGGGCTAGATGGACCTTTGCTGTGGCCTGAAGAGAAACTTATCTCGAGTTCTCACTCTTTTAAAAACTGGAGCCGAGAGGAGTGGGTCTGTGGATTAGCACTGTGATGGGAATCATTGGTGGGGGAAGGGGCTTTCTATCCTGGTCAGAAATTGGAGACCCCCAAACTTCTGCATCTCGGGCACACTTGTTGGGGTCCATGGCTGCACCTGAGAAATGGGCTGATCAATGGTGGGCATGCTGATCCATACCTAACTCAGGGTACAAACTGGTCTGTGCAAACAAAAAGGATGGAGAGGCCTCAGACTGCAATAATTCAGTGCGGATAAATCAGGCTTATCCACCCTGTATCCTGGCACAGCAGTGAAGGTGAGATTTGGAAAACTGTCAGAATCATAAACAAACCCCTTTTCATGCTGACAAACCAAAACAAAGTTGGGACACGCCCAGAGGGGGAACGGCACTCAGGGCATACATGTCGGATGCTCCTTGAGAACTGCTGCCTACCGCAAATGTCCCCTTTTTCTGTCTCCAAGCGGGTCCCCTTGGCTTCAAAGTGTTGACCTAGTGGACAGGCGACCATGGGGGCAGCACCACAAAACCCCATGTCCGAGCAGCAATGCCAAGGTCACAGGCTTAATCCTCCAGTCCAAGGCCAAAATCTTCAGCCGGGCCCTTGTCGTTCCCCTCCTGCCTCTGCCTGAGTTGCGAGGGAGAAACCCACGAGACGCGCAGGCTCCACCTTCCTTCCCTCCTGCTACTATGTAGACTGTGCCCAGCTCTTTGCCTATGGCATCCCCTGCCAGGGAAGCCTGGCCATGCGGCCCGAGCCTGAGCTGCAGCCACAGTCCCTCCTCCCGTGGCTGGCCGAGGGCAGAGCAATGCGGGCCAATGCCAGACTGAGCTGGAAGGCCCCTGCCAGCCAGACCGAGCTGACCGATATCCTGAGAGCCTCACTCGTGTGTCCTCAAAGCAGCTGCCTGCCTCTCTGGGCAGGAGAGGGGGACAAAGAAGCACCGATGCCTCAGGCCAGGGGATGAGGCACTTCCCTCCCATGGCAGCGCCCTTTGACTTCAGCCCAGCCAGCGAGGAGTGCTGGGGACCTTCCTAGCAGGATGGAGCCTCAGCAGGTCCCTGACCTCAGGGGCCAGGCTCTTGTTACTGTGCAGGCCCCTGCCAGGCTTGAAGATCCAGGAGAAAAACAAGGGGGGCGGTTGCTAGCAGAGAATGGTGTCACTCCCTCGACCGCTGACTTCCCGGCCCAGCGTGTTACGGCTGCAGAGCTGTGCGCGGATCCGTTACCTTGGAGAAACAGGCAGTAGCCGTTGCCAATTAGCTTCCCTTCAGCAGCTGAGATCGGGGTCCCCAGGGCGGTGCCCGCGGGCACAATGGTGCCTGCCGGGGCAGATGTGTGCACCCGCAGGACACCGCGCCGCCGAAATGCCGACAGCGAGCGCGGCCGCCAGAGAACCACCTGCCAAAATGCGCTGCCATTTCTCGGCGGCATTTCGGCGGCGGGGTGTCTGGTGCCCGCCTGGTATTCTGGGAATAGGAATATGCTGTTCCCACAGAAAGGTTGGGGACCACTGGTTTAGATGGTGGAGTGGAGGCCTGTAGCAGGCCAGGAGCGGATTTACCATGAAACACTCAGGTGCAGAATACCACTTTCTCCTCTGGCTGAGGAGCTGGAAACCAGGCACAGACGACTGGTGTCTGCCGAAATAGGTGGGGGGGGCACAATTTCAAGGTTCAGCCCCACCCCCTTACGATCAACAGCCGCTCCCAGGTGTGAACAATGCAGGGAGGGGAAGCAGCAAAGGCAGCCCCCCTCTACTTCCCCCTCCAGCAGCTGCTGTGCAGGGAGGGAGCCTGGCCGCACCGCATGATGTAGCAGGGATGCTAACCCAGGGGGGGCTCATGACCCCACATAGCGCCCTCTGCAAGTGTTGCCGCTGAAATTAGGGGAACTCGTGAGTTCAAGGCACAGCTGCACAGCCAGAAAAAAGCCCAGCACTACACGCCCAGGGTGAAGGGGTGTGCTAAAGCCTGGCATCGAGCCAGAAACCTTCAGATCATCCATCTCATGCACTCTCAGCTGAGCTACTTTGGAAACGACTGATCCAACCAGGAAGCCTTAATACACGTGCTGCAGCTCACGCTAGGAAGATGTAAATCTGGATGTCACAACACAGGAGACCAGCAGTGGACTTGGTCTGGAGGGGCAGGCTGGGGTTTCCTACATCACGTTCACTCAAGCCAACACCTGGCCCCTCCCAAGCTGTGACTGGCGCCCCCAGGTCAGCCAGAAAGAAGCAGCTGTTCTCACTGGAACAAGTCCACCCACGGCTCGCAGACAACTCCCAAGCCCACCACAGCACACCATCTTGGCCAGAAAGGAGCCCACTCAGACTAACCATTGCTTATTTTCCTTCCACCCAGAACCCTGCTTCTTCTCCTGGGCTCCAAGTAGCCATCCCTGGGAAGCCAAGAGCCAACTGCCCCTCCGTCCCAGGCTTTGGCAGAATGAATGGTGGCACTCTACTAACATCACCTAGACACACTAAGGTGCTTAGCTTCTGCCCTGCCTTCCTCAGCATGACTCTCCTCTTTTGCCCCATTCCTGCCTCACTTCCTCCTTTGGCAAGTCATGCAAAGGAGGCCAGCTGGAAGAGCCGGCCTCCATAGGTCAGCCTCCAAGGGCAGAGGAGGCCAAGCCACAAGGCTCCAAAAGGTGAGTGGCCTAGATGCTCTAGCTTTCCCCGACTGACGCCAAGGTGCTTTCTCAGCTCATTTCACCACCCTCTGTCCTGCAGGGGTCGGGGTTATCCCAGGGACAGGCCAGTGGCAGAAGGAGGAGTGCCTCACTGGACAGCTAGGGGAGTTGGGAAATGTAAACCATCATGTTTTGTCTGGTTTTGAATGGGGGGCCTTTTACATGTTAGGCAAACATGATGACCACTACACTACAGAAACTCTGACACTGAGCTCTGCCCCTCCCTTCAAATTCCATCCACTTGGCTGGCTCTCACCCTGGCACACTCCAATGGGGCGACCTGGAGAAAGTGGTGGCAGCCCTTTGGTAGGTCAGCTGGTAGAGCAAAGGACTGAAGCCAGAGCTCAGGAAGTCGTCTTTATGTCTCCCTTGTGACTCCAGCTTGAAGGAGAGCTTCTTTTTCTTCCCCTTGCTGGGAAAGAACAAGAGAAGAAAGAAAGCTCAGGTGGGCCAACTTGTGCACAAGCCCACACTGTCTTTTCCTACTGGGGAGCTTGAAATGAGGGACTCGTGGCCAGTAAAGGCACCGCTGCGCTTCCAGAAAACAGACCCCACCCCTGCACACCAAAGAGCATGCCAAAGCCTGGGATTGAATCAGGGAACTTCTAAATCTTCATTCTAACACTCTCCCCACTGAGCTTCTTCGGCACCAGCAGAGCACCTTTTTGGCCTCTTGCTTCTCTGTCCAGGACGTTTTTGTCAGCCACGGCACACAAAAAGGATGTCATTGTGAGCGACCCACAAAGTCAAGATGAATTTTTGCCTGCCTTGCTCAGCTTGACTTGCTTCCTCACCCCATTCCTGCCTTAGTTCATAGAATCATAGAATGTCAGGGTTGGAAGGGATCTCAGGAGGTCATCTAGTCCAACCCCCTGCTCAAAGCAGGACCAATCCCCAACTAAATCATCCCAGCCAGGGCTTTGTCAAGCCTGACCTTAAAAACCTCAAGGGAAGGAGATTAAACCACCTCCCTAGGTAATGCATTCCAGTGCTTCACCACCCTCCTAGTGAAAAAGTTTTTCCTAATATCCAACCTAAATCTCCCCCACTGCAACTTGAGACCATTACTCCTTGTTCTGTCATCTGCTACCACTGAGAACAGTCTAGATCCATCCTCTTTGGAACCCCCTTTCAGGTAGTTGAAAGCAGCTATCAAATCCCCCCCTCATTCTTCTCTTCTGCAGGCTAAACAATCCCAGTTCCCTCAGCCTCTCCTCATAAGTCATGTGTTCCAGTCCCCTCATCATTTTTGTTGCCAAAGTTCCTGGGTTACCTGGTGGCTGAAGGTGACTGGGGTGCAGCGGCATGGGGAGGAAGTTGGGCAGCTGAACCCCGGCAGCAAGAGTCCTGCTGTCACTTGCCGTCCCACCCTGTTGTCCCAGCTTCACCTACTGGCTGCCAGGGACTTGGTGCCCAGCAGCACAGCAGGAGGTGGACAGAGACACCTCTTTGCCTCCTCTCTCTGGGCTCCTAGCTCGTCTTGCTGGCTGACAGGGATTCTGGGGTGCAGGAGTGCAGGGAGCAGGAAGGGCGAACATCAGCAGCTGCCTCCCCTACATGCGGGAAAATCGGCTTGACCTGCTGGACCCACATACCAAGTCACCAGGCCTCCAGCTCGCCGCATTCGACTTAATGGATTGACCTGGTGGCCTGGCTGGGATTTCCCCCCCTAAAGTACCCTACATGGGTTCAGGGTCCTCTACAGTACAGACCACACAGGAAGGCTTAATGCTCGAGCTGCAGCACGTACTGGGCAGCCTTAAGGCTGGGCTCCCCGAGTCAGGAGAGAAGCAGAAGACTTGGCCCCTGGAAGAGCAGGCTGGGGCTTCCTATATCCCATTCACGCACAGCCAGCCCCCCGCCCCCACTCCCAAGCAATCAATGGTGGCCCCAAGTTGACCAGAAAGGAGCAGTGGTTCTCACTGGAACAAGTCCACTGATGTCTCGCAGGCAACTCCCAAGACTGCTATAGCACACCCTCTTGGCCAGAAAGGAGCCCACTCAGACTCACTATTGCTTCTTTTCCTTCCATCCACAAACCTGCTTCTTCTCCAAGAGGCAGGCACAAGGTTCTACCTCCCAGCAGCCAAGCACACCTCCATGGGTTCGGCCCTTGGAAGGGCAGGCGAGGGCTTCCTGGATCCCAGTTGCTCACAGCCAGCCCAACCCCCACCTCCAAAGCCATCAGTCACACCCCCGGTTAGGCCACTAAGGAGAAGTGGTTTTCACTGCCCCATGGGTGGCAGGGAGCCTCTCAAGCCCATCATCACACACACAGATTGGACAGAAAAGAGTGCTGGCCCAGGCTCACTCAGACTCAGCTTTGCTTGTCTCCCTTCCACCCAGAACCCCCCTTCTTCTCCTGGGCTGCAAGTAGCCATCCCTGGGAAGGCAAGAGGCAGGCACAGGATTCTACCTCCCAGCAGCCAACCGCACCGCCCCAGGCTTTGGCAGAACGAATCAAAGTCATCCTTACATCACCCTTGCGACTCCAGCTTGAAGGAGAGCTTCTTTTCTTCCCCTTCCCGAGAAAGAGCAAGAGAAGAAAGAAAGCTCAGGTGGGCCAACTGGGTGCAGAAGTCAATGCTGTCTTTTCCTGCGGCGGAGCCCAAAATGAGGGATTCGTGTTGGGGGAAGGCACCACTGTTTCCAGAAAACAGCCCACCCCTGCACAAAGAGGGATGAAAGAGCATGCCGAAGCCTGGGATTGAACCAGGGACCTCTAGATCTTCACTCTAACACTCTCCCAACTGAGCTACTTCAGCAACTGTGGGGGTTGCTTTTGGCCTGCCGCTTCTCACCTTGAAGCTTATTCTCAATAAAACATAGCTCCAACCAACAGTGGCCAATGCAAACGTGTCATCGCTTGCTATTTTAGCACTTGAAAATGTCACTGGCCAGTGTTTGGCTCTCTCTAACGCTGCACTTCAGTTCATGAGGGGAAAGGCGAGAAAAGTGATCTTTGAACTAAAGGCCTATGATTAACAGTCTAACGCTGTCTCTTACTCGAACACTATTTAAGACTGGTCCACCCTGTGGTGATGCCAGTTTGGTTTCTAGATGTTAGTACATTTCAGTTACTGCTAAAATTAAAAAGTTTCTATATGCTTAAAGGAAACTAATTTTTTATTTGTTTCTATATGGGATGAATAAATACAGATTTACAGATCCTAGCCTGCAAATGTATTGTCTTATATGATACAGAAAATCATGCATACAAATTGTGCATCAAAACCATGAAATGAGCTACAAATGCAATAAAAAACAAAGTATTCAATGGTTTAACATATCGAGTGGGTGTGGCGGGGGGCACCGAAGATGCTTCTCGCCTGGGGTGCCATTTGGTCTAGGGGAAGCCCTGTCAGGGAGAGCAGGAGTTAAGTTTCCCATGCCTATTTTCAGGCTGTAATCTGTGGGCACTCTGCTCTGTGGGAGGGATCCTGGTAGCCCAGACTCAGGGCTGGAACAGGCCCTTTATTTAGATGGTGGCTGCATGGTTTACAGCACTCTGATGTCTCAGACAATCTGTCTCTCCCAAAGCCTCAGATCTGCGTCCCCAGAAGGCTCCTGCACCGCCTCCTCTCCCTTCACATTCTGTAGAAAGGAGCAGCATCAAGGGTTAGGGATGAATCATAGGGCACTACGTGGGCAGCAGATGCTTCAGGAGTAAACCCAGCACCCAAAACAGAGGGGGGCAATATACTGCTTTTTCTCATTACTTAGCCACATGCTATAGCTCAGAGAGCTCTTTTAAATGTCTCCTCTCACACAACCTGGGAAAGGGGAAGGATTCTTAGGTTCTGGCTTGATTTGAATGAGGATCACTGGACCCTAGAACCATTCACTGCCCTTTCCTAGAGAATGGGGAACAGAGAGAAACAGAATGGGGCTGAGATAAATGCTTACTGGAATCAAGAATTGTTCCCCTAGAATACCAGCAGCATTGGGCAGCTGGAAATCTCACAAAAGGAGCTGAAGCCTTGGTGGTTCAGTAATAGATGTCCTAGGTACTGCATGGGAGGTTTAGGTTTGTTTTCTGGACAATAGCAGTCTGAGTTTTATTGCCTCCAAATTTCAGTAGAAAAATTCAGACCCAAACTGTGTGTGGTGCGGAGGTTGATTGCAATTTCTTTGGGTTTGATTTGGTTTGTTCTCTTATTCTCATTTTAAAAGCCCTTGAGCATTTTGATGGAAAAAATGTTTGTACAAGACCAAGGAAAAGTAAGAAAAGTTAAAAATCTGCATTGAAGGGAGGGGGTGCCTGTGTACCAGGGCAGGGGTGGAGATTTTTATGGGGAGGGGGTTAAGGGATAAATGAGAGGCTTCTGCTGGAACACAGGGGGATGTTTTGCAGTTTAATTTTCTAAAGGGAAATCTCTCCACTTTCCCTCTGCTGATGCCCAGCTCAGACCCCACTGACACCCCTGTGATGAATGAGAATTTTCTGAACATTTTGTATGCATATTGTGTATACCTGTTGCACGATTATCTAGGTCAGATGTCCAAAATTGTGGGGTGCATCCTGCCGGGGGAATGGAGTAACATTCAGGGGGATGCAACTGGGGCCCGGGTTTTTGAATGTTATAATTCTTGATTTCTGATTTGTGTCCATTTATTCTTTTAGGTACAGACTGTCCGGTTTGGCAGTCGGAGAACACTTCAATCTCCCTGGTCACTCAATTACAGGCATAAAAGTCGCAATGCTACAACAAAAAGCTTCAGAAACAGACTCCAATGAGAAACTGTTGAACTGGAATTAATTTGCAAACTGGACACCATTAACTTAGGCTTGAATAAAGACTGGGAGTGGATGGGTCATTACATTAAGTAAAACTATTTCCCCATGCTTATTCCCCTCTCCCCCACTGTTACTCACACCTTCTTGTCAACTGTTGGAAATGGCCCATCCTGACTATCACTACAAAAGGTTTTTTTTCTCCTGCTGATAATAGCTCACCTTACCTGATCACTCTTGTTAAAGTGGGTATGGCAACACCCATTTTTTCATGTTCTCTGTGTGTATATACATCTCTTCCTACTGTATTTTCCACTGCATGCATCCGATGAAGTGGGTTTTAGACCACGAAAGCTTATGCTCAAATAAATTTGTTAGTCTCTAAGGTGCCACAAGTCCTCCTCATTCTTTTTGCCGATACAGACTAACACAGCGACCACTCTGAATCCTGCCTAGCTGGATTTCCTGAGAACCACAGTTGTCCATGTTCTTCCCCTAGGTCCCTGTACAGGGGCAGTTGTCATTTCTGGCCTCATGAGTATAGCGGTGACTATGCCTACCTGCCACATGGGGGACTACGGTTTGATTTCCTGATGAGAAAGCTGTGATTTTGACATCAAGTGTATGCCTACAGTACAATTAAAAACCCACAGCAGGCCCAGGCCAACTGGCTCAGCTTGCCCGGCTTGGGGTCCAGGGGTCTCTTCAGGCTGGAGCCCGACCACTGGGATCCTCCCCATCACTAGGTTCAGTGGGCTATATGCTGAAGATGAGTTTATAATTGGGGAGTGTACACTGGGTGTTGCCACGGGACAGACACTTCCTAGCAGGAGATCCACCCAGTTAATGTGATATACTCTAAAAATACTGGATGACAGAAAGGCAGCCTGGGGCTCTGTATGTATCGTCTCGCAATGACTCCAGATTCAACATGCTCAGGTTAATAAAAAAGATTATTTTTTATTGCGAGCCTGGAAATAGCCTCCGGTGTGCAAGTCAGAGCTGGATTATTTCCAGCTCATGCACCCTTATCACTAATGAAGGAGTAAAGGAATGTACAAACCAATGAAGCCATAACATGTCATTTGCATCCCCAGCCCTTTTCCCTGTGACAGGATCTCAAGGACAGGCAGAAATGTTACTCAGGGTCAGGAGGAGAGAGGAAAGCACTTTCCCCCACGTATTTCCCCAGCCTGCTGTGCAAGGCAGCACAGGGGCTTTCGGGCATTTTCTGTCACTGATATTTTTCAGCTTGGTGTGGGAGGAAAGACTAAGGGTATGTCTACACTACAAAATTAGATCAATTTTATAAAGTCAATTTTTAGAATTCGGTTTTATACAGTCGATTGCGTATGTCCACACTAAGCGCATTAAGTCAGAGGAGTGCATCCTCACTACCATGGCTAGCAGCGACTTAAGGAGTGGTGCACTGTGGGTAGCTATCCCATAGTTCCCGCAGTCTCCGCTGCCCATTGGAATTCTGGGTTAAGCTCCCAATGCCTGATGGGGCAAAAACATTGTCGCGGGGGTTTTGGGTACTTGTCATCAGTCGCCCCTCCCTCTGTGAAAGCAATGGCAGACAAATATTTCACACTTTTTCCCTGGGTTACCGGTGCAGACGCCATGCCATGGCAAGCATGGAGTCTGCTCAGCTCACCATCACCGCTGCTGTTGTGGGCAAGTCTACTGTGGGGGCTGCTATGATCTAAGTAGCCAATGCAAACACTGACGTTTTGTTATCAAGGATAGTGACTGTGGGAAATGTGCAGGCCTTTTTAGATTTTAGGTGCATCATATTCCTGTCCTTTGTCACTGGTGAAGAAGTCTTGCAGTGGTATATTCCAATCCAGTCGGCACTGTAACTCCCCATAGCAGTTCTGTGGTTGACACATGTAACAGCTCCAGGGCTCTTGCTCTTTTGCCTTGGCCGAGGTACCTTGCCCTACCAGGACCTCCAAACATTCGACACAGAAGCACCTGCAACAGCTGGCATTGCTACACAGCAGCAGCTCTTGGGTGCCTTCGCAGCAGACGGTGCAGTAGGACTGCTAGCTGTCCTCATCCATTGTGTACAGCTCCACCGCTTCAACTCTGCTCTCCTGTGAGCTGGAGGCTTCTGCCTCAGGCTGCTCTCCCAGCCAGCAGCACCGCACGGTCGCCCCTACCCCAGCCTACCCCTTGCTCCCATGGCTCATGAAGCCTGGACAGTAGTAAGAAGCAGTTCAACTATAGGCTGAGCAAGTGCAGAAAGCTGGTAGAATGTGCCTTTGGATGTTTAAAAGTGCGCTGGCGCTGTTGGTCAGACCTCAGTGCAACCAACATTCCCATTGTTACTGCTGCTTGCTGTGTGCTCCATTATATCTGTGAGAGTAAGGGGGGAGACATTTATGGCAGGATGGGAGGTTGAGGCAAATCTCCTGGTGTCCAGTTTTGAACAGCCAGACACCAGGGCGATTAGAAGAGCACAGCAAGGTGCACTGTGCATCACAGAGGCTGTGAAAACCAGTTTCATGACTGGCCAGGCTTCGGTGTGACAGTTGTGTGTGTTTCTCCTTGATGCAAACCCACCCCCTTTGTTGATTTTAATTCCCTGTAAGCCAACCACCCTTCCCCCTTCAAAATAAAGTTACTATTGTTTTGAAACCATGCATTCTTTTTTTATTAATTAAAAAAAGAGATAATGGACAAGGTAGCCCAGGTGGGGTGGGGGAGGAGGGAAGGACAAGGCCACATTGCTTATGGTAGCCACACTAAAAATCAAACTGTTTGAATGACAGCTTTCTGTTGCTTAGGCCATCCTCTGGAGTGGAATGGCTGGGTGCCTGGAGCCCCGCCCCCGCCAAGTTCTTGGACATCTGGGTGAGGAGGCTATGGAACATGGGGGGGAAGGTAGGTGGTTATACAGTGGATGCAGTGGGGGGGGGGTTGTGCTCTTGTTGGCTTTCCTGCAGCTCCAACAGATGCTTCATCATCTCCCTTTGCTTCCCCAAGAGATGCTTCATCATGTCCGTTTGCTCCCCCTTTAGCCTCAGCATCGCATCCTGCCTCCGCTCTTAAAATCTTACTTAAATCTCACTTAAATCTTTCCTAGCCTCTGCCACTGAATGCCTCCATGCATTAAGCTGTGCCGTATCAGTGCAGGAGGACTGCATGAGCTTGGAAAACATGTCATCGCGAGTGCATTTTTTTCACCTTCTGATCTGCGATAACCTCAGGGACAGAAATGATAGGGGGAGTGTAGAAACATTCTATGCTCTATGATTCTAGGGGAACTGTATGGTAACCTGTTCTGCTGAGATCGCCAAGCTGACCAGACAGGAAATGAAATTCAAAAGTTCCCTGGGCTTTTCCTGTGTACCTGGCTAAGTGCATCGGAGTTCAAAGTGCTGTCCAGAGTGGTCACAATGGAGCACTCTAGGATAGCTCGCAGAGGCCAATACCGTCGATTTGTGTCCACACTACCCCAAATTCAACCCAACAAGGTCGATTTTACCGCTACTCGCCTTGGTGAGGAGGAGTACAGAATTTGATTTTAAGAGCCCTTTAGGTCGACGGAATGGGAGTGGTTGTGTGGATGCAGTCATTTTTAAATTGACCTATCACGACTAAATTCAACCTAACCCTGTAGTGTAGACCAGGCCTTAGACCTGCCAACTTTTTGAACCTGTGAATCTTAAGTGACCAAGTGATGAGTTAACAGGAATGCTGTTGCACAGGATTTGACTGGAGCTAGAAAACAAAAAGCCCTTAAAGTTGAACTCTTGGGTGAATAGAATGATCTGATTTATATTCAACCTTGGAAGGCAATAGATTGTTACATCAGTCAGAACAGCCTGGTTGGGTTGGTTGGTTGGTTTTATTGGTTGGTTGGTTGTTTTCCCTGAAAAATTGCAGAGGGTTCAGAGAAGAGCCATAGGAATGATTAAAGGCTTGAGCAGGGAGAGAAGTTTAAAAACAAACCCAGCCTTTCCTGCTCCTACTGGCTGTGGCTGGTGCGGACATTTTCCTTCTCTACTCCAGGGTCTCTCTTCTGCCAGATTCTCAGAAAGTCAGGCCGCCCTGCAGACTATGGCAGAGTAGTTTGGTAATAGGCTGCAGGACTCACCATGTAAGAGTGCAGCTGCTATAGCACCTTGACTGATCATGGGCCAAATCCTGCAGGCCTGGCAGCCCAGCATAACCGCCCACGAATGGCAATGGTAATTGAGCCTTTGTAATTAGCTGCTGGTACCTTAGGTCTCAGATATGAATTAAACTGGTGGCAAACACAGCTTTGAAGGATGTAAGTGAAAGAGCAAAGCTGGCCCTCTGGGGAACTGCTGCAGTCCCATAACAACAGCTGGAAGGGAGAAGAGAAAAAACTCCCTAAAGTGCTGGGAGCAGCACCGAGAATAGGAAGTTTGTCAGTGAGAGCAGTAGCAATAAATACGAAATGAAGGAGTGCTTTCTCCTCTGTGATGCCATGTTTGAATTGTGTTACTTTCTTATGAGATAAAGCTTTAAAATATCCTGGTCTAATTTCAGGATGGGTCTGTAACCATAATTGGTCTCTGTGGGAAGTGGGACTTTCAAAATTCCCAAGGAATTTAAGGGGTGGGGTTCATGGTTGGTCACCTGAGGGCGGTGCAGTAGAGTTCAAACCTATGACCAGAGAGGCAAGAACAGGGATTGTGGGACATCTCCCAGAGGCCAATTGCAGCTCTGTAATCGACCAGGGTGTTCACACTGGCATCGCGGCGCTGTAGCCCCAGGGCAGAAAGCTATAAGCCTCTCGTAGGGGTGGTTTTCATACAGCACTGCAACTGCGGAGTTTCTGCACAGCAAGTGGCTTGGCAGTGTGTACAACTCAGAAGTTACACTGCAGAAAGCTTCTTTACTGTGTAGAAACTTGCCAGTGAAGACAAGGCCATAGATGGCTTACATAAGAATGCAAGACTGGTCATACTGGGTCAGACCAAAGGTCCATCTAGCCCAGTGTGCTACCTGAGAGTGACCAGTGCCAGATGTGTCACAGGGAATAAACGGAAGAGGCTTGTTGACCTGCAAGGTGTGGATCTTTCACCCTTACCTTTAACTTCATTGTTGTCTATTCCTACTTATCCTGTCTACCACACCTCCCCCAAGGTCTCTGGGCAAATCAGGAGTGAACCACTCCTTTGATACAGATGTGTCCCAATTCAGCTGAATTGAGGCAGACTTTGGGCCAATGTCACTTTGGAAAAGGCCCGCTTCACCCAGCAGGTTTCTCAAAGTAACAGTTGCTGTGAACCGCATGTAGTGTGTATATGTGAACATCAAAGATACCACACATGAAAGAAACACAAGGCCAGTTCTGAGGGAGTTTCCAGAGCCAGTTCTGAGGGTTAAACATCTGTGCTCAAAAGGAAAAGGGGCCTCAGCACCTATTAAAATAGCTGGTTGCAAAAAAACAAAAAAAAAATTAAATTAAAAAAAACAAACCAAAAAAACAACCCGGAAAAGCTACCACCACACATCCATCACCATTTTAGATTTTGATATCTCCTGCCTAATGTGACATCTTTGCTTTGCAAGAAGGGACCTGGGGAACTCTCTGGCTGCTACCCTCTAACTCAGTAAAAGGTTACACATCTTGCCACAAATAATTTTCCTCTTAAAAGAAGATTTATTTTTAAATTTATCAAAATAAATTCCATTTTAAATAGAAATCATTACAGTCTACACTGGGTCTCTATTCTCATACATGCTATTTCTCTCACATATTCCCCCACTCTAATTCCTTTGGAGTGAGGTTTTAATTTCAGAATTAGCCACCATTTCCTATATAGTAGGAGGGTGCAGGGAGAGAACAAGAAGAAAACCTGAATCATAGAATATCAGGGTTAGAAGGGATCTCAGGTGGTCATCTAGTCCAACCCCCTGCTCAAAGCAGGACCAATCCACAATTAAATCATCCCAGCCAGGGCTTTGTCAAGTCTGAGCTTAAAAACCACAAAGGAAGGAGATTCTACCACCTCCCTAGGGAACGCATTCCAGTGTTTCACCACCCTCTTAGTGAAAAAGTTTTTCCTAATATCCAACCTAAACCTCCCCCACTGCAACTTGAGACCATTGCTCCTTGTTCTGTCATCTGCTACCACTGAGAACAGTCTAGAGCCATCCTCTTTGGAACCCCCTTTCAGGTAGTTGAAAGCAGCTATCAAATCCCCCCTCATTCTTCTCTTCTGCAGACTAAATAATCCCAGTTCCCTCAGCCTCTTCTCATAAGTCATGTGCTCCAGCCCCCTAATCATTTTTGTGGTCCTCCGCTGGACTCTTCCAACATTTCCACATCCTTCTTGTAGTGTGGGGCCCAAAACTGGACACAGTACTCCAGATGAGGCCCCACCAATGTCAAACAGAGGGGAATGATCACGTCCCTCCATCTGCTGGCAATGCCCTTAGTTATACAGCCCAAAATGCCATTGGCCTTCTTGGCAACAAGGGCGCATTTTTGACTCATATCCAGCTTCTGGTCCACTGTAACCCCTAGGTCCTTTTCTGCAGAACTGCTGCCTAGCCACTTGGTCCCGAGTCTGAAGCAGTGCAAGGGTTTCTTCCGTCCTAAGTGCAGGACTCTGCACTTGTCCTTGTTGAAGCTCATCATATTTCTTTTGGCCCAATCCTCTAATTTGTCTAGGTCCCTCTGTATCCTATCCCTACCCTCCAGTGTATCTACCACTCCCAGTTTAGTGTCATCTACGAACTTGCTGGGAGTGCAATCCATGCCATCCTCCAGATCATTAATGAAGATATTGAACAAACTGGCCCCAGGTTTTATCAGTATAATCGTGATGCTCAGGATTTGTTTAGACTAGGAAAAGCAATGGAGTTTAGGTCAGGTCAAGGGGAAAGCTAATGTCAACCACTGCATCTGGGCTGCATCTGCTCTACAACTATAATTGTCTTTTTACACCAAGATCACTCACTTGAGCAACCAACACCATGTACAGTCCTAGTGGATGTAAGGGACAGGTAGTTTTTGCCTCAGTGTAGCTTGTTGGGATCAAACCTCTCTCCCCCACCTGGAGCTGATGAACATTCCTGGCTGGAGGGACACACTCTCCTACGACTCAAAAGCAAAGGAGTTGATAGAAAAGATCACAGGACTGACCCCAAAAAAGGGTTAGCTGCAAAGGGCAGAAGCAGGCAACTCATCTGGGGGAACTGAGAGACCACGGTGAAGATGGTGCAAAGACCGCTATGTGGGAATTAGCAAATGTGATTTAAAAATAAAAAAAACCTTTGGCCAGCCCTAGTCAAGGCATTTATTACAGTTCCCTCTCATGTGGATTTTCTGATGTGTAACAAGCTTTGAATTATAACTAAAGCTTTTCCCGCACTCAGAGCACGTGTAGGGCGTCTCTCCTGTGTGGATTCTCTGATGTGAGATGAAGGCTGAACTATGAATGAAGCGTTTCCCACACTCAGAGCATCCATAAGGTTTCTCACCTGTGTGGATTCTCCTATGTTTGATAAGGTTTGAACTCTGATTGAAGCTCTTCCCACACTCAGAGCATGTGTAGTGTTTCTCTCCTGTGTGGATTCTACAATGTGTGATAAGGTGTGAGTGCTGATTAAAGCTTTTCCCACACTCAGAGCACGTGTAGGGCATCTCTCCTGTGTGGATTCGCTGATGTGTGATAAGGTGTGAGCTCCAATTGAAGCGCTTCCCACACACAGAGCATCCATAAGGTTTCTCACCTGTGTGGATTCTCCGATGTGTGATAAGGTCAGAGCTCTGATTGAAGCTTTTCCCGCACTCAGAGCACGTGTAGGGCATCTCTCCAGTGTGGATTCTCCTATGTTTGATAAGGTTTGAGCTCTGATTGAAGCTTTTCCCACACTCAGAGCATTTATAGTTTCTCTCTCCTGTGTGGATTCTACAATGTGTGATTAGGTGAGAGTGCTGATTAAAGCTTTTCCCACACTCAGAGCACGTGTAGGGTGTCTCTCCTGTGTGGATTCGCTGATGTGTGATAAGGTGTGAGCTCCGATTGAAGCGTTTCCCACACTCAGAGCATCCATAAGGTTTCTCACCCGTGTGGATTCTCTGATGTGTGATAAGGTCAGAGCTCTGATTGAAGCATTTCCCGCACTCAGAGCACACGTAGGGCGTCTCTCCAGTGTGGATTCTCCAATGTGTGATAAGGGCTAAGTGCTGATTGAAGCTTTTCCCGCACTCAGAGCATGTGTAGGGTCCCTCTCCTCTCTGGAATTTCTGATGTATGAAAAGGTCTGAGCTCCCATTGAAGCTTTTCCCACACTGATGGAATGAGTAGTGTGTCTCTTCAAAGCTGATTCTCTCGCATGTAATAAGGTCTGAGTGGCTCCTCAAGTTTTCCTTTGGCTTGTGCTGACTCTCACAAGCTTTTGCTTTTTCTGGGCGTGCACAACTCCCGGAATCATTCCCTTTGGATCTTCCTGATAACGTCCCATATGGTTCTACTTGCTCAGCATCTTCCTGCTGGGGTTTCTCCTCCTCATTCTCACTCACCATCCCATCACCTGATGGGAGACAGAGAGAATCCAGACATAGGTCACTCCCTGCGCCAGAGAGAAAGGAAATCTCAGAGAGAGGAATGGAAAAAGGGAGGAACAAATGAAAATACGTGCAGGAGAGCTCAAAGCTATCAGGAACTGATTTTCCCCAAACCTTTCCCCAGAGGAGAGGGGAAGGGATCAGTTTTGCTCCAGATCTCACCAGAACACTCAGGGAAAAGCGAGATCAGGGAAGGACCTGCTGCCAGTTGTCAGTCAGGGTAGGTGGGAAGCCATGAGTGACATCTGCCTAATAATTCCACATCTGCAGGGAACAATCCTAAACTTGAAGAGCTCACAAGGTCTTTGAAGGGCATCCCAAATGTTTCCTGTATTCATGGACAGTTTCTGAATTGGTTTAACCAATTCCCTACCTGTGCAGGCAGCTCTTGAGAGCACTTCTTTGTCAGAGCCCTGGAGGTCTGGGACCCATAGCTCTTCCTCTTGTTCCAGCTGCGAGATCACATCAGGTTTGGAACCTGGAAACCCTGCTCAAGGCAAAGAAAACAAGGGAGGTCAGTAGAATTTGTGGGATACTTGTCACAAGGAATATTCCATGGTTTTAAGCCCAGCTCATTTTTAAGCAGTAACATCCCAAGGCCAGCTTTCTTAGCTCAAAGTGGCAGGAGAGTTGTTGTTATTATAAATCAAAGGACCAACTAACACTGGGTCCCCATTGTGCTAGGCAAAGTACATACACAGAATATTAGATGGCCCATGCCCTGAAGAATTTACAATCTAAATAGACAAGACAGACATAGAATGGGGGAAAGGGTAGAACCCACTGTTAGAATGTACAGGTTTCAGAGTAGCAGCTGTGTTAGTCTGTATTTGCAAAAAGAAAAGGAGTGGCACCTTAGAGACTAACCAATTTATTTGAACATAAGCTTTCGTGAGCTACGGCTCACTTCATCGGATGCATAAAGTGGAAAATGCAATGAGGATGTTTTATACACACAGACCATGAAAAAATGGGTGTTTATAACTTCAAAAGGTTTTCTCTCCCCCCACCCCATTCTCCTCCTGGTAATAGCTTATCTAAAGTGATCACTCTCCTTACAATGTGTATGAAAATCAAGGTGGGCCATTTCCACCTACATGCCTCCAGCTTTCACCCAGACCACACCACACGGTCCATTGTCTACAGCCAAGCTCTACGATACAACCGCATTTGCTCCAACCCATCAGACAGAGACAAACACCTACAAGATCTTTATCAAGAAGTCTTACAACTACAATACCCACCTGCTGAAGTGAAGAAACAGACTGACAGAGCCAGAAGAGTACCCAGAAGTCACCTACTACAGGACAGGCCTAACAAAGAAAATAACAGAACGCCACTAGCCGTCACCTTCAGCCCCCAACTAAAACCTCTCCAAAGCATTATCAAGGATCTACAACCTATCCTGAAGGACGACCCATCACTCTCACAAATCTTGGGAGACACGCCAGTCCTTGCCTACAGACAGCCCCCCAACCTGAAGCAAATACTCACCAGCAACTACATACCACACAACAGAACCACTAACCCAGGAACCTATCCTTGCAACAAAGCCCGTTGCCAACTGTGCCCACATATCTATTCAGGGGACACCATCACAGGGCCTAATAACATCTATCACAGGCTCGTTCATCTGCACATCTACCAATGTGATCTATGCCATCATGTGCCAGCAATGCCCCTCTGCCATGTACATTGGGCAAACTGGACAGTCTCTACGTAAAAGAATAAATAAATCATATGTCAAGAATTATAACATTCATAAACCAGACGGAGAACACTTCAAACTCTCTGGCCACGTGATTACAGACACGAAAGTTGCGATATTACAACAGAAAAACTTCAGAACCAGAGTCTAGCGAGAGACTGCTGAATTGGAATTAATTTGCAAATTGGATACAATTAACTTAGGCTTGAATAGAGACTGGGAGTCATTATGCAAGGTAACCTATTTCCCCTTGCTTTTCCCTACCCCCCCCCCCCCACGGTTCCTCAGACATTCTTGTTAAACACTGATTTGTGCTGGAAATGGCCCACTTTGATTATCATACGCATTGTAAGGAGAGTGATCACTTTAGATAAGCTATTACCAGTGGGGGGGGGGGGAGAGAAAACCTTTTGAAGTGATAAACACCCATTTTTTCATGGTTTGTGTGTATAAAAACGTCTTTTGCACTTTCCACAGTATGCATCCGATGAAGTGAGCTGTATCTCATGAAAGCTTAGGCTCAAATAAGTTGGTTAGTCTCTAAGGTGCCACAAGTACTCCTTTTCTTTTTGTTAGAATGTAGATATTCAGGCCTGCCTGTAAAGCTTATACTTTAAGAAGTTAGGTGTATTTTTATCACTTAGCTAGTTATAAGGGTATAAAAACAAACAAAATCACAGTCCGCCTGTGTATGGGCCTTCTCTCACTAGCACAGTCTGACACCTTGTTCTTAGGCTAAGGCCTTTGGCTAAGCAGCAGGGGCAGCCATAAGGTGGGACGCGTACGGTAACATCGTCATATCCCAAAGCAGTTACACTGAAATAACGTGGTATTGGGCTGTTAGGAAGATGATCCTGTCCTGATAGTGCCCATCACCACCAGATAAAGAAACAGATCTTAAGATGGTTAAAGAAAACTTAGTTTGATAGCCTCCTGTCTGGCAAGAACTAAATGGTTCACAGAATCATAGAATATCAGGGTTGGAAGGGACCCCAGAAGGTCATCTAGTCCAACCCCCTGCTCAAAGCAGGACCAATCCCCAACTAAATCATCCCAGCCAGGGCTTTGTCAAGCCTGACCTTAAAAAGATCTAAGGAAGGAGATTCCACCATCTCCCTAGGTAACGCATTCCAGTCTTTCACCACCCTCCTCGTGAAAAAGTTTTTCCTAATATCCAACCTAAACCTCCTCCACTGCAACTGGAGACCATTACTCCTTGTACTGTCATCAGCTACCACTGAGAACAGTCTAGATCCATCCTCTTTGGAACCCCCTTTCAGTTAGTTGAAAGCAGCTATCAAACCCCCCTCATTCTTCTCTTCCGCAGACTAAACAATCCCAGTTCCCCTAGCCTCTCCTCATAAGTCGTGTGTTCTAGTCCCCTAATCATTTTTGTTGCCCTCTGCTGGACTCTCTCCAATTTTTCCACATCCTTCTTGTAGTGTGGGGCCCAAAACTGGACACCGTACTCCAGATGAGGCCTCACCAATGTCGAATAGAGGGGAACAATCACGTCCCTCGATCTGCTGGCAATGCCTGTAGTTATACATCCCAAAATGCCATTGGCCTTCTTGGCAACAAGGGCACACTGTTGACTCATATCCAGCTTCTCATCCACTGTAACCCCTAGGTCCTTTTCTGCAGAACTGCTGCCGAGCCATTCGGTCCCTAGTCTGTAGCAGCGAAAGGGTTTCTTCCGTCCTAAGTGCAGGACTCTGCACTTGTCCTTGTTCAAGCTCATCAGATTTCTTTTGGCCCAATCCTCTAATTTGTCTAGGGCCCTCTGTATCCTATCCCTACCCTCTAGCGTATCTTCCACTCCTCCCAGTTTAGTGTCATCTGCAAATTTGCTGAGAGTGCAATCCACACCATCCTCCAGATCATTTATGAAGATATTGAACAAAACTGGCCCCAGGACCGACCCTTGGGGCACTCCACTTGATACCGGCTGCCAAACAGACATGGAGCCATTGATCGCTACCTGTTGAGCCCGACAATCTAGCCAACTTTCTATCCACCTTATAGTCCATTCATCCAGCCCGCCCATACTTCTTGTATGGATTGTGCTGGTGAAACCCGCATTTCTGTATTGTTTTATCTTTACGACCCCCACTTTTTTATTTTTAATTTGTCTGGTTCTCTAATTGTTTCTGTCTGCTGTATAATTAATTTTGCTAGGTGTCAGTTAATTAGGGTAGTGGGATATAATTGGTTAGATAATTATGTTACCATATGTTAGGATTGGTTAGTTAAATTTCAATAAAATGATTGGTTAAGGTATAGCTGAGAATATTATTATATAAACTGGGGTCAAACAGGAAGTGGAGGGGAAACTGGAATCATGTTTGCTAAGGATGGGGGGGAACGGGACTGGGGAACAGGGACACAGGCAAGGGGGACACAGAGCTAGGAAGGAGGATGTGGGGTAAATGATCTGCGGTGTCACAGCTGGAAAGGAAACACCGGGGAACAGACTATATTGGAGTATAGAGAGAAGCCCGACTGGTGTGAAGAGCTTCGGAATATGCTTGCTTGGAAATGAACCCCAATAAACATTGCATTGTCTGTGCTTCAGATTTCTGGTCTTTTGCTGTTTCCTGTCTGTGTGACAAGAACCAGGAAAGAGAGAGAGTGAAGGGAAATCCCTCTAACAAAATTGACATGACGTGATAACCAAGAGGTAAGCTTTTAAGGAAGGTTTTAGTACACTTTGGAAACGATCAGGGATTCCCATGAGGACTGATGAGGGGGCGATGGTAAATACGCATTTAGATCCTTTGCTTGTTTTATATCTTTTCCCACACTATCATGGATCCATAGGATCTGTGCAATGCCCTGGATTTTAAACAGTCCTTGGGAGGCGCCCCTTGAGTGCGCTAGACCCCCAAGGGGTCCCACTCTTCCACAAGGATAGGCCATATAGCTTCAACACATGAGACTGAGCATCTGGCTTCAAGACTCCTATTTCAACCTGTGAGCTCTGCCAGCAGGTCCAACTGAATTACACTCCTCTTCAGAGACCGTTCCTCATTCATGCTTCAATGCACCTCAGCAAGTTTTTGCTGTGACACTGGGCAGACTGTTAAACGTAGCAGGGTTTATTAGTCAACTGAAACACAGCATTGGAAATTGTCCTTAGATGAGGACAGAGAAGCAAAGATGACAATATAGTCCAGACTGGCCAAGGCCCTTGTGCCATGCTGCTGTTGAAAACAGTTTGGTTTCCTTTCAATGTGCCTGTCCATTTGTCTTTGCTGCGGTAGAGCTCCCTGCATCTGCGAGCCCAGTTCTTCCTGCTCCCCAAAACACAACGAGTCCATGTATGCTTCACTCAGCCAAGCAGAGATCCTCCCGTGGACAGGTGACAATTATTCCCTTGCCTCTGTCGGGTATTCCACTGATGTAGGTTGGTCCCAGCCCATCCTTAATGAGCCATTCATATCACCCCATGACAGCTACGTGACAAAACGCCTCATGTCTCCTGCTCTGTCTAATCATAGCAATACTAATCACAGAGGGAAACTGAGGTGTGTATTGGCATCATACAAGTATTACCAAAATTCCCACCTCTATCACACACACACTGCTCACAGCCCTTGGAGAGAAACCAAAGCACAGGAACAGGATGTTAGTCCAGTGAACACAGTGGAGGATAAGTTGCAATCCTCAAACCCTGGTCAAAAAGGAGAGGCATGTGGGTCCCTACCCACAGAGAGGGGCTGGCTAGAGTCCTGATACCGGAGAGGGCATTCCTTGAGCAGAGCATGGAGGCAGGTCAAAGGCTTAGCTACCCCAGAACTGTGACATCGCAAAAGAACATTTTGGGGAATGAGGAAATCTAGTGACTCAGTTTAATGGGAGGGAGATGTGTATTGTAGAAAAGGCTAGAGAATTAAACACTAAAATTCAGGAGCAACAGCCTCTAATTTTTCTGAAAAAGGAGAATGTAAGAAACAAGAACTGGGCCACACAACCTCAGGGAGAGGTAGAGGCTCAGGGATCCAAGGAGCCTGGAGGGAAGACAGCTTGTGGCTACTGCAGATGGGGAGAGGAGGACAAGGCTCTCCCCAAATTCACTTCTGTTGATCCCGACCTGATTTTATGATCTATGACCCAGTCTAAGGTCTTGTGGGTAATTTAATACCTTTTATACCTCGCTAGAGGTAAAATGTCATTATCAGAATATTGCTTATTAGCTTGGAACATGCATGGAGGAGCAAGGAGGTGAACATAAATAAATGGGTTATTAAGCTTACTACAGTTAAGGGCCTGTTATATTAGGTTGAGGCTTTGTGGAAGTAGTTATATTAAAGTATGGGATTTACCTGAATAGGCCTAAGGAGAGAATCCCAGGTCAGATACTTTGCACCCACATTTTGAGAGACTAACGAGTAACCACAAACAGGTGCAATACACCACAGGATTCTGAAAGAAGGAAGTTTGGCATGGGCTTTATCAATTAGGTTGCTATGCAGTATCTCAGCAGTAGGACCACATTCATATATTGGAATTATTAATAAATAAGTGATTTAAATCATGAGTATTAATGCTCGATACTTAATGATGGACTTCCCAAAGGCCACATATGGGTTGGGGCAGCTATGGACATTATTGTAACCGCAGTAAAGGAGCAGATATGGTATATAGCTGTACTATTACCATTAAGAAGCGGATAAAATACCTCTCCTAGTAACCATTTTTTCATTTTGTCAGGTCCCAAAGACAGTGTAAACTGAACCAGGACCTCCCTTCTGATGGGCTCC
Organism: Lepidochelys kempii; assembly: GCF_965140285.1. NCBI lineage: Eukaryota > Metazoa > Chordata > Testudines > Cheloniidae > Lepidochelys > Lepidochelys kempii. The sequence goes on from NC_136407.1 coordinate 5,408,523, forward strand.
CTTGCCCATCCATCTTTGTTTCCAATGGTGTCCATAACTTGCAAGTATGCAGAGTGCAAGATCTTCTTTACTATACTTATCTTAGTCTAACTGTTATGTGCATTGATCCTTGCCCACAATTTCAATTATAGCTGTCTGTATTAAATCAAGTTCTGTGTCTTTCACCAAATTTCAACTTCTCAATTAACTTTGAGTAGCCAGGTACAGGGGCAAGCTGTACCCCAATATGTAACCTTAGAGGTGTAAAAATTGTCACTCTGTGACACCATCAACAGTGTCCGTTTGTGCTGGGTAGTGGCCCTGCTATGGGAGGGAGGAATGCAGCAAGGACTCAGGATCGATGGCCAGGGTCGCCGTGCATAGAGATGGGGAGGTTATATGGGGAGGGGGGTAATGAGTGAGAGAGGGAGGTCAAGGGTTGCATTAAGGAGGTTGTCTAAGGGCTGCATTAAGGAGGCTGTGTTGGTGAGTATCTGAGTGTTTGTTGTGGGGACAGTTTGGCAGTTTGACCATGTGCTTGAGTGGTGGTTTGAAAAGTGTGAATAGGGAGTGCTTTGTTCCAGGCGAGCCTTGAGTGGGCCTGACTGTATAAAAGCCAGTCAGCAGCAAACAGCTGAGCAGCTAACAGAGGGAGTTTGCCTGGGAGTTTGCCCGGGGAGAGCCCACTGAGGCTTACATCTCACCGGCTTCTCTGAGTAGTTACTACAACTTCTGAGTGAACTCGTAGAAGAAAGAGAATATGGATGGGGGGCGTTCAGCTGTTGTGACCTGCACTGGATGTGCCATGTTTGTCTTTCTTCCACAGGACAGAAGCTACTTTATCTGTACAAAGTGCAAGCTGGTCTCCATTTCAAGGTCTGGAACAACAGGTATCGACCCTGCGTTGCATAAGAGAAACTGAAGATTTCCTGGACAGACGTCAGGATATGCTTCTACGGACACAATGTTCTGAAGATTCAGAGCAGGCTGTGCAGCGGGGACAGGAGGACGGTGAAGAAATTTGGCAGCATGTGACCTCCAGAAGAAGAAAGGGGAGCATCCATGTACCAGCAACGAAGATACAGGTAAGTAACCGTTTCCATGTTATCTCCACAGGTACTAATGCGGAGAGTGGACTAGATGATACATCTGAGGGAAGGGAACAGAAGGAGACTCCGCCGACTGGAAGGCATGAGATGCACTGTCCTAGGTTTGGGGGTTCCACGACCACCGCTCCCAAGAGAAGGAGGCGGGTGGTGGTGGTCGGCGACTCTCTCCTCAGGGGGACTGAGTCAGCTCCCAGACTACTGCACTGGGCAGCACAGCATGGGGAGGAGGTGGCCAGCCCTCTGTGAAGGAAGAAGTGGTTCGGGATTATTTAGAAAAACTGGACGTGCACAAGTCCATGGGGCCTGATGCGTTGCATCCAAGAGTGCTAAAGCAGTTGGCTGATGTGATTGCGAAGCCATTGTCCTTTATCTTTGAAAACTCATGGCGATCGGGGGAAGTCCTGGAAGACTGGAAAAAGGCTAATGTAGTGCCCATCTTTAAAAAAGGGAAGGAGGAGGATCCTGGGAACTACAGGCCGGTCAGCCTCACCTCAGTCCCCGGAAAAATCATGGAGCATGTCCTCAGGGAATCAATTCAGAAGCACTTAGACGAGAGGAAAGTGATCAGGAACAGTCAGCATGGATTCACCAAGGGAAAGTCATGCCTGACTAATCTAATTGCCTTATATGATGAGATAACTGGTTCTGTGGGTGAAGGGAAAGCAGTGGATGTCTTATTCCTCGACTTTAGCAAAGCTTTTGACACGGTCTCCCACAGTATTCTTGTCAGCAAGTTAAAGAAGTATGGGCTGGATGGATGCACTACAAGGTGGGTAGAAAGCTGGCTAGATGGTCGGGCTCAACGGGTAGTGATCAATGGCTCCATGTCTAGTTGGCAGCCGGTATCAAGGGTCGGTCCTGGGGCCGGTTTTGTTCAATATCTTCATAAATGATTTGGAGGATAGTGTGGATTGCACCCTCAGCAAGTTTGCAGATGACACTAAACTGGGAGGAGAGGTAGATACGCTGGAGGGTAGGGGTAGGATACAGAGGGCCCTAGACAAATTGGAGGATTGGGACAAAAGAAATCTGATGAGGTTCAACAAGGACAAGTGCAGAGTCCTGCACTTAGGACGGAAGAATCCAATGCACCGCTACAGACTAGGGACCAAATGGCTCTGCAGAAAAGGACCTAGGGGTGACAGTGGACGAGAAGCTGGATATGAGTCAACAGTGTGCCCTTGTTGGCAAGAAGGCCAATGGCATTTTGATATGTATAAGTGGGGGCATTGCCAGCCGATCGAGGGACGTGATCTTTCCCCTCTATTTGACATAGGTGAGGCCTCATCTGGAGTACTGTGTCCAGTTTTGGGCCCCATATTACAGGAAGGATGTGGAAAAATTGGAGAGAGTCCAGCAGAGGGCAACAAAAATGATTAGGGGACTGGAACACATGACTTATGAGGAGAGGCTGAGGGAACTGGGATTGTTTAGTCTGCAGAAGAGAAGAATGAGGGGGGATTTGATAGCTGCTTTCAACTACCTGAAAGGGGGTTCCAAAGAGGATGGCTCTAGACTGTTCTCAGTGGTAGCAGATGACAGAACAAGGAGTAATGGTCTCAAGTTGCAGTGGGGGAAGTTTAGGTTGGATATTAGGAAAAACTTTTTCATTAGGAGGGTGGTGAAACACTGGAATCTGTTAGCTAGGGAGGTGGTGGAATCTCCTTCCTTAGATATTTTTAAGGTTAGGCTTGACAAAGCCCTGGCTGGGATGATTTAGTTGGGGATTGGTCCTGCTTTGAGCAGGGGGTTGGACTAGAGGACCTCCTGAGGTCCCTTCCAACCCTGATATTCTATGATTCTAAGGAGTTAAAATAATAATATTTGGGGAAAATATGTATAATGAAGTGAAACTGAACGGAAATAAAACTGGAGTGCAGGCTCTAAAGCAACAAGGCCTGGGTAGGGATTCGAGGCTAAAGGTCTGGGATCCCCCACAGATTTAGATCCCCAAACCTCTTCTCCCTCCCACCGACCCACCCAGTCTACTTCCTGGGTGCCTTCCTCCACACTCCCCTCCCCTTCTTCCCATTACTCTCAGCTGGCACCACCTCCCAGCACTTTTGGAGCTTCTTGTGTTCCCTCCTCGTCTCTCACTGCCTCATCCCTCCCTACTACTTCTTAGCTCTAATCCTGCACACACCCTCCCCATGTCCTGGCACCCCAGAATTATCTACTCCCCCCCTTCTCCTCCCTTTCTACGACTCTGTTCTCCCTTCACCCATGGGCTCCTGAATGGCAACATTATATATTCTCCTATCAAAAAAGGAGCTCATCTGACAGTCACAGAAGCCATACATGAGTCATACACCTATTTATTCAATTTAGAATTCTACAGGTGGCATATTTTCCTCTTAAAATGAGGAAAAGGCATGAAAGCTCTTGTTATTAATGTACCCAATAAGGTTACATTTAATACAATTTTAAAATGACTGACTGCACCAAAAAGGCACATGTCCAAAAATTATTCTAGTGGATGGGAGATAAAGCAAAAAAAGGGGGGCAAGGAAACTTGTTAAAACTTGTATGACAAATAAAAGTATAAAGTTATTACTACTCAGGTTCTTTAGAGACCCCACAGCTTCTACTAACAGAGCGGGGGAGGGATAGCTCAGTGGTTTGAGCATTGGCCTGCTAAACCCAGGGTTATGATTTCAGTCCTTGAGGGGGCCATTTAGGGATCCGGGGCAAAAATTGGGGATTGGTCCTTCTTTGAGCAGGGGGTAGGACTAGATGACCTCCTGAGGTCCCTTCCAACCCCAATATTCTATGATTCTAAGGGACAGGACTCCGTACCCAGCAAGACCACCGTCTCGTAGTTCTTCTGCATGACATCCCTGTAGAGGGCTCTCTGAGCGGGGTCCAGCAGAGCCCACTCTTCTCTGGTGAAATACACAGCCACCTCCTCAAAAGACACTGGCCCCTGAAAGAGCAAGAGTCCAACACTCAGTGCCTGCTGCCACACTCACAGCTCCACTATTCACGGAACAGCAGCACCAGGTAAATGGAAGCTCCAGGATGCACATGTTAACAGAGTCCCACCCCACCTTGCTTAGAGCAACCAGAAGGCACCAGAGGGTAGAAAGAGAGAAACTCTGAGTCCCCCAGCTGACAGACGGAGGTAGGATCTTCACAGTTATCACATACCAATTTTCCACAATTCTGGCTAGTAGGTAAGGGAAGCTATCAGAAATCAATGACTAATCAATGAAAATAAAAAGGAAGTTTTTTAAAAGCACATTAAGTACAAAATTAATCTTAACAATGGTAGTGGTAAATTACTAGACGGAAATGGCAGAAGTATCAAAAATAATGCAAAAGAGGTAAAAGTGTTCAATAAATATATCTATTATGGATTTGGAGAAAAAGAGATGATGTACTCATTTCATAAGATATTGACGATGACACTCTTTCCTTTTCAACGAGAACATTAAACAGCAGCTATTAAAGTTAGACATGTTTAAATCAGCATGTCCATTTAACTTCTATCCAAGAGTTTTAAAAGACCTGGTAGAGGAGCCTGATGGACTGTTAATGTTGATTTTAATTAGGACTTGGAACACTGGCAAAATTCCAGAAGACTGGAATAAAGCTAATGCTGTGCCAATATTTAATAAGCGTAAAAGAGATGACCCAGCTAATTACAAGAGTGTCAGTCTGACATCAATACTGGGCAAGAGAATGGAGCAGCTGATACTGGATTTCATTAATAAAGTAGTAAAGGAGGGTAACATAATTAGTACCCATTAACAAAGGTTTAGAGAAAATAGATCCTACCAAACTAACTGGATATCCCTATTGGATGAGATCAAAAGTTTGGTTGCAACTAAATTGTTGATGTAATATACCTAGACTTCTGTAAGGTGTATGACTTGGTTCAGCACAATATTTTGACTAAAAAACTAGAAAGATACAAAATAAACATGGCATACATTAAAAAGATTAAAAATGCTGATTGTAAATGGGGAACCACTGTCGAGTGGATTTATTTCTAGCGGGTTCCTGCAAAGATTGGTTCTTGACCCTGTGCTATTTAACATTCTTATCAATGACCTAGAAGAGAATATAAAATCATCACTGATAAAGTTTGCAGTTGCCACAAAGATTAAGGGTGGTGGTAACTAATGAAGTGTCAGTAGATTCAGGCTCCATCACTGGCAGTCTGGGAAGTTTTCCCAGCCCTGGCTGGAGGGTTATTTCCTGTTCCACAAAGAGGGGAAGTTCCATTCCCAACTCCAGTGCCTTGAAATTAGGCCCTATCTGACATTACATCCCATATTCAGCGAAGTGGTATGATTATAATATGATTAGGACATAATTATGATGCATTTTGTGCAAGATGAGTCATGTATGATGTCATTGAAAAGTTATGATTTGCTGAATATGATTATCCTATTTGTGTGCATGGATCACGTTTGTATCTGAAGTTATGGATATTGACTATGTAGCTGTATTTCAAATGTGCTTACTCTGGGTAACACCCACAACTAGCCTTTCAGGTACAACAATGAAGAAGCCAGACAGTGCTGATGGCTCATCAGCAAAGACAATGGACCGTGGAAGAGCTTAGCCTTCCTGTGAATGTTTCAGCCAGCCTATAAGTCATGGCTACTATGACTCGGCAGGGCATGTGTACAGACCACATGACACTGAACTCCATTTTGGTACCTGTATTTTTCCACAAACTGGACTCAGTTTGGAATAAAGGGCTCCCGCCGTATAGAAAAGCTATATAAGGTGGAGTGTGACATCATCTCTTGGCCTCATTCCCCACACTAGAGAACTCCTAGAAACACCGGAGGAACAAAGACTGAACTGGGGGAAGCGCTGGTTTCAGGGTAAAGGGATTTCTAGCTTGTGTATCGAAACTTGGTGGACTGTTTGTACGATCAGTCAGGGTGAGAAACTGCTAATTCAAATTCTATCCATCTAGTATGTTAGCAAATAACCAAAAACTCAAACTAAGCCTAAGTAATCTTCTTTGATTTGTTTGCTATCACTTAGAACCTATCTTTCTGTCATTAATAAACTTGTTTTATGCTTTATCCCTGTGCACTATAAGATGGTATAATTCTGAATTTATATAACAGCAGGTGTGCAAGGTTGGGGAGCTGGGAAATTGGCTGTTGTCTTCTATCTGTCCTCGAGTGGCTTAGGTAAAGCACTCTGGTAGCTTAGTTGGATGTATGGCACCACCTACTGTTGGGTGATAAGAGGGCCTGGAGAGGCTGGCTGAATCTCCAGCAAAGCAATGCGAGAAGGGCCAGCCCAGCTTGAGTTAGAGGGCACAGCGGTTCCCAAAAGCCCCCAGATTGCACCCCAGGGGTGACAACCCATCACATCCTAGATTACACAAGTCTTAGCAGGTTTGTCACATCCTGTCCCCTCCCTTTCTCCACCCTAGATATTTCCTGCCTCCCATCAGCTCTAGCAGCTCCAACCCTCCTATGCATTTACTGGTCCTCTCCCTCCAAGCAGAACCCATCACCAGCTCCCTGATAATCCCTTACCTGAGCCAGCTCCATTGCAGCCACTTCCTTCTCCCTGGGTGGATGGGATAAACTGGAGCAAAACCTGGACATTATTTTGTAGCCTGCCAGGGCGAGAAGGGCAATGTGAGAGAATTCAGATGTGGCTCTTTTCCATTCAACAAGCCGATTCCCCCTAGAATTTTCCCCTGCTAAAGGACATTTTAGGTTCTGCCACACTGTGAAGCACAGAGTGACCTTATTCCAGTACAGGCCTAGCCCTCTCCCACCAGGATGAAACTCTCCCAGTAACAGAGTCTCTCCATTACATTTATAAAGTTTGTGGATGATACCAAGCTGTGAGAGCTTGCAAGTGCTTTGGAGGATAGGATTAAAATTCAAAATGATCTGGACAAATTGGAGAAATGGTCTGAAGTAAATAGGATGAAATTCAATAAGGACAAATGCAAAGTACTCCACTTAGGAAGGAACAATCAGTTGCACACACACAAAATGGGAAATGACTGCCTAGGAAGGAGTACTGCAGAAAGGGATCTGGGGGTCATGGTGCATCACAAGCTAAATAGGAGTCAACAGTGTAATGCTGTTGCAAAAAAAGCAAACATCATTCTGGCATGTATTAGCAGGAGTATTGTAAGCAAGACACGAGAAGTAATTCATCCATTCTACTCCACGTTGATTAGGCCTCAGCTGGAGTACTATGTCCAGTTCTGGGCACCACATTTCAGGAAAGATGTGGACAAATTGGAGAAAGTCCAGAGAACAACAACAAAAATGATTACAGATCTAGAAAACATGACCTATGAGAGAAGATTGAAAAAATTGGGTTTGTTTAGTCTGGAGAAGAGAACACAGAGAGGACACGATCACAGTTTTCAAGTACATAATAGGTTGTTTCAAGGAGGGAGAAAATTTGTTCTTCTTAACCTCTGAGGATAGGATAAGAAGCAACGAGCTTAAACTGCAGCAAGGGCGGTTTAGGCTGGACATCAGGAAAACTTCCTAACTGTCAGAGTGGTTAAGCATTGGAATAAATTGCATAGGGAAGTTATGGAATCTTTCTCATTGGGGATTTTTAAGAGCAGACTGAACAAAACACCTTTCAGGGATGGTCTAGATAATACTTAGTTTTCTGCCTTGAGTACAGGGGACTGGACTAGATGACCTCTCAGGGTCCCTTCCAATTCTATGAACCAAAGGGCAGAGAAGAGGAGAATAAAAGGAGTCACTTTGGGGGATTCTCCCCGTCATTGTCCTAAGAAAACTGTTTCAGGTTTACCCTTGTTTGCTGACAGTCAGCTCTTTCGCTGTTCCACCTGGTACCCCGAGAGAGGAAGAAAGTGCCCTGAGGTCTCAGCCAGAGGGTTGAGCTCTGACACACTAGAAAGATAAACCCCCATAGCACCCCAGGGGGAGGGGGCAACTGGACTCAGAAAGGTGCACCCCAGAAGGCCTGAGGCCCAGAAGTTTGGCACCAGTTTGATGGACTCGATAGTCTCTCAATCGGGCCTACCAGCAGCGTGGCACATGGAGTAGATACAAGGTGGCCTGGGGAGCAGGAAGCAGGCAGCATCCCAGACAGCACACAGAGAAGGAAAATGGAGAGGGGACGGGAGGCTCTGCAGTTGTCCTGAAGGCTCTGCAGAGAACTCAGCAGTTGTCCTGAAGGCCATTGGTAGAAAGTAGTCCTCTCCCTGGTCTACAGGGGTCAGACAGTGACACAGAGATCCCTTGGCAAAGGGTCACTTGGTCTTTGCCAGCAGCTCTCACCTGAGACCTGACAAACCCATCACAGCAAACGCATCCCTTGGAGGATGATTGTGTGAGGTGTCTACAGAGAGCTCATAACTGGTCAAGATCATAATGACTGAGAGATCAATGTATGAGTCATATGTAAGGAAGAAAGCATTTATACTGAAAATCTACTTTACAGACTTGGAATAGAAAATCAACCACGAAAGGTAACGGGCCCCGGGATTGGCCCATCCGCCAAAGAGGGAGTCGTCACTCCTGACTAGTCAGCTGGCAAGGTAACGCAAGGCTCATGTGACCAGCCCTGCTCCATCCCAAACCATCAACGGAAAACCATCGGGGCACCACCAAACAACTGAAATTGTGGTTGGGGGGGAGCTTAAGGTAACACAAATGTAATCATCCAAAATATGAATAGTTTAAAGGTACATGTTACACATGTATGGGGTGGAGGAACAGGCCAGAGTGTATAGGGGAGGGGGCCTGTTTGGAGAAGGGACAGACTGGGAAGAGCTAGGGCTGGACCAGGGACAGGAGGCCCAGCTGGAAGTAGCAGTGAGGGGGCCCAGCTCATTGTGTACCTCAGGCTACATCACCAAGGTGGCATGTGCCATACCCTACACTGCTGCCTGTAATACATGTGTGCAGCAGCCTAGGACAGGAGACAGCTACTGGCTTCTACAGAGCTAAGAGAGGGCTGGAGGAGATGGACAAGAAGGGGAGGCGGAACAGGAAATTGTGGTAGGAGGAGGAGAGAGAGACATTTGAAAGCATGACCATTATTCCCATTCCACTGTAACAAAAAGTACAGGAGAGGGGAGCAGCATTTCAGAATCACCCATTAAAAATCCCTCCCTTTGATATCCTCTGACCAACATGGCTACAACAACTCTTTTCCCTTTGTACCCCTCCCCCTCTGAACTCCCCCCCAGCTGAGACTGTCCCACGTGATGGGAAAACAAGGGTTCAGTCCTGGAACTGGATTGGGTCTTGCCAGCACTAACGGGTGTAAAAGCCTTTATGCGTTAATGACAGCAGCAGCTCTAGGACTCGGAGACATAGTACAAAATAATAGACTCACCAGAAATCTGAAACGGCCACTTCATAACTCATAGAATCTTATTTATCTATTGACGTATGGGAATAACCAATAAGAAAAACAACCCAGTGAAGTTGATACCGTGTGGGAAAGGGCTCACCTGACTTTACAAATTGGTATAATCTAATCTGGAACTTTACACAGAAAAATGCCCTAGTCGTAGCCTTATGGCTATTTGCCTGGTGTCACAACAGGGCAGAATTAAGGTGGGGTGCCTTAGCTCTGAATTTCCATCCCCTAGTATATTGCAATTGCTATTAAGTGGGTTTGGCAAAATTCATTTTCTCTATTTATTTTTTTTAATTTCAGTTGATGATATCAATATTTATTTTTAAGCCCTTTTTCAATGTCATCAGACAACAATTATGTAATTACAGTAAATGTTGAGATTCAAAAAAAAACAAATCTTTATAACTGTTCAAACACAAATAGTTAGTGTCACATGCAAAACATACAGTGTAAATATCCTTAAATCAAACTCTGCTTTCTCCAGAAGGTTAGATGGAGGCTACCAGGGTTGAACATGGCCCTACAGAGCGTGGGGAGAAAACTCCCTCTCAGCCTCTCCTCTCTCTCACCTCCCAGAGTCAGTGACTCTGATAAATCGTTCCCTGAAATCTATAGAGCCCAAGTATGTGAGCCAGTGATTAACACAGGTGCCTTGGGGGCTGCAGCACCACCCCCTGCCTGGGTGAGGGGGATGAAGAACTGTAGTAGAAACGGATTAGGCTGGGAGTGGGCACAGCTGATGTGGGACTGGGAACAAAGTTGACCAAGAGGCCAGAACTCATGGGGGGGGGGGGGGTTGGGACTAGAAGTCAACAGGACTGGGCAGAGGCACTTCTGTGTATTTTCCCCATTTACAATCCTTCCATGTATTTAATTTAGAAACTTTTCATTCACAATTAAACACATTGGAGATAAGCTGTATTGATGCATTTTCACTTACAGTGGCACAGTTTTAAATGGATGCTTATTCAGATGCATATGCAACACAAATCAGTCAATAATTGGTGTGCTTTCATTAATTAACTTGACCATGTGCTGTGCATCGCTTTTAAAAAAGAGATGGTGTGAAGGAGTGTCAAAATTTCAGGCATTAAGAAATGGAAATTAGGTGTCAGTTCACTTCTCATGCGTTTATCTCATAATTTTAATTTCAGTTTTGAATCAATGTTAATACCATGTTGTTTTAATAGCATTAGAGTCTATTTGTATAATTGTTTGCAACATTTCATTGGATATTGTGAACCTGCAGTCTTAACCTTTTATTTTGAGATTACTAAATACAATCCAGCGCACCACGCCTGAAAGTCTGCCAGGCCTGGCCGGTGACATCCTCCCTAGAGAGTAAAAACTTGACGAGCCCTTTCACCCTAAAAAGCGCTTTTGGCTCTTTGACATTGTTTTACCCATCCCATCAGAAAATGCTATAGGTAACCAGGTACTTACAGCATACCTTCACTAGGTATCGTTCTACCAGCTATGTGCCAAAATTCAAATGGTTCTGTTTCTTTCATTCAGATTTACAATTATTATATCCCATTTAAAAACTGGAACTGAAATAACCAAAGCAAGTTAAGAAGAGAGTGACATCGGACACAGGCGGGGGTAAAACAATAAAGGGAAAGAACTAACTTTTTATGCAAAAAGGAACATCCCAAACTATCAGAGCCTCAGATCCCTGTCCAACTGAATCCACCCCAGCCAGGCATATAAAGCTGGGCTCCTGAAAAATCATCAGTCCCATCTGGCAGTGAATGCTGCTTGTTCCAGATGGAGGTACGGCATGTGAATCTGGTCTACTGACATGCTGCTTTGGTACGGAAGGCACCACGGCCACAGGGAGCAGAGACATGGACTCCTACAAAACAAAATCCCAGCTACACCTCCAACATCCCCTCCCCCACCTCCGCATGGCCATTCTCAACCTACTGCGAACAGCTCCTTCCAGCCTTCAGCACTATAAATAAATAAAACACAGTGTTACAAAAGGTAGCTCCTGCCAGAGAAACCTGACCTCCTTCTGTGAGAAGGTAACTAATTTTTTGGACAAAGGAAATGCAGTAGCTCTTATCTATCTGGACGTCAGTAAGGCATTTGATACAGTTCCACGTGGGAAACTGAATGAGGAGTGCCTGTGGTACCTTAGAAACTAACAAATTTATTTGGGCACAAGCTTTCGTGGTCTAAAACCCACTTCATCGGATGCATGCAGTGGAAAATACAGTCGGAAGATAGATATATAGATAGATAGATATAGATAGATATATCTATAGATATACACACACACAGAGAACATGAAAAAAATGGTTGTTGCCATACCCACTATAACAAGAGTGATCAGTTAAGGTGAGCTATTCTCAGCAGGAGAAAAAAAAAACAAACCTTTTGTGGTGATAATCAGGATGGCCCATTTCCAGCAGTTAAATTGGAGAAGATGGGGATTAATATGAGAACTGAAAGGTCGATAAGGAATTTGTTACAGGAGAGACTACAAGGGGCCATACTTAACGGTGAGTTGTCAGGCTGGAGGGAGGTTACTAGTGGAGTTCCTCAGAGATCAGTCTTGGGACCAATCTTATTCAACGTTTTTATTAGTGACCGTGGCACAAAGAGTGGGAGTGTGACACAAAGCTGGGAGGGACTGCCAATATGGAGGAGGACCGGAATATCATCCAAGAAGATCTGCATGACCTTGAAAGATGGAGTAATAGAAATTGGATGAAAATTAATAGTACAAAATTATGCACTTAGGGACTAACGACAAGAATTTTTGCAATAAGCTGGTGACTTATCAGTTGGAAGTGACAGAGGAGGAGAAAGACCTGGGTGTATTGGTTGAGCACAGGATAATTATGAGCTGCCAATGTGATGTGGCCGTGAAATAGGTTAATGCAGTCCTAGAATGCATCAGCTGAGGTATTTCCAGTAGATACAGGGAAGGGTTAGTACTATTATACAAAGCCCTGATGAGACCTCATCTGAAATACTGTGGGCCATTCTGGTCTCCCATGTTTAAGAAGGAGGAATTCAAAGTGGAACAGGTGCAGAGAAAGGCTACTAGGATGATCTGAGGAATGGAAAATCTGCCTTACGAGAGGAGACTCAAAGAGCTCGGCTTGTTTAGCCAAACCAAAAGAAGTCTGAGGGGAGATATGATTGCTCTCTATAAATACATCAGAAGGATAAATACCAGGGAAGGAGAGGAGTTATTTAGGTTAAGCACCAATGGTGGCACTAGAAAAAATGGATACTGGCCATCAATAAGTTTAGGCTTGAAATTAGGCAAAGGTTTCTAACCATCACAGTGAAGTTGTGGAACCAAGGGAAGCAGTGGGGGCAAAAAACCTAACTGGCTTCAAGACTGAGCTCGATACCTTTCTAGAGGGATTACTAGGATGGGACTGCCTACAATGGCATGTAGTCAATCTGCAACTGCTAGCAGCAAGTATCTCCGAAGGACAGTGATGGGACACTAGATGGGCAGGGCTCTGAGTTACTACAGAGAATTCTCTCCCAGCTGTCTGGCTGCTGGGTCTTGCCCATATGCTCAGGGTCTAACTGACTGCCATATTTCGAGATGGGAAGGAATTTTGCCCAGGCTCAGAATGGCAGAGACCCTGGGGTGGGTTTTTTGCCTTCCTCTGCAGCATGGAGCATGGCATGGGTCATTTGCAGGTTTAAACTAATGTAAATGGTGGGCTTTTTGTAACTTGAAGTCTTTAAATAATGATTTGAGGACTTCATTAACTCAGCCCAAAGTTAGGGGGTCTATTACAGGAGTGGGTGAATGAGGTTCTGTGGCCTGTGATGTGCAGGTCAGACTAGATGATCATTATAGTCCCTTCTGACAGTTAAAGTCTGTGAGTCTATAAACTGTGCCTTGCGTTGCAGACACTGACGGTGATCAGGGTCCCATCGTGCTGTGCATGGCAGAGAACATGACTGAGATCAGCACCCCCATTGTGCTGGGGCTCTGCACAGACAGAGAGGGACAGTCCTTGCCCCAAAGAGATCACAATCCAAACAGACAATGGGTAGGAGGAAAACAGAGAGGGGCTGTGACTTTCCCAAGGTCACCAAGCAGGTCAGTGACAGAGCCAGGAATAGACCCCGGTAACCCCAGAGACCTGTCACCCGCAGTTTGGAAAGTTCCCCAGACCCCATTGTATTAGGCTGCAGGAAGAGGTGGTTTGTGCATGGATGCACGGGCTGTCCTGGCGGGGTAGCTCGGCTGCAGTCCCTGCACACAGCTGGGGGGTGTGTCCTGGGTCAGGAGAAGTCAGTGTCCAGTCCTGGGGGGCTGTGCTCCTGGCTCATACCTCCAGCACTCACGGCTGCCCCTCCATTACCAGCTGCACTGTTCAGCCAGCCCCAAGCCTAAGTGAGGTCACTGTTCCCGCCCCATCCCAAACCTTCGAACTGGGACATGGTGCTCCAGTGCCAGAGTGCACTAGTGTAAGTTCTGTCTACACTACGGGTTTGCACCAATGCCTAAAACACCAGTGTGGCAGAGACCTTCAGTACCCACAACAGCAGTACGGTGGCACTAGAACTGGGATCCAACGGACAGCCTGGGTGACCTCGGAAATGTCTACGTTTCTCCTCCCAACTTTAGTTTATTTACCCTGCTGCCCACTCCCTGGGGTCTCCTCTCTCTCTCTAGAGCTGCTCACCCCTAAAATCTGTGTGGGTGTTTGGGACATTCTATACCTTGGGGGAGCGTACTGTAACCCCCGTATTCTTCATTTTTATATAATCGTAATCGAACATATAAAGCATGCCTTGTAAGGTACCAGGGGAAAGGTGATGATCTGCTGAAAGTCATTTCTCTACCCATATATGTGTATCAGTAATGCATATGAAGTTATGAGAATTGTGTTGTATGGTGGTCACTAAAGGTACGCTGTAAATTGGGGAATCAGCCAGATATTAGCTCCCCAGAGGCAACGGCAAGTAAAGTAACCAACGCCCGGGCTGGGTATCAAAGAACCCATCAACAGCCATTGTCCAGCAAGGGAGCTACAATACAATGACTCACCTGCATGAGGCCATACTAGGGGAATTGCTCAACCTTGCTTGGAAAGGCTCAGCAATGCCCCACAGACATGCCTGGACTTGTGTTCTACAAGCACATGGACTTAGGGTATAAGACAGACAGAATAGACACTTACTGGGCTCTTCTCCTGCCCCACCTATGCTGCAAGCAACCAAGACCCCGAGAAGAAGAAAAGACTCCAACACAGGAGACTGGTCCAAGTTTAAGGAACAAACCTGTATATTAAGGACTACAATATCCAGTGGGGTGAAAAAAAATGCTTAATCCAGTTGCTGCCCAGTCTAATAGGACTGAGAGTTTAGACTGTGTGCTTATATTTTTTCTTTTGGTAACCACTCCGACTTGTTATGCTTTGACATATAATCACTTAAAATCTGACTTTACAGTTAATAAATCTATTTGTTTATTCTATCTGAATCATAGAATCATAGAATATCAGGGTTGGAAGGGACCCCAGAAGGTCATCTAGTCCAACCCCCTGCTCAAAGCAGGGCCAATTCCCAGTTAAATCATCCCAGCCAGGGCTTTGTCAAGCCTGACCTTAAAAACCTCTAAGGAAGGAGATTCTACCACCTCCCTAGGGAACGCATTCCAGTGTTTCACCACCCTCTTAGTGAAAAAGTTTTTCCTAATATCCAATCTAAACCTCCCCCACTGCAACTTGAGACCATTACTCCTCGTTCTGTCATCTGCTACCATTGAGAACAGTCTAGAGCCATCCTCTTTGGAACCCCCTTTCAGGTAGTTGAAAGCAGCTATCAAATCCCCCCTCATTCTTCTCTTCTGCAGGCTAAACAATCCCAGCTCCCTCAGCCTCTCCTCATAACTCATGTGTTCCAGTCCCCTAATCATTTTTGTTGCCCTTCGCTGGACTCTCTCCAATTTATCCACATCCTTCTTGAAGTGTGGGGCCCAAAACTGGACACAGTACTCCAGATGAGGCCTCACCGGTGTCGAATAGAGGGGAACGATCACATCCCTCGATCTGCTGGCAATTCCCCTACTTATACACCCCAAAATGCCATTGGCCTTCTTGGCAACAAGGGCACACTGTTGACTCATATCCAGCTTCTCGTCCACTTTCTGCAGAACTGCTGCCGAGCCATTCGGTCCCTAGTCTGCTTTGAGCAGGGGGTCCTGCTTTGAGCAGGGGGTTGGACTAGATGACCTCCTGAGGTCCCTTCCAACCCTGATATTCTATGATTCTATGGTAGGTACAAAATCACTACATACAGGAAAAAAAAAACCACCACAATGTCATGTCAGGCAATTCAGAAAAACAAAAAAAAAAACGCTATACTCCACAGCATAAAATGACACAATAGATAGCAAGAAGAAGAAAGAAGAAAGCAACACAATGCAAACTAACACACCCTAGGACAAAAGTACACAATGGAAAAGAGCTCAACTCAAACCAACAAAACAGAGGCACCAAACAAGTTGAGGCAAAACAATGCACCATAAAACTATGCAACACAGCATGGTGCGTTCACAGTTCCAAATGGCAACATGGAAAACAGCTCAGTGTAGAACACGACACAGCACAAAAGAGAATTATTTCAATGTAGGCATGGAAGGGATCTTGAGAGGTCATCTACTGAAGCCTCCTGTGATGAGGCAGGACCAAGTATTCCTAGACATTCCCAGACTGGTGTACCTCTAACCTGGTCTTCAAAACCTGCAATGAAGGAAATTCCACAATCTCCCTTGGAAGCCAATGCAATGCAAACACTCAGGCCAAAACAACGCTGTACACACACATACGCTGGGCTTGCGGTTAAGGAGAGAGGCAAGAATTGAAACAATCTGTGTTCCATTCCCAGTTTTGTCCCAAATTCTCCATGCAAACTTGAGCAAATTACTTCAGCTCTTTGAGCTTCAGTTTGCCCATCTATAAAATGGAGAGTAGGCGCCCACCATTTACCGATTTAGCCTTTGAGCTTTTTGTGGCAAGGACTCTCTGTCACTGTGGGCATGTCTACACTGCAGTTAGACACCTGCAACTGGCCCGTGCCCATTGACTTGGGCTCACACGGCTCAGGCTGTGGTGCTGTTTAATTGTGGTATAGATGTTCCGGCTTGGGCTGCAGCCCAAGGTCTGGTACCCACCCACCTCGCAGGGTCCTACAGCCTGGCTCCAGCCGGGCCCAGACATCTACACTGTAATTAAACAGCCCCTTCGTCTGAGCCCTGCGAGCCTGAGTCAGCTGACATGGGCCAGCTGTGTGTTTTTAATGGCAGTGTAGACATACCCTTGGTGTCTGTTCAGCCCCTGTCACAATGGGGACCCTGATCTTGGTCAGTGTCTGTGCAGAGTGCTACACAGCAGGGGGCCTGATGTCAGTTGGGGGCTCTGCAATTCCCGGCATTACAATATCCCTGATTTAGTCTGGGGTCCCTGCAGCATCTGGCAAAATGTGGGGGCAGGATCTCTGTGGCAAGGACTCTCAGTGGAGTGCCAGGCCCAACAGGGACACAGATCTCAGTTGAGGTCTCTGAAGTGCTCAGCACAATGGAGGCAGCAATCTGGGCAGCAGTCGTGCGCTGCCTGGCACAAGGGGAGGCCATGATCTCAGTCCAGGTCTCAGTTTTACCTGGCACAATGTGGGGCCTGATGTCAGTTGGGGTGTCCACAGCACCTGTCACAACAGTGGGGTCTGACCTCTGTTGGGGTCTCTGCAGCACCTGGCAGAACAGGGACCCAGATCTCAGTTGGGGTCTCTGCAGCTCCAGGAAGAACAAGGTCCCTGATTTTGTTTGCCATCTCTGCAGCACCTGGCACAATGGGAGCCTGATTTCACTTGGTGTCTTTGCAGGGCCTGGCACAACAGGGGCCCAGAGTTCAGTCATGGTCACTGTAGCCCCTGGCACAACAAGGTCCCTGCTCTCTGAGCGGGTCTGTGCAGTTCCTAGCATAACCAGTGCCCCAAATTTGGTTAGGGTTTGTGCAGTGCCTGGCACACTGGGGCACATAATATCAGTCAAGGCCTGAGCCACGCTCAGTACGATAAGAGCTCTGATCTCAGTCAGGCACCTGGAGAGAAAAGCGGGAAGATTTTCAAGACTTTGATATCAGTATTTCAGAACCTAGGAGAAAATGGGGCACAAAGGAAATATTTGCCAATATAAGAGAGAAGCACCAACATCTGGGGAGATTTTATGTCAACAGTTCAAGAGAAAGGAGGGGAAACTTGAGGGGATTATACAGCGATATTCAACCAACAACAGAGTGGGATGGATTCTTCTTGCCCCACACTCACATGGCCGGCAGGGAGCCCTGGGTGATGTGGCTTTCACAGGGGAAAGGAGTGGGGCTGGAGTCAGACGGTCACTGGCTGTGGGGTCTGGCAATGTGACTAGCCGGCGGTGTCTTGGGGGGGTCGGGGGGCTGCTGGGTTGGGCAGGGTGGGGGCGGGGAAGTAGCGGGGGCTGGGAAACCGAGGACTGGGCCGTCTCCATGGGGGGGGCCCTTGCTCCTCCCTCCCCTTCCTGGGCCCCCCCAGCCCAGCCCCTGTCCCGGGGCTCTGCCCCCCTCTGCCCGTTTCAGAAATCACTCCGGGGAACGATTCCCCCCTAAACCGGGACAAGTCACTGCAGGTAAAGTGGGGGGGACACCCCCCCCCAGGCGGAGATTTGAACTGGCCACGGGCGAAGTGGGGAGGAAACGGGGTCCGGGGGGGGGGGCAGAGCCCGTCTCAGGGAGGTGGGGGAAGGGGGGGGTCACCCGGGCTGCTGCCGGGAGAGAAAGGGGGCAGGGCGGGAGCGGGGGGGGCGGTAAATCCGAGGGGATCTCAGCCCCCCCCTTTCCCTCCCCGCCCCTCGGGGGGCCCCGGCTCTTCCCCCCCCCCCGGCCATGTCCGGGCTGCGCCGACATTTTCCCCCCGCCCCTTTCCCCAGGTCTCCCCCCGCCCGGCCCCACGCAGGGACCCCGGGGGGGCTGGTCCCCCCCCCCGGACACTGGGGCAGCGTCACCGGCCGGCCCCGGGGCTCGCTCCGGTACCTGGAGGCTGCAGCTCCGCAGCGGGGCGGGCGGAGCCCGGGGCGGCTCCGGCGGGAGCGGGGCCCGGGGGGTGGATGAAGGTCTCCCCGGCACAGACCCTGCGGCGCAGCCGCGGGCGAGCGCTATCTCTGCGCATGCCCGACTCTTCCCCCCCCCCTCCCCGATCTGCGCATGCCCAGAGCCGGGAGACACAAAACGCTCCTGCGGGCCAGGGAGAGGCTCTAACGGCCAAGCACGAGCCGGCCGTGTTCTCAGCCCCGTTCGCACTCCCCGCCCCGCGCCCAACGTCACTTCCGGGAGCGGTGGGTGCCGGGAGGAAGGAGGCAGGAGTCGGGGAGAACAAAGAGCCGAGGGCGCCGGGGCCCGCGGGGGCAGCTCCTGGGAGCCCGGGCGCTGCTGCTCCCCTGGGAGCCGGGGGCCGAGCGGCCGCTGCCGCTTCCCCAGCGGGCTCGGGGCGGGGGGCCCGGCCGGGGGCGCCTCCTCCGGCGAGAGACCCCCGGGCGCTGCTGGCGGCGGCGGCTGAGCGGAGACTGCAGGTGAGAGAGACCCTGGGGCCGGGCGGGTCCCGGGCTCGGCGCAGCCCCCGCCCCGGGTGTCCGGGGGCCCGGAGCTGCTAAGGCCGGAAGGGAGCCTTCTCCCAGCCAGCCTGGCCGCTGCCCCGGCCCTCTGCTGTGCCCCTTCCCCGCCCGTGCAGAGCGGGGCCAGCCCCGGGAGAGAGAGCGAGAGCCCCCAAGAATGGGATGGTGGCCGCGGCTCCCCTCCAGGGCGGTAGGGCGCTAGGGAAGAGGGTGCCAGGACAGATTTTCAGATCTCGGACCCACTGTCAAGGTTCCTCCCCCACTCTGAACTCTAGGGTACAGATGTGGGGACCCGCATGAAAGACCCCGGAAGCTTATTCTTACCAGCTTAGGTTAAAAACTTCCCCAAGGGACAAATTTTGCCTTGTCCTTGGACATTATGCTGCCACCACCAAAGTTTTTAAACAAAGAGCGGGGAAAAAGACCACTTGGAGACGTCTTTCCCCAAAATATCCCCCCAAATATCTTTCCTGCAGAGGGCTTGATAATAATCATCACCAATTGGTACAGGTGAACGCAGACCCAAACCCTTGGATCTTAAGAACAATGAAAAATCAATCAGGTTCTTAAAAGAAGAATTTTACTTAAAGAAAAGGTAAAATAGTCACCTCTGTAAAATCAGGATGGAAAATACTTTACAGTGTATTCAGATTCAAAACACTAGAGGATCCCTCTGTGGGCAAAACTTTAAAATTACAGAAAACAGGAATAAACCTTCCTCTTAACACAGGGAAAATTCAAATAAAACAAAAGATAAACGAATCCTCCTTGCCTGGCTTACCTATACTGGTTGCAATATTGGAGACTTGGATTAGGATGGGTTGGAGGAGAAGGATTTCTGTCTGGCCTCTCTCAGTCCCAAGAGAGAACCAACACCTAAACAAAGAGCACAAACAAAAGCCTTCCCCCCAGCCAAGATTTGAAAGTACCTTGTCCCCTTATTGGTCCTTTGGGTCAGGTGCCAGCCAGGTTTGCTCAGCTTCTTAACCTTTACAGGTAACAGGATGTTGCCTCTGGCCAGGAGGGATTTTATAGCATTGTATACAGAAAGATGTTCACCCTTCTGTTCATATTTATGACACCCACCCGGGCACACTCACCGCAGCAACCCTGCACAGGGTCACCTTCCTGTGAACAAGGTGAGGAGCAGAGAGAGGAAAAACCAGCCCCTGACTCTCCCTGTTCCCCCTGCTGCAGGAGTGTCCTCCATGGGGACTCTGTCAGGGGGAATTCCCCCTGCCCCCCCCCCCCCAAAAGGGGCTCCTTTGGTTCTGGTCTTTTCCAGTGTTTAATTCATACTCTGTTGCTGGGAGGGTTTGAAAATGTCTTGGTGGGTTTAGTCCTGGTTGGGAGGAGGGAGGGTGGAGGACAGGGGCAAGGTCTGTTCTGCAATATGGGGACTGAGCATGTTCCTAGCATGGCAGAATCTACGATCTCTGTCTGCAGGGAAAGAGCCTGGAGGAATTCTGATGTGAAATGAAGTAAAGCCAGTTCTGAAATCTCCACAACTGCCCTTCTCGCCCTGCCAGACTGCAGAATGACGCCCACGTCTCGCTCCAGCTCATCCTGTCCTCCCATGGGACAGGAAAGAGAAATGGCTGCTGTAGAGCCAGCTCAGGTAGGGGTTATTGGGGGGGGGGGTGTCCTGGTGGGTTCCTGCTGGAGGGAGAGGGGCAGTAAATACTGAATGGGTGGCAACTTCTGGGGAATGAGGTCTGCAGGGGGCAGGGACTACCCTGGGTGAAGAAAGGGAGGGGGACAGAGTGTGACAAACCTTTTGGGATTTGTTTAACCTGGGCCTAGATTCTAGGAACAAACGCTTGGGTGTTGGAGGAGAAAATTCTCTAATTTGTGAAACAGGAAATAGAGAAACCAACCCCCTGGGAAGGGCTGGGAAAACTGACCAGACTTCCACTGCTGAACCCTCAACCTGCAAGCCAGAGGCTGGTGTGACATGGAAAGGGGGCACCCACCAGGGAGGTGTAGGGAAGATGCCCCAGCCACTCACATCCAGCTGCTGGCAGTGAGGAGGGTTTTAGGATTCCTACCATGGGGCTGTATCAGCCTCTGGCTCGTAGGTGTGTGGCTCTCTCTTTGTGCTCTCACCGTGATGCGTCATGGCTGTTCTCAGCAGTATGGTGATAGGACTCTGCTGACTGTCTCTCTCTCAGAGCTTCCATTTGATTGGCTCCCCTCCCCCATGAATCGTGGGGCTGTGACTGGGGCAGCAGGTCCTGAGTGTTGGACTCTTGCTCTTTCAGGGGCCGGTGACCTTCGAGGAGGTGGCTGTGTATTTCACCAGGGAAGAGTGGGCTCTGCTGGACCCCGCTCAGAGAGCCCTCTACAGTGACGTCATGCAGGAGAACTATGAGAATGTGACCTCGCTTGGTAAGAATTCCCATCTCCTCCATTCTTAGAAGGGGAAATGAAAAGTTAAGGTTCATGCCACCTCTGCCCTGTTTCAACATCATCCCAACATAGAATCATAGAACTGAAAGAGACTTCAACAGGCCATCTAGTCCAGTCCCCTGCACTCAAGGCAAGACTAAGTATTATCTAGACCATCCGTGAGAGGTGTTTGACCATCCTGCTCTTAAAAATCCCCGATGCCGGAGATTCCACAACCTCCCTAGGCAATTTATTCCAGTGCTTAACCACCCTGACAGGAAGTTTTTCCTAATGTCCAACCTAAACCACCCTTGCTGCAAATTGCTTCTTGTCCTATCCTCAGAGGTTAAGAAGAACAATTTTTTGCCTTCCTCCTTGTACCACCCTTTTATGTATTTGAAAACTGTGATCATGTCCCCTCTCAGTCTTCTCTTCTGCAGACTAAACAACCCCAATTTTTTCAATCTTCCCTCATAGGTCATGTTTTCTAGACCTTTCATCATTTTTGTTTTTCTTCTCTGGATTTTCTCCAAGTTGTCCACATCTTTCCTGAAAGGTGGTGCCCAGAAGTGGACACAGTACTCCAGCTGAGGCCTAATCCGTGCGGAGTAGAGTGGATGAATTACTTCTCGTGTCTTGCTTACAGTACTCCTGCTAATACATCCCAGAATGTTTCCTTTTTTTTTTTGCAACAGCGTTACACTGTTGACTCATATTTAGCTTGTGATCCACTATAACCCCCAGATCCCTTTCCGCAGTACTCCTTCCTAGGCAGTCATTTCCCATTTTGTATGTGTGCAACTGATTGTTCCTTCCTAAGTGGAGTACTTTGCATTTGTCCTTATTGAATTTCATCCTATTTACTTCAGATCATTTCTCCAGTTTGTCCAGATCATTTTAATTCTATCCTCCAAAGCACTTGGAACCCCTCCCCGTTTGGTATCGTCCGCAAACTTTATAAGTGTACTCTCTATGCCATTATCTAAATCGTTGATGAAGATATTGAACAGAACTGGACCCAGAACTGATCCTTGCGGAACCCCATTCGTTATGCCGTTCCAGCAGGACACTGAACCACTGATAACTACTCTCTGGGAATGATTTTCCAACCAGTTATGCACCCACCTTATAGTAGCTCCATGCCAGTGACACACACACCAGTGCTCTGCCCTCCCCTGTTACAGAACGCTCTGGGAACAGAGCAGTACAGCAGAAAGTCTAACAGCTTCTCTTAGCTAAGATAATAGTCGGGTTCATCTCTATCCTAGCAAACAGACGCTTCCTACCCCTGGCCTGCACTCCCGCACTGAACTTCCTGCACGCAAGCCATCTGAGACTTGCACAGTGTTACCACCCCTTTGCCCTCAACCTGACTTTTCCTTTTGAGTCACTGCCTTCACTTACCCCTCACTAAGCCTCACAGATGACTAGACCATATGCTATCACAGTGCTGACAATCCCTATGACACAAGCACACCCTTGGGCACCTTTACTGACAAAGCCTACAACACTCAGCACGGAAATGAGGCAGAATTGGTCCCCCAAGTTTCACACGCACCTCTCTTCAGAGCACAGCCACAGCTCTGCCCAGCTGTTCCAACCAATCCCTCCTTCATCCAATGACAGCTACAGCTGACCCCGTGCACACAGCTGGAGGGCATGCAGAGAAATGTTGGGATTCCCATCTGTGAACACAACACAAACACTGACAGGTTCTCTTAGTCTTTCCTCATATCGATTATAGGTTCATAGATTTTAAGGCTGATGTGATATTAGGTCATTTACTCTGATGTCCTTTATAACACATACCATAGAATTTCCTCCCGTGACTGCCGCATTGAGCTGAATACCTGAATTCCTGTGGCCATTTGTTAAGCTTTGCTCCGCCCACACAGAACCATTCTCAGCTGCAGGGCTAAGGGTTGGGGGCAAAGTTAAGGTTGCATTGGAGGGGTGGCGTTTACATTAACTTTTCTTTTCCTGGTTTGCAGAGATTTAAGTTTAGTAACCGTCCATACGGTGCAAGGCAGGAGGCAGCACTGGGCAACCTTAACTCTGCAGTAATGTAGCTTATGAGCATTTAGTTTCCTTTTTTTTTAAAATGGACACTTTTGCCACTATAGCTGTGTCTATAATTGAGCTTTTGCCAGCAGAGCTATGTTGGATGGTGTACAAGTGTGCGTGCACTTTTTCACAGCCTTAAGCAACAGAGCTGGACTGGCAAAGCTTTTAAGAGCAAACCAGGTCAGAGTCGGCACATGGATTTTAGAGCCCTGGAAAATATGCCTCTCAACCCAGAAATGTTCGTATCAGAGGGCAAAACTTTCAAGAGGAACTCCTACAGGATGCAAGAAAAATGCACAGCACACATTGTCTGAAAGGTATCAGTGGTGGGGTCTCACTCAAACTCATGGGTGGAGCTCAGGTTCTCTTGAGCCAATGAATTAGACAAATTAGAGGATTGGGCCAAAAGAAATCTGATGAGGTTCAATAAGGATAAGTGCAGGGTCCTGCACTTAGGATGGAAGAATCCAATGCACCGCTACAGACTAGGGACCGAATGGCTAGGCAGCAGTTCTGCGGAAAAGGACCTAGGGGTGACAGTGGACAAGAAGCTGGATATGAGTCAGCAGTGTGCCCTTGTTGCCAAGAAGGCCAATGGCATTTTGGACTGTATATGTAGGGGCATAGCGAGCAGATCGAGGGACGTGATCGTTCCCCTCTATTCGACATTGGTGAGGCCTCATCTGGAGTAGTGTGTCCAGTTTTGGGCCCCAGACTACAAGAAGGATGTGGATAAATTGGAGAGAGTCCAGCAGAGGGCAACAAAAATGATTAGGGGTCTAGAACACATGACTTATGAGGAGAGGCTGAGGGAGCTGGGATTGTTTAGTCTGCAGAAGAGAAGAACGAGGGGGGATTTGATAGCTGCTTTCAACTACCTGAAAGGGGGTTCCAAAGAGGATGGCTCTAGACTGTTCTCCATGGTAGCAGATGACAGAACGAGGAGGAATGGTCTCAAGTTGCAGTGGGGGAGGTTTAGATTGGATATTAGGAAAAACTTTTTCACTAAGAGGGTGGTGAAACACTGGAATGCGTTACCTAGGGAGGTGGTAGAATCTCCTTCCTTAGAGGTTTTTAAGGTCAGGCTTGACAAAGCCCTGGCTGGAATGATTTAACTGGGAATTGGTCCTGCTTCAAGCACGGGGTTGGACTAGATGACCTTTTGGGGTCCCTTCCAACCCTGATATTCTATGATTCTATGAATTACAGTGAGGGTAGATTGCTGGAAACCCTCTGACTGTTAACAAGAGCCTTAGGCCTGGTCTACACTGCAGAGTTAAGTCAACATAACGCAGCTTACGTTGACCTAACTCTGTAAGCATCTACACTGAAAGGTAGTTGCCACCAGTGTTACTTGCCCATTACGCTGAGTTAATAACTCCACCTCCACGAGAGGCGTAGCGCTTATGTCTATGTAGTTCGGTGGACGCAGTGTCCGTGTAGACGCCGCGTTGCTTACGTCGGCGGCTGCTGCTGCTTTTAGAAACTCCCACAATGCCCCACATTGGCAGTTAAATTGGTGCAAATGCTCCTGGTGAGAATACACACCACTGACACAAGGAGTGTAGTGTGCACATGTAAAACCGATTCAGTTACTGTGGTGGCTGTATGTTGACTTAGTTCTGTAGGGTAGACTTGCCCTTAGTCTTGCTGCATTTCATGGGCCTTTCAGGCTCTCTGAGTCTACCCTTTTCCTCGTGCCAATCTGAAATTCTAACCTCTACAGTTATTAGCTTTTTCTATACCTCTTCCCCAAGGAGGCACTGGGTGCCATGTTCCAGAAAAGATAAATGCAAAGGGACTGAGATCACGTGGTGGATAATTACAACCATAGTTTCAGCCCCAGGTTTGTCCATTAGCCCTGCTCGGCACCCCTATAATAAGCAGCAAATTTCAAAAGATTCTTAGTAAGCAAGGGGAAGTTAGACCTATTCAGATAGCTGATCTTTATACAGAATGTAATGTTGAACTTTAGCTATGGTAGAACTGGTGGTCTGCTATAACAACTTCCCAAATGCATGAAGTGTGTGACAGTTGGGGGGGGCTCATTGGATAGGAGACAGTGGGAGGTTCCTTCCTTGGGAGAAGGTGATGTGGGCTAGTACATGAAAATTACTGGGACAGGAATATGGGTCTGTAGAGGCCCGGAGGGGTGGTGGTTCTGTGCCACCACCGGGCAGCCTTGACAGAGCTGCTGGCAATGCACAGCCTGGAGACCAGTCACTGCAGGAAGTGCCGCCCACACGAGAGATGACTGGCAGCTCTTCCCGTGACCTCTGATCCAGGTGTCCTGTTTAAACCTGGAAATACTGGGAAGCCCTCTGTGCAGCAAGGCAGATCCCTGACCTATTACTGAGAGAGACCACACCTTGTTTCTGGTCCCTGCCTTGTCACATTCCTCTGTGGTTCCTGGTGTTTTGAGCCAGATCCTGGCATCTAATTTTGGCTTGACCATGTAGGCCTGACCACTTACGGTTCTCACACTGGACCTCACTTTTCATGCCCCGGGTCCTGTTAGCAGTAGACACGCTCCAACCTCTGAGCTTTCCAAATGTCTCCCTGGACTTTCCAGCCCCTTGGACACTCCTCATGTTGACAGATTCGTTGCTCCCGAAGAAGCACTGCATCGCAGCTTACCAGTTACCCCTCAGATCACGACGCCATTTAACTCATGGCACTCAGACGTATTTCTAATGAAAATAAGTGAACATTTATTTAACCAAGGATAGAGATTCAAGTGGTAGCAAGTAGAAGTCTTGGGAACAAATGGTTTCACATGAAGTAAAATCATAACATGCTTTCTAGAACCTAGACTTACCTACCTAACTAGATCCTTTCATGTTATAGAGCAAAACCCATGAAAGTTCCTCCAGCATTTTACAGCCAGGTTTGGCTGTGATCTTTCTTTCATGAGACAAGTCATGCTGTCAGTTTGTTTCCATGGCAGAAGATGCAAGTTGTATCTCTGCACCCACAAATGTCCCCCCACATACCATTGTCTTCACTCGAAACAGGATCCTGCTCTTTATTTTTTCCCTGTAAATTTTCTTCACTGAAGATTTCACAATCTATTCAATTAGCATTTCGCTGAGTGTACAAACAGGCCCCCATTGTGAGACGTACAATGCCCAGTATGCACATCACCAGACAGAGAGAGAAAGGTCTGTTACCTCCTGGTTGAAAGGAACCTGTTTCAGTCTTTGTGAACATAATTTCCAGTATATATTCATAACTTCCTAAATGTTCTCCTTACACAGAAAGGGGGAAGGACTAGAGATCACCACAGGAGACGGCAGCAGTAAATCTAAGGTGATCTCAGCCCCTCCTTCCCTTTCTCTCCCCACTCCTCAGGGGTCACCTGCTCGTCTCCTCTCCCTGTAATTTCCTGGCTGCGCAGACATTTTTCCATCTGCCCCTTTTCCCAGGTCTTCCTCCTCTCTTCCCAGCCCGGTCTCATTTCTCACCCTGCCTGACAGCCTCCCGCCCAGCCACATGCAGGGCTGGTCCCCTCCCGCCCCGGATCCCCCAGTGGTGCCCCAGGGCAGAGCCTGCCCGGGCTGGGGGGTGTTGGGCTCCTGCTGGGACAGCAGCTCCGAGCCTCCCCGGGCACGGACCCCCAGGGAACAGATCCCGGCGCTGCGAGATGCCGGGTTCTCTCCCCCCCCCGCCCCGACACTGGCGTAGAGTCACTGCCCAGCCCCGCGCCCGGGGCTCGCTCCGGTATCTGGAGGCTGCAGCTCCGCAGCGGGGCGGGCGGAGCCTGGGGCGGCCCCAGGGTGGTTCTGGCAGGAGCAGGGCCCAGGGGTTAATGAAGGTCTCCCTGGCACAGACCCTTCTGTTCAGGCCGGCCCCACAGCACCAGGGAGCAGCAGCAGTGTGGCACTTGCCCAGCACCTGATCACACTCTGCCCCGCCCTTTCTCCAGGTCTCCTTCCTCCCCTCCCTCCTTTTCCTCGCAGCCCTGTGTCACTTTTCCCCTCTGCCTGGCAGCCTCCCGCCCAGCCACACGCAGGGACCCCATGGGAAACAGCAAAAGAGCTGACTGTCGGCAAACAAGGGTAAATAAAGGAATGAAATAAAAGAAATGGGTGGGGGGGAAACTGTGGACAGATCCCATCAGGTTATGGGCCCCTCTTATGCTGGGGGCTGTGGGAGAGTCTCAGTCGCCTTCAGAGTTGACTGGGTCTCCAGCGCAAGTTTCAGCCTGCTCCCCCTTTGAGCTCTAGGGATCCCACCCTCCCTCAGTGAAGGCCAGAGCCCCGAATGCTGCCAGCCCTCTCTTTGGGGCTGGAGATGCTCCATAGACTGTTCCCTTCCCAGGGTGGCCCCCCTCTGACTAGAGTAGGTCTCTCCTGTTAACTCCTGCTCCAGTCCTGGCCTGGTTTGCACATGTGGAGGGGCTGGGCCAGTCCAGACTAAAGCGGCAGTTTAACCCCTTCTGTGCCAGTGTGTGGTTTATATAGCCCTTCACAGGCAGCTAGGCCCTAGGAGCCCCATGCCTGATGTGGTGGGGTGACCCACCAGCATCATTGCCTTTCAGGGTGCTGCTCCCTCCTGCTCCCACTCCCTCCTCTCCCTGTTTACTGCCACCACAATGCCTGTCACCTTCATTTCCTGAGGGGTGACCCCAGAGGGTATGTTTTGTTATCCCCCACCGCAGGATCCATTGTGCACCCTCTGTCACTCACCTGTGTCTCAGGAGATAAGGCGGGTCATGAGGTGTGGGTGATGCTATGATGGAGATCCATCATCACTGAAGGAGTGGCAGCCTTGACCCTCCTTGAAGGTTGCCGGGATGCTGATGTACACTGGAGGAGAATGAGGGCTTGACTGAGTCCATGGACCATATGGCCCACACGGTGCCACCGTAAAACCTGCTCTGCATTCCTGCAAATTGCTGCTGGTGGCTTTGCACCCATAAGTCTCTGTAACGCTGTCTTCAGTAACCCGAGAGCAGGAGCACCAGCCTCAGGCAGACTGGTAAGAAGGACGACACAAACCCCAAATTGGTTGTGAGGTCGATATGTAGATTTCACCAACCAAGTATCAAGTGTAAACGCTTCATGCACTGTAGCAGCATGTAACATGGAATCACGGACAGTCCCCTTGGATCATCCCATAGATCTCACCACGCAGGTGAGCTCACCTTTGTGACAGATGGTCCCTTCCACCAGGGGTTCTCACCCTTTTTCTGAGGATCCCCCAACATACTATAAAAACTCCACGGCCCACATGGGCCACAATAACTAGTTTTCTGCATATAAAAGCCAGGGCTGGCATTTGGGGGTAGCAAGCAGGGCAACTGCCTGGGGTCCCATACCACTGGGGTCCCATACCACTGGGGCCTCCACAAAGCTAAATGGCTTAGGCTTTGGCTTTCGCCCCATGCGCTGGAACTTCAGCTTTCTGCCCTGGCCTCGGCAAGTCTAATGCTGGCTTTGCTTGGCAGCCCCCCCGAAACCTGCTTGCGGGCCCCCAGGGGGCTCCGGGCCCCGGTTGAGAACCACTGCCTTACACCACGAATCACAGCAATGTTCAGGTTACTGCCTGTCCCAAAGGACCAATCACTTAGGTCAATTCAATCTTAGATCTCCCAACAAAGACAAAACTTGTAGCCAGTCCTGTAATAGCCTATATTAAGATTAATTTAAAAGGAAATGAGAGTTGTTCACAAAGTTAAAGCCTTAATCATATCGATGCAGACAAGTTACAGTCTTAAATTTCAAAAGGTAATAGAAGCTTCTATAATAAGTAAGCTCTACATATTCTTTAGGACTAACCCTGGCTAAGCGGCTGGGGATCTCTAGCTTGTGCCTAGAAACTTTGCCCCCCAGAGTCCAAGCAGCATTCAGATAATCTGTTCCTTCCGTATGGGGTTTTTTAGTCCCCTTCCTGCCATGTGCTCTGAGCTGCAAACTCAGCTAATAGGAAGTCAAGAGCACAACAACAGTCTTTTGCCTTCTTTAACATCCCATAATAGTCTATCTGGTGTTGATGGACCTTTCCTGCCTGGCAGGGTGTCATGCATTCCATTGACAATCAGCACTTCACACAGGTAAAGTCTCTCTCCTGTCTGGTGATTTACAGAGCCACAGAGGCTCACGATGCAACTAGTCAGATATTAACCCAGGCAGCAACTCACAAGCATTCAATAACGTCTAAACACATTCTTACCATTCTAATACCTGTTTTAACAATACTAACACAGGTGAGCCAGACTGATTCCAGCTCTGCATTTGTCCATGTTCAATTAAGACATGGGGGCTTTTGCAAGAGCTAACATCCCATCTGCCAGTGTCACAGGCAGGATGAGCAGGGATGGTGTCTCTAGCCTCTGTTTGCCAGAAGCTGGGAATGGGTGACAGGGAATGGATCACTTGATGATGACCTGTTCTGTTCATTCCCTCTGAAGCACCTGGCATTGGCCACTGAGCTAGGTGGACCTTTGGTCTGACGCAGTGGGCCGTTCTTATGTTCACAGTATCTATCAGAAGTATCTACTCATTTGGACTCACTGGGGAGCCACAGAAAGAAACAAGGTGTGTTGAGGCAAGAAGGCCCAGTCTCAGAGCCCCCAGGGTCATGCTTGCCAAAAGCTAAAACTAGGCCCAGCCCATGAAAGGGGGCACTCCCAGGAGAGACTCTATAAAGGCTGGAGCATTAAACAACTTTATAAACCTGAGACAGCTGTCTTGGGCACGACAGGGAGAATCGCCCCAAAGTGACTTCTTTGATTCTGCTCTTCTCTGGCCTTTGGTTCATAGAATCACAGAACTGGAAGGGACCTTGAGAGGTCATCTAGTCCAGTCCCCTGAACTCAAGGCAGGACTAAGTATTATCTAGACCAGTGGTTCCCAAACTTTAACAGCCTGTGAACCCCTTTCACTAAATTGTGAAATCTTGTGAACCCCCTCCTAAAAATGAATATTTCCAGGGATTTAAGTTTAAATTTCCTCAGTATGATGGATGCGCTTGCTTTGCTCTGCATAGCTCCTGGAAGTCCAGAACCACTGGAGAAAGATAAAGTCTCAGGTCTGGTTCGGCATCAAGTCTGTTTCTGTATTTGGTTTTCAGATGTGCGTACGAGGAAAACGCTTTCTCATAAAAGTATGTTGTTGAAAATGGTAACAAAAGTGCAGCAAGTTTTTCTGCCAGAAGGGGGTACTCTTTTCTTAAACTCAGCCAAAGGTTGATCAATGATAGATTTCTGAAACTCCTTTTCCAGTTCGTAATCACAGGAGATCATTTGCGGATGATACTAAACTGGGAGGAGTGGTAGATACGCTGGAGGGCAGGGATAGGATACAGAGGGACCTAGACCAATTGGAGGATTGGGCCAAAAGAAATCTGATGAGGTTCAATAAGGATAAGTGCAGGGTCCTGCACTTAGGACGGAAGAACACAATGCACAGCTACAGACTAGGGACCGAATGGCTAGGCAGCAGTTCTGCAGAAAAGGACCTAGGGGTGACAGTGGATGAGAAGCTGGATATGAGTCAGCAGTGTGCCCTTGTTGCCAAGAAGGCCAATGGCATTTTGGGATGTATAAGTAGGGGCATAGCGAGCAGATTGAGGGACGTGATCGTCCCCCTCTACTCGACATTGGTGAGGCCTCATCTGGAGTACTGTGTCCAGTTTTGGGCCCCACACTACAAGAAGGATGTGGATAAATTGGAGAGAGTCCAGCGAAGGGCAACAAAAATGATTAGCAAAAAGAAAAGGAGTACTTGTGGCACCTTAGAGACTCACCAATTTATTTGAGCATGAGCTTTCGTGAGCTACAGCTCACTTCACAAAAGCTCATGCTCAAATAAATTGGTGAGTCTCTAAGGTGCCACAAGTACTCCTTTTCTTTTTGCGAATACAGACTAACATGGCTGTTACTCTGAAAAATGTTTAGAGGTCTGGAACACATGACTTATGAGGAGAGGCTGAGGGAACTGGGATTGTTTAGTCTGCAGAAGAGAAGAATGAGGGGGGATTTAATAGCTGCTTTCAACTACCTGAGAGGTGGTTCCAGAGAGGATGGTTCTAGACTATTCTCAGTGGTAGAAGAGGACAGGACAAGGAGTAATGGTCTCAATTTGCAGTGGAGGAGGTTTAGGTTGGATATTAGGAAAAACTTTTGCACTAGGAGGGTGGGGAAACACTGGAATGCGTTACCTAGGGAGATGGTAGAATCTCCTTCCTTAGAAGTTTTTAAGGTCAGGCTTGACAAAGCCCTGGCTGGGATGATTTAGTTGGGGTTTGGTCCTGCTTTGAGCAGGGGGTTGGACTAGATGACCTCCTGAGGTCCCTTCCAACCCTGATATTCTATGATTCTATGAGATTGTTAGGGGTCTTATTCCTTCACTCACTTCCTTCCCTGGTCCTTCTCGCATGAACAGAGAGCAAGAATACCCAAAGTCCAAAGGTGCAGACAATTAGATATTTATTGGGGAGAACTTCCAGCGAGCATGATTCCAGTTTCCTTCCTTAGTGTCCCCCTTCCCAGCTCTGACACCACAGAGCCTTATTTGTGTCCCTGTTCCCATTCCTGCCCTTAGCCAAACATGATTCCAGTTTCCCCACCCCCATTCCCTGCTCCCATTCCCCCCCTTACTTCCTGATTGACTACAGACTATATAGTAAAATCTGAATTTTACAAAAGTTTTACAAAAGACCCCCCCTCAGTCAGCTCAAACTCAGCTGTTTCTCCTCAAAAAGTCTGTCTTCAGTCTCGTGAAAGAGGTTAAATCACTACCTGCCCCTTTCAGCATAGGGCAAAGCTTCAAAAGCTGGAGAACTGCATAACTAACCTTGAGATTTCATCACCCCATAGTGACACCATCTTGCACAGGGAACCCATCCCTCAGCCCTCCCCAGTATCATTTGGCCCATCTCAGCATCATAGTCTGTGAAGTATTCATGCTTTCAAGGGCTGTCTCAAATATAGAGATAACAGTCATAACTAGGGCTACTGTTTGCTGGCAATGAAAACATAGTAATTGACAAACATGAGCAATATATAATCCTTTACAGCATGAAAATTCATTGGGGGGAGACGGCAGGAGCCAGCTGTGTGTGGGAGGTGGGGCCCAGACACTGGGCATAGAGAGCCTAGAGCCAGCTGTGTGCTGGGGAGACAGGGCACGAACCACCTGTGTGCAGGGAGATGAGCAGGGGAGAGGTGCTGTGGACACAACTGAGAGGAGGTGCGAGTGCCATCTGCTCCGCAGTATGATGAGGGAGCCCGGCATCCCACTGCCAAGTGCCCTCCTTGCTCAGAGGAAGCTCCAGTGGTTTAGCTGAGCCCAGATTTGTATGAGGAGGGAAGAAATTGGCAGCAAGTCTCAATAGCAGCCAGCCCCCAGCCTCTGCCCTCTGCCCCGGGGGGGAGTCAGGTGTCTCCAGCCAGAAATCGGGAGGGGGGCAGCACACGGTGTCCCTTGCCCACACATCACCTCTGCCCTGCACTGTGGGGATGAGTCAGGTGTCTCTGGGCAGAAATCTGGGGGGTTGTGATCTTGCATGCCACACCTACCCTCTGTTCAGCAATTCCGGATATGAACGGTGATTCCAGAAATGAAGAGTGTCAAGGTTCCTTCCCCACTCTGAACTCTAGGGTACAGATGTGGGGACCTGCATGAAAACCTCCTAAGGTTACTTTTACCAGCTTAGGTTAAAACTTTCCCAAGGTACAAACTATTTTACCCTTTGCCCTTGGACTTTCGCTGCCACCACCAAATGTCTAACCGGGTTTATTATTGGGAAAGAGCCGTTTGGAAACGTCTTTCCCCCCAAAATCCTCACCAAAACCTTGCACCCCCCTTCCTGGGGAAGGTATGATAAAAATCATCACCAATTTGCATAGGTGGCCACAGACCCAAACCCTTGGATCTTAAGGACAATGAAAAAGCATTCAGTTTCTGAAAAGAAGAATTTTAATAGGAGTAAAAAGAATCACCTCTGTAAAATCAGGATGGTAAATACCTTACAGGGTAATCAGATTCAAAACATAGAGAATCCCTCTAGGCAAAACCTTAGTTACAAAAAGACACAAAGACCAGAATATCCATTCCTTTCAGCACAGCTTATTTCCTCAGCCATTTAAAGAAATCATAATCTAAAGCATATCTAGCTAGATTACTTGCTAAATTCTAAGACTCCATTCCTGTTCTGTCCCTGGCAAAAAGCATCACGCAGACAGACAGAGAGGCTTTGTGTCTCCCTCCCCCCAGCTTTTGAAAGTATCTTGTCTCCTCATTGGTCATTTTGGTCAGGTGCCAGCGAGGTTATCCTAGCTTCTTAACCCTTTACAGGTGAAAGGATTTTTTCCTCTGGCCAGGAGGGATTTTAAAGGTGTTTACCCTTCCATTTATATTTATGACAATGAGTAATGTCAGGAAAAAAAGTGCAGTAATAGCGGTAATTTCTAGAAAACACTGGCCCTAGTCATAACATTAAATACGATAGTCTCAAGATATAAGCTGTGTTCATCAGATCTGGCACTCTGCCTTCACATAGTTCACTCGGCTGGTGGGTTCTACCCCTTCCCCCATTCTGTGTCTGCCTTGTCTATTGAGACTGTAAATTCTTCAGGGCATGGGCCATCTAATATTCTGGGTTTGTATGGTGCCTTCCACAACGGGCTGTTAGTTGGTCTTTAGGCACTAAGGTAATGAATATGATTTATAATAATAATAACTCTCCTGACACTTTGAGCCAAGGAAGCTGGCCTTGGGATGTTACTAATTAAAAATGAGCTGGGCTTAAAGTCATGGAATATTCCGTGTGACAAGTATCCCACAAATTCCACTGACCTCCCTTGTTTTCTTTGCCTTGAGCAGGGTTTCCAGTTTCCAAACCTGATGTGATCTTGCAGCTGGAACGAGGGGAAGACCCGTGGTTCCCAGACCCCCATGGCTCTGAGAAAGAAGTGCTCCCAAGAGTTGCCTGCACAAGTAAGAAATTGGTTAAACAAACTCAAAAACTGTCCATGAATACAGGAAACATTTGGGATATCCTACAAAAACCTTGTGAGCTCTCCAAGTTGAGGATTGTTCCCTGCAGATGTAGGATCATTAGGCGGATGTCACTCATGGCTTCCCAGCTACCCTGACTGACAACTGGCAGCAGGTGCCTCCCCAATCTCGCTTTCCCATGAGAGTTCTGGTGAGATGTGGACCCAGAACTGATCCCTTACTCTCTCTCCTCTGGGGAAGGGTTTGGGGAAAATCAGCTCCTGATAGGTTTGATCTCTCCCACACATATTTTGGTTTGTTCATCCCTTTTTCCATTCTTCTCTCTGAGATTTCCTTTCTCTCTGGCGCAGGAAGTGATCTATTTGTGGATTCTCTCTGTCTCCCATCAGGAGTTGGGCTGGCGAGTGAGAACGAGGAGAAACCCCAGCAGGAAGATTCTGAGGAAGTAGAATCCCATGGGACGTTATCAGGAAGATCCAAAGGGAATGATTCCGGGAGTTGTGCACTCCCAGAAGAAGAAAAAGCCTGTGAGAGTCAGCAAAGGCCAGAGGAAAACTTCAGTAGCCACTCAGATCTTGTTACATGTGAGAGAATCAACTTGGAAGAGACATGCTACATATGCCATGAGTGCGGGAAAATCTTCAATCAGAGCTTTGCCCTTACCTCACATCAGAGAATCCACACTGGACAGACGTCCTACACATGCTCTGAGTGCGGGAAAAGCTTTAGTTGGCACTCACACCTTAGCATACATTGTAGAATCCACACACGAGAGAAACCCTACACGTGCGCTGAGTGCGGGAAAAGCTTCAATCAGAGCTCAAACCTTATCACACATCAGAGAATCCACACTGGAGAGATGCCCTACACGTGCTCTGAGTGCGGGAAATGCTTCAGTCGGAGGTCTGCCCTTATCACACATCGGAGAATCCACACAGGAGAGACGCCATACACATGCTCTGAGTGTGGGAAAAGCTTCAGTTATAGCTCAAGGCTTATCATACATCAGCGAATCCACAGCGGAGAGACGCCCTACACATGCTCTGAGTGTGGGAAAAGCTTCAGTCAGAGCTCAAGACTTCTCACGCATCAGAGAATCCACACTAGAGAGATGCCCTACACATGCTCTGAGTGCGGGAAAAGCTTCAGTTATAGCTCAAGGCTTATCATACATCAGAGAATCCACAGCGGAGAGACGCCCTACACATGCTCTGAGTGTGGGAAAAGCTTCAGTCAGAGCTCTCGGCTTATCACGCATCAGAGAATCCACAGTGGAGAGAGGCCCTACACATGCTCTGAGTGCGGGAAAAGCTTCAATCAGAGATCACACCTTATCACACATCAGAGAATCCACACAGGAGAGACACCCTACATGTGCTCTGAGTGCGGGAAAACCTTTAGTTGGCACTCGCACCTTAGCGTGCATCGTAGAATCCACACCGGAGAGAAACCCTACACGTGCTCTGAGTGTGGGAAACACTTCAGTTATAGCTCAGCTCTTACCACCCATCAGAGAATCCACAGTGGAGAGACGCCCTACACATGCTCTGAGTGTGGGAAAAGCTTCAGTTATAGCTCAGCCCTTACCACACATCAGCGAATCCACAGTGGAGAGAGGCCCTACACATGCTCTGACTGTGGGAAATGCTTTAATCGGAGCTCAAACCTTATCAGACATAGGACGATCCACACAGACGAGAAACCTTATGGATGCTCTGAGTGTGGGAAACGTTTCAGTTGGAGCTCCAGCCTTATTAAACATCAGAAAATCCACATGGGAGAGAACTGTAATAAATGCCTTGATTAGGGCTGGCTAAATATATATATATATATATTTAAATGACATTTGCTAATTCCCACATAGTGATCTTTGCACCATCTTCACTGTGGTCTCTCAGCTCCCCAAGATGAGTTGCCTGCTTCTGCCTTTTGCAGCCAACCCTTCGTTGGGGTCAGTCCTGTGATCTTTTCTATCAAATTCTTACCTTTTGAGTCGCAGGAGTGTGTGTCCCTCCTGCCAGGAATGTTCTTGAGCACCAGGTGGGAGAGAGAGGTTTGATCCCAACAAGCTACACTGAGGCAAAAACTACCTGTGCCTTACATCCACTAGGACTGTACATGGCATTGGCTGCTCAAGTTAGTGATCTTGGTGTAAAAAGACAATTACAGTTGTAGAGCCAATGCAGCCCATGTGCAGTGGTTGCATTAGCTTTCCCCTTGACCTGACCTAAACGCCATCACTTTTCCTAGTCTAAACAAACCCTGAATATCATGGTTATACTGTTCCCCCATTTCAAAGCAATTGTTAGTCATCAAGTTTCCCCTTCAGAAACAAATTGTTTCATTTGCAGTTGCTCGGATGTTGCTTCAGGTTGTGCTGGAGAGCAGATTTTTTTACTACCATTTTCCTCACTTAAAATATATTGAACTATAACAAAGATCAGGAACAGGGCAGGGATAGGGGAAAATGTCATTTCACCCTCTGTAACAACAGAAGAACATAAGACCAGTCATACTGGGTGAGACCAAAGATCCATCCAGCCCAGTATCCTGTGTGCCAACAGTGACCCATGCCAGGTGCCCCAGAGGGAGTGAACCGAACAGGTAATGATCAAGTGATCTCTCTCCTGCCATCTATTTCCACCCTTTGACAAACAGAGGCTAGGGACACCATTCCTTACCCATCCTGGCTAATAGCCATTAATGGACTTAACCTCCATGAATTTATCCAGTTCTCTTTTCAACCCTGTTATCATCCTAGACTTCACAACCTCCTCAGGCAAGGAGTTCCACAGGTTGACTGTGCGCTGTGTGAAGAACTTCCTTTTGTTTGTTTTAAACCTGCTGCCCATTAATTTCATTCGGTGGCTCCTCGTTGTTTTATTATGGGAAAAAGTAAATAACTTTTCCTTATTCACTTTCTCCACACCACTCATGATTTTATAGACCTCTATCATATCCCCCCTTCGTCTCCTCTTTTCCAAGCTGAAAAGTCCTAGTCTCTTTAATCTCTCCTCATATGAGACCTGTTCCAACCCCCTAATCATTTTATTTGCCCTTCTCTGAACCTTTTCTAATGCCAGTATATCTTTTTTGAGATGAGGAGACCACATCTGTACACAGTATTCAAGATGTGGGCCTACCATGGATTTGTGTAAGGGCAATAAGATATTCTCCATCTTATTCTCTATCCCTTTTAAAATGATTCCTAAGATTCTGTTCACTTTTTTGATAGGGTAAATCAAAGGGATTCCCTTATTCCACGTCACCATCCCAATCCCCTTGTTGTTCAGTTAGTTAAGTCAATATTTTTTTCTAAAGGTCTGGGAATAGGATTCACTAGTAAATGACTTGTAAATAAGCAAAGTACACATACATTCGCTCCCAAAGCAGTTGTGGCCCAGGCCCTGCAGCAGGTTGCTCCTGAAGATATCTCTTTCCTAATCAGGTGCATGTTGCCTATTATTTGTGAAATGCAGTCCCTAGCTAGGTAGAGATGGGGAAAATGGAAGTGACATTGCTGTTCAGCTCACCCCTGGGAGATGCTGCAAATGTGTAGAAAATGAAATCCGTGTTGAATGTGATAGAGCTGCAGAAAGATACCTATTTCTAATAGATTCCTGACTTTTGGTGTCTTACAGGGATTTTAAGACACACCTGAATTTAGTCCCTAATTTAAATCTGCACCACCAGATTAAAGAAATAAAAGTGCATATTTGGGGGAGTTATACCTCACTATCGCTACTGATATGTTGTGTGGTTGGTGAAGAATTCTATGCCAGAGAAGTGTAAAATTGCTTGAAGGAAGGTCAACGATTTGACAAGAACTCAGGTAGAAATGGCAGGTATGAGTGGTTGATTTTCACCACAGAGATGGATGCTCTAGTGACCTGTGGCCTAGGTAAACTATTTTTAGAACGCTGCTCCCTAGTTAAGTGGCATTGATCACACTCCTAAAGGATGCCATCATTAAATTGTGAACAACTATCTTTTACCATTTGGCTCCAAAGTTTCATGAAGCACAGAGAGAAATGATGATACTAAACTGGGAGGAGTGGTAGATACGCTGGAGGGGAGGGATAGGATACAGAAAGACCTAGACAAATTGGAGGATTGGGCCAAAAGAAGTCTGATGAGGTTCAATAAGGATAAGTGCAGGGTCCTGCACTTAGGACGGAAGAACCCAATGCACAGCTACAGACTAGGGACCGAATGGCTAGGCAGCAGTTCTGCGGAAAAGGACCTAGGGGTGACAGTGGACGAGAAGCTGGATATGAGTCAGCAGTGTGCCCTTGTTGCCAAGAAGGCCAATGGCATTTTGGGATGTATAAGTAGGGGCATAGCGAGCAGATCGAGGGACGTGATCGTTCCCCTCTATTCGACATTGGTGAGGCCTCATCTGGAGTACTGTGTCCAGTTTTGGGCCCCACACTTCAAGAAGGATGTGGATAAATTGGAGAGAGTCCAGCGAAGGGCAACAAAAATGATTAGGGGACTGGAACACATGAGTTATGAGGAGAGGCTGAGGGAGCTGGGATTGTTTAGCCTGCAGAAGAGAAGAATGAGGGGGGATTTGATAGCTGCTTTCAACTACCTGAAAGGGGGTTCCAAAGAGGATGGTTCTAGACTGTTCTCAATGGTAGCAGATGACAGAACGAGGAGTAATGGTCTCAAGTTGCAGTGGGGGAGGTTTAGATTGGATATTAGGAAAAACTTTTTCACTAAGAGGGTGGTGAAACACTGGAATGTGTTACCTAGGGAGGTGGTTGAATCTCCTTCCTTAGAGGTTTTTAAGGTCAGGCTTGACAAAGCCCAGGCTGGGATGATTTAACTGGGAATTGGTCCTGCTTTGAGCAGGGGGTTGGACTAGATGACCTTCTGGGATCCCTTCCAACCCTGATATTCTATGAAATAGCTGATTCCTTCAGAGCCATTCCATGCCTATGAGTCCCAATCTGGCTGCCTTGTTGGACAAGAAGCACTTCCATGCTGGGCAAATGATGGTAGCCAATGAGGGAATGTATCAGATTCCAAGTTCAGACTGTAGGATACATGAATGCTGAGTCCAGAGTCTGTGTTTTGGTCTCTTAGCCCTGGTCTACGCTACAGGGTTAGGTCAAATTTAGCCGGTTTAGATCGATTTTATAATGAATGCGTGTACATAAGCAAACCCGTTCCATCGACCTAAAGGGCTCTTAAAATCGACTTCTGTACTCCTCCCCGGTGAGGGGAGTAGCACTAAAATCAACCTTCCTGGGTTGAATTTGGAGTAGTTCAGAAACAAATTGATGTTATTGGCCTCCGGGAGCTATCCCAGAATGCTCCAATATGACCACTCTGGACAGCACTTTCAACTCCGATGCACTAGCCAGGTACACAGGAAAAGCCCCAGAAACTTTTGAATTTCATTTCCTGTTTGTTCAGAGTCGCAAGCTCAGCAGCACAGGTGACCATGCAGTCCCCCCAGAATCATAAATGAGCGCCAGCATGGAGTGAACGGGAGACACTGGATCGATTGCTGTATGGGAAGAAGAATCTGTGGAGGCAGAACTCCGATCAAAAAGAAGAAATGCAGATATACATGCCAAAATCGCACAGGGCATGATGGACAGAGGCTAAAACGGACACACAGCAGTGCCCCGTGAAAGTCAAGGAGCTCAGGCAAGCCTACCAAAAAACAAAGGAGGCAAACAGTCACTCTGGGTCAGAGCCCCAGACATGCTGCTTCTGTGATCAGCTGCATGGCATTCTAGGGGGGACCCTACCACTACCCCACCACTGTCCATGGACAGCTGCAAGCGGGGAGTCTCACACAACAGGGAGGAGGATTTTGTGGATGAGGGGGAGGAAGAGAATGAGCAGCAGGCACGTGGTGAATCCGTTCTTCCCAGCAGCCAGGACCTTTTCATCACCCTGGAGCCAATACCCTCCCAAGGTGGGATCCCCGACCCTGAAGCTGGAAAAGGCAGCTCTGGTGAGTGCACATTTGTAACTACAGTACAGGGTTTAAAAGCAATAGTGTTTAATGTCTGATTTGCCCTGAAGACTTGGGATGCATTCGTGGCCAGTACAACTACTGGAAAAGTCTGTTAACATGTCTGGGGATGGAGCAGGAATGCTCCAGGGACGTCTCCATGAAGCTCTCCTGGAGGTACTCTGAAAGCCTTTGCAGAAGGTTTCTGCCTTATTTCGTCCTCCATGGTAGGACACTTTAACACACAAAGACAGTAGCAAGTAGTCTGGAATCATTGCAGCACAAAGCATGGCAGCGAATGGTCCTGGGTTTTGGTCACATTCAAGCAACATTTGGTCTTTATCTTTCTGTGTTAGCCTCAGGAGAGTGATATCATTCATGGTCACCTGGTTGAAATAGGGGAATTTTTGTAAGGGAACAATAAAAGGACCCCATTCATGCTGGGCTGTTTGCACTTGGCTAAAAGGGATCATCCCAGAGAATAGCCACGCGGTGGGGGGAAGGGTGAAGGGATCATCTCAAATAGCCATGTGGAGGGGTGGGGGGAGGTCTGTGCTGCACATCTACCTGAAAACCGCAGCCCCACCTTTTAAATGGCAAACCAAACCGGCATTGCATGCTATGGGAAAGGAGGACGCTGCAGTTTGAAAATATTCCCACACATTATGAAAGTGTTAGAAGCCAAACCCGCGTACCCTTTGGCTTACCATGACTGCCTGGAAACCGAATTCTGTTGCCCAGCCATGTGTGATGTGTCACCATACCGGCAGGCATTCAATATAAAAGGCAAAAAGCGACCTTGTACCTAAAGCACATGTGCTGTCTGCTGTGAATTGCTTGATTCACTGTGAAAGAGTCTCTCTTTTGTTCTCAGAAATGTATCTTCTTAAATTTTACTCTCCCTTTTTATCCCCCTGCAGGTGCAAATGTTTCTATGCTCCCCCAACATATCCGTCCCTGAGGTTATCGCAGATTAGAAGGCAAAAATAAAACCACATTCATGTTGACATGTTTTCCAAGCTCATGCAGTCCTCCCGCACTGATAGGGCACAGCTGAATACATGGAGGCATTCAGTGGCAGAGTCAAGGAAAGTATTATGTGAGCGCAATGAGAAGAGGCAGGATGCAATGCTGAGGCTAATGGGGGAGCAAACAGAGATGCTCAGGTGTCTGGTGGAGCTTCAGGAACGCCAAAAGAGCACAGACTGCCGCTGCATACACTGTACAACCGCCTGCCCTCCTCCCCAAGTTCCATATCCTCCTCACCCAGACACCCAAGAATGTGGGTGGGGGGAGGCTCCAGGCACTCAGCCACTCCACTCCACAGGATTGCCCAAGCAACAGAAGGCTGTCATTCAAACAGTTTTGATTTGTAGTGTGGCTACAATAAGCAATGTGCCCTTGTCCTTCCCTCCTCCCCTACCCCACCCGGGCTACCTTATCAGTTATCTCCCTTTTTTTTAATTAATAAAGGAAGAGTGCATGGTTTCAAAACAAGAGTGACTATTTCCGTTGCCAGCTGTGATTGAAATGGGGAGGGTGGTTGGCTTACAGGGGATTAAAATCAACAAAGAGGGCGGGTTTGCATCAAGGAGAAACACACACAACTGTCACACAGTAGCCTGGCCAGTCATGAAACTGGTTTTCAAATCCTCTCTGATGCGCAGCGTGCCTACCTGTGCTCTTCTAATTGCCCTAGTGTGGCTGTTCAAAATTGGCAGCCAGAAGATTTGCCTCAACCTCCCATCCCGCCATAAACATCTCCCCCTTATTCTCAGAGATATTATGAGGCACACAGCAAGCAGTAATAACAATGGGAATATTGGTAGCGCTGAGGTCTAACCTAGTCAGCAAACAGCGCCAGTGAGCTTTTAAATGTCCAAAGGCACATTCTACCATCATTCTGCACATGCTCAGCCTATAGTTGAACTGCTCCTTACTACTGTCCAGGCTGCCTGTGTATGGCTTCATGAGCCATGGGAGCAAGGGGTAGGCTGGGTCTCCAAGGATAACTTAGCATTTCAACATCCCTAACAGTAATTTTCTGGTCTGGGAACTAAGTCCCTTCTTGCAGCTGCTCAAACAGCCCAGAGTTCCTAAAGATGCGAGCGTCATGCACCTTTCCCGGCCATCCCATGTTGATCTTGGTGAAATGTCCCTTGTGATCCACCAGTGCTTGCATCACCATTGAGAAGTACCCCTTGCGGTTTATGTAGTGGTTGGCAAGGTGGTCTGGTGCCAAGATAGGAATATGCGTTCCGTCTGTCGCCCCACCACAGTTAGGGAAACCCATTGCAGCAAAGTTATCCATTATGACCTGCACAGATTGCATTGGCTACTTGAATCACAGAAGTCCCCACAGTAGATTTGCCCACTCCAAATTGATTCCTGACTGTCAGGCGTTGCAACCTTCTACAGGGCTATAGCCACTCTCTTCTCAACTGCCAGGACAGCTCTCATCTTGATATTCCTGCACTTCAGGGTGGGGGGAAGCAACTCACAGAGTTCCAGGGAAGTGGCCTTACACATGCAAAAATTTTGCAGCCACTGGGGATCATCCCATACCTGCAAGACTATGAGGTCCCACCAGTCTGTGCTTGTTTGCTGGGCCCAGAATCAGCGTTCCACTGTATCAACCAGCCCCACTGCTGCCATGATGTCCCAATTGCACACCCCATGCTTTCAGGAATGTCTGTGTCCATGTCCTCCTCACAATCATCCTCATGCTTCTGTCTCAGCCAGGTTCTGCACATACTGCAGAATAATGCACGAGGTATTTACAATGCTCGCAACAGCAGTGGTGAGCTTAGCAGGCTCCATGCTTGCCGTGCTATGAAGTCTGCATGGGCAACCCGGGAAAAAAGGCACAATGTGATTGTCTGCAGTTGCTTTCACAGAGAGAAGGAAGACTGGCGACATGTACCCAAAACCACCCGCGACAATATTTTTGCCCCATCAGGCATTGGGAGCTTAACCTAGAATTGCAATGGGCAGCGGAGACTGAGGGAACTGTGGGATAGTTTCCCACAGTGCACCGCTCCGTGCATCGATGCTAGCCATGATAGTGAGGATGCACTCCTCCAACTTAATGCGCTTAGTGGGGACATACACAATTCACTGTATAAAATCGGTTTCTAAAAATCAACTTCTATAAAATCAACCTAATTTCATAGTGTAGACATACCCTTAGTTTTGCTCTTGAGTTTCATGCATGAGTATCACTTCTCTGCCTCCTGCTTCTTTGAAAGATTAGAAAGTGTGAAAATAGAGCACAGGTGATATTTCTCATCATGCAATCTGCCCACGTAGTGTGATGACCCAGAGAGAAATGAACTCACAGAAATGGAAGGCTCCTAGGTTATTGTAGAATGTGACTTCACACAAAGCTCAGTGGGTGGAAATGGGAATTAAGAGAAAACTGCCTATAGGTTTATATTTTGTAATCTTTGAATAAGTTGTGTGACAGGGTCAGGCCAGATGGCTATAGGAGAGGAATTTTTTTTTTGAAGCAAAAAGGATGTTTTTATTTGCATAACACACTTACAAAGTAAAAACAACAGCATATGCAATGTATAACACAGCAGCAAATCAAAATTATTTTCTCATTAGCTTCAGGGGAGGGAAGTGTTCAAGCTTGCCCAGGCCCAGAGCGGGGGGCTTCCTCGACTCTCATAGTGTTCCATCCTTCCAAGTTACCTGGTGGCCCAGAGCGAGGGGGCTTCATCGACTCTCAAGGTCTGCCATCCTCTCAAGTTACCTGGCGCCATGCTCAGTGTCACCAACAATTCACTCCTCTGAAAGCACCCAACAAGAGGGGCAGGCTGTGGGGTGGACAACCCGGGGGGGGAGGCACGTGCA
Source organism: Lepidochelys kempii (assembly GCF_965140285.1). Classification (NCBI taxonomy): domain Eukaryota; kingdom Metazoa; phylum Chordata; order Testudines; family Cheloniidae; genus Lepidochelys; species Lepidochelys kempii. Next base: position 5,452,839 of record NC_136407.1, read on the forward strand.
TCCGCGTGTGAAAGGACCCCTCTAAGATGGTGGTGTCTGTAGCAGCAAAGGCTGGGGCTGGGGTCCCTTACTCTCTGCCCCAATCAAAGGGTCAAACAAAGGGAACCAGATGGGGACACCGAGCAGAGAACCTCGGACAGCGCCCACCGCTCTTCAAAAGCATCAAAGGAGTCGGTGGACACCGCCCAGAGGACCTCCGCCCGGATATGTGAACGGACCAAGGATCAGAAAATGGCCCCACAGTCAAAGGAAACTCCATCGGCCAACCTCTTCTCGTTGGTTTTACAGATGGCCGTTTTAGCCAGGGCCAGGAGGAGGTTAACTAGGAGATCTCGCGACTTTGTGAGGCCACGGATGGGGAGTGCATAATAAAAAGGTGAGGGAAAAAATGCAACCAAAAACGTAATAGAAGATTTGTGAGGAGCCAAAACAGGGGCTGCAGCCTGGTGCACTCCAAATATACATGCTGCAGGGTTTCCTTCACACCGCAAAAAGGACAAGTATCTGGGATGGGGGTGAACCGCACCAAGTACGTGCCCATGCTCACAGCTCCGTGAAGGAGCTGCCAACTGATGTCCCTGATGGGCCTCGGAACCAAGGTGGAATATAGGCTGGCCCACTGGGGCTGCTCACCCTCCAAAGGTGGCAAAAGGTCTCGCCACTTTGTGTCGGAGCAGGACACTAGGGTGAGGGTGTGGGGGGAGTGGACCACGAGCGTGTATAGATGTTTCCTTGGCGCGGTTTGGAAGCATACCGGCTGCAGTTCATGCGGCCGGCGCACAGTAAAGGGGTGAGGGGGTTGATTGAGTCTATGGGGCAGGGGTCCAATTAAGAGGTCCGGCGGGCCTGGGGTAGAGGGTGGGCGGGGCGTGCCCTCAAACAGGACCCTGTTGAGGCAAGCTCGAGCAGCGGGCGGCAAAGCAGCCTTCACCTCCTGAAGTACGCGTCGGGAGGTACGAGGTCTGGAGAGCCCCATGCGCCGAGCGAGCATCAGGGGATCCAGCCAGTCTCCCTGGTCGTAGTCCAGGAGGTCTCTGATTCTCGTGACTTCTGCCAGGATCAAGCTCTGGTGCACCGAGTGGGACTCCGCCACCTGCACACGGAGCTGGGGGTTGTGTAGCAGGGGCTCCGCGAGGAGATCAGCCCCCTCGGTGGCCGCCACGGACCTGGTCATTAAAAACAGTTTCCAAGTCCGGAGGAGGTCCTGGTAGAAGACAAGCAGCCCGGAAAGGTCTTGCGGAAGACCTCCCGGATGGAGATGAAAGAGCTGCCGGTCATATCGGAGCCCTCGGACGCGGCGCAGGAAGGCGTACACCAGTATACTCCATGCCGAACTGCCTGCACCATAGAGGAACTTCTGTAGGGCCTGGAGGTGGAAGACGCAGACCTGAGTGTGCAGACATTTCAGGCCCTGTCCTCCTTCCTTCAGGGGTAGATGAAGAACCCCTGAAGGGGCCCAGTGCGTTCCTGACCAAAAGAACCCCAGAATCGATGTCCGGAGGTTGGTCAGGAAACCCAGGGCTGGGACCAGGGTGTTGAGCCGGTACCAGAGCATGGACAGGACTAGTTGATTAAGCACCAATGCTCTCTCTCGGAGGGAGAGACATCGGAGTAGTCCTGTCCATTTCTGGAGCTGCTCTATCACCCCGCCCTCTAAATTTTCCCAGTTCTCCGGCAGAGAGGGATGTGTGGCAGAAAGGTAAATGCCGAGGCAGAGCAGCGGACCCGCGCTCCACCGGATGGTCTGAAGCGTGGGTGGGAGGGAGCTCGCCTGCCGCCAGTCTCCTACTGCCAAGCCAGAGCTCTTGACCCAGTTGACTCGGGTGGAGGAGGCTGCCGAATAGATGGCCTGGCAAGCCTCCACCCGTGCCAAGTCACCCCGGTCCTGGATCACGAGGAGCGTATACTGACAGCACCAGCTGCAGCTCCGGCTCCTGCAGCACCAACCCTGTCAACCTCCTGCGGAGGAGACAGAGGAAGGACTCGATCGCCAGAGCATACAGCTGGCCCAAGAGGGGGCACCCCTACCGTACTCCTCGCCTGAAGCTGACCAGTTCGGTCAGAGTCCAGTTGAGCTTAACCAGACACTCTGCGGAAGCGTACAACACCCGGAGAAAACCCACAAACTGGGGTCCGAAGCCAAACGCCTGCAGAGTGCTCAGGAGGTACCCGTGGTCCACCCTATTGAATGCCTTCTCCTGATCTAGGGACAGGAGGGTGAACAACAGACCGTCTCTACGCCCAAGTTCCAAAAGGTCCCAAACCAGAAATAGGTTATCAAAGATACTGCGGTCCAGGATGGTGTAAGTCTGGTCTGGGTGGATCACGTCCGCCAGCACAGACCCTAGCCACAGCGAGATTGCTTTCGCTACGATTTTGTAGTCCGTGCTGAGGAGCGAGATGGGACGCCAATTTCATAAATCTTGGAGGTCCCCCTTCTTCGGCAATAAAGCGAGCACAGCTCGCCTGCATGAAAGAGGGAGGACCCTGCTCTGCAGAGACTCGGCCCAGACGGTGACTAAGTCTGGGCCGAGGATATCCCAAAACACGCGGTAGAACTCCACGGTCAGCCCGTCAATGCCTGGAGACTTATTAGTGGGCATACGACGGAGGGCTTCTGAGAACTCGGCCAGGGTGAGAGACAACTCTAGCTGGTCTCGGTCGCTTGCGCTGACCATAGGGAGCTCCTCCCAGAGCACTCTGCAAGCGCCAGGGTTGGTCGGATCCGTGGAGAAAAGACTTGCGTAGAAGGCTCGGGCCCTCCTGCACATCTCCACCGGTTCTGTGAGAGGGGTGCCGTCCTCTGCCAGGAGGCAGGTGACGTGTTTCTTGGCCCTCCTCATTTTCTCCAGGGCATAGAAGAAGCGGGAGCTGCGATCCATCTCCCGAAGGAGGCGGATGCGGGATCGAACAAAAGCGCCCCGGGCCCGATGGTGCTCGAGGGCCCGGAGCTCCTCTCTCTTCTCCTAGCACGCTCCGCAGAGGAGCGGGTCCTCGGGGCTGGCAGCCAGATGCCTCTCCAGCTCTAAGACCTCCCGTTCCAGCTGCTCTATTGCTGCATTTCTCCGTCGGCTGGTGTCCCGGGTGTAGTTGCGGCAAAAAAGCTGGGCACGCACCTTCCCCAGGTCCCACCATCACTGCACCGAGGGAAAGGCATGCCGCTGCCCTCGCCAGGCCAGCCAGAAATCCCGGAAGAACATCACAAAGCCCTCGTCCTCCAACAGGCTGTTGTTAAAATGCCAGTAGGCCGGCTCCGGCCTCTTCGTACAGAGGGAGGCTGTCACGGTGGCTAGGTGATGGTCAGAAAATGGGGCTAGCCGAATGCTGGAGGAGTGGGCTCGTGAGAGATGGAAGCGTGATAAATAAATGCGGTCCAACCGGGAGTGGCTCAACCGATGGGCTTCCACCTGGACAAAGGTGAACGTGGAAGTATCATCCGGGTGGTGGTCACGCCAGATGTCCATTAGGGAGTGATGTTCGACTATCTCCCGGAGGGTGTCCGCGGCGGCCGGGCTCTGCTTGGTCCCTGAGCGGTCCCACTCCTCGAGGGTGGTATTAAAATCCTCTCCCAGGACCAGGCACTCATGAGAATCTAAGGTGCCGAGGAAGGCGGACACCCGCTGATAGAATTGCAGCCGCTCCGGGCCCGATGTCGGGGCATAGACGTTAACGAGGTTAACCATGAGCCCTTCCATACGGACCCGGAGATGCAGAAGGCGACCTGGCACAGCCTCAGCAACCCCTAGCACCTCGGGCCATAGGTCGGGGGAGAACAGGGTCGCCACTTCAGCTTGTCAAACTGTGGAATGGCTAAAGTAGACCATGTCCCCCCACTCCAGTCGCCAACTGTCTTCGGCGGTCGGATCCGTATGGGTCTCCTGCAGGAAAACCACAGAGTACCCCCCCTCCTGAAGGAAGGAGAGCACCTGGGACCTGCGGAGAGCCATCCTACAACCCCGGGTGTTCAACGATACGATGGTGAGAGGTGTCATGGGGAGGGCCGGGGGGGATCCTCACTGGCAGGAATGCTCACATCCCCCGGCGGGCCGCAGAACAGTCCTTGACCCGTCCCGTAGGTGAGTAATTGGTCACGGAAGATGCGGACCCGCCAGTAGGCCGCGGCATCCTGCTTCCCTGTCCCTTTACCTTCCCTCATGAGGGCCCTTGTGGCCCGGAGGATTTGAAAAATGTCCCCAGATCGCTGGAGAGCAAGCTGTACCTTGTTGCAGGAACCACGGACATCCTCTAAAAACTTACGCAGTTCTTCTCGCAGCTCATGGGGGGCTGGGGTTACGGTTTCCGGGTTGTTCCCCAGCAGGGCCCTTGGTGTAGCCCTGTGGTCCACTTGGACAAGCAGGGTGTGGACCCCCGATGGGGTGTCTGATGGGCTGGAGCTTCTAGGCCTGCCTCAAGCTCTGGGGCAATAGGCGGCGTTGGAGGGAAAATAGCAGCTCCTAATGGGTCGGGGCAGGAGAACACAAAGGCCGCTCCCTGGGGGTCATCAGTTGGGAAAGGGAAGGAGACAGCCCTGGGGGCCACAGCATCAGGAGGTGGATTATCTTCTGTAGGGCCCCTGCCCGGGAAGGAAATCAATGGCTCTGCACCCACAGGGGGTGCCCCTGGCAACTCGTGTCCCGGCCGCGTGGCACCAGCTGTCACCTGAGCAGGCTCGGTGGTCTTCAGCGAGGTGCCCTCAGTGGCTGGGTCAGTGGAGGAGTCCTGGGGCTCCTCGGAGGTGGGAGCGGAAGCAGCAGTTAGGGGGAGGGAGCATGGGGAAAAGAGGGGTGGAGTGAGGTTGCCCAGATCAAGATTTGCTGGCAAAAGATCGTCCTCCCCCTGGGCGACCAGGGTCAGATCTAAGGCTTCGATCTCCTCGAACATGGAGGAGAGAACACTTTCTGCCGCCCCGGGGTTCTCCCCGCCGGCACCCACCACGACGGTTGCCTCGGGGTTCACGGGGGCTTCGGGTAGCGTCAGGACAGAAGGGGCTTCCTCGAGGGTCTCGGAGGGGAGGTTCTCCTGTGGAGGGGAGACACTACCCTCCGGTGCTGCCACGTCTTTCCCGGCTGACACCGGTGGATGGGACGCACTTTTGGGCAAAGTGGAAGGTTTGGCATCGGTGCCCCCCTTCCTGGTCTTCCGGGGGGGCCTCCGCCTCGGGTAGATGAGGCAGAGCTCAAGCCTTCCACTTGCTTCGCTTCCCCTGGACTAGAGCCCAGCCCTCCATGGCATCATCTGGGGGCTGGTTAGCAGGGGTCGTGTCAGGGGGTAAAGGCGATGGCTCAGGGACTTGGGGGGGAAATGGTGGGGCAGCATAAGGGAGGGAGGATTCTCCCTGGGGCAGGCTCTCTCCCATGCCTGGTGATATCTCTGCCACACCCTCCTCCGTAGGCCCCGCTAGATTGTCAGCAGCGAGGGCGGGGCTCTCCCGCTCGTCTGGGCGTTGTAGGGGAGGTGCCCCTTGGGCCTGAGCGGGAGTAGCGGTGGTCCGAAGAGGGGGGCGGGCAGGTTCGGGTACCGGGGAGCCAGGGGCGTCGGCAATGATGGGGCCGATGTCCTGCCGGGTCTCGGGGATCCCAGGTGCCCCTCCTTGCTGGGCTAAGGGGCAGTCCCTCCGGACATGCCCTGACGCCTGGCAGAGGTAGCACCAGGCTTCTCCCGTGGAAAAGTACACCCGGTAATGGGCCCCCTGGTGGAGGACTAGGAAGGACCCTTTGAGCACCACTCCGTCATGTGCTGCCGACGGCAGTAGAAGCTGCACTTGCCAGGGGAAGGAAAAGATGTGATGGAGGGTGGGGTCCTTGCAGCCCAATGGGAGAGGGCTTATAACAGAAACAGGTTTCCCCAGGGTGGAAAGGGCGGGTAGCAGGGCAGCATTGGGGAGAAAAGGAGGGACAGAGGTCAGGACCAGGTGCACGCCCAGGTCCTCTAGCGGCTCTAGGGGGACAAACACCGCCCCGCCACCGCCAGGCCCCTCTCCACCACTTCCTGGGTGGCAGCCTCCGATGCTAAGAAGAAGACGACCTTTGTATATTTTGGAGGCCGCCACAATGGCCAAGGGCCCCACCACCCTCGCCAACGCCCGCACGTAGGTCTCCACGTGGGGCGAGGCGGGCACCAGGAGGCATCGGACACCGCGCTTCCTTGTCATGGTAGGAAAGGGGCCCCGGCCGCTGTTGATGGTGGCGGAGGTGGTGGGCAGGAGAGATGACGAGGCGGCAGGGTTGCCGTTGCCCGGGCATACGTCCGGGGGGTGAGGGAGGGACATCTGCAGAGCTGGTGAAGGGGGCAGCGGGGGAGGATGCTGTGGTCAGTGGCGGGGCCGCAGCAGTGGGGTGGCCCCTGCCATGGAGGGCCTGGTGGTTTTAGCGGGGCCCTTCCCCTTCTTCTTGCCCTGGCCTTTCCCGCTGGCTGGGGGGGCTTCCCTAAAGTCTGGGGAGGCGATGGGCATGGCAGCGGTGGAGGTCACCCCGGTGCCCTCCATTGCCGATGCCCCAGCGGGGGCGGTGGCAGGTGGTTAACAGGAGTTGGGGTCAGGTAAAAAGGGACAAGCTGTGGGGTGGAGAATTTAGGGGGCGGGGCACATGAACCACCGTACGCTTGTACAGAGAGTCTTTGGGGTGTTCACAGCAACGGATACTATGAGAAACATGCTGGGTTAAGCGGGCCTTTTCCAAACTGACATTGGCCCAAAGTCTACCTCAATTCAGCCGGATTGGGACACATCTGTATCAAAGGAGTGGTTCACACCTGATTTGCCCAGAAACCTTGGGGGAGGGGTGTAAGGTAGGATAAGTAGGAATCAACAACAATGAAGTTAAAGCTAAGGGTGAAAGACCCTCACCTTGCAGGTCAACAAGCCTGTTCTGTTCATTCCCTCTGGCACATCTGCCACTGGTCACTCTCCAGCAGCACGCTGGGCTAGATGGACCATTGGTCTGACCCAGTATGACCAGCCTTGCGTTCTTATGTAAGCCATCTACGGCCTTGTCTACACTGGCAAGATTCTGCACAGTAAAGCAGCTTTCTGTGGTGTAACTTCTGAGGTGTATGCACGGCCAAGCTACTTAGTGCAGAGAAACTGAGCAGTTGCAGCGCTGTAAAAGAACCAACCAGACGAGAGGCATCCAGAGGCGTACATCTCTCCTCCGGTGGCTGCTTTTTAATAAAAGAATGGTTTTGGTTTAAAAACAATCTTTATTTCATTAATTGAAAGCAAACAGAGCCCTGCAAAGCAACAGGCAATTTCACAGTGCATCGTCTGCACCAATCGAGCATTACAAGCACTGCAGTCCAGTCATAGCAACAAATATTCGTGGCTTTCAGCTTCAAATTGCTGCCTCAAGGCATCCCTGAGTCTTATGGCCCCGCGCTGCGTCCCTCGAATAGCTCTGGTCTCTGGCTCTTCAAATTCAGTCCCAGGCTCAGAGCCTCAGTGGTCCAGCCCTGAGTGCAGCTTTCACCCTTCCCTTCACAAATATTATAGAGCGTACAGCAGGCATATTGAATACAGCATAGGAATATTGTCATCGGCCAGGTCCAGCCTTCCATATAGGCAGCACAACCGGGCCTTTAAATGGCCAAAAGCACACTCAACACGCATTCTGCACTTGCTCAGCCTATTGTTGCACCACTCCTTGCTGCCATCAAGGTGCCTCATGTATCATAGAATCATAGAATATCAGGGTTGGAAGGGACCTCAGGAGGTCATCTAGTCCAGCCCCCTGCTCAAACCAGGACCAATCCCCAACTGTATGGCTTCTTAAGCCACGGCATTAAGGGGTAGGCAGGGTCTCCCAGGATCACAATGGGCATTTCGACTTCCCCTACGGTGATCTTCTGGTCCAAGAAGAAAGTCCCTGCTTGCAGCTTCCTGAACAGGCCAGTGTTCTGAAAGATGTGTGCATCACACCCCTTTCTGGACCAGCGTTAATGTCTGTGAAACGCCCACAGTGATCCACAAGTGCCTTGAGAACCATAGAGAAATATCCCTTGTGATTAATGTACTCGGTGGTTAGGTGGTCTGGTGCCAGAACTGGAATATGTGTGCCATCTATCCCCCTCCACAGTTAGGGAAGCCCATTAGTGCAAAGCCATCCACAATGTCAGACACATTGCCCAGAGTCACAGTCTTTTGGAGAAGGATGCAATGAATGGCCCTGCACACGTTTGTCAACATGCCAAACTGGTTAGTGACTGATTGGTAGCAGTCTGGCGTAGCCAGCTTCCACAGTGCAGTTGCCACGCACTTCTCAAAAGACAGGGCAGTTCTCATTCTCATGTCCTGTGCTGCTTGGCTGGGGCGAGCTCCTCACACAGTCCCATGAATGTGGCTTTCCCCATCCAAAAGCAGACACTGCTCGTCATCCCAGATGTACATGACGATGTGATCCTACCACTCAGTGGTTGTTTCCTGAGCCCAAAAGCGGCGTTCCACTGTGGTCAGCACCTCTGTGAATGCCACAAGCAATCTCATGTCATAGCTAGTACGTGGGGTGAGATCAATGTTGAACTCCTCTTGCCTTTGTAGTTTAAGGAGTAACTCCACTGCCACTCGTGATGTGTCAGTAGGAGGGAGCAGCATATTGGTCAACGGCGCGGGATCCATTCCTGCTGCCCGAAGAGGCAGAGCGCGCAGTACACCAACCATTGAAAGATGGCGCCAAATGCGGACGGAAGCACAGGGATTGCTGGGATGCGAAGCAAGGCATCACGGGGCATTGGGACAGGTCCCGGGATGCCCCGTGACCCCCTCCACCTTCCCACAACTCTTAGCAGCAGAAGAGGAAGAGATGCTCAGTGGGACAGCTGCCCAGAGTGCACCGCTCCGAATACCGCAGCAAGTGCCGCAAGTGTGAACACACTATTGTGCAGGCAGCTGACAGTGTGAACACACAACAGCGGTTTCCCTTCAGCGCTCTCTGAGCAGCACTGTAACTCCTGGTGCTGTAACTCTGCCAGTGTAGACAGGGCCTCAGAGAGACAGGCTGCCAGGATCCCAGGACTGATCCCCTCTGGGGAATGAAGCACAACGTCGACAGGCTATGCAGCCTTCACTTGTCTCCTGTACCTGTAAACCCTGCTAGCCCAACGTGCTGGACCATCTCCGCCAGCACCTGGTTCCTCAACTGCAGGTACAGTTCCTGCTCCAGGGGAATCCAAAGGCCGAGAGGTGCAGAGATCCAACCCCTTATAACCTTAGAAAGGTTTTGTTTCGTTTTCTATTTTTTGTCTGTTTCTTTTTATGAACTTGGAGACCTCTCAGCCTTCTATTAGATTGGGGTGTAACCGTGCGGCTCAGTGGGGGTGAGTGTGTGAACACCTCTGAAATCTACAAAGGGAAGATGTTAGGAAGAATCGTTCCCCAAATCTTAATAGCCTTGAAACTCTGCCCCATGAAATGACTGAATGCATGCTCCTTTACCTATGGAAGCATTGCAAGGAATTGAGCTGTCAGATATATGTTGTTCAGTGAGATCTGTTTGAACTTCTTTTACTAATGTCTCTATAAGGTCTGTATGTGTTTTTGGGTGAGAGGGCAAGAAGTGTTAGCTACATAATAGTGAAATCGAAGGAGAAAACTGTAATTAGCTTTGAGGCTGTAGGCTAATTGTAAGCAATAATTTGGTTTTGGTATTGAAATATTCAGCTGGCTAAATCTGGTTTGCACTGCCTGGCTAAAAGTCTCTGATTGGGGTTTTGGCATCACTAGATATGCACCTGCCTTCTTGGGTTGCTCTTTTAGGATTTGTAAGGGTTGATTTTCTGCTGTATTAATCTGATGGCTTGACTAAATTGACAACTTGATTCCAATGCAATATTCTTGTTAACTCATTGATTTACTGATTTGACCTGAACTTTATCACTGTATTGTTTAACCCTTAGCTGAGTGGTGTTTATAGTCATTTAGCCTTAGTGATGTGTGCTCTTGGATTTATTTGTTCATGTTAAAAAAACATGTAACTTGGATCTTGAGTCATTTCTTTCAATAAGCAACAGGGGCTGGATCTTTTATTTCTATATTTCCCTTTAATTCAATCATAGAATCATAGAATATCAGGGTTGGAAGGGACCTCATGAGGTCATCTAGTCCAACCCCCTGCTCAAAGCAGGACCAATCCCCAACTAAATCATCCCAGCCAGGGCTTTGTGAAGCCTGACCTTAAAAACTTCTAGGGAAGGAGATTCCACCACCTCCCTAGGTAATGCATTCCAGTGTTTCACCACCCATCTAGTGAAAAAGTTTTTCCTAATATCCAACCTAAACCTCCCCCACTGCAACTTGAGACCATTACTCCTTGTTCTGTCATCAGCTACCACTGAGAACAGCCTAGATCCATCCTCTTTGGAACCCCCTTTCAGGTAGTTGAAAGCAGCTATCAAATTCCCTCTCATTCTTCTCTTCCGCAGACTAAACAATCCCAGTTCCCTCAGCCTCTCCTCATAAGTCATGTGTTCCAGACCCCTAATCATTTTTGTTGCCCTTCACTGGACTCTCTCCAATTTCTCCACATCCTTCTTGTAGTGTGGAGCCCAAAACTGGACACAGTACTCCAGATGAGGCCTCACCAATGTCGAATAGAGGGGAACGATCACGTCCCTCCATCTGCTGGCAATGCCCCTACGTATACATCCCAAAATGCCATTGGCCTTCTTGGCAACAAGGGTACTGTTGACTCATATCTAGCTTCTCGTCCACTGTAACCCCTAGGTCCTTTTCTGCAGAACTGCTGCCAAGCCATTCGGTCCCTAGTCTGTAGCGGTGCATGGGATTCTTCCGTCCTAAGTGCAGGACTCTGACCTTGTCCTTGTTGAACCTCATCAGATTTCTTTTGGCCCAATCCTCTAATTTGTCTAGGGCCCTCTGTATCCTATCCCTACCCTCCAGTGTATCTACCTTTCCTCCCAGTTTAGTGTCATCTGCAAACTTGCTGAGGGGTGCAATCCACACCATCCTCCAGATCATTTTTGAAGATATTGAACAAAACCGGCCCCAGAACCAACCCTTGGGGCATTCCACTTAATACCGGCTGCCAACTAGACATGGAGCCATTGATCACTACCCGTTGAGCCCGACAATCTAGCCAACTTTCTACCCACCTTATAGTGCATTCATCCAGCCCATACTTCTTTAACTTACTGGCAAGAATACTGTGGGAGACCATGTCAAAAGCTTTGCTAAAGTCAAGGAACAACACGTCCACCACTTTCCCCTCATCCACAGAGCCAGTTATCTCGTCATAGAAGGCAATTAGATTAGTCAGGCATGACTTGCCCTTGGTGAATCCATGGTGACTGTTCCTGATCACTTTCCTCTCGTGTAAGAGCTTCAGAATTGATTCCTTGAGGACCTGCTCCATGATTTTTCCGGGGACTGAGGTGAGGCTGACTGGCCTGTAGTTCCCAGGATCCTCCTTCTTCTCTTTTTTAAAGATGGGCACTACATTAGCCTTTTTCCAGTCGTCCAGGACTTTCCCGGATCTCCATGAGTTTTCAAAGGTAATGGCCAATGGCTCTGCAATCACATCCACCAACTCCTTTAGCAGTCTCGGATGCAGCGCATCCGGCCCCATGGACTTGTGCTCATGCAGCTTTTCTAAATAGTCCCGAACCACTTCTTTCTTCACAGAGGGCTGGTCACCTCCTCCCCATGCTGTGCTGCTCAATGCAGTAGTCTGGGTGCTGACCTCGTTCGTGAAGACAGAGGCAAAAAAAGCACTGAGTCCATTAGCTTTTTCCACATCCCCTGTCACTAGGTTGCCTCCCTCATTCAGTAAGGGGCCCACACTTTCCTTGACTTTCTTCTTGTTGCTAACATACCTGAAGAAACCCTTCTTGGTACTCTTAACATCTCTTGCTAGCTGCAACTCCAGGTGTGATTTGGCCTTCCTGATTTCACCCCTGCATCCCCGAACAATATTTTTATACTCTTCCCTGGTCATTTGTCCAATCTTCCACTTCTTGTAAGCTTCTTTTTTTTGTTTAAGATCAGCAAGGATTTCACTGTTAAGCCAAGCTGGTCGCCAGTCATATTTACTATTCTTTCTACAAATCGGGATGGTTTGTCCCTGTAACTTCAATAAGGATTCTTTAAAATACAGCCAGCTCTCCTGCACTCCTTTCCCCCTCATGTTTTTCTCCCAGGGGATCCTGCCCATCAGTTCCCTGAGGAAGTCAAAGTCTGCTTTTCTGAAGTTCAGGATCCGTATTCTGCTGCTCTCCTTTCTTCCCTGTGTCAGGATCCTAAACTCGACCATCTCATGGTCACTGCCTCCCAGGTTCCCATCCACTTTAGCTTCCCCTACTAATTCTTCCCAGTTTGTGAGCAGCAGGTCAAGAAGAGCTCTGCCCTCAGTTGGTTCCTCCAGGACTTGCACCAGGAAATTGTCCCCTACACTTTCCAAAAACTTCCTGGATCGTTTGTGCACCGCTGTATTGCTCTCCCAGCAGATATCAGGGTGATTGAAGTCTCCCATGAGAACCAGGGCCTGCGATCTAGTAACTTGCGTTAGTTGCCGGAAGAATGCCTCGTCCACCTCATCCCCCTGGTCCGGTGGTCTATAGCAGACTCCCACCACGACACACCCTTGTTCCTCACGCTTCTAAACTTAATCCAGAGACTCTCAGGTTTTTCTGAAGTTTCATACTTGAGGTCTGAGCAGTCATACTGCTCCCTTACATACAATGCAACTCCCCCACCTTTTCTGCCCTGCCTGTCCTTCCTGAACAGTTTATATCCATCCATGACAGTACTCCAGTCTTGTGAGTTATCCCACCAAGTCTCTGTTATTCCAATCACATCATAATTCCTTGACTGTGCCAGGACTTCCAGTTCTCCCTGCTTGTTTCCCAGGCTTCTTGCATTTGTGTATAGGGCCTTGAGATAACTCGCTGATCGCCCCTCTTTCTCAGTATGAGGCAGGACCCCTGCCCTCTCGCGCGCTCCTGCTCGTGCTTCCTCCCATTTTCTTGTGCAATCTCCATTTTCTGCATTTCGTTACTGTTCTAAGTTAAGGAACGTGCAGCAATGCAAACGGACACAAACCTGTTGCTGCCCCATTCTGTGCCCATCCAGCAGGAGTAAAGAACAAACACCTCCTGGAGCAGGGATTGTAACACTGGACGCCTGTTCCCAAGGTTTGCTGTCTTTCTCCAATCATGGCATGAGGGTGATACCTACAGCTGCTTGTAATCACGCCTCGCAGGAAGGAGACCCCTATGTTCATTCCCTTGGGAGGCAGAGGGATCTGGGAGACCCTGGACACTGGGGGCTACTTACCCAGAGCACAGGAGCAGTCTACTCAGGGGTGATGCAGTAGAAAAGACCTGGGTGCTGCTTTCCCCTCTTATTTCCCCTTATCGCCTTTCGGTCTCTCTCTCCCCTTTCCCTTTCTTCCCACTCCCCCCACCCTCTGGCAGGGAGACTTGGTCACTTCCCTGCTCCCAGGGGCGCTCACTCTCCCATAGCTGGGTTGGCCCCTGCGAGTGCTAATAGGAATGAGAGCCTTGCAGTAGCTCTGAGATACACAGAGGTAGGAGGAGGAGCAGAGATGGGGCCAGTTCCCACCTCAGAAAGTCCCTGGCCCGGTGAGTGCGGCAGCTGCAGCCCGGGTTGGGCTTGAAGGGGCCAGAGCAGTGGGGAGCGGGGGGCTGGTAGGAAGGAAGGCAGGAAAAGAGCTAGGGGGCAGCTCCTGGAGGCGGGGCTCTGTAAGGTATGAGACACCAGTGTTTGCAAAAATAGGGGGGCGGGGGGCAGAGGGGCTTTTTTATTTCCCCTCCCACAGACAGTACCCCCAGTCTTGTTGTGGTCACTTAGAACAGGGGCTAGGGTGTCCCCACTCTGGAGTACTCTCTCCACACTGGACTCTTCCCTGACCCACTGATCATTGCAGGTGCTTCAAGCAAATGTAATTTATTAAAGAGCAATCAATTTAAAACATAAGGAAAATGGGAAACGTTAAAGGCAAACATGTAACCTCATTCTGTAGCACAGAGATATCACAAACAGGAGTCTCTGGCACATGAGGGAAGTTCACAGTCTCTCCCTCACATGTCCTGGGCCTCCTTCCCGGGTCCTGGCTGTGGTGCAGGGATGCCACAGGTCAAACACTTGCTCTGGTGGTGGCCACATGCCCTCAGGCTCTAGATGGCAGGACCCTTCTTCCCAGCATTGGCCCCCTGTCGGGGTTATGATCCTCCACGTCTGGCCTGCAAGGCCTCTTGACTGGTGGCATCTCCATGTGCTGGGCCTTCTGCCCCGGTCCCCCTTGCTCTCCCAAGCTGCTCACTGCACGCACCTCCAGCCACAGGCTGCTGCCGCTCTGCCTCCATTTCCCTGGGCTGCTTCTCTGGCCTCTCTGGCTCTGGTTGCTCCAGCTTTCCTCCCAGCACAGATCTGCTCCCTGGACTGCTTCTCTGGCTCTGGCTGGCACAGCTCTGTTCCCCAGCTCTTCTTGGGCTCCTGCTCTCTCCTTAGCTCAGCCCACTCTGGCCCAGGTAGTTCCAGCTCACATGGAGGATGGGACCCTCTGGCCAGCTAAATCCCTCATTAGACTGCCTGCCCTGTCAGTCATGGTGATCTGGAGCTTTGCCCTCTCCCCATTGCCCTTAGAGCTGAAAGTCCTAGCCATGGAGGAGAAAGAAAGAGAGCAAAGACCACTAATTGGACTGCTAGAAAAGCAGAACCAGAACCTTCCCGTCACTGATTCCCACCTTCCAAAAATCCACAAATGGGAACAATTGCGTCTTTCATGCAAAATGACAGATGATATTACAGAATGTTTCACTACCTTTGAGAGGCTGTGTCTGATTCCTGAGATTCCTGAGGACAAGAAAATCCCCACTTTGGTTGCAAAGTTAACTGGTAAAGTTCTGAATACATTCAAGGAAATGCCCATTCAGGATGCTTTGGATGACTATAAATTCAAAGGAATGGTTTTGAAATGATTTCAGATCTCCCCTGAAACATATCGGGTGAATCTTAGGAATCTTAAGAGAAATGCTGGTGTGAGTAATAATGTTATACCAATAAAATAAAAACCAGCAGTATCTTATTAAAGGGGAAAAGGCAAAATGCCACATTTATTGTGGATACAGAAAGAATCATAGTAAGCAGTTAGTTATAGCTATAACATTCCATTCAATCTCATATTTATTCATACACACACACACAGGTTCTGCAAGGTTGTTATCATCGTTACCAGCCTTAGAGTTGCTCATGCCAAGCCAATGGCCAGGTGGCCTGGACATGAGGAGGGAGCAGGGCCTTGTCAGATGCTCATCTGATGCTCCTGAAAGTTGGTTAGCAGAATCAGACCCCAAAGTTCTCACTTTCTAGAGTCCATTTTTATAGGAATTTCTTCCTATGCCAGTCTGTGGGAATTGCTTCATTATGCTGTTGCTGAATCAATAGCAGATGTCACATTCCTGACAGCTCCGTGCTGCCAGATGTTATCTTGTTCTTTGGTTCTCCCATCCTTGAGGCTGCTGGGTGGATTCCAGTCTGCCCTCCAGGGGTCCTCTGGTTATTTCCACTTGATGCCTTCTTCAGCCGATGGACACTGGATTCTTAGGCTGGCACCTCCCTGATCATTCAGTTATTATCCACACCAAGCATCCATCCACATACATCCTCTATCTCTATTTTAAACACAATTGTTAACAAAGCGAGATGAATACAACAAAAGGGCGGGGAGTTTCTGGATGCTGTTTCTGTAGTTACAGAGTATTGCTTTGAGTCTCTCTCTGTGTGAGTAGTTGTTGTTACAAAGAATTGTTTTGAGAACAGACTCTGTCTTAGAATATACTAACACAATTAGCAGCTTGCAAGTTTCACACAGAGAGGGGGAGAAACAGTACCAAAAACCAAGAGACCTCTTCATTAGTAATACCCTGGAATTTAAACTGTGGGGAATCAAACTCATTTGTGATTTTAATTCAGAACTTCTTTAATATGATCCAACAATGGGGAGTATGTAAACAGGATGAACGATCTGATGGGAGAACGGTGAGGGGAAGGGGAATTGCCAGCTCTGAAGAAATGTTTGAACTTGTTGCTCAGCAGCATTTCTTAAGCACATGTAAAGAAGATATGAAGCAGTGTTTATGGGACAAAAGCTTGAACACTCTGGATGAGATGGTGTCTCTAGCTGATGCCTTTGAGCCAACCAAGTGTCTACTGAGCATAAACCACAGAAAGGGAAGTTTAAACCTGGTGGGAAGCAGGGTTCCTGTTTTACCCCTGGGAAAAGGGAAGGGGGGTGGGAGGCTGGGCACTCGTATGTTTGTCCGCAGAGAATTAAATACACGTGTCTGTTAACAGAGGGGGGTTGAGTCCCATCCCTTGTCACCATCAAAGTGCAAAACAGGGGCCTGTTGCTTTGCATTCCTGGTGGTGTGTCTCCATCGTGTGGTCAGTCCTTTTAAATAAACAATGCTTTTTTTTTTTTTAATAGAAACCATATTTTCCTCATCCAGACACAGGAATAGATTGATCTACAAAGGGCAGGTGATTCCCAGGCAGTTCTGGAGGGAGAAGGGAACATTTTCAGCATCACAAAATGATTGTGTTGTACCTCTCACACACACACACAGAGTGACAATAAACATAATTAACTGAGCTACCAACATACTTCACAGGAATGAAATAAACACCTTTATGTTCAAGGAGTTAGGTGCATTGAAATAATATTAAAAATATGTTCTGGGCAACACATGGAAACCTCAGTTTCTTGAACAACCCACTTGATATAGTTCATATACTCCATGATATTTAAAACTTCAAAACCAGACTCCAGCGACAGACTGCTGAATTGGAATTCATTTGCAAACTGGGTACAATTAACTTAGGCTTGAATAGAGACTGGGAGTGGCTAAGTCATTATGCAAGGTAACCTATTTCCCCTTGTTTTGTCCTTGGCCTGAGAGGAAGACTAGACTTGGCTCCCTGGGTGCTCAGAAACTGAAGGTACAGCCATGAAGACACCACACACCAGCCTTCCCTAGTTGGCAAGAACCAAACCTCCACAGAAAGACCCCCATGGTTTCCTAGGCCAGCTCCCTAAGCACTCAGCCACAACCACTTAATACAGGGGCTTTTCTACACTGTGGTTCTGTTCTCATTGAAAGGTCATTTCCAATTGTTTGCTCAGACCAGCTTACCCAGCACGCTCACTGCTTTGCAGTTCTGTAAGTGTGGCCATGGCTGAACAGCGAGAATTTCTGCCCATTTCCCTACTGGCTGGAGCATGGTTAGAGTGTGTTTGTGGTTAATGATTTTGCTGTAGATTGTTCATTCCCTGCTGTGACAATTCAGACAGTCCTTCCCCCCCTCATATCGCCAGCACATCGGTGATACCAATAGCAGGGGCAGGCTTTCTCTGGGACACTGAGATTTTTCAGGGAGTTGGTGGCTCCTGTATTTTCTCACCCTGGAGTAAACTCAGCTTTTTATTCCATCGTTCATGTTTCATGGAATAACAGCAGCAGCAGGAAGGAAGAGGAGAGGGAATATCTCACTGTCAGGGCTGAAGGTGGCCACGTCCCCTCTGTCTGACCATTGCCATTGCAGGAGAGAAGGTTTAAGTGGAATTGAATGCCCTGGCTCATACTAGAGACATGGAAAGGTTTTGCTGTTCATGGCTGTGTGCAAAGGAAATTGGGGGGAGGGATAACTCAGTGGTTTGAGCATTGGGCTGCTAAATCCAGGGTTGTGAGCTCAATCCTTGAGGGGGCCATTTAGTGATCTAGGGCAAAAATTGGGAATTGGTCCTGCTTTGAACTAGATGACCTCCTGAGGTCCCTTCCAACCCTGCAGCGGCACAATGCCCTAAGGCATGACGGGTGGAGGAATGACTGGAGTAGACTCACCTGGGATTGAAATGACATTTGTTCCTGTCAAGTAGTGAGAAATGTGACATTAATTCAGATGTGGCATTGAGGCTTCTTTAGCTCCTTGTAAAAACTTGAACTTGATTTCCCAAAAGGGAAAGTCTAGAGCTGCCTTTAATCCCTGGCTGGGGTCTCCTGGGCAGTGGAAAACATCCCTTGTTTTGCACTGCCAAGGGGATTGTGGAGAGCTCAGATGTCCCTCAGCTTGGATCAAAGAGGGATGTTGGATGGAATTTATCACAGAACCCTCCCTGCTCCCCAGAGCCCCACGGGCAGAATCTAGAGAAGGGGGAGTCATTCCTCACCTGCGCTCCCAGAAGAGCTGCTAGGACTCCTTCCTGCCAGCTACTCACCCCCTGGATTCATCCTCAGCTCCTGGGATCTTTCTGCTCCCAAAGCTCCAGAGTCCTGGGGTGGGGAGGGCGTCACTGCGCAGTCTGAAATACAAGGGAGGATTCTGGAATTAAAGGAATGGTGGGGGGCGGGGGGGAATTATGGAGAGGAAAGAAAC
This sequence comes from Lepidochelys kempii, assembly GCF_965140285.1. Lineage (NCBI taxonomy): Eukaryota > Metazoa > Chordata > Testudines > Cheloniidae > Lepidochelys > Lepidochelys kempii. The sequence goes on from NC_136407.1 coordinate 5,471,239, forward strand.
AGAGAGAAAACGCCTCTTCTCTCACCCTTCCCCCTCCCAGCAAGAAATGTTATCAATGAGGAAACTCCCCACCAGGACCAGTCTTAGGGAAAAGGGCGCCCTGGGCAAAACTTGTATTTTGACACATTCCCATTGCCCCTGGCCCCTGTGGGCTCCCCACTTGCCCTTTTCCACTAGTTCCTTCACCCCTAACCCTGGCACCTCCTTCACCCCTAACCCCTGCCCCTTCCTGTGTCCTAACCCCTACACTGTGTCACCTTTGCCCTTAACTCCTGCACTCCCCTCCTGTGCCCCCAGCCACTGCCCCTCTCCTGCACCCCCTTCACCCCAACCCCTTCACCCCCTCCTGCACCCCCTGTGTGCATGGGGCAGCTTTCATTGCTTCCTACTCCTCCCTGGAATGCAGCTCCTCTGTGCACCCCTCTGGGGCTGCAGGGGTGGAGCGGGGCGAGGAGCAACGTCAGAGCTCCCTGCATCCAGGTCACTTTCCTCCCCTGGGCTGGTCATTTTGGCAAAGCGGACCCATCATGCTGCATAGCTAGGCAAAGTAGGCGTCTCTATGCAAACACAGTCTGTTCCTGAAGTCTTTCCCCCAGCTCCTCACTAGATGTGAAGGGGAAGCTCATTCAGACCCTGCTTATGCTTAGTATTTAAAAACCCCTCATTGTCCCTGCCTCTGCTGCCCTTAGATTTCTCCTCCTGTCCCTTTCCTAACAATTCAGATGAGGTGGCCGAGTGGTTAAGGTGATGGATGGCTAATCTATTGTGCTCTGCATGAATGGGTTCGAATCCCATTTTCATCGCATGCATTTAGTCTTCTCCTCTCCTTGACAAACAACTATCTCCCCATCTGGCATAATGACAGACCAAACCATGTTGCTTCCTGCAAACAAAAATCTCAGGAACTCAGACCTCTTGCTTTAAATGAAATATGTCTAAAGCCCAGATTTCTGAAAGAATTCTCTAGTTTTGTGTATCTTAGCTTTTATCTCAAAAGGTAACATCCCCCAAACATCCCTGGGACCTCCCCAAATTACTAAAATACCCCAAACCTCAGCAAGACCACAGCAGTGAACCACAGTTAGAGTGTCCAGGCCAAGCTGTTCTGAAGGAGGCCACTCAACATTTTCTCTCTGCTTCCCTTGGCAAGGTCTGACTGGGAAAACAAAATCCCGCAAATTGAAAATTTTCTGCTGAAAACCCTGTCTGGGGACTTTGATTTGAATGGATTATTATTAGTCTCGTCTGATCTCTGAATTATTTCAGTTCAGTCTTTGTCCTCCAGATGTGTTGCCAGGTGTTGAGTTGTGGGGGAGCGAGGCCAAGTCATGATGTCTCTTCCCCTCTTTCATAGTTTCTTCCAACTTGCTAGAAAGCTCCTTTGCTAGGAAGTGAGTCAAGCAGTGTCCATTGTCTCCGGGCTGTCTCGGAGAAGTCTGCATTGTACACGGTTCCTGGGATAGTCCTTGGGAGTGTGGATACCTTTACTGGGTCAGCAGCGAGTCTGGCTCCTCCATGTCGCACCGGAAAGGCTGGTGGTGGGCATTTCCCAGCCTCATCACAAATTTCAGTAACGCACCCAGAGCAAAACTTCATCACTTCCCAGACAAGGATAGCACACACCTTCCACCCAGGTATTAGCCTTCAACTGATCACGACTTTTACAATGATACCTCACAAGACACATGTTGTACAAACCATGTCATCATTATGTGACAGTGGTGACTATGGGGCTTCCAGGGTGCTGCTTTGAGCACAGGGTGCCACACCTGGGCTGACTTTGCAATGGAGACGTACCCTTAGAGTCCATCTCTCCTGGGATAAAGATGGCAGCAGGGCTGGTCTGGGTCACCTGACTTGGGCTCATGGGGCTGTGGGGCTAAAAACTGGGGAGCAGGTATCTGTGTTCAGGCTGAAGCCTGGGTTCGGAAACCCTCACCCCTTGTGGGGCCTCAGAGGTTGGGGTCAAGCTCATAGGTCTGCACTGTCATTTTATAGTCCTGCAGCCCAAGCCCCATAAGCCTGAGTCAGCTCACCCGGGCTTTGAGACAGGTGCCCTGGGTGTTTTAATCGCAGTGTAGATATAATGTTAGGATACGGCTCCAGTGCAATGAAAACCCACAGGGAGGGGCAGAGAGGTGTAATGAGCCAGCCACATATTGACTCTATTTCCCCATGTTACGTATCCTCACACCTTCTTGTCAACTGTCTAAATGGGCCATCTTGATTATCACTACAAACGTTTTTTTCTCCTGCTGATAATTAATTAATCATCTTAATTAATTAGCCTCTTACAGTTTGTATGACAACTTCCACCTTCTCTGTATGTGTGTGTATATATATATACCTTCTTACTATATGTTCCAATCTATGCATCCGATGAAGTGAGCTGTAGCTCACGAAAGCTTATGCTCAAATAAATATGTGAGTCTCTAAGGTGCCACAAGTACTTTTTTCATTCCTTAGGTTCTGCCACCTTATGCTGTGGCCATTTCATTTCAGTCCTGTTCCAACATTTATCGTTGTGCAAAGCAATGTTAGGCCCGTAAGTTGGGCGAGAGAAGACCAGAGGCTGTGTTCAAGCAGAAATGTAGATTAGGACCAATGTACTCTCCAGGTTCCTCCATCCCAACCTTCTGCTGATGCATCTCAACCCACAGCCATGCAGGGTTTGAAGAGTGCATTACATAAATTCCAGGACACTGGGGGATTTCAGCTTCCCTTTGTCCAGAGGAATCCCTGGGTCCCTGTTTGTCTTTTCTCTCTATCTAGGACAAGACCGGGTGCCTCAGTATAAATCCATGGTACACCCACATCCTGAATACTGCTAGCGGGTGTGGTCGCCCCATCTTAAAAAAAGATATATTGCAATTGGGAAAGGTACCGAAAGGGGGAACAAAAATGATGAGAGGTATGGAACAGCTTCCATATGAGGAGAGATCAATAAGACTGGGACTTTTTGGCTTAGAAAAGAGATGACTAAGGGGGGATATGATAGAAGTCTATAAAATCATGACTGGTGTCAAGGTACCTTCCCCACTCTGAACACTAGGGTACAGATGTGGGGACCTGCATGAAAGACCCACGAAGTTTATTCTTACCAGCTTAGGTTAAAAACTTCCCCAAGGTTACCAGGGAACTGACGGGTAGGATCCCCTGGGGGAATAACATGAGGGGGAAAGGAGTCCAGGAGAGCTGGCTGTATTTCAAAGAATCCCTATGGAGGTTACAAGGACAAACCATCCCAATGTGTCGAAAGAATAGTAAATATGGCAGGCGACCAGCTTGGCTTAACAGTGAAATCCTTGCGGATCTTAAACATAAAAAAGAAACTTACAAGATGTGGAAGATTGGACAAATGACCAGGAAGAGTATAAAAATGTTGCTCGGGCATGTAGAAATGAAATCAGGAGGGCCAAATTGCACCTGGAGCTGCAGCGAGCAAGAGATGTTAAGAGTAACAAGAAGGGTTTCTTCAGGTATGTTGGCAACAAGAAGAAAGCCAAGGAAAGTGTAGGCCCCTTACTGAATGACGGAGGCAACCTTGTGACAGAGGATGTGGAAAAAGCTAATGTACTCAATGCTTTTTTTGCCTCTGTCTTCATGAACAAGGTCAGCTCCCAGACTGCTGCGCTGGGCAACACAGCATGGGGAGGACGTGACCAGCCCTCTGTGGAGAAAGAGGTGGTTCGGGACTATTTAGAAAATCTGGATGAGCACAAGTCCATGGGGCCGAATGCACTGCATCCGAGGGTGCTAAAGGAGTTGGCAGCTGTGATTGCAGAACCATTGGCCATTATCTTTGAAAACTCATGGCGATCGGGGGAAGTCCCGGATGACTGGAAAAAGGCTAATGTAGTGCCCATCTTTAAAAAAGGGAAGAAGGAGGATCCTGGGAACTACAGGCCTGTCAGCCTCACCTCAGTCCCTGGAAAAATCATGGAGCAGGTCCTCAAGGAATCAATCCTGAGGCACTTACACGAGAGGAAAGTGATCAGGAACAGTCAGCATGGATTCACCAAGGGAAGGTCATGCCTGACTAATCTAATCGCCTTCTATGATGAGATTACTGGTTCTGTGGATGAAGGGAAAGCAGTGGATGTATTGTTTCTTGACTTTAGCAAAGCTTTTGACACGGTCTCCCACAGTATTCTTGTCAGCAAGTTAAAGAAGTATGGGCTGGATGAATGCACTATAAGGTGGGTAGAAAGTTTGCTAGATTGTCGGGCTCAACGGGTAGTGATCAATGGCTCCATGTCTAGATGGCAGCCGGTATCAAGTGGAGTGCCCCAAGGGTTGGTCCTGGGGCCGGTTTCGTTCAATATCTTCATAAATGATCTGGAGGATGGTGTGGATTGCACTCTCAGCAAATTTGCGGATGATACTAAACTAGGAGGAGTGGTAGATACTGTGGCAGGTAGGGTTAGGATACAGAGGGACCTAGACAAATTGGAGGATTGGGCCAAAAGAAATCTGATGAGGTTCAACAAGGATTAGGGGACTGGAACACATGAGTTATGAGGAGAGGCTGAGGGAGCTGGGATTGTTTAGCCTGCAGAAGAGAAGAATGAGGGGGGATTTGATAGCTGCTTTCAACTACCTGAAAGGGGGTTCCAAAGAGGATGGCTCTAGACTGTTCTCAATGGTAGCAGATGACAGAACGAGGAGTAATGGTCTCAAGTTGCAGTGGGGGAGGTTTAGATTGGATATTAGGAAAAACGTTTTCACTAAGAGGGTGGTGAAACACTGGAATGCGTTACCTAGGGAGGTGGTAGAATCTCCTTCCTTAGAGGTTTTTAAGGTCAGGCTTGAAAAAGCCCTGGCTGGGATGATTTAACTGGGAATTGGTCCTGCTTTGAGCAGGGGGTTGGACTAGATGACCTTCTGGGGTCCCTTCCAACCCTGATATTCTATGATTCTATGATTCTAAGGATAAGTGCAGGGTCCTGCACTTAGGACGGAAGAATCCAATGCACCGCTACAGACTAGGGACCGAATGGCTCGGTAGCAGTTCTGCGGAAAAGGACCTAGGGGTGACAGTGGACGAGAAGCTGGATATGAGTCAACAGTGTGCCCTTGTTGCCAAGAAGGCCAATGGCATTTTGGGATGTATAAGTAGGGGCATAGCGAGCAGTTCGAGGGACGTGATCGTTCCCCTCTATTCGACATTGGTGAGGCCTCCTCTGGAGTACTGTGTCCAGTTTTGGGCCCCACACTACAAGAAGGATGTGGAAAAATTGGAGAGAGTCCAGTGAAGGGCAACAAAAATGATTAGGGGTCTGGAACACATGACTTATGAGTTGAGGCTGAGGGAACTGGGATTGTTTAGTCTGCAGAAGAGAAGAATGAGAGGGGATTTGATAGCTGCTTTCAACTACCTGAGAGGTGGTTCCAAAGAGGATGGTTCTAGACTATTCTCAGTGGTAGAAGATGACAGGACAAGGAGCAATGGTCTCAAGTTGCAGTGAGGGAGGTTTAGGTTGGATATTAGGAAAAACTTTTTCACTAGAAGGGTGGTGAAACACTGGAGTGCGTTACCTAGGGAGGTGGTGGAATCTCCTTCCTTAGAAGTTTTTAAGGTCAGGCTTCACAAAGCCCTGACTGGGATGATTTAATTGGGGTTTGGTCCACCTTTAGCAGGGGGTTGGTCTGGATGACCTCCTGAGGTCCCTTCCAACCCTGATATTCTATGATTCGATGAGCCTAAGGTACAAACTTTGCCTTGTCCTTGAACCGTATGCTGCCACCACCAAGCATTTTAAACAAAAAGCAGGGAAAAGAGACCACTTGGAGACGTCTTCCCCCCAAAATATTCCCCCAAGCCCCACACACCCCCTTTCCTGGGGAGGCTTGAGAATCGTATCCTAACCAATTGGTTAGAAAATCACCGAAGACCCAAACCCCTGGATCTTGGAAGAATGGAAAAATCAATCAGGTTCTCAAAAGAAGAATTTTACTTAAAGAAAAGGGAAAAGAATCACCTCTGAAAAATCAGGATGGAAAATACTTTACAGAATATTCAGATTCAAAACACAGAGGATCCCTCTCTGGGCAAAACCTTAAAGATACAGAAAACAGAATAAACCTCCCTCTTAACACAGGGAAAATTCACATAAAACAAAAGATAAACGAATCCACCTTGCCTGGCTTACCTATACCGGTTGCAATATTGGAGACTTGGATTAGGATGGGTTGGAGAAGATGGATTTCTGTCTGGCCTCTCCCAGTCCCAAGAGAGAACAAACATGTAAACAAAGAGCACAAACAAAAGCCTTCCCCACCCCCCAACCCCAAGATTTGAAAGTATCTTGTCCCCTTATTGGTCCTTTGGGTCAGGTACCAGCCAGGTTAGCTGAGCTTCTTAACCCTTTACAGGTAACAGGATGCTGCCTCTGGCCAGGAGGGATTTTATAGCACTGTATACAGAAAGGTGGTTACCCTTCCCTTTATATTTATGACAAGTGGTGTGGAGAAAATAGATAAGAAAGTGTTATTTACTCCTCATGACACAAGAACTAGGGGTCACCCAATGAAATGAATAGACAGCAGGTTTAAAACAAATGAAAGGAAGTATTTCTTCATACAACAGGCAGTCAACCTGTGAATTTCATTGCCAGAGGATGTTGTGAAGGCCAAGACCATAACAGGTTTTAAAAAGAACTAGATAAATTCATGGAGGACAGGTCCATCAATGGCTATTAGCCAGGATGGGCAGGGATGGTGTCTATAGCCTCTGTTTGCCAAAAGCTGGGAATGGGTGAAAGGGGATAATCACTTGATGATGACCTGTTCTGTTTATTCCTTCTAGGGCACCTAGCATTGGCCACTGTGGAAGACAGGCTACTGGGCTTAATGAACCTTTGGTCTGACCCAGTGTGGCTGTTCTTATGTTGTGTTCTTATGAACTGGGATGTATGAGCACCCATGGCCCTCCCTGGAGCTGCCCTTCTCCTTCCCTTTCTATGCTCTCATGTTTCATTGACTCCAGACTTTTTTGTATTTATCATCAGCATCATCACAAACAAGCTGCCCTGACCTCCTGTCCCCCCAAAGAAACAGTGTCCCCTGTCTTGTGTAAATCCCTGACCCCTCTCCTCTCCTCTCTCTGCACTGACTGCCCCTCTGTGTCCTTGCCTTCAGTCTGTGCTGATGGGACCCTTCCCTCCAGTCCTGGGGGATTCTCCCTTCTCCTTCTTCCTCAAGTAGCCCAGGGGACGGGAATCTTAAAAGCATCCGGGTGAATTGGGATCAAAAAGCCCCACACACCTTCCATGTGATTGGCACTTGCCCCTCACTACTCAGGATTGAAACTTGTGCAGGGAGACTGCTGGGCCACATCCCTGCTGGGCATTAGCAAAGCAGCAGGGCAAAAAGGGAATCTAGAGATGCTGGAGATTGAATCCAGGGCCTTATATATGCAAAACACATGCAAAACCACTGAGCTACAAACCCAGACAGCCTATAGCTGCTAGGTGTTACACTCAGAGCTGTCCTGTTCCCGGTGTATCCAGTGCCCTATAAGTTTCATGGGAAGCCCATTCCCCTCTCTCAGGGCCAATCATGTTCTCCTGGAGGTTGCTGGTTCATAGGGGTCACTTCACAGCAGGGCCAGATTTTATGTGCGGGGCAGAGAGAGTGTGTGCCCTGGACTCAGGGTGCAGAGATACACTCAGCCCTCTCCCCTGCATTGGGTGGGGAGTGCTGCAATCCCCTGCTGGAAGGTCATGGTGGTGTGGGGTGCTGTGAGCAGCTCAACACCTGACCCTGGTGGCAGAAGTGGTGTGGGGAGCTCCAGGTGTTTCTAGGATCTGCTATTTCCACCTGTCTGTAAATTCCACCTTTCCCCAGCACATTCACTGCAGTGTACTTGGGTCACTGTTTCCATGGCTCTACAGCAAAGAATCACTCCCAGTTTCCCTTCTATCTGCAGCATGATTAGCCTGTGTCGGTGGTTAACAAGGTGCATCTAGTTGTAGATGGTTATTCATTCCCCACCTTGACAATTCACACAGTCCCTTTCCTATGCAAATCCCCAGCACCCCAGTGATCCCGGAAGCAGGGGTTGGGTTTGCCCTGAGATTTTCAGGGTTCTTTTTCCTCTCCACCTGGAGTGAACTCAGCCTGTTCCCCATCCCAGATATTCCATGAAATAATTGTAGCAGCATAAAGAAAGAGGGGAGGGAACATCTCACGGCCAGGGCTGGAGGTGCCCAGGGCCCCCTGCTTGTCCACTGTTTCCATCGCAGAAGAGGAAGGTTCCACGGAATTTGACACCCTGCTCTGCACAAGGGACAGAGAAAGATCTTGCTGTTCCTGCGTCTGTGCAAAGAAAATTGTGCTTCTGTATGAAAGAGAGGCGGGAAATGGCCCCACGGTGGGACAATATCCTCAGGATTAAGAGCAAAGGACTCAGGCTGAGAACTGATTTCTCTCCACTCATCTGGGATTTAAAAAATTATCTTCTATGGAGACACTGTGAATCTGTGACATTGATCCAGACTCAGGGCATTCGGGCTGCTTTAACTCATGGTAAAAACATGAGCTTGATTCCAAGAAGGGAGAGAGGAGAAGCCTGAAGCTGACTTTAGTCCCAGACTGGGGTCTCCTGGGTGAGTGGAAACTTCCTTTGCTGCTCCCAGGGACAGCGGCTACTGGCGACATCCCAGGGCTGGGATGAAAGGGGAATGTTTTATGGACTTTATGAGTACAGGGCCCCACTAACTCTGAATCCTCTGCTGTAGAGGGAACTTAGAAAGTCACACCTTCTTTCCCCCCACCCCCCTTCATAAGAAAGAGCTGGCAACTCAGGTGCTGTAATGATGCTGGTACTGGCGGGACCCAACTGAGAGTGCCAATTCAGGACAGGTTTCAGAGTAGCAGCCGTGTTAGTCTGTATTTGCAAAAAGAAAAGGAGGACTTGTGGCACCTTAGAGACTAACCAATTTATTTGAGCATGAGCTTTCATGAGCTACAGCTCACTTCATCGGATTCATACTGTGGAAAGTACAAAAGACGTTTTTATACACACAAACCATGAAAAAATGGGTGATTATCACTACAAAAGGTTTTCTCTCCCCCCACCCCACTCTGCTGCTGGTAATAGCTTATCTAAAGTGATGACTCTCGTTACAATGTGTATGATAATCAAGGTGGGCCATTTCCAGCACAAATCCAGGGTTTAACAAGAAGGTCTGAGGAAGGGTGGGCGGGGGTAGGAAAAAACAAAGGGAAATAGGTTACCTTGCATAATGACTTAGCCACTCCCAGTCTCTATTCAAGCCTAAATTAACTGTATCCAATTTGCAAATGAATTCCAATTCAGCAGTCTCTCGCTGGAGTCTGGATTTGAAGTGTTCTCCGACTGGTTTATGAATGTTATAATTCTTGACATTCAATCTCTCTGGTAACGCGATTACAGACATGAAAGTTGCGATATTACAACAGAAAAACTTCAAATCCAGACTCCAGCGAGAGACTGTTGAATTGGAATTCATTTGCAAACTGGATACAATTAACTAAGGCTTGAATAGAGACTGGGAGTGGCTAAGTCATTATGCAAGGTAACCTATTTCCCCTTGTTTTTTCCTACCCCCCCCCCCCCCCGCCACCTGTTCCTCAGATGTTCTTGTTAAACCCTGGATTTGTGCTGGAAATGGCCCACCTTGATTATCATACACATTGTAAGGAGAGTCATCACTTTAGATAAGCTATTACCAACAGGAGAGTGGGTTTGTGTGTGTGTTGGGGGCGGGGGGAGAAAACCTGGATTTGTGCTAGAAATGGCCCACCTTGATTATCATACACATTGTAAGGTGAGTGATCACTTTACATAAGCTATTACCAGCAGGAGAGTGGGGTGGGGGGAGAGAAAACCTTTTGTAGTGATAATCACCCATTTTTTCATGGTTTGTGTGTATAAAAACGTCTTCTGTACTTTCCACAGTATGCATCCAATGAAGTAAGCTGTAGCTCACGAAAGCTTATGCTCAGATAAATTGGTTAGTCTCTAAGGTGCCACAAGTCCTCCTTTTCTTAATTCAGGACAAATTCATAGAATCATAGAATATCAGGGTTGGAAGGGACCTCAGGAGGTCATCTAGTCCAACCCCCTGCTCAAAGCAGGACCAATCCCCAATTAAATCATTCCAGCCAGGGCTTTGTCAAGCCTGACCTTAAAACTTCTAAGGAAGGAGATTCTACCACCTCCCTAGGTAACGCATTCCAGTGCTTCACCACCCTCCTAGTGAAAAAGTTTTTCCTAATATCCAACCTAAATCTCCCCCACTGCAACTTGAGACCATTGCTCCTTGTTCTGTCATCTGCTACCACTGAGAACAGTCTAGAGCCATCCTCTTTGGAACCACCTCTCAGGTAGTTGAAAGCAGCTATCAAATCCCCTCTCATTCTTCTCTTCTGCAGACTAAACAATCCCAGTTCCCTCAGCCTCTCCTCATAACTCATGTGTTCCAGACCCCTAATCATTTTTGTTGCCCTTCGCTGGACTCTCTCCAATTTTTCCACATCCTTCTTGTAGTGTGGAGCCCAAAACTGGACACAGTACTCCAGAGGAGGCCTCACCAATGTCGAATAGAGGGGAACGATCACGTCCCTCGATCTGCTGGCTATGCCCCTACTTATACATCCCAAAATGCCATTGGCCTTCTTGGCAACAAGGGCACACTGTTGACTCATAGAATCATAGAATCATAGAATATCAGGGTTGGAAGGGACCCCAGAAGGTCATCTAGTCCAACCCCCTGCTCAAAGCAGGACCAATTCCCAGTTAAATCATCCCAGCCAGGGCTTTGTCATATCCAGCTTCTCGTCCACTGTCACCCCTCGGTGCTTTTCCGCAGAACTGCTGCCTAGCCATTCGGTCCCTAGTCTGTAGCGGTGCATTGGATTCTTCCGTCCTAAGTGCAGGACCCTGCACTTATCCTTGTTGAACCTCATCAGATTTCTTTTGGCCCAATCCTCCAATTTGTCTAGGTCCCTCTGTACCCTAACCCTACCTGCCACCATATCTACCACTCCTCCTAGTTTAGTATCATCCGCAAATTTGCTGAGAGTGCAATCCACACCATCCTCCGGATCATTTATGAAGATATTGAACAAAACCGGCCCCAGGACCAACCCTTGGGGCACTCCACTTGATACTGGCTGCCAACTAGACATGGAGCCATTGACTACTACCCGTTGAGCCCGACAATCTAGCCAACTTTCTACCCACCTTAAAGTGCATTCATCCAGTCCATACTTCTTTAACTTGCTGACAAGAATACTGTGGGAGACCGTGTCAAAAGCTTTGCTAAAGTCAAGAAACAATACATCCACTGCTTTCCCTTCATCCACAGAACCAGTAATCTCATCATAGAAGGCGATTAGATTAGTCAGGCATGACTTTCCCTTGGTGAATCCATGCTGACTGCTCCTGATCACTTTCCTCTCGTGTAAGTGCCTCAGGATTGATTCCTTGAGGACCTGATCCATGATTTTTCCAGGGACTGAGGTGAGGCTGACTGGCCTGTAATTCCCAGGATCCTCCTCCTTCCCTTTTGTAAAGATGGGAACTACATTAGGCTTTTTCCAGTCGTCTGGGACTTCCTCCGATCTCCATGAGTTTTCAAAGATAATGGCCAATGGCTCTGCAATCACAGCTGTCAACTCCTTTAGCACTCTCGGATGTAACGCATCCGGCCCCATGGACTTGTGCACGTCCAGCTTTTCTAAATAGTCCCGAACCACTTCTTTCTCCTCAGGGGGCTGGCCACCTACTTCCCATGCTGTGTTGCCCAGCGCAGCAGTCTGGGAGCTGACCTTGTTTGTGAAGACAGAGGCAAAAAAAGCATTGAGTACATTAGCTTTTTCCACATCCTCTGTCACTAGGTTGCCTCCCTCATTCAGTAAGGGGCGTACACTTTCCTTAGCTTTCTTCTTGTTGCCAACATACCTGAAGAAACCCTTCTTGTTACTCTTAACATCTCTTGCTTGCTGCAGCTCCAGGTGTGATTTGGTCCTCCTGATTTCATTCCTACATGCCTGAGCAATATTTTTATACTCTTCTCTGGTCATTTGTCCAATCTTCCACTTCTTGTAAGCTTCTTTTTTATGTTTAAGATCCGCAAGGATTTCACTGTTAAGCCAAGCTGGTCGCCTGCCATATTTACTATTCTTTCGACACATCGGGATGGTTTGTCCCTGTAACCTCAATAGGGATTCTTTGAAATACAGCCAGCTTGAAATTGCTTCAAGCAGGGCAGTTACAGCCCAAGGCTGGGGTCTCTGTGCACACCAAGGCAAGCCAAACCAGTCAAACGGAGAGGACTTTGGTTTTACCCCACTGGCTAACCACAAGTCACACAAGCAATTCCCTTAGACACTCCAGTTTCCCAGTATCTCCACCAATGCCACTTGTTATGGGGATGAATGGTTATGAAAACCAATACCCCAGTAAAAGAAAAAAGATTCTCTCGATCCTAAAGGGCCAGGCCCCAGACCCAGGTAAATATACAAATGAGATCTTACTCACAAATCACGCTGTTGCCAATCCATCAGAATCTAAAATCTAAAGGGTTATTCATAAAAGGAAAAAGATAGAGATGAGAGCTAGAATTGGTTAAATGGAATCAATGACATACAGTCATGGCAAAGTTCTTGGGTCAGGCTTGTAGCAGTGATAGAATAAACGGCAGGTTCAAATCAAGTCTCTGGAGAACATCCCCAGCTGGGATGGGTCTTTCAGTCCTTGGTTCAAAGCTTCAGTGCAGCGAAGTTCCTCCAGAGGTAAGAAGCAGGATTGAAGACAAGATGGAGGAGCTGCAGCAGCTTTTTACAGTCTCTTGCCGTGTGCTCTTTCTTTCTTTGTCCCAAAGACAAGCTGCCCATCTCACGGCCTGGAAACTCGTCAGGGTTCTGTCCATGGCCGGGTCCTTGCACACCTTGCTGAGATGCAAGGCGTGTCTGCCTTCTCTCAATGGGTCAATTGTATCGCTGATGGTCCTTCATGGGCCATCAAGCAGGCTAGGCAGAGCTGACACCAGCTTGTCTGGGGTGTCACCCAGAAGCATAGCACGAGTTTGAACTACAGACCGTATAGAGCCAACAACATTTTTAAATACAAAAATGATATGTGCATAGAGACAGAATAATCATACCCAGCAAACCATCACCTTGTCTTAGACACCTTATCTGATCCCCTTTATACAAGATTTGGTGCCACTACAGGACCTTGGTTGCAAGAATGCTCCATACGGTCCCAGTTCAAGTCAATAATGTCACAGGTGCAGAATACCACTTTTTCATTTGGCTGAGGAGCTGGAAACCAGGCATGGGCAACTGGTGTCTCCTGAAAGGGGGAGGCACAATTTCAAGGTTCAGCCCCACCCCCTTACGATCAACATCCCCTCCCAGGTGTGAACAATGCAGGGAGGGGAAGCAGCAAAGGCAGCCCCCCTCTACTTCCCCCTCCAGCAGCTGCTGTGCAGGGAGGGAGCCTGGCCGCACCGCATGATGTAGCAGGGATGCTAACCCAGGGGGGGCTCATGACCCCACATAGCGCCCTCTGCAAGTGTTGCCGCTGAAATTAGGGGAACTCGTGAGTTCAAGGCACAGCTGCACAGCCAGAAAAAAGCCCAGCACTACACGCCCAGGGTGAAGGGGTGTGCTAAAGCCTGGCATCGAGCCAGAAACCTTCAGATCATCCATCTCATGCACTCCCAACTGAGCTACTTTGGCAATGACTGAGCCAACCAGGAAGCCTTAATACACGTGCTGCAGCTCATGCTAGGAAGATGTAAATCTGGATGTCACAACACAGGAGACAAGCAGTGAACTTGGTCCGGAGGGGCAGGCTGGGGTTTCCTATATCCCATTCACTCAAGCCAGCACCTGCCACCTCGCAAGCTGTCATGGGCGCCCCCAGCTTGGCCAGAAAGAAGCAGTGGTTCTCACTGGAAGAAGTCTGCCCACAGCTCGCAGGCAACTCCCAAGCCCACCACAGCACACCATCATATCCTGAAAGGAGCCCACTCGGACTCATCTTTGCTTGTCTTCCTTTCACCCAGAACCCTGCTTCTTCTCCTGGGCTGCAAGTAGCCATCCCTGGGAAGCCAAGAGGCAGGAACAGGATTCTACCTTCCAGCAGCCAACCGCACCTCCCAGGCTTTGGTAGAACGAATGGCGGCGCTCTACTAACCCCACTTAGCCGCACTGAGGTGCGTAGTTTCTGTCCTGCCTTCCTCAGCATGACTCTTTTGCCCCATTCGTGCCTCCCTTCCGCCTTTGGCAAGTCATGCGAAGAAGGCCAGCAGGAAGAGCCGGCCTCCGTAGGCCAACCTCCAAGGGCAGAGGAGGCCAAGCCACAAGGCTCCAAAAGGTGACTGGCCTAGATCCTCCAGCTTTCCCTGGCTGACGCCAAGACACTTTCTCAGCTCATTTCACCACCCTCTGTCCTGCAGGGGTTGGGGTTATCCCAGGGACAGGCCAGTGGCAGAATGTGGAGTGCCTTGCTGGACAGCAAGGGGATCTGGGAAAAGTAAACCATTATGTTTCTGCCCAGTTTTGAACCGGGGCCCTTTTGTGTGTTAGGCAAATGTGATAACCACTACTCTACAGAAACTCCATCACCATGCCCCTCAAATTCCATCCACTTTGGTGGCACTTGTCCTGACACACACCGATAGGTGAACCAGGAGAAAGTGGTGTCAGCCCTTCGATGGGTCAGCTGGTAGAGCAAAGGACTGGAGCCGGCTCTCAGGAAGTCATCCTTACGTCACCCTCGTGACTCCAGCTTGAAGGAGAGCTTCTTTTTCTTCCCCTTGCTGAGAAAGGGTAAGAGAAGAAAGCAAGCTCAGGTGGGCCAACTGGGTGCACAAGCCTACACTGTCTTTTCCTGCTGAGGAATCCCGAAATGAGGGACTCGTGGCGGGTAAAGGCACCACTCAGCTTTCAGAAAACAGCCCACCTGTGCACAAAAAGAGACCAAACAGCATGGCAAAGCCTGGGATTGAACCAGGAACCTCTAGATCTCCAGTCTAACACACACCTGACTGCATTACTTTAGCAGCTGCTAGGCTTCTGTTTGGCCTGCTGTTTTTCTGTCTGGGATGTTTTTGTCAGCCATGGCACACAAAAAGGACATCATTGAGAGCAGCCCATGAGGGCAAGATGAGCTACAGAGACCTTTGCTTTGTTTCCACATTTTTCCGGTGCCTCCTTTCAACACTTGTCAGCAAAAAGACCTGTTCCTTTTGCAAGCATGTGTATGGCTAGTCAAAGGCAGGTTTCTCTGTTAGCAAAAAAGATTGACCAAAAGGTGACAAGAGGAGGCACGTTCAGCAAGGCAGCACTGGATGCTGGATCCTGAATTTTCTCTTTATGCAGTAGGTTTATTGGCAAGCTCTGCCATGGTGCCACTCTCTGGGACTTCTCCCGTAACTGCTCCATTTTTCATCAACAATAAAATGGAAGGTGAAAGGACAGTAATTCTCCATTTCCTGCAAGCCCTGCAGAGAACCTTCTAGAAGGGTCTTTGTGCATAGACATCCCCAGTGAATTGCATGGGTGCGGGACACAGGCTCGCATGTCACAGCAATTGCAGTCGAAGCAACCTCCTTCCCAACACCAATAGCCATTTCATCAACTCCAGGCTGGTGATTTGATTCTCTCCAACGCTCCTCTGCAAAGAAGCCTTTTCCTTAGCTAGCAATTGCTTGGATTGCCAAGGGAGGTCTCTTCTGTTTCCTAGGAAGACAGAGAAAAACAGTACAACAAGGCACCACTGGGAGTTGAACCCAGGATCGCCTGTTTACGAGACAGGTGCTTTAACCTACTAAGCCATGGTGCCGTCCTCAATTACCTGTTTGCATCTGTTCCACTTGATGGTCCAAGACAACACCGTCAAATGCCAAAGCACAGACTTTCCCCATTTCCCTCAAGACTTGCAGACCTTGAGCGGGCTGGCTCTCTGTGCACGGAAAGCCACAGCTGAGTTGACAGAGGGCTTCTAACATGCGCTTCTCCCACAAGCTGCTGTGATCATATAAAGAAAAGGAGGACTCGTGGCACCTTAGAGACTAACACATTTATTTGAGCATAAGCTTTCCTGAGCTGCAGCTCACTTCATCCGAGTGAGCTGCAGCTCACGAAAGCTCATGCTCAAATAAATGTGTTAGTCTCTAAGGTGCCACGAGTCCTCCTTTTCTTTTAGCAACTTCAGTGCAACTCTGAGTCACGGTAACCTTTCCATCAGCTCCAGACTTATCATTTGCCACTTTCCAAGACTTAGCTGCAAGGAAGGCTCTCTCTGTCTTGAACAAGCATTTACAAGGATTGCGCTGTGAGGTCTTTTCTTTTTATGAGAAGAGATACTGTAACTCATCTTGCATGCATGGCGGTTGAATCTACAAGGCAGAGTACTAAACACAATATTACCACGTCTGGTCACAGGAGGGTCTCCATGTGACGGGTCCTCAGGGCACAATCCGGAACTGTGGGGCTGCTCAGCCCTCTTAACTCTCCAGCCCGGGCTGCCTCTTACAATGCTGTGCTAGTGACAAGCAACAAAACCCCTCCAGGTGCTGTGGTCACTTGGCCAACAACATGCCGTGACACACTATGGTCCATGTTAGAGGGCTTTCCCTCTTCCCTGGTTCTTGTCAGGCAAGCAGCAAAAGGCCAGAAGTCCAAAGCTCAGCCAATGCAATGTTTATTGGGGATAGTTTCCAAGCAAGCATATTTCTAAGCCCTTCACACCAGTCGGGCTTATCTCTATACGCCGATAGAGTCTGTTCCCCAGTGTTCCCTTTCCAGCTCTCATTCCACAGAGTTTTTGCCCCATGACCCCCTTCCCAGCTCTGATGCTGCAGAACCTTGCCTGTGTCCCTGTTCCCTATTCCCGTTCCCCCCTCAGCAAGCATGATTCCCATTTCCCTTCCCCCTCCTGTTTGACCCCAGTTTATATAATATTATTCTCAGCTATACCTTAACCAATCATTTTACTGAAATTTAACTAACCAATTCTAACATATTGAAACATAATTCTGTAACCAATTGTATCCCACCACCTTAATTAACTTACACCTCCCAAAATTAATTATACAGCAGACAGAAACAATTAGAGAACCAGACAGATTAACAATAGAAAAGTGGGGGCCATAAAGATAAAACAAGACAGAAATGAGGGTTTCACATCCACAACCACTGATAAGTGATTTCTTGCTAGACAGGATACTATCAAAGTAAATTTTCTTTAACCATCTTAAGATCCCTTTCTTTATCTAGTGGTGATGGGAACTATCAGGACAGGATCGTCTTCCTAACAGCCCAATACCACCTTATTTCAATGAGACTGGTTTGGAATGTGAGGAGGTGACCGGTCGCTTCCTGGCTTATGGCTGCCCCTTGCTGCTTAGCCAAAGGCCTGAGCCTAAGAACAAGGCCTCAGTCTATACCTAGTGAGAGAAGGCCTGTACACAGGCAGACTGTGATTTTGATTCTTTGTTTTTATACCCCTGTAACTAGCTAAGTGATAAAAATACACCTCAGTTCTTAAAGTATAGGGAAATTAGTTTGTCTCTGTTCATATTTCACCTTCCGTTGTTACATAGAGGGATCTTCACGACACTTTCCGAGGTTAATAACTATCTCATAAATTTTGTTTACTCAAATTTAAAAATTGGTGTCACCTGATTTTTGCATCTTCCTGTGGAAAAACAAGGGACGTGTGTGGCTTTCTACAGGGTGTCATGATGTTAAAGTTGAGGAATTCAATCTCTGAAAGGTGGCTAGATCATCGGGCTCAACGGGTAGTGATCAATGGCTCCATGTCTAGTTGGCAGCTGGTATCAAGCGGAGTGCTCAAAAAGGTCGGTCCTGGGGCTGGTTTTGTTCAATATCTTCATTAATGATCTGGAGGATGGTGTGGTTTGCACCCTCAGCAAGTTTGCAGATGACACTAAACTGGGAGGACAGGTAGATACGCTGGACGGTAGGGATAGAATACAGAGGGCCCTAGACAAATTAGAGGATTGGGCCAAAAGAAATCTGAGAAGGTTCAACAAGGACAAGTGCAGAGTCCTGCACTTAGGACGGAAGAATCCAATGCACCGCTACAGACTAGGGACCAAATGGCTCGGCAGCAGTTCTGCAGAAAAGGACCTAGCGGTTACAGTAGACGAGAAGCTGGATATGAGTCAACAGTGTGCCCTTGTTGCCAAGAAGGCCAATGGCATTTTGGGCTGTATATGTAGGGGCATTGCCAGCAGATGGAGGGACATGATCGTTCCCCTCTATTCGACATTGCTGAGGCCTCCTCTGGAGTACTGTGTCCAGTTTTGGGCCCCACACTACAAGAAGGATGTGGAAAAATTGGAAAACATCCAACAGAGGGCAACAAAATGATTAGGGGACTGGAACACATGACTTAGGAGGAGAGGCTGAGGGAACTGGGATTGTTTAGTCTGCAGAAGAGAAGAATGAGGGGGAATTTGATAGCTGCTTTCAACTACCTGAAAGGGGGTTCCAAAGAGGATGGCTCTAGACTGTTCTCAGTGGTAGCAGATGACAGAACGAGGAGCAATGGTCTCAAGTTGTACTGGGGGAGGAAATTGTTTCTTTTGTTTTTCAGACACTCTACAAGCAAGCTGGCGCCAGCGGGAAAAATAACCCAGAATACCATGGATCTGTGTTTTGTGTTTGTCTGTGGTGTTTGCCTTGTTGCTAGGATCAAAAAACCTCATGACATGGGTGGGGGATGGCTTCAAAAGGCTAACCTGGGGCAGGGGGGTGGGAGATATGTATGGGAATACAAAATGCTCAACTAGGAGGCCAGCAGCTGTGTAATAGCTACCGTGATACCTGGAAATGGAATGGCAACTAAGGTGGTCCCCACAAGCCCTATGGAAATAATGAGAAGAGGAGGAACTCACTGGGAATCAATGGAGGGGTGTGTAAAATAGTATAAATCAACAGAAGATGGTTGGATGTGCCCCTCTCCTGTGACTATGGAGAAGCAGGATCAATGGCCTATGCAAGGGGTGGACAATTGGGTGTACTGTGTATAAGGTGTTTTGCTGGGAATGTACATATTACTGGGAGCACAATTACACCAGCCTATAACCAAACTACACAGATCTACATGCTGCTATCTGGACTTTGGTGCACAAATGGATCTGTGAATCTTGTTGCTGTGAATAATCAAACCAGGGCCTACTGCCTGATTCCATGCCAAGTGGTCAAGCTGGTTTGGACAATATCCCATTTCTCTGTGAACATTCAATGGACTTATGATATGGACAAAAGCAAGCAAAACCTGCAGGGGCAGCTTGTTGCAACTGCCAGCAACTGGACACATCAGATCGTGACCCCGTTGAAGGAGGAGAGGCAGTGTTTTGGGGGTGTCTCGGATGTTGGACCATACTGCAGTGGTCAGGACTCGGTGTTGCTGTGGATTTTGTATTGTTAACTGTACTTGTGTTACGTTGCATAGGGAGATAACCTATAAGTAATGTAATAAGCCTTCCGAACCCTACAGTGTACTAGACAACCTGGACTCAACCTTCTCGGGCCGGCTATAATGGGAAGTCTGGAACGCTAATTGGAATAGGTGTGGTATGCCCATACGAGAGAAGGTGCAGGGCACTATACTACACAAGGGGCAGTGGAACAAATGGAAAATCGACACCTTCCACCTTGATGCCTTGCCCTATCAGGAAATGTGTGGCCATATGTCCTATGCTTTTCCAGGGATACCTGGGCAGGAGGATCCCAAAAGAAAAAGAAAAAAAGAACGGGGTGGAGTGTTAGGATATAGAAATTCAGGCCTGTCTGTAAAGGCCTATACTCTAAGGATTTAGGTGTATTCTTATCACTTGGCTAGTTAGAGGTATAAAAGAAAGAATAAAAATCACTGCCGGTGTAAGGTCCTTCTCTTACTGTGACAGTTTGTGGCCCTGTGCTTAGGCTAAGATCTTTGGCTAAGCAACAGAGGCAGCCATAAGCTGGGAAGTGACCGGTCACCTCCTCACATTCCAAACTAGTCCCATTTAAATAAGGTGCTATTGGGCTGTTAGGCACGATCAGGACAGGATTGCATTCCTATCACCTCCAGAGAAAGGGAAGTGCCGAGAAAATGTAAAAGGAAACAGCATCCTGTCTGGCAAGAACTCACTTATCAATAGCTGGGATGTGAAATCCTCACTTCTGTATTGTTTTGTCATTATAGTTCCCACTTTGCTGTTGTTTGTCTGTATAATCTCTGTCTAGTTCTGTGATTGTTTCTGTCTGCTGTATAATTAATTTTGCTGGGTGTAAACTAATTAAGGTGGGACATAATTGGTTACATAATCATGTTACAATATGTTAGGATTGGTTAGTTAAATTTCAGGAAAATGATTGGTTAAGGTATAGCTAAGCAGAACTCAAGTTTTACTATATAATCTGTAGTCAATGAGGAAGTGAGTGGGCGTGGGCATGGGCATGGGCATGCGGGTGGGGGAGATGGGAACAGGGAATGGGGGTAAGAAAATTGGAATCATGTTTTGCTAAAGGGGGAAATGGGAACAGGGAATGGGAGTAAGGAAGTTGGAATCATGTTTGGCTAAGGGCAGGAATGGGAACAGGGACACAGGTGTAAGGCTCTGTGGTGTCAGAGCTGGGAAGGAGGATACTAAGGAAGGAAACTGGAATCATGCTGGAAGTTCACCCCAATAAACATCGAATTGTTTTCACCTTTGGACTTCGGGTATTGTTGCTCTCTGTTCATGCGAGAAGGACCAGGGAAGTAAGTGGGTGAAGGAATAAGCCCCCTAAAAGGGAGCTGTATTCATGTACTGAACAATCACTAGAAAATGAACATAAGAACATCTACACTATGTCAGACCAATGGTCCAGCTCTCCAGTATCCTCTCTTCTGACAGGTTTCAGAGTAGCAACCATGTTAGTCTGTATTCGCAAAAAGAAAAGGAGAACTTGTGGCATCTTAGAGACTAACCAATTTATTTGAGCATAAGCTTTCGTGAGCTATAGTGGCCAATGTCAGGTACTCCTGAGGGATTGAACAGAACAGATAATCATCAAGTGATCCATTCTAAGGACCTGCATATTTCCCTCACTCATCTTTATTTGACTGCATTTCAGTTGTTGCTGGAAGATGTCAGGGAAATGTCCATGGAAAAGTGGTGTGGATGTGAGATTTGTCTGTGTTTTGTCTCATTGTGAGATGTGTGCGCAATTTGGAGGCACTCTTGCAGCATTTGTGGTGATTGTTTGAGTTAAAACAGAAGTTCTTGGTGCCCTTTGCTTCCCTGTTCTTCAAAGGGAAACCAGCTGATGTAGCAGCTACTGAGAAAGCCTTAGAAAAGGGCCCAAAAAGTAATAGCAGCTGGTTTCTGTAGTGTAGTGGTTATCACATTTGCCTAACACGCAAAAGGTCCCTGGTTCAAAACCAGGCAGAAACAGTGCTGCTTTCTCTCTTGTGGTTCCTTTGGTCTTCTTTCCATCCAACTGCTTTCTCAAATACATCCATAGCTTCTATGCTTTCTTCCTTGATTTTTTTTTTTCATTTCATTAAACTTTAAGTTCAAAAGGAGAAGGTTAACTTGCATTTTGAGGGAAGGAACAGACCATCATTTGGGAGATTGCCAGCTACATAAGAAATCTGAACATAGAACAATCCCAACCCTCTGTCCTGCATAGTTCGCTCCCAGCCAGCAGTGTTCCCCTCGCTTTTGTTTCTTTTGAACTAACCACAAACAGCCTTGACTGATGATCACATTTCCCCTCCTATCCTGGCTAGGCAGGGTTGGGGTGTGAGGAATCAGAACATAATAATTGGAACTCTCTAACCCATCCTTTTAACATACAACATCACTTTCTCCTTTCTAAATAATATTTTTCCCATAATATTTTTTAACACTCAACAGCTTGCTCATCTTCAAATGATGTTAACACAAGCTCTGAACTACAGATTTTCTTACTGTTCCCTTGATATTTTTAGCACAGTAAATTGACATAAAAGAGGAACAGAAAACAAAACAATCTTCAATATTATAAATTGAGGACAGGTCTTTTTTTTTGTCCCCTCAGGGCAATGGAGAATGGATCAGGGTTACCAGAGAAAGCCTAGTACAGGTGATAGTGCTTAAGTTTTAATGTTTTTACCACTGTGACCTGGGTTCGATTTCTGGTCAGGAAATGATGCTTTTTTCAACACATATCTTCACTTATTGTCTCCTCAATTGATACTTTGTCATGCTCAGATGGGTTTTGGAGACCCCATGAAACTCAAACGGCCTCAGAACAGAGCATAGGCATAGAATCATAGAATATCAGGGTTGGAAGGGAACTCAGGAGGTCATTTAGTCCAACTCCCTGCTCAAAGCAGGACCAATCCCCAACTAAATCATCCCAGCCAGGACTTTGTCAAGCCTGACCTTAAAAACTTCTAAGGAAGGAGATTCCACCACGTCCCTAGGTAACGCATTCCAGTGCTTCACCACCCTCCTAGTGAAAAAACTTTTCCTAATATCCAACGTAAACCTCCCCCACTGCAACTTGAGACCATTACTCCTTGTCCTGTCATCAGCTCCCACTGAGAATAGTCTAGAACCATCCTCTTTGGAACCCCCTTTCAGGCAGTTGAAAGCAGCTACCAAATTCCCCCTCATTCTTCTCTTCTGCAGACTAAACAATCCCAGTTCCCTCAGCCTCTCCTCATAAGTCATGTGATCCAGTCCCCTAATCATTTTTGTTCCCCTCCTCTGGACATTTTCCAATTTTTCCATATCCTTCTTGTAGTGTGGGGCCCAAAACTGGACACAGTACTCCAGATGTGGCCTCACCAATGTCGAATAGAGGGGAACGATCACGTCCCTCAATCTGCTGGCAATGCCCCTACGTATACATCCCAAAATGCCATTGGCCTTCTTGGCAACAAGGGCACACTGTTGACTCATATCCAGCTTCTCGTCCACTGTAACCCCTAGGTCCTTTTCTGCAGAACTGCTGCCGAGCCATTTGGTCCCTAATCTGTAGCGGTGCATTGGATTCTTCCGTCCTAAGTGCAGGACCCTGCACTTGTCCTTGTTGAACCTCCTCAGATTTCTTTTGGCCAATCCTCGAATTTGTCTAGGGCCCTCTGTATCCTATTCCTACCCTCCAGTGGTATCTACCTGTCCTCCCAGTTTAGTGTCATCTGCAAATTTGCTGAGGGTGCAATCCACACCATCCTCCAGATCATTAATGAAGATATTGAACAAAAGCGGCCCGAGGACTGACCGCATGTTCCCATTGTGGATCTTTCATACAAGTAGAGCTGTGCAAATCATTTATTTCCTTGCTTGCTAGCTAGCCTAACCTCTATAATTATATTATAATAGTTAATAATAATCCAGGTTGACCCCAGATGAAGTTTTTTCAGTCTTCTTGTTGAAACAAAACTAAAAAATAAATAAATCATTTGTGGCCCACCAAAATATTTCAGTAAATAAAATATTCATCCAAAAACCATTCACCTGGCTCCATAGACTAGTCTTCAGAATTAACCAGCTGGAGAGAAGGATCAGTAGCCTCTTCCATTCCTGAAGTCTAGCTGCTGAAGGGTTCTGAGGATGAAGCAGATTTCATAGCCTTCCACCTGTATGCCACTGGTTGCTGTCAGGTTGCTACTGGTGAAAGCAACTTGGGTCAGCGGCAGATCTATGTATAGCTCTCTGTTCAATACAGAGGAGTATTTTTTTTTTGTGCATTGCATATAAAAACAAAATAAATTGTGTTGAAAACTGACCCTGGGATCAAGGTGAAACATGGTGATTTTAAATCAAGGACAAAATCTCGACTGAGTTAAACAGAAGGAAGGCTTTTTCATCAGGTTCTTTCAAATGCTAAAGATTGAGATGGTTCTTAGAGCTTCCAGATACATCATCGGCCAGAATTTTCAGAAGATCTCAAACCCACCCCTAAAGCTAGATTTTCAGAAGAACTCAGCTCCCAGATAGGCACCTAAATTTTTGCCCAACCTTTTTTCAACTTGGGTCAACCTGAATGTCTATTATTCATATTATAAGGTTGGTTAGGCTAGCTAGCAAGGGGGGAAAAATAATTTGCACATGTCTATTTGTGTAAAATGGCATGCAGCCTGGACTTTGAGGTGCACAGTGGACACATGCCCACATTCTGCTATTAGTCGGTGGGAAGCTTTGATTTTCATATGGTCTCCAAAGCCCTTCCCAGCATCATTTAGAAGAAGGGGGAGTCAGGGAAAAATCACACGTTTGAGTGAATTGCAAGTAAGGAATGAACCAAAGTTTTCTGTTGTAAAGTTACTTTCTCTGAGCAAGAGTTGAACCCAGGCTGCTTATCCCGCCTAAGAGGTCATGAAAACTGGAGAAAGCAGAGAAGGTTTCTGCTCGTGCATATCTTTTATTCCCCTAATAAGTGAGCAGAAGTCACAGGGCTCTAGGAAACTTGCAACTTTAGGTGAGTGTGATTGTATCTAAAAGCCAGCTGTGCTGTAGGGGGCCTCTAGGTGTTGGAAGAGATGTGCCACCTCAGCCTTCCTGAGTGCTCATAAAACATTTTAGAAAACTAGAGTTGGTAGATCAGCTGCTTCCATGGTGTCAGGATGTTCGAGTGCTCTAAAACGCCAGGTTCAAGGTACTATCTTTTTCTCAACTGGGTGTTCTGGTCTCCATTGGAAGCCTGGGTTAATACCCCACTCCTGAAACGATTTTTTAATTCTACATGGAGGAATGGCCTCATTTCGATCTCTCTTTTAACATGAGAAGAGCGCTTGCTTTGGATTTCTGTTAGAGTAGTGGCAAGAGAATTTGGAAGGAATTCAAACACCTTCAGAAGCTGCATATTGAGCCCTAGTTGGGTAAATTCCAGTTCATGCCCCAGGAGAAAGTTGGCATTGCTTGAGGGTAGGCAGGTTTGGGTGTTAAACATACAGGTAGGGGAAGAAGGGAGCAGTGCAGAAAACACTGATAATACGGAATGTAAGACTCTTAGTCTCACGGTTTGGGCTTGAGTCCCAAGTTGGGTGCCCTCCCTACTCTGGTTTGACTGCTTCCTGAGGGCACAGAATTGACTACATCGGAGCAAAGACAAGGGGCAGCTAAAACCAAGAGCCCTGTCATAGTGTGCCAACGTCCTATGAGGATGTATCAAAACCCTTCTCTCAGAATACTATCAGCTCAACCAGGCTTTTTTCCTGGAAGAGCCTCTAGATAGGCCGAAGAAGCAGGTGAGAGGATTAAAATGGGGTAAATGAAAGCCACGGAGGGTTGTTCCCCTTGAGATTTGTTTGTGTTTCTCTTATCATCCTGGTGGAGGAATCGGCTGCATAATTCAATTTTTCCCCAGTGCCTTTGATTGGGTTCAGTCTGTGACATTGAGCATAGGGGTTCCATCAGGAGCTGCTCCTGTTCTCACAGGAGAATGGGAACTGGGCCAATTTCCCCAGTTGGACAGAAAGTAGCTTGAGAAAGCCAGAAGAGTTAGTGGCTTGGAGACAGTACCTCTTTAACCCCGGTTCAATTCCAGGTCATGGAACAGAACTCTTCCGCAAAAATATCCAAAAAATGTTGTGTTTCACTTTAATTCATGAACACAGTTGTGTGGCAATTAATTAAATTTCATTTATTTAAAGTTAGTACATTTAAATTTATTGAATTACTTAGTTTATTTATTAATGTATTTATTAATTAAATTTATTCATTAATTTTTGTATTTATTAAATGTAAATGTGTTTAGATTTATTAAATTAAATTAAATTACGATCCTAAAGTTTCTGTGCTCAGATTTTTTAAGTAGCTGGTAATCTCCCAAATAATGATCTATTCCTTCCCTCAACATGCAGGCTAACCCCCTCCTTTTGACCACCATGCTCCCAGTGGCCCGAGAGAAGCAGAGCTCAGCACTTCCTAAGAGTACAGAGCTGACAAAATGAGAGCTACGCTAGCCGGCAGCTAAAGCCAGGAGACCTGTTCTAATGAATCAGCCTCCCATCAGGTAGCACAAACCCCCCTCTCTGGGTTTCTATCCCAGAAATATTGTCAGATCAATGATTTTTTTCCCCGACGAAGTCTCCAGATTATAAGCAGCAGAAGAAGCGGAGAGGACTGCGCTGGGCTCAATGAAAGAAGAGGAGAATTGCTCCTCTGGTGATTTCTTTGTTTTGCTTCTGTTGTGATGCTGATGGAGGAACCTGAAGCATAATTTGAATTTGTGACACCATGCGGTCCTTTTTTGGGGCTCAGCTTGTGACACTGAGCACAGAAGTTGCTTCACTCTCTGTTTTTGTCCCTTCAAGGCAATGGAGACTGGACCAGCATCTGAGATTGGCGAAGTAGGAGCCTGAGAAAAACAAAGATGGCTGTCGGAAAAAAAGAGCCCTACTGGGTGCTTTAAGTGGTAGGCTCTGGTGTTTTAACAGCCATGGCCTGGGTTCAATTCCCCTGAGAAATAGAAGTTTTTCAACAAAAATCTCCATTCATTCCACATTTGAAATTGAAAGGAAAAGAGGGCAAGATGAATTTTTGCCTGCCTTGCTCAGCTTGACTTCCTTCCTCGCCCCATTCCTGCCTTAGTTCCTGGGTTATCTGGTCACTGAAGGAGACTGGGGCCCAGCAGCATGGGGCTGAAGTTGGGCAGCTTGACCCCTGCAGCAAGAATCCTGCTGCCACTTGCCGCTCCACCCTGTTGTCCCAGCTTCACCTACTGGCTGCCAGGGACTTGTCACTCAGCAGCAAAGCAAAAGGAGGTGGACAGAGCCACCCTCTCCTTGATGCTTGGGCTCATTAAAACATATCTTTAATTGATGATGGCCAATTAGAGACTGACATCACTTGCTATTTTATCACTTGAAAATGCCATTGGCCAGTCCTTGGATGTCTCTAATGCTGCGCTTCAGTTCATGAGGTCAACGATGACCTTCGAGCTAAAGCACTAGGATTAACATTCAAACTCTGCCTCTTAATGTAACAGAATTTAATACTGGTCCACCCTGTGTTGGTGGCAGTTCGATTTCTAGATGTTTGCACATTTCAGTTACTGTTAAAATTAAAAAGTTTCTATGATTTTAAATTTTGAAACGATTTTTTTTACGAACGATTTTTTTTACGAAACGAAACAGTTGAAACGATTTTTTTTATTTGCTCATATACGGCATGAATAAATACAGATTTACAGATCCTAGCCTGCAAATTTATCATTTTATATGACAGAGAAAATCATGCATCCAAATTGTGCATGAAAATCATGAAATGAGCTACAAATGCAATAAAAAATAAGGTATTCAAAAGTTTAACATATGGGGGGCAGCAAAGAAGCTTCTTGCCTGGGGTGCCATTTAGTCTAGGGGAGGCCCTGTCAGGGAGAGCAGGAGTTAGTTTCACATGTCTATTTTCAGGCTGTAATCTGTGGGCACCCTGCTCTGTGGGAGGGATCGGAGGAGCCCACACTCAGGGCTGGAACAGGCCCCTGATTTAGGGGGTGGCTGCATGGTTTACAGAGCTCTGATGTCTCAGACAATCTGTCTCTCCCAAAGCCTCAGATCTGCGTCCCCAGAAGGCTCCTGCACCGCCTCCTCTCCCTTCACATTCTATAGAAAGGAGCAGCATGAAGGGTTAGGGATGAGCCATAGGGCACTAGCTGGTGGCAGAGGCTTCAGGAGCCCAGGGTGTTTGCCTGTCTGGAGCATTTTGGCTGAGAGCTCAGGGACACATTGTGAGGCAGAATCCCAGGCATCTACACGAAAGGAGCATAAGGACGTACAAATGGCCATACTGGTTCAGACCAAAGGTTCTGTGACGGGGTGGGTCACAGAGACCCCCTTGGGCTTCCACCTGATGTGCAGAGACTACCTCTGAGCTCATTTTCCCTGCCAGCTTGGGACTTCAGTGCCCTGCCTTGTTGAGCCAGACACGCTAGCCTGCTACAAACACAGGCCCAGGTCTAAACCAAATCCCCCAAAAGCTGCAAGCTTAACTGAAAATAGCTTAAGAAGCGCTCCTGTCTCCAATACCCAGTTCCCAATGGGGTTCAAACCCCAAATAAATCCCTTTTACTCTGTATAAAGCTTAGACAGGGTAAACGCATCAATTGTTTACCCTCTATAACACTGATAGAGATGTATGAACAGCTGTTTGCTCCCCTAGGTATTAATTGCTTGCTCTGGGTTAATTAATAAGTAAAAAGTAATTTTATTCAATATATAAAAAGTAAGATTTAAATGGTTCCAAGTAATAACAGACAGAACAAAGTAAATTACCAAGCAAAATAAAACAAAAACACACCCTTTAAGTACCGAGAACTGGAGGTTGGGCACAGTGGGCTTTGAAGCTTTTTACAGCTCTGCTATTGTGTTTTTCAGTTTTCAGCAGGTGGCTGAGCTGGAGGACAGGGCAGACCTGAGGGGAATGGCAGGGCAACCACAAAGAACACAACCGACTCTTCAGATCGTGGGACACACTGCGTCTACTCAGTGCCATAGCATTGTATCCCCTTTGGCAGAGCCACTGTGAGGAGCATCTTCAGCGATGAAGGCAGTTCCCCGAAGTACTGGCTAACCGGGTTTCTGTGGCCCTTAAATGGCTGGCCATGGTGGAAAAGCACCGTGAGCCAGCAGCAGAACGGAGGTGGGACTCTGGGACCTGGATGGGCCTTGATTCTGTCCTGATGGTCTCTGATTGAGGGAAGGGAAACGGTTTTACTGTAGCAAGTGGGAGCAGTTGTGTTTCATTTTCAGGCATTGGTATCAATTCCTGTAGGTTTCTTGTAAGCTCATAGGGACGTTAGCAGGTGCTTTCAATGCAGGATTGGCCCAGACACCATAATGTGATGGGGATTGCATTTTCCTTTTTTTTTGTTCTTCCAATGGCATTTCTGTCTGTGATTTTGTTTTGCTTTGTATAACCGTGTTTTCTCCTGGATCTGATATTTAACTGAAAGAAGAAGAAGGTCTCAGGGCACTGGATGGAAGAGGAGGCTGGGGCTAGGGCTGCTAAGAGAGTGAGAGTAGCAAGTTTTCTGTATTGTTTCCTGCCTTCTTTTTCTTGACTAGTTTCTCTTCTGCACCAAACTTGCCCTTTTCCTATGTGAGCCTGGTTAGCTCTGTTGGAAGCACATCAACCTTTAAATGTAAGGGACCAGAGTTCAAGCCCCTGATCAGGTGGAGAAGGGATTCTTTCCCCTGGTAGTATCTCTCAAGGGGCATCTCTTCAGTACCCTTCTTGGTGTTACTTTTTTTTTCTTCTTTTCAGGACTTGGCCCTTCCTAGGAAGGGCCATTTACTGCCAGGGGCTGAAGGGGCAACTTCCTCACACGCCCACTGGCCTCACAGTCTGGAGGAAGAAAGGTCTATGGGTCTACAGCAAACCACTGCATGCCGACTTGTTGAGCAAATACAGGGCTGGCCAGAGAGGCCATTGAGGCCTTGAGTGAGGAAGGGAAAAAGCGAGTCCACCCAGGCCCTTCCACACCGGAAATCAGCAGAACACAAGCTGTTCCCTGCTTGTCCCATGGAGTAAGGGCCAGCACTCAGGACTTTAAATTCTGCAATCCAAGTTCAAGTCTTGGTGGGACCTTGGAATAGCTCTTTCAGCACCTAATGCTACTGGGTGTCCCAAGGCTTTGTCTTGCTCTCTCAAATCACATGGGAGCCTGTCCTTTGCCCTCTAGCTTTTGTGACTTGAGCGCATGAAGGGACGTTTGATCCAGAAGGCTGGCCATGCCTGGAGTCCTGTAGGTAGGGATGCGAGCTCCATTTCCTCTGAGTCCTAAAGCTGGGCTGCAGCCTGGCCTAGGAGGCAGCCCTATTGGTTGACCTACTGGCCCCAAGTTCCTTGTGCGGCATTGGTGTTCCCCAGGAATGCTGAAGGGCTGGCCTAAGGGCAGGAGGCTTAATACTCCTCCCTGTCAGTCAGGGCAGAAGAGGAGGGCTGCAAGAGTTGGCAGGTTGATGAGCTGAGCCTTCTAGCGTTCGGTCGGTGATGAGGTGGGGAATGTGAACTGGGGCAGTGCTGGCCTGTGAGGAATGGCTCGGCCAGTGGAGTAAGTGGACCTTGTCATTAGCCCAGAACGTTGTCATGCTAAAGAACTATCTTTTGGCCACAGGAAATTTCCTCAGCCATGTATTTCCCCCAGCTCCACCAGTGCTGCAGAGACTGAACACGATAGTGTCCCAATTCTTGTGGGGCAATTGGACACCCCTAGTAAGGAGAAGTGTGGCTTTCCTGCCGGTGACAGAGGACGGGTTTGGGCATGGTGGGCTTTGAAGCCTTTTATGGCTCCACTTTCTTGTTTTTAAATTTTCAATTTCCCGGGCTGGGGGGGCGGAAGGGGCTGCTCCTATCCGAGCATGGCCCTGCCCCAGGCGGGCCCCTCGCAGGGTGTTGTTGACACTCGGGGAATTGGGGAAACCCTCCTTAGCCTGGAGCGGGGCAGAGCCATTGAGGATGGCTCTAGACTGTTCTCAATGGTAGCAGATGACAGAACAAGGAGTAATGGTCTCAAGTTGCAGTGGGGGAGGTTTAGATTGGATATTAGGAAAAACTTTTTCACTAAGAGGGTGGTGAAACACTGGAATGCGTTACCTAGGGAGGTGGTAGAATCTCCTTCCTTAGAAGTTTTTAAGGTCAGGCTTGACAAAGCCCTGGCTGGGATGATTTAACTGGGAATTGGTCCTGCTTCGAGCAGGGGGTTGGACTAGATGACCTTCTGGGGTCCCTTCCAACCCTGATATTCTATGATTCTATGATTCTATGACTGGATGGATCTTACCATGAGAAAAGCAAGGGGAATGGGCTGTTTTTACTGAATCATTAGACTAAGGAGACCCTGCATGGGAATGCAACAATCATATTTCAGTTCAGCTTTGGAGATTTGACACAATACATGTACAATCACCTTCCTATAAAGCTTCTAAAATCCCACGGCCAAAAATCTCCATTGCACAGCTTGTAAGCTGCACTGTGAATAGATCCTGCAGGAAACCACCCACGCAGCAAAGTGGTGCAGCAGAAGGGTGCTGGGCCCATAACCCGGGAGTTGATGGATCGAAACCATCCTCTGCTAGCTTGGGGTTTATTGCTTACAACCCTGGGAAATATTTCAGTCTGTCTTTATTTCTTCCATATACAAAAGAGGAACAAATTCTCTCCTTGCTTACCCTTCCACAAGGACTAAAGGAAGGAATAAAGCCCTATCCCATAGGGTCACCTCCTGTAAGGAGAGAGATGTGCAATGACTCCAATCATAGAATCATAGAATATCAGGGTTGGAAGGGACCTCAGGAGGTCATCTAGTCCAACCCCCTGCTCAAAAGCAGGACCCATACCCAATTAAATCATCCCAGCCAGGGCTTTGTCAAGCCTGACCTTAAAAACATCTAAGGAAGGAGATTCCACCACCTCCCTAGGCAACGCATGGTTTCTTCTGAGGCAATCACATGGTTTCTTCTGAGGCAGGACCTTTCTTGTTGGAGGAGCTGTAAGGTTGTTCCTGGGCAAAGGCAGACTGATTCATACTCTTCAAGATTCACACCTTACTCCTGGGGGAATTCTGCACCACTGCGCATGCACAGAATTCATGTCCCCTGCAGATTTCTTTGATTCCCCACAGAAAAAGGGGCAGTGGGAGGGGGCGGGAAAGTTACCACAAATTTTGTAAGCCCGCTGCAGAGCTTGCAAAAACAGAGGTTGCGGGGCAGAGGGACTTTTTTCCCTCTCCAAGGATGGTACAGCTAAGGCCCCACTTCCTGGGGCTGTGTTCTCAAAGGCAAAGTGCATTGCCATGCCTAGACAAGGTAGCCCTTCCCTGTATGAAATGATGTATTCAGCTGCTGAAGGAGACTTGATTCAGGAAAATATTTGTTATATACCACCCCCAACATAGCTAGATAGATAGATATAGTTGTCATCTATGTTTTAGTGTTTGAGTCCCTAACCAGTCTCTATGTCTGCATAAAGTCTCATACCAATCACAAACTTGTCTTCTCTGCTGTTCTGACTCCCTGAACTGGCCTGCCTTTCTTGTAATCCATTCTCAATATAGTGTTGCACCTTCTGATTGTTTACTTTTTAAAAAGTTCCTTTTATCAAGTAACCAAAAGTTATTTGAGACTTCAGAACGATCTTGACAAACTGGAGAAAACAGTCTGAAGTAAATAGGATGAAATTCAATAATGACAAATGCAAAGTCCTGATACAGAGAAGAAAGAAAAGCAGTCATGTAAAGCTATGCTTCTGTCTTTTCTCTACACCTATGGGTAGAAAGAATTTGCACTGTGTGTAACCTTTACTTCCGGTGCAGGGAAAGAACTCCTTGTAAGGATCAGCCTCCATGTTCATACCACAGGACCCAAACAGACTGGGTTTAACCAGTTTGAACTGGACGAAATGTCAGAATTTATGTTGAGCCAAGCTATAAAAGCTCAACCTTGTTCTTTGTTCAGGGCTTCGCCATTTTCCTCTGTGTAGGAAATTGGTGAGCCCTTCAGCTGTCGTACTTGCTAGCATTAAAGTGCCTCATTTTATCTAAGAGCCACGACTCTGTGTTTGTTTGGCTAATACAGAAGTACAGGGAAGGCTACCCTCCCAACCCTGGACGGGAGGGGAACCCTTTTTCCCTAATGGCACCCAACTTAGGAAGGGGTAATCAACTGCACAAATACACAATGGGAAATGACTGTCGAACAAGGAGTACTGCAGAAAGGGATCTGGGGTCATAGTGAATCACAAACTAAATATGGGTCAACAATGTAACACTGTTGCCAAAAAAGCAAACCTCATTCTGGGATGGGTCAGCAGGGGAGTTGTAAGCAAGACAGAAGAAGTAATTCTTCCTCTCTACTAAATGATTAGGGGTCTGGAACACATGAGTTATGAGGAGAGGCTGAGGGAGCTGGGATTGTTTAGCCTGCAGAAGAGAAGAATGAGGGGGGATTTGATAGCTGCTTTCAACTACCTGAAAGGGGGTTCCAAAGAGGATGGATCTAGACTGTTCTCAGTGGTAGCAGATGACAGAACGAGGAGTAATGGTCTCAAGTTGCAGTGGGGGAGGTTTAGATTGGATATTAGGAAAAACTTTTTCACTATGAGGGTGGTGAAACACTGGAATGCGTTCCCTAGGGAGGTGGTAGAATCTCCTTCCTTAGAGGTTTTTAAGGTCAGGCTTGACAAAGCCCTGGCTGGGATGATTTAACTGGGAATTGGTCCTGCTTCGAGCAGGGGGTTGGACTAGATGACCTTCTGGGGTCCCTTCCAACCCTGATATTCTATGATTCTATGATTCTATACTCAGCACTGATAAGGCCTCAACTGGTGCAACCCCAGCCCCGTCTCTTACATTATGACAGCAATATTTATGAGTTCATGACTGCGATATCCACAAAGGTGTGAAGTCACATTCCGATAGGCTGCAAGACAGATGTTTTCAGGTGATTTGCAGCGCCGTGATGAGGAGAAGGGTTGGGATCAGGGAGAAGTGATGGGGAGAAGGGGGGAAGAGGAGTGAATGAGGGGTGGATCCTCGAAGGGAAGAGGTGGGGCAGGGGAGGTTCCGGCACTCCTGACGGACTGGGCAGTTTTTAAATATGACGAAGTTGACAACCCTACCCCAGCTCCGTCTGTGCTCTGCCCAGAGTCCCTGCCCCATGTTCCACCCCGAAGCCCTGCCCCCACTCGGCGTCTTCCCCCCACCCCTGGCCGCTCGCATGGGGAGGAGGGGGCAGAGAGGAAAGGGCATTGGACAGGTCTGGGGGAGAGGGCAGAGAGGAGTGAGCAGCGGGTGAGGAGAGGGGGTGGAGAGGATCAAGCAGTGGGCAGAGGGGAGTGAACAGAAGAGGTGAGTCAGAGAGGGGGCAGAGAGGAGCGATTGGGGGTGAGGGCCCCGGTCCAGGTTCCGGGACCCCTTCTGAATGTGGGCCTGGCACCACGCTGCCATTGTAAACCCAGTACTAGTCACTGGCTCTGATCTATCTGGATGGGAAGCATGGGTGGCAGGTACCATAGGCTGGGGGAGGCTGTGCCTCCCCAAACAGCCAGGCCTGGTGCTGCCCACCCCCAGCCCCCAGGCTCCCCCCTTCCCTTGTGCAGCTCCAGTGCCCCTGTGCAGGGGCCCCGGCTCAGGCTGTGACCGTGCCGCTTGCCCTCCTGGCCCTCCGGGGCTAGGGAGGCTGCGGCCATGTGCCACTCACCTCCCCGACACTCTGGGGCGGAGGAGGCTGGGGCCACGCTGCCTGCCCTCCCAATGCTCCGGGGCTGGGGGGGAGCTGCGGCCACACACTGCCCGCCCTCCCGGTGCTCTGGGACTGTGGGCCTAGCCTGGGGCAGGGGCTGGTAGTGGCAGTGGGGGGGGGATGCT
Source organism: Lepidochelys kempii (assembly GCF_965140285.1). Taxonomy (NCBI): domain Eukaryota; kingdom Metazoa; phylum Chordata; order Testudines; family Cheloniidae; genus Lepidochelys; species Lepidochelys kempii. The sequence goes on from NC_136407.1 coordinate 5,505,601, forward strand.
CTGGGCTCCAGTGGGGTGTGTGTGCATGGAAGAGGCGGGGCCTCAGGTGTAAGGGGCGGGGCCAGAGGCTAGCCTCTCCCAGCCTGCTGTTCACGTGCCGCCCATGATGGGAAGGTTGGAGGCAGGGGATTCTGCTGAACAGACGCTGGGGGCTAGTCTGCACAGAAGTGCTACGTGCTCTCTCCCGTCGGCATAATAAATCCATCTCCACGAGCGGCGGTAGCTATGCTGGTGAGGGAAGTTCTCCTGCCAACATAGCGCTGTCCACTCTGGGTCAGTGTAACTTATGTTGCTTGGGGGAGGGGGGTTATTCACACCCCTGAGTGATGTAAGTTATAGCCTAGTAAGTGGCAGTGTAGACAAGGCATAGGACTCTGAGTTCTGGAAGGTTCAATTTCCAGGTGGGAATTCTCCAGAAACTCATAGCATTGAATGTGAGATCTGGATTCCAGCTGATTTCCAGGGTCCCCTCTGTCCCCCTCCATCCCTATCCTAGCACCTCTCAACCTGGTGACTTCCCTTGTGGTAAAAGTTCTATATATGGACGGCAAACAACAACTCCACCTCGGGGTCCCACTGCGGTAACGCCAGGATCCCTGAAACCACCAGCCAGGTGACGGAGACACAGCCGGGCAGTTAGCTTCTCCATCCGCTGCTCTCACTGAGGGGTTTTGCCTCAAGTTAGGGCCACAAAAGAGGAGGAATCACTTCCCTAATTCACTTTACTTCAGAATCCCAGTCACTCTTCCTTGCCAGGGAGCGGGCAGGAAACTGACAGACCCCCCAGATCTGAATCCTCTATTACTGAGGAGCTTTGGAAGAAGGACCCCCCAATCTGGGGTCTTAGGGGCATCTGAGGCTGTACAGAGCTCTGAGACATCACAAGAACCATTCCACCCCCCAGCATCTTTGCCCCTCACTATATGCTCCACACCCTCAGCAGGGCAGCCCCAAGCTGAACTGGCTCGAGAGGCTGAACTTCACTCTCACCCAAGAGCTCCTGGCTCCTTTCCACCAGGAATTGTTATTATTAGGGCTGTCAATTAATCACCGTTAACTCAAGTGATTAACTCAAAACAAATGAACTCAATTAAAAAAATGAATCGTGATTCATCACAGCTTTAATCGCACTGTTAAAGAATAATAGAATACCAATGAAAATGTATTTTGGGATATTTTTCTGCATTTTCAAATATATTGATTTCAATTACAACACAGAATACAAAGTGTACACAGCTCACTTTCCTATTTTTTATTACAAATATTTGCACCATAAAAATGATAAACAAAAGAAATAGTATTTTTGAGTTCATCTCATACAAGTACTGTAGTACGATCTCTTTATCATGAAAGTGCAACTTACAAATGTAGATTTTTTTGTTACATAACTGCACTCAAAAACAAAACAATGCAAAATAAGTCCACTCAGTCCTACTTCTTGTTCAGCCAATCACTAAGACAAACAAGTTTTTTACATTTACGGGAGATAATGTCACCTGCTTCTTATTTACAATGTCACCTGAAATCGAGAACAGGCGTCCACATGGCACTTTTGTAGCTGGCATTGCAAGGTATTTACATGCCAGATGTGCTAAATATTTGTATGCCCCTACATGCTTCAACCACCATTCCAGAGGACATGCTTCCATGCTGATGATGCTAGTTAACAAAATAATGTGTTAATTAAATTTGTGACTGAACTCCTTAGGGGAGAATTGTATGCCTCCTGCTCCTTGGTTTTATCCCCATTCTACCATATATTTAGTGTTTTGGCAGTCCTGGATGGCAACCCAGCATATGTTGTCTGATTTAAGAACACTTTCATTGCAGATCTGACAAAACGCAAAGAAGGTACCAGTATGAGATTTCTAAAGATAGCTACAGCACTCGACCCAAAGTTTAAGCATCTGAAGTGCCTTCCAAAATCTGAGAGGGACGAGGTGTGGAGCATGCTGTCAGAAGTGTTAAAAGAGCAACACTCCAATTCAGAAACTACAGAACCCGAACCACCAAAAAAGAAAATCAACCTTCTGCTGGTGGCATCTGACTTAGAGGATGAAAATGAACATCCGCACTGCTGTGGATCGTTATTAAGCAGAACCCATCACTGGCATTGGCATTGTAGACATCGCCTCAGACTCGGTGCTTGCCAGTGGGGAGTGTCACCTCTAGAGATACCCAGAGCTGGTGTGGAATCGTCTCAGGCTCCTGGGTCGGGGCTCGAGCAGGTTCTGTGTGGTGTTGTTGAAAAGGAACCCCTAGATATTGAACCCGGGCCGTGTTGCTGCCGACTGCAACTGGCAGAAGGGTTACAGAAAGAAGCAAGGGAGAGGAGCACCAATGAATGTATGCAAATTATTCAGTGAGGCAGGGGCCTGGCATGAAGGAGACACCTCTGCCCTTGGGCGACTGGGGGATTTGTGATGTCCTGGGCCATGGAGATCCAGGCCCACAGCACTGGGATGATCAGCCCAGGGATGGGGCAGTACATGGAGTGAGGCAGATTTGGGAATTGGGAACCCCTCTCCCCAGGTATTTCCCCTGCAGGCTTTTTTCAGTGTCCCTCTCTCCCCTTTCCCTGTGTAACCCAGTGGTTCTCAAACTTTTTGAATTGGTGACCCCCTTCACAAAGCAAGGCACCCAGTGCGCCCCTCCTTATAAATTCAAAACACATATTTTATATTTAACGTTATTTTAAATGCTTAATGTATACCCTGATTCTCTGCTATGGATTGACCTTTTCTCACCACTTTTATATTAACCCTAAAACACACTTTGATTGAATTCCCGGGATAAGCAGAAAAGGGGGTTTTAAGATAGTTACGGTTTAATACTGGGGGTGCGAAGCCATTTCTCAAGATCACTTTTCACAGCAGACTTTGTGCTCCGTTGCCCCCCCTCACTTCTGCGCTGCTGCCCCCCGCAGAGCTGGGCAGCTTGTGCCCCCCCATAATAACCCCCCCCCCCGAGGGGCTGCAACCCCCAGTCTGAGAACTCCTAGTCTGCCCCCTCCCCCCTCTGGCCGGGACACCGGACCCCTCTCCCGTTCCCGGGGGGCCCGTGCTCTCCCGGAGCTGGACCGGCCCCTCCCGAGGGCAGCCAGAGCCGGGGGGTGGCCAAAGCGCAGGGGGGCGGGGAGGGGCCGCTTGTGCAGAGTCCCGCCCCCATGCCCGGGGCTGGCCGGGGGCCGGGGCCGCCGGGAGGAAGGAGGCAGGAGTCGGGGAGAACAAAGAGCCGAGGGCGCCGGGGCCCGCGGGGGCAGCTCCTGGGAGCCCGGGCGCTGCTGCTCCCCTGGGAGCCGGGGGCCGAGCGGCCGCTGCCGCTTCCCCAGCGGGCTCGGGGCGGGGGGCCCGGCCGGGGGCGCCTCCTCCGGCGAGAGACCCCCGGGCGCTGCTGGCGGCGGCGGCTGAGCGGAGACTGCAGGTGAGAGAGACCCTGGGGCCGGGCGGGTCCCGGGCTCGGCGCAGCCCCCGCCCCGGGTGTCCGGGGGCCCGGAGCTGCTAAGGCCGGAAGGGAGCCTTCTCCCAGCCAGCCTGGCCGCTGCCCCGGCCCTCTGCTGTGCCCTGATCCCCCTGCTGCAGGAGAGTGCTGCCCTGGGGACGGTGTCAGGGGGAATCCCCCCCCAAGGGGCTCCTTTGGTCCTGGTCTTTTCCAGTGTTTAATTCACCCTCTGTTGCTGGGAGGGTTTGAACGTGGGTTTAGTCCTGGGGTGCGGGGGGTGAAGGGAAGGGCAGGGGCATGGTCTGTGCAGCAATATGGGGATTGAGCATGTTCCCAGCATGGCAGAAACTAGCCTGTCTGTCTGCAGGGGAAGAGCCTGGGGGAAGCGTGATGTGAAATGAAGTAAAGCCTGTTCTGAAACCTGCACAACTGCCCTTCTCGCCCTGCCAGGCTGCAGAATGACGCCCACGTCTCGCTCCAGCTCATCCCGTCCTCCCACGGGAGAGGGGAGAGAAATGGCTGCTGTAGAGCCAGCTCAGGTAGGGGTTATTGGGGGGGGGGGGGGTCCTGGTGGGTTCCTGCTGGAGGGAGAGGGGAAGTAAATACTGAATGGGTGGCAACTTCTGGGGAATGAGGTCTGCAGGGGGCAGGGACTACCCTGGGTGAAGAAAGGGAAGGGGACAGAGTGTGACAAACCTTTTGGGATTTGTTTAACCTGGGCCTAGATTCTAGGAACAAACGCTTGGGTGTTGGGGGAGAAAATTCCCTAATTTATGAAACAGGAAATAGAGAAACCAACCCCCTGGGCAGGGCTGGGAAAACTGACCGGACTTCCAGTGCTGAACCCTCAACCTGCGAGCTAGAGGCTGGTGTGACATGGAAAGGGGGCACCCACCAGGGAGGCGTAGGGAAGATGCCCCAGCCACTCACATCCAGCTGCTGGCAGTGAGGAGGGTTTTAGGATTCCTACCATGGGGCTGTATCAGCCTCTGGCTAGTAGGTGTGTGGCTCTCTCTTTGTGCTCTCACCGTGATGCGTCATGGCTGTTCTCAGCAGTATGGGGATAGGACTCTGCTGAGTGTCTCTCTCTCAGAGCTTCCGTTTGATTGGCTCCTTTCCCCCATGAATCATGGGGTTGTGACTGGGGCAGCAGGTACTGACTGTTGGACTCTTTCTCTTTCAGGGGCCGGTGACCTTCGAAGAGGTGGCTGTGTATTTCACCAGGGAAGAGTGGGCTCTGCTGGACCCCGCTCAGAGAGCCCTCTACAGAGACGTCATGCAGGAGAACTATGAGAATGTGACCTCACTGGGTAAGAATTCCCGTCCCCTCAGTTCTTAGAAGGGGAAATGAAAAGTTAACGTTCATGCCATCCCCACAATGCCACCTCTGCTCTGCCCTGTTTCAGCATCATCCCAACATGGAATCATAGAAATGGAAGGGACCTCAAGAGGTCATCTAGTCCAGTCACCTGCACTCAAGGCAGGAATAGGTATTATATAGACCATGCCTGAGAGGTGTTTGTCCAGCCTGCTCTTAAAAATCCCCGATGATGGAAATTCCACAACTTCCCCAGGCAATTTATTCCAGTGCTTAACCACTCTGACAATTAGGAAGTTTTTCCTAATGTCCAACCTAAACTGCACTTGCTGCAATTTAAGCCCATTGCTTCTTGTCCTATCCTCAGAGGTTAAGAAGTACAATTTTTCGTCTTCCTCCTTGTAACAACCATTTATTTATTTGAAAACTGTGATCATGTCCCCTCTCAGTCTTCTCTTCTCCAGACTAAACAACCCCAATTTTTTCAATCTTCCCTCATAGGTCATGTTTTCTAGACCTTTCATCATTTTTGTTTTTCTTCTCTGGATTTTCTCCAAGTTGTCCACATCTTTCCTGAAAGGTGGTGCCCAGAAGTGGACACAGTACTCCAGCTGAGGCCTAATCAGTGCGGAGTAGAGTGGATGAATTACTTCTCGTGTCTTGCTTATAGTACTCCTGCTAATACATCCCAGAATGATGTTTCCTTTTTTTTTCAACACTGTTACACTGTTGACTCATATTTAGCTTGTGATCCACTATAATCCTCAGATCCCTTTCCGCAGTACTCCTTCCTAGGCAGTCATTTCCCATTTTGTATTTGTGCAACTGATTGTTCCTTCCTAAGTGGAGTACTTTGCATTTGTCCTAATTGAATTTCATCCTATTTACTTCAGATCATTTCTCCAGTTTGTCCAGATCATTTTAATTCTATCCTCCAAAGCACTTGGAACCCCTCCCCGTTTGGTATCGTCCGCAAACTTTATAAGTGTACTCTCTATGCCATTATCTAAATCGTTGATGAAGATATTGAACAGAACTGGACCCAGAACTGATCCTTGCGGAACCCCACTCGTTATGCCGTTCCAACAGGACACTGAACCACTGATAACTACTCTCTGGGAATGATTTTCCAACCAGTTATGCACCCACCTTATAGTAGCTCAATGCCAGTGACACACACACCAGTGCTCTGCCCTCCCCTGTTACAGAACGCTCTGGGAACAGAGCAGTACAGCAGAAAGTCTAACAGCTTCTCTTAGCTAAGATAATAGTCGGGTTCATCTCTATCCTAGCAAACAGACGCTTCCTACCCCTGGCCTGCACTCCCGCACTGAACTTCCTGCACGCAAACCATCTGAGACTTGCACAGTGTTACCACCCCTTTGCCCTCAACCTGACTTTTCCATTTGAGTCACTGCCTTCACTTACCCCTCACAGATGACTAGACCATATGCTATCACAGTGCTGACAATCCCTATGACACAAGCACACCCTTGGGCACCTTTACTGACAAAGCCTACAACACTCAGCACGGAAATGAGGCAGAATTGGTCCCCCAAGTTTCACACGCACCTCTCTTCAGAGCACAGCCACAGCTCTGCCCAGCTGTTCCAACCAATCCCTCCTTCATCCAGTGACAGCTACAGCTGACCCCGTGCACACAGCTGGAGGGCATGCAGAGAAAAGCTGGGATTCCCATCTGTGAACACAACACAAACACTGACAGGTTCTCCTAGTCTTTCCTCATATTGATTATACGTTCATAGATTTTAAGGCTGATGTGATATTAGGTCATTTACTCTGACGTCCTTTATAACACAGACCATAGAATTTCCTCCTGTGACTGCTGCATTGAGCTGAATACCTGAATTCCTGTGGCCGTTTGTTAAGCTTTGCACCGCCCACACAGAACCATTCTCAGTGGTTCTTGCCAGCTGCAGGGTTAAGGGTTGCGTGCAACTTTAAGGTTGCGTTGGAGGGGTGGCGTTTACATTAACTTTTCTTTTCCTGGTTTGCAGAGATTTAAGTTTAGTCACCGTCCATATGGTGCAAGTCAGGAGACAGCACTGGGCAACCTTAACTCTGCAGTAATGTAGCTTATGAGCATTTAGTTTCCTGTTTTAAAAAATGGACGCTTTTGCCACTATAGCTGTGTCTATAATTGAGCTTTGCCAGCAGAGCTATGTTGGATGGTGTACATGTGTGCGTGCACTTTTTCACAGCCTTAAGCAACAGAGCTGGACTGGCAAAGCTTTTAAGAGCAAACCAGGTCAGAGTCTGCACATGGATTTTAGAGCCCTTGAAAATATGCCTCTTAACTCAGAAATGTTGGCATCAGAGGGCAAAACTTCCAAGAGGAACTCCTGCAGGACGCAAGAAAAATGCACAGCACACATTGTCTGAAAGGTATCAGTGGTGGGGTCTCACTCAAACTCATGGGTGGAGCTCAGGTTCAAAGGCTGCAGCATGTTCTCTTGAGCCAATGAATTACAGTGAGGGTACATTGCTGGAAACCCTCTGGCTGTTAAGGAGAGCCTTAGGCCTGGTCTCCACTACAGAGCTAGGTCAACATAAGGTAGCTTCAGTTGACCCAAGTCTGTAAGCATCTACACTAAAATGTAGTACCCACCAATGTTACTTACCCATTACACCGACTTAATAACTCCACCTCCACGAGAGACATAGCCCGTATGTCTATGTAGTTAGGTCAATGCAGTGTCAATGTAGACGCTGTGTTGCTTACGTCGACTGCTGCTGCCCTTTAGAAACCATCCCACAATCCCCCATGCTGGCAGTTAAATCGGTACAAGCGCTCCTGGTGAGAACGCGCACCACCGACATGAGGAGTGTAGTGCGCACGTGTAAAACCGATTCAGTTACTGTGGTGGTTCTACGTCAACTTAATTCTCTAGGGTAGACTTGCCCTTAGTCTTGCTGCATTTCATGGGCCTTTCAGGCTCTCTGACTCTTCCCTTTTTCTCGTGCCAATCTGAAATTCCAGCCTCTGCAGTTTATTAGCTTTTTCTATACGGCTTCCCCAAGGAGGTATTGGGTGCCATGGACTAGCAGAGATAAATGCCAAGGGACTGAGATCACTTGGTGGAAAATTACAACCATAGTTTCAGCCCCAGGTTTGTGCAAGACCGTGTTATAGGAGCCAGCTGATAATGTGAAAAGCTGCTTTGGGGAGGGCTGTATCTCAGCAAACTCTTCATCAGGAAACACCCCATATTTGGGCCATTAATCCTGCTCAGCATCCCCATGATAAGCAGAAAATTTCAAGAGATTCTTAGTAAGAAAGGGGATGTTAGACCAATTAGAATAGCTGATCAGGTTATGCAGATGTATATTGAATGTTGAACTTTAGCTATGGTAGAACTGGTGGTCTGCTATAATAATTTCCCAAATGTGAGAAGGGTGTGGTGTGACAGTTGGGGGGGGGGGGTGCCGAATCATTGGATAGGAGACCGTGGGAGGTTCCTTCCTTGGGAGTAGGTGATGCGGGTCTGGTGCATGAACATTACTGGGACAGGAATATGGGTCTGCAGAGTCCCAGATGGGTGGCGGTTCTGTGCCACCACCGGGCAGCCTTGGCAGAGCTGCTGGCAATGCACATACTGGGAGACCAGTCACTGCAGGAAGTGCTGCCCGCATGAGAGATGACTGGCAGCTCTTCCCGTGACCTCTGATCCAGGAACCTTCCCATTTAAACCTGGAAAACCGGGAAGTCCTCTGTGCAGCAAGGCAGATCCCTGACCTGTTGCTGAGAGAGACCACGACTTTTTCCTGGTCCTTGCTTTGTCACCCTGCTCTATGCTTCCTGGTGTTTTCAGCCAGACTCTGGCATCTGATTTTGGCTTGACCACGTAGGCCTGACCACTTATGGTTCTCACCACTGGACATCACTTTTCATGCCCCAGGTGCTGTTAGCAATAGACGCACTCCAACCTTTGAGCTCTCCGAAGGTCTCCCTGGACTGTCCAGCCCCCTGGACACTCCTCATGTTGACAGATTCGCTGCTCCCGAAGAAGCACTGCATCGCAGCTTACCAGTTACCCTTCAGATCACGACGCCATTTAACTCATGGCACTCATATGTATTTCTAGTGAAAATAAGTGAAAGCTTATTTAACCAAGGATAGAGATTCAAGTGGTAGCAAGTAGAAGTCTTGGAAACAAATGGTTACACATCAAGTAAAATCATAACACGCTTTCTAGACTCTAGACTTACCTACCTAACTAGATCCTTTCATATTATAGAGCAAAACCTATGAAAGTCCCTCCAGCATTTTACAGCCAGGTTTGGCTGTGATCCTCCTGTCATGAGACAAGTCATGCTGTCAGTTTGCTTCCATGGCAGAAGATGCAGAGTGTATCTCTACACCCGCAAATGTCCCCCCACATGCCATTGTCTTCACTCGTAACAGGATCCTGCTCTTTATTTTTTCCCTGTAAATTTTCCTCTCTTCAAGATTTCACAATCTCTTCAATTAGCATTTCGCTGAGTGTACAAACAGGCCCCATTGTGAGACATACAGTGCCCAGTATGCATCTGACTGGACAGAGAGAGAAAAGTTTGTTACCTCCTGGTTGAAAATAACCTGTTTCAGTCTTTACAAACATAATTTCCAGTATAGATACAAAACTTCTTAAATGTTCTCCTTACACCTCCTCCTTCTCCAATCGCTGCATTGGAGTGTCCTTAGAATGATCCGCCTCACCCCCATTCCAACTTTCTGTTTGTTTTCCACGGGGCTCTGTCCTTGGTCCCTTTTTTTTCTTCCTCTGCACCTTATTTCTGGGTGATCTCATCCTCACACACACATTCAGCTACCACCATCTCAGTTGCTCTTAGCTCACAGTTCTTTCTCTCTACAACTTAAATCTATTTAGTACACAATTTGAAAAAAACATATGAGATGACCAAAACAATGATAAATGAATGATAAAATGAACTAATTGGCTCCATGAAACATGGAGACTCTTCCTTTTCCATCCCCACCTGCAAGAGCCACAGTTTCTCTCTTCCCTGCATGCTCTTTGGATCTTTGAATTTGTCCCTCCTGAAGTTACATGGCCTGATTCTTATTTTTCACTTTCTCCTTTGGCAGAAGAATTAGTCTGTGGCTTCTGAACTATGCCATCTAATTTGCCAGCTTTCTCCACACATGCTGTTTTTTATACTCCCTCCCTTTACACCGGACTCACTAGATTCCCTAATGCCGCAGTATGTGCTTTCCTGACATCTAATGCTGCTGAGATCCTGCATTCAGTGATATCCCTGCCCTTCCTGTTCCTTACTCCACTGAACCCCACCAGCCCATGCTTACTGTTCCCAGCTTCCCCAGGTCTCTTGCATTGTCTCTGGACCTTTTTGTCAGTTAGAAGCAGTGCAAGGGAGACTTCCCCTCTGTCTGGAGTCTTCACTTTCTGGGACATGCAGTTCCATTCTCTTTGTTTTAGGAGCCTCTTTGATAATGAGTGTCTGGCTGTGTGTGCTCCCAGCAAAGATGGGAATAGTTAAATCCCTCATAAGCAGAGTGTTCTGCACCTTTGAGCACCTGGGGAGCTGGCCCTGCAATTTTACTGGTTTAAAATGGACTGGGATTAAACTAATAGAGTGGTTTTTTTATGAAAAATGTCCTATGAATTCACCTGATCTCCCTTGTTTTCTTTCCCTTGAGCAGGGTTTTCAGTTTCCAAACCCTGTGTGATCTCCCAGCGGGAAGGAGGGGAAGAGCCACGGGTCCTGGATCTCCATGGTTCAGAGGAAAACGAGATCCTGAGAAGTCCTTGCACAGGTGAGGAAACATGAAACCAACCCAGAAACTGTAAGTCCCTGAGAGAAACAGCTGGGATTCCCCCCAAAGCCTCTGTGAGCTCAGGATAGTCCCCAGCAGGTCTTACTCCTGGCTTCCTACAGATTATGACTGACACCTTGGCAGGAGCTCCCTCCCTTCCTACTGAGCGTGTGGATGGGATGTGGACAGGGCCGGCCTTAGGGAAAATGGCACCATAGGTGAACTTGCATTTTGGTGCCTCTGGCCCCCATGGGTGTGGCACCCACATTGCCCCTGTCCCCCATGGGCTCCCCAGGATCCCCACCCTCCCTTCCCCCCAACCCCTGCACTGTGCCCCCTTTGCCCCAAATGCCTGCTCTCCCTCCTGCACCCCAAATCCCTACACCCCCTTTATTCCTAACTTCCGCCCCCCTCCTGCACCCCAGCACCTGCCCCCTCCTATGCCCCTAACCCCTGCACTGTGCCCCCTTCACCCAAACCCCTCCCCCTCCTCCTGCACCCCAGCATCTGCCCCGTCCTGTGCCTTTAACCCCTGCACTGTGTCCCCTTCATCCCAACCCCTGCTCCTCCTGTGTATACCCCTTTCACCTCAACCTTTGCACTCCCCTCCTGCGCCCCAAACCCTGCACTGTGCATACCCCCTTCACCCCAACACCTGCCCCCTCCTGTGCCCCTAACCCTTGCACTGTGTCCCCTTCAGTGTTACCCACTTCACCTCCCTCCTGAGCTCCTAACCTCTGCACTGTGCCCCCTTTGCCCCTAACCCTTGCATCCTCCAGCACCCACTTGGGGAAGCTGACCTGGATGCACAAAGTGGCTAGCATTGCTGCTCACTCCCCCGCTGGACTGCTGCTCCTCCGCCCCCCACCGCCTTAGGGGGCTGGGATGGGGGGAGCAAGGAGCGACATCAGGGCTTCCTACATCCAGGTCACTCTCCCTGCGGGCTGCATACGGGGAGAGCAGGAGAGCAGCAGCTCCTGATGCCTCAGCACAGTCCCGGTAGGGAAGTGACCTGGATGCAGGGACCTCTGCTGTGTGTGTTGAAGGGAGGGTGTAAAGGGGAGTGTGTGTGTGTGCCTGAGTGAGCGCGCTGTCTCTTTAAGAAAGCACTTCAGGTCAGGAGCCTGAGCTAGGCTTGTTCAGACCCACAGATTCCCCTGTCCCATCACCCCAGCTTAGTGGAAATTGGTTACATGGGTGGTGGGGAGGGGGACACCCTGCCATCAATCAGCCCCTGCTACGCCCCTCACAGAGCAGTCAGGAGGACACTCCCAGTCCTGAGTGGCCAGGGATGACTCCAGAGATGAATGGAGGGCAGAGGGGTGGGGGGACAGGCACCCCTACTCCGGAGCCGTCACCTGGTTCCGACGTCTGGTCATCCAACAGCCCCCTGCAGATCGGGTCTCGCCCCCTCCCCCACGCTGCTGCTCGCCTGCCTGCTGTGATGGCTCCGTCAGCCCAGTGAGCCCCTCGGCAGCAGGTCAGGTGGGAATCCGAACCCTGCACACAGCACCCCCTTGGGCGGGCAACCCATACAGTCCACCCTAAAACCCAGCCCCAGATGTGAAATAGAATTGATCCCCTCCGCTCTCCCCTATGGGGAAGAGTTTGGGAGAATTCAGTCCCTGATTTTTATTTTCTGTCTCTCCAGCTCTTGAGTTTTCTCTCTGCCTTTCCATCCCTAACTCTGAGATTTCCCTTCTATTCTAGCAGGTGATGGGGTGGTGAGTGAGAATGAAGAGCAGAATCCCCACCAGGAAGATGCTGAGCTAGTAGACGTGCATGGGGCATTACTGCAAAGATCCAAAGGGAATGTGTCCAGCCCCCATGAGCCAGGAACAGCTGGTGAAAGTTACCACAGACCAGAGAGAGAGCAGGGAAACCAGTCAGAGAAGAAAGTGGATAAACCCATTAATTGTCAGGAAACTCACAAGGACCTCAAGGAAACTACATCTCCGGAGAAGATCCTCAGGGAAAAGAGAGAGAATACATGCAGCGAGTGTGGGAAAAACTTCAATTACCGCTCTGCCCTTATTCGACACGAGATAATCCACACAAAAGAGAAACCCTATGAATGCTGTGAGTGTGAGAAAAGCTTCAATCATACCTCAGCCCTTATTCGACATCAGCGAATACACAGAGGAGACAGACCCTATGAATGCTGTGAGTGCGGGAAAAGCTTCACTCAGAGCTCAGACCTTTCTACCCATCAGCGAATCCATACGGGGGAGAGACCCTATGAATGTGGTGAGTGCGGGAAAAGCTTCAATCATAGCTCAGCCCTTATCTCTCATCAGAGAATCCACACAGGAGAGCGACCCTACGAATGCTGTGAGTGCGGGAAAAGCTTCACTCAGAGATCAGCCCTTATCTCTCATCAGAGAATCCACACGGGAGAGCGACCCTACGAATGCTGCGAGTGCGGGAAAAGCTTCACTCGAAGCTCAAACCTTACTACGCATCAGAGGATCCACACAGGAGAGAGACCCTATGAATGCAGTGATTGTGGGAAAAGTTTCACTGACATCTCCTCCCTTATCTCTCATCAGAGAGTCCACACTGGAGAGAAACCCTATGAATGCTGCGAGTGCGGGAAAAGCTTCTCTCAGAGCTCAACCCTTATTACACATCACAGAATCCACACAGGAGAGCGACCCTATGAATGCTGTGAGTGTGGAAAAAGCTTCACTCAGAGCTCAGGCCTTCTCTATCACCAGAGAATCCGTAAAGGAGATAAACTCCATAAAAACCTTTTCTAGAGCTGTCAGAAGATTTTTTTTCTTTAGTACTTTTGACAGTTCCCAGGTAGTGACCATTAAGGCTGTTTGCATCTTTTGCACACTGTAGTCCCTCAGCTCTCAAACGTGAATTGCCTACGTTTGAAGCCTGCCCATCTTTGGGGTGGATCCTGTGGTCCTTTCTATCAACTCCATTGTCCTGCGAGTCATGGGAGTGTGTGTCCTTTCTACCAGGAATGTCCATTATCCGAGATAAGGGGTGTCTTCAACCAGCTACGTCGAGGTAAAATCTAACTGGGCCTCATCACTGTGGTTTCCATGGAGTTAGCTAGCTTGAGTTTGCTTTCCTGATGAAAAAGACAGCTATTCTTGCAGTAAAGACATGGACCATGGATAGGGGGTTGGGTTATCTAGCACATTTCCTCCTGATCTGACCTAACCACCATCACATTTCCACGTCTAAACAAACCTGGAGATTCACATTTATACTCTTCCTTCCAGTGCAAAGTCATCCAGTTCCTCTTTGAGGACAGATTGCCTCATTGCCAGTTGTTCTCACACTACCCTGGATCGAGCTGAAAAGCAGTTATTTTGCTGATTGTTTTTCTCACTTAAAATATATTTAAATATAACAAAGAGCTGGAGCAGTGTCAGGGAAATAAGTGTCATTTCAGACTCTGTGACACTGGAAGGAGACGGGGTGACTCAGATATTCCCTCCTTCCCCATCACCCCAGAACTGTTGCCTCGTGTCTGAGCCATGCAGAGTTCACCCCCTCATATTCCTTCACTTCCCAAAGCATCTGGTGAGGTCATGTTCTTAGCTGTCTGTGCTTGTTAATGGTGCTTGGACATCTTTGATCCTAAATCAGAGTCAGTCTGGCAGGAGATGAAAGTGTCACAGGCATGGAAGGGGATTTCAACTGGATCCCAACCACACTTCAAATCCCATTTTCTGTCTATTGGCAAAGCCACTTCTAGGCAGTTTGGCTGTTTTTCCCCCCATTGTGAAAATTTTGTAAATAACATTAATAAGACAGACTGAGTGAAGCAGGTTTCAATGGATCATGGGGGAATCTCTCATCCTGATTCTGAGACATCAGATGTAACCTACTCTGGAATTTCCCTTCAAATGAAAATGAAAGTGTCTTCTACCTCGATGTGATATGGGTTTTGTATCTTTCATGAAGGCTCCTTGATCATATAACTGCATGTTGGTTTTGTTTGACAGAATGAGGCTCAGATTTATTGGTCAATTTCAGACAAATGACAATCATTTTTTACTTTAGGTTTGTTTTTTCCCTCATCCCTGCATGATGACATGGAGAAAATTCAAATGCAGTTCAGTCAACAAGAGAGAATACTCCAAGCGATTGGACATACTATCAAAGAAATAGTCGTGTTTTTAAATCTCCACTCTGAAAAGGTGAACAGCAGCAGATCCCAAACGGTGCAACTGACGAAAGTAAGTGCCCATGATCACAGTGTAGTTCAGTTGTGTAAGTCAATATTGTCTCAGACGATCCAGGGATAGACTTGGAACTTTGAAAAATGCCCAGGTGTTTGGTTCCCAAAGCATTTCTGACCTGGTCCCTGCAGGAGGTTACTCCTGAAGAGATCTCCTAGCTAATCCCAAAATTTGGGAAATGCTGTCTGTGATGACGTGTATCTACCCGGCACTGGCACTCCTAGGGTTAACTTCACCCTGTGGACTGAAGAAGCCACACCCCCTCGCCTTTCCTTGGCATGGTCCGACTGGAGACAGAGTATAAAAGGGAGCAGTTCAGCTCCGCCCGGGCTGACTGAGGAGGAGAGCAAACCTGTGTTGTGGGCTCCTGCCGGGAAGCTGCTCGACCCCAGGCTGCAGAGGCCAGCCGTGCTGAGGCTCCTGCAGACATGCAGTCGACTGCCAAGGATGGCCAAGAAGAGACGCCGGATGCTGGGAGACTACTGATGCTGGAAGTAAGGGTGGGAAGTGGCCCAGGGAACTGGACTGTTGAAGTGAGAGATCAAGCCTGGACACAGGAGTATTGGTTCCTCAAGGCCATGGGTCAGGACCTGGTGGGGTAGGGTGGTCCCAGGTCCCTCTAGACCCTGCACTGCACCCACCACTGGATGCGGTCACCACCTCACGACAACCTGTCTTGACCCAGGGGACAGATTTCTTCACCCCAAATCCCTGCCTTTTTATGCATCCTGCGACAGTGCCATGGGGTTGATACGTCCTTTCTCATAAGGATGTAGATTTGGAGGAAACAGAAGAGGTGTTTTTGTTGAACTCAACATGTGTGGGTGCTATAACTGTGTGTAAGATGAAATCAGTGTTGAATGTGAGATGGCTGCAGAAAAATAGCTTTTTTAATAGAAACCTCATCTCTTGTATCTTACAGAGATTCTGATCCAAGGCCTGTATCTAATCCCTAACCACAACTGTACTCAAGGGTTCACTGGTGGAAAGGGGGATTAAAAGAAAACTAACATTTTTGAGAGGATTCTTTAATCATTGAGTATTTATTGTTACCAATGAAAATGAAATTAAACATGGTTACTCTTTAACGAGGAAGAGATTTAATTATGTGATCAACTGAATTATACGGGAAAAATAAAACTTGTATTGTTTTTCTTTTAGTTAGTAATATAGGAAATGGTGGCTAATCCTGGAAAGCTTCTTTGATGTAACTTACCCCTTCCACCTAAAATGTCCTCATGTAAAACCTCACCCCACAGGTTGGGGTGGGGGAATGTGCCTGAGAAATAGTGTAGAGGAGAATACTCACAGAATCATAGAATATCAGGGTTGGAAGGGACCTCAGGAGGTCATCTCGTCCAACCCCCTGCTCAAAGCAAGACCAATCCCCAATTAAATCATCCCAGCCAGGGCTTTGTCAAGCCTGACCTTAAAAACTTCTAAGGAAGGAGATTCTACCACCTCCCTAGATAACGCATTCCAGTGTTTCACCACCCTCCTAGTGAAAAAGTTTTTCCTAATATCCTAATTTTTCCTAATACTGACCCAGTATAGATTTTAATGATTTGGATTTCAAATTATTTTGTTTAGCTTCAAAGTCAACTTCTGTGTAGCTATGTTAGCAACAAGAAGGTCAGGGAAAGTGTGGAACCCTTACTGAATGGGGAAGGCAATCTAGTGACAGATGATGTGGAAAAAAGCTGAAATACTCAATTTTTTTTTGCATCAGTCTTCACAGAGAAGGTCAGCTCCCAGACTACTGTACTGGGTACCACAGTATGGGGAGGAGGTGAGCAGCCCTCAGCAGTGAAAGAATAGGTTAAAGACTATTTAGAAAAGCTAGACATGCACAAGTCCATGGGTCCAGATCTAATGCATCCGAGGATGCTGAGGGAGTTGGCTGATGTGATTGCAGAGCCATTGGCCATTATCTTTGAAAACTCATGGCGATCGGGGGAGGTCCCAGATGATTGGAAAAAGGCAAATATAGTGCTCATCTTTAAAAAAGAGAAGAAGGAGAATCCAGGGAACTACAGATCAATCAGCCTCACCTCAGTCTCTGGAAAAATCATGGAGCAGGTCCTCAAGGAAAACATTTTGAAGCACCTAAAGGAGAGGAAAGTGATCAGGAACAGTCAACATGGATTCACCAAGGGCAGGTCATGCCTGACCAACCTAATTTGCTTCTATGATGAGATAACTGGCTCTGTGGATGAGGGGAAAGCAGCAGACGTGTTGTTCCTTGACTTTAGCAAAGCTTTTGACACCTATCTCACAGTATTCTTGACAGCAAGTTAAAGAAGTACAGGCTGGATGGACGGACTAGATTGTGGATAGAAAGCTGGCTAGATTGTCGGGCTCAACGGGTAGTGAACAATGGCTCCATGTCTAGTTGGCAGCTGGTATCAAGCGAAGTGCCCCAGGGGCTGTCCTGGGGACAGTTTTGTTCAACATCTTCATAAATGATCTGGAGGATGGTGTGGATTGCACCCTCAGCAAGTTCGTGGATGACACTGAGCTGGCGGGAGTGGTAGATACACTGGAGGGTAGGGATAGGATACAGAGGGCCCTAGACAAATTAGAGGATTGGGCCAAAAGAAATCTGATGAGCTTCAACAAGGACAAGGGCAGAGTCCTGCACTTAGGATGGAAGAATCTCATGCATCGCTACAGGCTGGATACTGACTGGCTAAGCGGAAGTTCTGCAGAAAAGGACCTGGGGATTGCAGTGGATGAGAAACTGGATCTACAGTGTGCCCTTGTTGCCAAGAAGGCTAACGGCATATTGGGCTGCATTAGTAAGAGTACTGCCAGCAGAAAGGAGGTGGACAAATTGGAGAGAGTCCAGCGTAGGGCAACAAAAATGATTAGGGGGCTGGGGCACATGACTTACCAGCAGAGGCTGAGGGATCTGGGCTTATTTACTCTGCAGAAGAAAAGAGTGAGGGGGGATTTGATAGACGCTTTCGACTATGTTAAAAGCAGTTCCAAAGAGGCTGGAAGTAGGCAAATTTCAGTGGTGGCAAATGATTTTATTAAAAGGAAAACTATTTGAGGAAATTACTTGTAAAACCTTTTAACCCATTAGACTGTAAGGATCACTGACTTCTCCACTTCTCAAATTTGCAAAGGAAAGGCATAACATCTGTCAAAGGATGTGTCCAGCAGATAGGAAAACTGCAATCATCAACCATCAATATCAAGGAAAAGGCTGAAGTCTGTTGCCTTTCCGGTCAAAAAGCCATCTAATGGCTGGTCTACATGCAAAAGCTATATTGACATGGCCACATCTCTCAGGGGTGTGAAAAATCCACTCCCCTGAGAGAAGTAGTTAAACTGACCTGAGCCCCAGTCTAGACAGTGCTAGGTTGTTGGAAGAATGCTTCCTATGTTTGAAGTGTAGACATAGCCTTAGACAGATTGATCCCCTATGGGAAGCAAGTCATTACATCAATTTGAGGGCTTTTCTCTGCCTTTTCAGTCCCTGCTACAGACACCACCTAACAACTATTCCTGGTCACGGGATGGTGGCATTTCCAGGGACCCTGGCAGCTCTAGCCAGCATCTTGGTGGCTATTTTCCTGCTCAGAGCCACTGGCTTCTTCTCATGCCTTGTCCTGGGGGCCCAGATGTTGCCTGAATGTGAAGGAGCCAAGATGTTGGTGACCTTTCCCTCACCAAGGTGCCTTTGCTCATCAGTCTCCTGAACTCCAACTGGATGTGGTTTTTGTTCTTCTGCACAGCATAGCCCATGGAGAACAGGGATCTGCAAATGTGCATTCATATTATACCTTTGCTTATTGATGAAAACATAAACTAGACACTTAGAGGATTGGAACTGATTTCAGCTGATGGACAGGTTAGCTAGGTTTTTATGCATTTACACAGGATAATGTTGTGTGTTTAAATTCATTCGAAATATCCTCATCCAATGGAACTCATGAACATACTGTACTGGAAATGAATAAGAAAATGTTTTTATTTAAGAAAAAGGCTTCTAAGGGGGTACTTGGATTTGAACCAAGGACCACTTGGACCACAGTTTAACATTCTGTCACTGCACTATACCCCCATGATAATACTATCTTGCAGTCAGTGATCTTAAGGACCTTGAAGGACGGACCCTGCTTCAGAGACCTGTTCCATTACCAGACTATGGGTGGTTTTGAAAATGGGGTTTGACTAAACTTTATATATGCAGGTAAACACCACAGCGTGAATACCCACAGCCGTGGCTTCTCCCACTGACATAGCTACCACCTCTTGGGGAGGTGGATTAACTACACAGAGGGGACAGCTCTCTCCCAACAGCTTAGAGCAGAAGTCCAGACTGGCTCCATTTGGCACATTGAATGGTAAGACACCCCAGTGACTGCTTTAGTTCTGTAAGTGTGTCCATGGCTGAACAGCGAGAATTCCTGCCCATTTCCCTTCTGGCTGGAGCATGGTTAGTGTGTTTGTGGTTAATTGTTCATTCCCTGCCTTGACAATTCAGACAGTCCCTTTTCCCAACATGTTGGCAACACATCAGTGATTCCAGTGGCAGGTTTTCTCTGGGGCACTGAGATTTTTGGGGGAGTTGGTGGCTCCTTTCCTTCCCCACCCTGGAGTAAATTCAGATTTTTATTCCATCCTTGATGATTCATGGAACAACAACAGCAGCATGAAGAAAGAGGAGAGCGAATATCTCACTGTCAGGGATGAAGGTAGCCATGTCCCCTCTGTTTGACCATTGCCAGGGCAGGAGACAAGGTTTCAATGGAATTGAATGCCCAGGCTCAGACAAGAGAGTCAGAAGGATTTTGCCATCTGCGGCGAGGCAGACGGGTAGGGCCAGAGGCGCCCCAAGGACTAGAGCTGGTGCGGCAGCCTGGGTTGGGGGGAGGGAGGAGAAGGGGGCAGTGGGACTAAGTTAAATGTGAGCTCTGCTCTAGGCACTAGATGTCAGTTGCCTCTTGGAGCCAGGGATTGAACCCAGGCTCCCATTGGGGTAACGATATGGCTAGGTTTCCCCCAGACTTCACCTCTTTGATGAGCCTGCTTCCTCTGTCCAGGCAGGGGTCTCAGGTGACCTGCAAAGGACAGATTTTTGCACAGCAAACCAGCTGCAGCTCAGCAGAGACCCTATGGGTCTGATTCCCAATTGGTCCCTGCCCAGCATCCACAGCTGATGGCTTCCTTCCCCTGCAAGCCCCAGCTGCCAGACCCCAACCCCCCAGTCCTGTGGAGAGGACTTGGCAGGGAGGTGGTGGGATTGTGTCTGGGGCTTCTACCAGGAGCCCTGCCATCATGACAGGGAGCAATACTGCTCACATCTGCATTGAGTACCCCCACTGCAGATTGCCCCCAGAGCACCAAACTGTACCCCTCAGCTCCCCCTTGCAGGCCCAGTGGCAGCAATTCTGTCACGTCCCAGACCAACTGCACTGGCCCCCAAAGTGTGGGGCCTGGAGGGGTCACCACCTGCATGCCTAGGAGCCCTTTTAAATCACCCAGGCCCCTGGGCAATTGCCTCCTTTGCCCCCGCATCCACAGGCCTTCCCAGTTCTACCCCCCCAGCTGCCCATCTCCCTCCCCCAACTGTATCACCCAGATTCTCCCCCCACAGTGTCTTATTTTTGGGAACCAGTCCCCTGACTTAACCGATTAGACCCCACTCCCCTCCCAGAGCCAGGCCAAAAACCAGGACTTAGACAGGAATGGGGATTGGCCTGATGCCCAACCGTGCCACTTCCCATTCCTCCTGTCTCCTGGCAGTGGGCACAAAATGGTGTGATGAAGTGGGACTGTTCTTAATGTTTCCTCTGAATACTGTAGGGGTGCCTCAGTTTCCCCTATGCATTTCGCAAGTCTCTAGGTGGTGGGATAAGGGAGTGTAATTATTGCAGAGCAAAGGGCCAGTGTACATAAATGGCCGACACTCTGTTTCCTGTCAACTGATGCCCTGGGCCCTTCCCCCCTGAAAGGTGAGAGTGAAAGGGTTGGAGAACAAAGGAATCCGGTGACCTCCTGGCCTGGAAAGGGACAAAGCCCAGAGGAGGAGGGGCTGGAGGAGGAGTCAGTGGGGGCTGGCTGGAGACGTGAAGTGCAGATGGGGTTGTCTGGCTCACTGCCCCCCAAAATGGACCCGGCTGAGGGGTCCTGTTCTCTGTACCTACAAGCTCTGTTCTAGACCGTGTTCATAGAATATCAGGGTTGGAAGGGACCTCAGGAGGTCATTTAGTCTAGCCCCCTGCTCAAAGCAGGACCAATCCCCAATTTTTGCCCCAGATCCCTAAATGGCCCTCTCAAGGATTGAGCTTACAATGCTGGGTTTAGCAGGCCAATGCTCAAACCACTGAGCTATCCCTCCCCCCGTCATCTAATAAACCTCTGTTTTACTGGTTGGGTAAGAGTCACATCTGACTGCGGAGTTGGGGGGCAGGACCCTGTCTTTCCCCAGGACCCCGCCTGGGCGGACTCGCTGTGGGAAGCACACGGAGGGTCAGAGGATGCTGAATGCTCCGAGGTCAGAGCCAGGAAGGGGGAAGCTGTATGATCTTCTTGCCCTGAAGACAGTCTGCTCACAGAGAGTAGACTTCCCCAGAGTCCTGACTGGCTTTGTAGGGAGCAGTTCCAGAGCATCACCCAGGGACTCCGTGACAAGTGGTTCCATTATCTTCCCCCCAACCCCCTGCCGAGGGCATGGAAGTTTGCAAAGAGGGCAGGCAGAGCTGGAAAGGCCCCAGGTTCCCTGGGGCAGTCTTTCACCCCCCCCACCCCCACCCATAGGAAACACCACTGGCTTTATGAAAGGGATTAGTGGAGATGAGAAAGACAATGCCAATCTAGGTGGCTTCCCTGAGTGACAGCTGGAGATAGAATCCAGGAGTTCTGGCTCTCAGCCCCCCCTGCTCTAACCACTAGACCTCACTCCTCTCTCAGAGCTGGGGGCAAACACCTTCACACCACTAAACAGTAACTGCTGGTCCAGTGGTTAGAGCAGGGGAGGGGGCGGGGTGAGCAATCTGGGATCCAGGACTCCTGGTTTTTGTCACTGCCAATCTATCGGGAGGGGGGCCTAACTTGGCATTGTCTCTCACCTCCCCTAATTGCTCTAAATCTGGAGCATGGTTCCCACATGCAGGGGTGGCTAAGGGGACACATGGTCCCCCAGAGGGCTTTCAAGGCCTGATCATCCCTGGGTACATTTCCACACTCCCTGCTCCCACTCAGATGGGGGAGGAGATGGGGCTGCCCTGTGCCTACTGCAAGGACATGAGAGGATCAGGAGGTACCTAGGGGCCACAATTGGGCATTGTGCCAGCCCATGCCCCAACTCACTCCTGGGTTCTATCCTGGCTCTGGGACTGCAGTGGGGTCTAGTGGTTAGAGCAGGGAGGTAGGGGACTTGGAGCCCTTTGGGGGATGGTTTCCCCTGTGCCTCAGTTTCCCCTGGGTAACCTGATGCTGATTACTGCCTCTCATGGGGTTATGGGAAAAGAAGGAAGTCTAGGGGCAGTGCGGGAGGCATCCTCTCATCTCCCACACCATGGTTCGTCCTGCTCCCTCTTGTGGCATGGTATCTAAGGCCTTGTCTACACTTGCAGATGTAGAGCACCGGGAGTTAAACCAGCCCTTGCAGACAGCAGGAGGGAAAGTGCTGCAGTGTGTTCACACTGCCAGCTGCATGCGCAGTGGCGTGACCACATTTGTGGCACTTGCAGCGGCATTCGGAGCAGTGCATTATGGGCATCTATTTCACAGAGCACCTCTTCCCATTCTGGTGCTGAGGCTTGTGGGGGGGGGGTGTTGGATCATATTAAAGAAGTTCTGTATTAAAATCACAAATGAGTTTGATTCCCCAGAGTTTAAATTCCAGGGTATTACTAATTAAGAGGTCTCTTGGTTTTTGGTACTGTTTCTCTCCCTCTATGTGTGAAACTTGCAAGCTGCTAACTGTGTTAGTACATCCTAAGACAGAGTCTGTTCTCAAAGCAATTCACACAGAGAGAGACTCAAAGCAATACTCTGTAACAACAGAAACAGCACCCAAGAGACTCCCCACCCTTTTGTTGTATTCATCTCGCTTTGTTAACAATTGTGATTAAAACAGAGATAGAGGATGTATGTAGATGGATGCTTGGTGTGGATAATAACTGAATGATCAGGGAGGTGCCAGCCTAAGAATCCAGTGTCCATTGGCTGAAGAAGGCGTCAAGTAGAAATAACCAGAGGACCCCCGGAGGGCAGACTGGAATCCACCCAACAGCCTCAAGAATGGGAAAACCAAAGAACAAGATAACATCTAGCAGCACGGAGCTGTCAGGAATGTGACATCTGCTGACTGATTCAGCAAAAGCATGATGAAACAATTCCCATAGACTGGCATAGGAAGAAATTCCTATAAAAATGGACTCTAGAAAGTGAGAACTTTGCGGTCTGATTCTGCAAACCAACTTCCAGGAGCATCAGATGAGCATCTGACAAGGCCCTGCTCCCTCCTCATGTCCAGGCCACCTGGCCAGTGGCTTGGCATGAGCAACTCTAAGGCTGATAACTATGATAACAACCTTGCAGAACCTGTGTGTGTGTGTGTGTGTGAATGAATGTGTGAATAAATATGAGATTGAATGGAATGTTATAGCTATAACTAACTGCTTACTATGATTCTTTCTGTATTCACAATAAATGTGGTATTTTGCCTTTTCCCCTTTAATAAGATCCTGCTGGTTTTTATTTTATTGGTATAACATTTTGGTGGAGAATTGCGAAAGGGGGAATATTGGTAAAGAACCTCAGTTATTGTAAATATTGGTGTGCACACCGCCAGCTCTAGTGAGCTAGGCATTTCTATTAGGTTAACCAGACCTGCTGGACTCCGGGAAGCTAGCAGGGGACCTGCTGGCCTCCGAGAAGGTAGCAGGGAAGAACAGGTTAACCGGACCTGCTGGCCTCCGGGAAGGTAGCCCTTAATGCCATGGCTCATGAAACCATACACAGAGAGCCTTGACAGCAGGAAGGAGTGGTTCAACAACAGGCTGAGCTAGTGCAGAATGACTGTAGAGGGGGTTCTGGCCATTTAAAGGCCCACTAGGTGCTGTCTGTATGGGAAACTGGACCTGGCTGATGACAACATCCCTACAGTTATAGCCATGTGCTGTACTCTCCATAACATTTGTGAAGGGAAGGGTGAAAACTTCACTCAGGCATGGACCGCCTGGAGGCTGAAATTGAACAGCCAGAGACCAGGGCTATTAGACGGGCCCAGTGCGGGGCCATAAGGATTAGGGATGCCTTGAGGGAACAATTCGATGCTGAAAGCCACCGGTAATGTGTGGTGCCCTGCACGGGAGTGAAGAACGCTGGTTCCAGTGCTAGCAGGCATCTGTGTTTGCTATGTATGATGCACTGACTTGCAGCGCCTGTAGCTTTCCTGGGCTGTGCTATCATTTACTTAATGCAATAAAGAATGTTTCCAAAACCAAAAACATTCATTTATTGGGAAAAAAACACAACTCCTGGAGAAATACACATGGCATGACACATCTGTGCTGTGTGGGAGGAAGGAAGGGGGCAGGGTGGGGAATAGAACAATCACAGATTTGCATATGTCCTGTTATCATAGTCAGCCTTCCTGTCTGGAGTGTCATGCCATGAGTGCTGCACTTCAGGCTGGCTAAAATGCCTGGTGATGGAGCTTGAGTGCAGTGGCTAAGGGTCGTAGTTTGCAGGGCTGGGCGGTGAAGGTAAAGGTGTTGGAGGTGACTGGTGGTGATAAGAAACCAAATGTTGGAGAAAATGGGTTAGCGGTGATATGGGGGTGCAAGGGAAATAGTTTTGGGACACGGGTTGCGGGGGGGGAGGGGGAGTAGTGCTCTGCCTGCCTTGCTACAAGCACCTGCTTTGAGTCTGCTTGGCGCTCCGTAATGCTTATGAGCCGCTCCGTAATGCTTATGAGCCGCTCCATGCTTTGGTGCTGGCGCGGGGGTGCCGGTGTAGTGTAGTAAAGTGCTCTCCATAGCGGTGTCCTGAGCATGCTCAATACATCTGCTGAAGCCACTTCATAGAATCATAGAATATCAGGGTTGGAAGGGACCCCAGAAGGTCATCTAGTCCAACCCCCTGCTCAAATCAGGGTTGGAAGGGACCCCAGAAGGTCATCTAGTCCAACCCCCTGCTCAAAGCACTTCCCTTCACCCTGCCCTTATTAGCCGTAGGATTCTGCGGACTGCTTTTGACAGGGGTTAAAAAGTGGCAAAGGGAGCGAATCGGAGCAGGGGGTGGAAATTGACTGGTCGGGGGGGGGGGGGGGTCAAGCTTCTGGAGGCAGCATTAGGAGAGGGGCTAAAGGGTAAAACCAGGAATGAAGCGGGGAGGAGGCAGAGTTCAGACCAGGAGTGAGGTGCTGGCAGAGGGTGACAGAGGGCAAAACCCAGCACAGGCAGGGGCACAGGGGGTAGCAGTTACCCCAGTGGGACTGAGACACCGGTGCTTTGCAAAATAGTTTGTTGGGGGGGGAGGGGAGAGGCTTTTTTATTTGAGTAAAGTAGCTTTTTTGTATCGTCACACAAACGGAACATGCTCAATAACATCTGCTGAAGCCACTGCCCTTCACCCTGCCCTTATTAGCCGTAAAATTCGGCTCACTGCTAATTACAGGGGTTTTAAAAGAGGTAAAGGGGGCGAATTAGAGCAGGGGGGTGCCCAGGGTCAGAGCAGGGGGCGGAAATTGACTGGTCAGGGGGGTCAAGCAGCTGGAGGCAGGATTAGGAGAGGGGCTAAAGGCAAAATCAGGGCTGCTGGGGAGGAGCAGGAGAGAAGCTTGGGATGAGGCGCTGACAGAGGGCAAAACCTGGCACAGGGCAGGGGTACAGTGGGTAACAGTTACCCCAGTGGGACTGAGACCCCAGGGTTTCAAAAATGGTGGGGGAGAAAGGGGCTTTTTTAATTTCCCCTCTCACAGACAGCACCTCTCAGCATCTGCCTCCCAGGGCTGGGTTCTTAAAGGCACAGGCATCTCAATGCCTAGTCAATGCAACTCCTCTTTGTCTGATCTAAACTACTGAGCCCTGGTCTACACTATGAGTTTAGGATGGATTTAGGAGCATTAGATTGATTTAGCCTTACACCCGTCCACACTCCGAAGCTATTTTTTCTGACTTTAAGGGCTCTTAAAATCAGTTCTGTACTCCACCCCGATGAGTGGATTAGCGCTGAAATTGACCTTGCTGGGTCCAATTTAGGGTAGTGTGGATGCAATTCAACGGTGTTAGCCTCTGGGAGCTATCCCAGAGTGCTCCATTGTAACCGCTCTGGACAGCACTCTCAACTCAGATGCACTGGCCAGGTAGACAGGAAAAGCCCCACGAACTTTTGAATTTCATTTCCTGTTTGGCCAGCGTGGCGAGCTGATCAGCACAGGTGACCATGCACTCCCATAATCACAAAAGAGCTCCAGCATGGACCGAACAGGAGGTACTGGAGCTGATCGCTGTATGGGGAGACGAATCCGTGCTATCAGAACTCCATTCGAAAAGACGAAATGCCAAGATATTTGAAAAAAATCTCCAAGGGCATGTAGGACAGAGGCTATAACAGGGACCCGCAGCAGTGCCACGTGAAACTTACGGAGCTCAGGCAAGCCCACCAAAGAACCAGAGAGGCAAACGGCCACTCCGGATCAGAGCCCCAGATATGCCGCTTCTATGATGAGCTGCATGCCATCCCAGGGGGTGCCCCTACAACTACCCCAGCCCTGTGTGTGGACTCCATTAATGGATTCTCACGCAACAGGGATGCAGATTTTGGGGACGAGGAAGATGATGATGAGGAGGTTGACACACAGCAAGCAAGCAGATAAACTGTTTCCCCTAACAGCCAGGACCTGTTTTTCACCCTGGATCTAGTACCTTTCCAACCCACCGAAGGTGGGCTCCTGAACATAGAAGGCGGAGAAGGAACCTCTGGTGAGTGTACCTTTGTAAATATAATACACAGTTTAAAAGCAAGTGTGTTTAATGATTAATTTTCCTCGAAGACTTGGGATGCATTTGCGGCCAGTACAGCTACTGGAAAAGTCTGTTAATGTGTCTGGGGATGGGGCGGAAATCCTCTAGGGACATCTCAATGAAGCTCTCCTGGATGTATTCCCAAAGCCTTTGCAAAAGGTTTCTAGGCAGAGCAACCTTATTCCGTGCTCCCTGGTAGGACACTTTACCACGGCAGGCCAGCAGCACGTAGTCTGGAATCATTCCATAACAAAGCATGGCAGTGTATGGTCCCGGTGTTTGCTGGCATTCAAGCAACATCCGTTCTTTATCCCTCTGTGTTATCCTCAGGAGAGTATTCAGGGTCACCTGGTTGAAATAGGGGAATTTTATTAAGGGGACATTCAGAGGTGGCTGTTCCTGCTGGGCTGTTTGCCTCTGGTTGAACAGAAACCATCCCCGCAGTGCGGGGAGTGGTGAAGCGATCATCCCAGAGAGTTCTGTGTGTGGGGTTTGGGGGTGGGGGGGTGGTTAGTTCGGTTTGTGCTGCACGTTAACCCGAAAACCGCAGCCCCTCCTTTTAAAGGGCCAACCCAATGGGTGCTTGGTATGTGAAATGAGGGTGCTGCTGTTTGAAACCATTCCCACATGTTAGGAAGGTTAAAGAAGCCAAAAGACTGTGGCTTACCATGGCTGCCTGCAAGCCGAATTCTGTTGCCCGCCGGCACCTGCGCGTGTGATCTCTCACACCATACCAATAGAAGGTCCCCGATATAAGAGGCAAAATGCGACCTTGTAAAGAAAGCACACGTGCTATGTAATGTTAACAGCTTGGTTCACCATGAAAGAGTCTACCAGTTGTTCTCTAAAATGTCTCTTTTTAAAGACTAATCTCCCTTTTTTCCCTCCTGCAGCTGCAAATGTTTCATTGCTCCACGTATCATCTCCGTTCCAGAGACTATCTAAGATTAGAAGCCGAAAAAAATGCACTCACGATGAAATGCTCTCTGAACTCATGCAGTCCTCCCACACTGAAAGAGCCCAGCACAATGCGTGGAGGGAGACAATGTCAGAGTCCAGGAAAGCACAAAATGAACGCGAGGACAGGAGGGACGAGCGAGAGGAGAGGAGGCAGGATGCAATGCTGAGGCTCCTGGAGGATCAAACTGATGTTCCGGCATATGGTTGAGGTGCAGGAAAGGCAACAGGAGCACAGACCGCCGCTGCAGCCACTGTGTAACTGCCCGCCCTCCTCCCCAAGTACCATAGCCTCCTCACCCAGAAGCCCAAGAACGTGGGGGGAGCCCTCTGGGCACCCAACCACTCCACCTCAGAGGACTGCCCAAGCAACCGAAAGCTGGCATTCAACAAGGTTTGAAGTGCAGTGTGACCTTGTCCTTCCATCCTCCCCTCCTCCACCACCGCACCCAGTGCTTCCCTCTTCCCCCACCCCCCCCCAGGCTACCTTGGCAGTTATCCCCCCAGTTGTGTGACGAATTAATAAAGAATGCATGAATTTGAAACAACAATGACTTTATTGGCTCTGCAAGCGGTGATCAAAGGGGGAGGGGAGGGCGGTTGGCGTATAGGAAAGTAGAGTGAAGCAAGGGGGCAGGTTTTCACCAAGGAGAAACAAACAGAACTGTCATACCGGAGCCTGGCCAGTCATGAAACTGGTTTTCAAAGCTTCTCTGATGCGCAGCACACCCTGCTGTGCTCTTCTAACCGCCCTGGTGTCTGGCTGCGTGTAATCAGGGGCCAGGCGATTTGCCTCAACCTCCCACCCCGCCATAAACGTCTCCCCCTTACTCTCACAGACATTGTGGAGCGCACAGCAAGCAGTAATAATGATGGGAATATTGGTTTCGCTGAGGTCTGAGTCAGTAAACTGCCCTAGATGCTTTTAAACATCCAAATGCACATTCTTCCACCATTCTGCACTTGCTTAGCCGATAGTTGAACCGCTCCTGACTACTGTCCAGGGTGCCTGTGTACGGCTTCATGAGCCATGGCAATAAGGGGTAGGCTGGATCCCCAAGGATAACTATAGGCATTTCAACATCCCCAACGGTTATTTTCTGGTCTGGGAAGTAAGTTCCTTCAAACTACTCAAACAGACCAGAGTTCCTGAAGATGTGAGCATCATGCACCTTTCCCGGCCATCCCACGTTGATGTTGGTGAAACGTCCCTTGTGATCCACCAGTGCTTGCAGCACCATTGAAAAGTACCCCTTTTGGTTTATGTACTGGCTGCCAAGGTGGTCCGCTCCCAAGACAAGGATATGCGTTCCATCTATTGCCCCACCAGTTAGGGAATCCCATCGCAGCAAAGCCATCCACTATGACCTGCACATTTCCCAGAGTCACTACCCTTGATAGCAGCAGCTCAGTGATCCCGTTGGCTATTTGGATTACAGCAGCCCCCACAGTAGATTTGCCCACTCCAAATTGATTCCCAACTGACCAGTAGCTGTCTGGCGTTGCAAGCTTAGAATCATGGAATCATAGAATATCAGGGTTGGAAGGGACCCCAGAAGGTCATCTAGTCCAACCCCCTGCTCGAAGCAGGACCAATTCCCAGTTAAATCATCCCAGCCAGGGCTTTGTCAAGCCTGACCTTAAAAACCTCTAAGGAAGGAGATTCTACCATCTCCCTAGGGAACGCATTCCAGTGTTTCACCACCCTCTTAGTGAAAAAGTTTTTCCTAATATCCAATCTAAACCTCCCCCACTGCAACTTGAGACCATTCCTCCTCGTTCTGTCATCTGCTACCATTGAGAACAGCCTAGAGCCGTCCTCTTTGGAAGCCCCTTTCAGGTAGTTGAAAGCAGCTATCAAATCCCCCCTCATTCTTCTCTTCTGCAGGCTAAACAATCCCAGCTCCCTCAGCCTCTCCTCATAAGTCATGTGTTCCAGTCCCCTAATCATTTTTGTTGCCCTTCGCTGGACTCTCTCCAATTTATCCACATCCTTCTTGAAGTGTGGGGCCCAAAACTGCACACAGTACTCCAGATGAGGCCTCACCAATGTCGAATAGAGGGGAACGATCACGTCCCTCGATCTGCTCGCTATGCCCCTACTTATACATCCCAAAATGCCATTGGCCTTCTTGGCAACAAGGGCACACTGCTGACTCTTATCCAGCTTCTCGTCCACTGTCACCCCTAGGTCCTTTTCCGCAGAACTGCTGCCTAGCCATTCGGTCCCTAGTCTGTAGCTGTGCATTGGGTTCTTCCGTCCTAAGTGCAGGACCCTGCACTTATCCTTATTGAACCTCATCAGGAACCTTCCACAGGGCTAACACCACTCGCTTGTGAACTGTGAGGGCTGCTCTCATCTTGGTATTCTGGTGCTTCAGGGCAGGGGAAAGCAAGTCACAAAGTTCCATAAAAGTGCCCTTACGCGTGCGAAAGTTTCGCAGCCATTGTGAATTGTCCCAGATGTGCAACACTATGCGGTCCCACCAGTCTGTGCTTGTTTCCCAGGCCCAGAATCGGTGTTCCATGGCATGAGCCTGCCCCATTGCCACCAGGATGGCCAAATTTTTGGGTCCCGTACTATGAGAAGTCTGTGTCCATGTCCTCATCACTCTTCTCATCGTGCTGCCATCGCCTACTCGCCTGCTCTTGCAGGTTCTGGTTCTGCATATACTGCTGGATAATGTGCGTGGTGTTTAGAGCGGTCACAACTGCCGCAGTGATCTGAGCAGGCTCCATGCTTGCCATGATATGGCATGAGCAGGAGAGCAGAGTTGCAGCGGAAGCGGCGGGTGGATGACGATGCTGATAGCAATATGGCACCCGCACGGAAAAAGGCGCAAAATGATTGTCAGCCATTGCTTTCACAGAGGGAGGAGCAGGGGGTAGGCTGGCAGCAGATGGTGCAGTATGACGGCTAGCCATCATTATCTCCTGGGTGCTAGCCAGCAGACAGTGCAGCACTAGTGCTAGCTGTCATCGTCTCCTGGGTGCTTGCAGTGCTGCTGGCTGGGAGAGCAGCCTGAGGCAGAATGGCCTCCTCAAGGATTGAACTCACAACCCGGGGTTTAGCAGGCCAATGGTCAAACCGCTGAGCTATCCCTCTGCAAATAGTCCAGGCAGCACTGAATCTCCATTAGACAAAACTTAAAGAAGACAATGACCTGAGTCACTCCCATTTATGTCCAGGCACTCCTGACAGACCTCACCAAGATCTGCCAGGAGCACCCCAATCAACCTCACGGAGGCCGGCCAAGAGCAGCCAGGAGACGATGAGGACAGATACCAGTCATACTGCACCGTCTGCTGCCACAAGACAACGAGCTGCTGCTGTGTAGCAATGCAGTCCCACGTCTGCCAGCACCCAGGAGATGTAGGGTGACGGTGAGCTGAGTGGGCTCCATGCTTGCCGCGGTATGGCGTCTGCACGGGTAACCCAGGAAAAAAGGCGTGAAACGATTGTCTGCCGTTGCTTTCACGGGGGGTGGGAGGGCTGATGACATGTACCGAGAACCACCCGCGACAATGTTTTTTGCCCCATAAGGCATTGGGATCTCAACCCAGAATTCCAATGGGCGGCGGAGACTGCGGGAACTGTGGGATAGCCACCCACAGTGCAATGCTCCAGAAGTTGACACTAGCCTCAGTACTGTGGACGCACTCCACCGACTTAATCGTCTTATGGGGGGGGGGGAACGGACACAATCGACTGTATAAAAATCGCTTTCTAAAAAATCGACTTCTATAAATTCGACCTAATTTTGTACTGTAGACTAGATGACCTCCTGAGGTCCCTTCCAACCCTGATATTCTCTGATTCTATGATTAGATTCCAGGGCCTTGTACCATCCAGAAACATATGCAGCAGCGAGAGGTCCTACTTTGTAAAAAAGGACATCTCATGTAGCTAATTCAAGCAGTCTCACATGTAAAACCAAACTGATAGCTTTCTTTAACAGTGGAACAAGCCTTGTGGATGGGGGGAAGTGGTTGGCATGGTCTGTCTTGCCTTTAGTAAGGCTTTTGATACTGTGTCCCATGACCTTCTCATAAACAAACTACGGAAATGCAACGTAGATGGAGCTAAAATAAGATGGGTGCAAAACTAGTCTGAAAACAGTTCCAACAGCAGTTATCAGTGATTCACAGGCTGAAAGGGCTGAGTCAAGCTGAAAGGGCATAACGAGTGGGGTTCTCCAGGGATCAGTTCTGGCTAAGTTTCTATTCAAAATCTTCATCCGTGATTCAGATAATAGCATAGAGCAGTGGTCCCCAACCTTTCTGTGGGAACAGCACATTCCTATTCCCAACAGACTGTGGCGAGCGCCAAACACCCCGCCGCCAAAATGGCGCTGAGAAGTGGCAGCGGAAAGAAGCCTCGCTGCCGAAATACCGCCGAGAAACAGCGACACCTGGGGGTGGCATATCGGCGGGTGGTTCTCAGGTGGCCGCACTCGGCGACGGCATTTCGGCGGCGCGGTGCCCATAGGGCACCGCGTTCGGGACCCCGGCACAGGGAGTACCGTTGCCGCCACAGGGTGCCCGAGGCAAGCAACCGCTGGGTTTGCTGCCCGGTGTGCGCTGCGCCCATGATCACAACGGGGCGGAGAAGCAGGGAGATTTATTTGGTGCTCCAAATAGGGCGCAGGGAGACTGGGCTGGCTCAAACCCTGCCGCCCCGCACGCAGGTTCCAGTATACCTTTGCCTACCTCACTACACACGCTTACGCAACCAATGCCCCGTTGCCCCGCACAAAAAGGGAAGAAGGAAGATCCTGGGAACTACAGGCCAGTCAGCCTCACCTCAGTCCCTGGAAAAATCATGGAGCAGGTCCTCAAAGAATCAATCCTGAAGCACTTGCATGAGAGGAAAGTGGTCAGGAACAGCCAGCATGGATTCACCAAGGGAAGGTCATGCCTGACTAATCTAATCGCCTTTTATGATGAGATTACTGGTTCTGTGGATGAAGGGAAAGCAGTGGATGTATTGTTTCTTGACTTTAGCAAAGCTTTTGACACGGTCTCCCATAGTATTCTTGTCAGCAAGTTAAGGAAGTATGGGCTGGATGAATGCACTATAAGGTGGGTAGAAAGCTGGCTAAATTGTCGGGCTCAACGGGTAGTGATCAATGGCTCCATGTCTAGTTGGCAGCCGGTATCAAGTGGAGTGCCCCAAGGGTCGGTCCTGGGGCCGGTTTTATTCAATATCTTCATAAATGATCTGGAGGATGGTGTGGATTGCACTCTGAGCAAATTTGCGGATGATACTAAACTGGGAGGAGTGGTAGATACGCTGGAGGGGAGGGATAGGATACAGAAGGACCTAGACGAATTGGAAGATTGGGCCAAAAGGAATCTGATGAGGTTCAATAAGGATAAGTGCAGGGTCCTGCACTTAGGACGGAAGAACCCAATGCACAGCTACAGACTAGGGACCGAATGGCTAGGCAGCAGTTCTGCAGAAAAGGACCTAGGGGTGACAGTGGACGAGAAGCTGGATATGAGTCAGCAGTGTGCCCTTGTTGCCAAGAAGGCCAATGGCATTTTGGGATGTATAAGTAGGGGCATAGCGAGCAGATCGAGGGACGTGATCGTTCCCCTCTATTTGACATTGGTGAGGCCTCATCTGGAGTACTGTGTGCAGTTTTGGGCCCCACACTTCAAGAAGGATGTGGATAAATTGGAGAGAGTCCAGCGAAGGGCAACAAAAATGATTAGGGGTCTGGAACACATGAGTTATGAGGAGAGGCTGAGGGAGCTGGGATTGTTTAGCCTGCAGAAGAGAAGAATGAGGGGGGATTTGATAGCTGCTTTCAACTACCTGAAAGGTGGATCCAAAGAGGATGGCTCTAGACTGTTCTCAATGGTAGCAGATGACAGAACGAGGAGTAATGGTCTCAAGTTGCAGTGGGGGAGGTTTAGATTGGATATTAGGAAAAACTTTTTCACTAAGAGGGTGGTGAAACACTGGAATGCGTTACCTAGGGAGGTGGTAGAATCTCCTTCCTTAGAGGTTTTTAAGGTCAGGCTTGACAAAGCCCTGGCTGGGATGATTTAACTGGGAATTGGTCCTGCTTCGAGCAGGGGGTTGGACTAGATGACCTTCTGGGGTCCCTTCCAACCCTGATATTCTATGATTCTATGAAATACCGCAGCCAATCAGCTAAAGCAGCCAGTTGGGGTTTTCCTCAGCAGCATTATCCGGGCCTTATTTGGCCCCATCGCTTACCGGCTTTTGCTAAACATTTCCGCCTCACCTATCTGCTTCCCAGGCCGAAGCTGGCCTTGGCTGGCGAGCCGAGCGCGGAGCCGCCTGCCCCCGCGCGCTGGCTCCCTCGGCGTCGCGCCGGGTCCAAGGAGCAAAGGGGCCTCGGTCTACTGGGGCCCAGGGCAGGAGGGCTTCCTCGGCGCTTGGCGGGCTTCCACCCCCGCGAGTCACCTAGGGCAGCGCCCAGCGCCCCCGACGGGGCAAGGGCGGCCCCGGGCGGGGGCCCGCGGGAAGGGTGCGACGCTGCCGCCCAAGCCCCGGGCGGGCGGCCGCCCCGCTCCCCGCCGGGTTAGGCCTCCCGCGGCGCCTTGGGCCCGGTCGCCGGGAAGAGGCGGGCAAACTGGCGGTAACGGCCACCGGCAGCACGTTCCCGGGGGGGGGGGGGGGAGCCACAGCGGCCCCGCCCCCGGGTCTCGCTCCGGTACCTGGAGGCTGCAGCTCCCCGGGCCAGGCGGGGGGAGGGGGGGGGGGTGAATGAAGGTCTCCCCGGCACAGACCCTTCGGCCCCACCTCTGCGCATGCCCCCACTCGCCCCCTGCGCATGCCCAGAGCCGGGAGACACAAAACCCTCCTCCGCGTTCCGGAGAGGCTCCGACGGCCCCGCGCGAGCCGTAGCGCCCCCCTCGCGCCTTCGCAGCCCGGCTCGTCCCCGGGCCCCACCCTCCGAACGTCACTTCCGCTCCCAGGAGGGTCAGGAACTACCTCTCCCAGCGTGCCCCGGGGGGCCTTACCGGCACAGGTAAGGGAGGGTTTCCAGCAGCTGTTATTGCGCATGCTCGGTGCGAGCCCTAGTGGGGTTTGCAGCCGGGCCCAGAGCGGGGGGGGGAGCACCTTGGGGGGGGCCGGGAGAACAAAGCCCAGAGCCCGGGGGCGGGGCAGCTCCTGGGGGCGGGGCTCGGGCCTGGGCCAGACGCTGCTGCTGCCTCCGTGGGACCCGGGAGCCCGGGCTGGGCAGCGGCTGCTCCCCCCCGCGGGGTCTGTGCTGGGGGGGCCCGTCATTAACCCCTCCGTGCCCGGCCGGGGGGGGTTTCTCCAGCCGGGACCAGCCCCCCGGGCTCTGCCCGCCCCCGCCCGCAGCCGGAGCCCCCCGGTGAGTGAGAGACCCCGGGGGGGGGGGAAGCGACTCTCTGCCCCCGGGAACCGGGGAGAAGCCTCGGGGCTGCCTCAGCCCCGGCGGAGCCGCCGCCAGGATCTGCCCCCGGCCCCGCTGGGATGGGGGGGCAGAGACTGGGGCCCGGCGGGGGGGGTCTCGGGGGGGATCGGGCGGGGGGGGCAGAAGCCGGAGTAGCCGGGGGGGGGTTGAATTCCCGGGGGGGGGAAGTGGGGGGCGGGGGAAGGGGGGGAGTTAATTGGATCCTGTCCCTGTTTGTGCCACTCGCCTCTCAGCCCCGATACAAATTCCCTCCGGCTCGTCCCCTTTTCTCTCTCAGCATCTCACACGTGGCTGCAAACTCCGGGGCGATTCCCCCCCTTTCCCCTCAAATGATCCGCTCTCTCGTCTCTCCTCATCCCCCCCGGTCTCTCCCTAATTCTCAAATGTCCGTTTAAAATCTCCTCCCATTTGGGGGGGGGGGGTTCCCACCCATTTTATCTGCAGTGATTTGTCCTTGTTTAGGTGGGAAATTGTTGCCTGGAGTCATTCCCCAAAACATGGCTGCCCCTGGAGTGGGGGTGGGAGGAAGCACGTGTCCCCCATGAAGACTGCCCCAGACCCCGGTTTCCCAATCCCAGTTGCTGCCCCCTAACTGCCAACACAGTTGCCCCCCAGTTGCCAGTCACCTGCCCATCCCCCACTACTGGCCCCTCACCTCACCCAGGGGGCCCTCCAGCTCCCCCTCCTTTGCCCTCTTCAATCAGCTCCTCAGAGGGCTCCCTGCTGCCCCCGTGAATGGTGGGGAGGGACCATCACTTTCTGTTTATGTATTGGACACTCATATAAAATCCCTTCAAACAGTCCCCCTTTTCCCTTTAATTATTTAATAGCAATATGAAATCCCCTCCGATCTTGGTGTTTTTCCTCTCATGTTCTCAATTGTGTCGTTTGTGATATGCGTTCTCTGCAAATCTCAAGGATGGATATAAAATACTCTAAACGTTTGCTCCAGTTTTTCTCTAATTGTCTATTTCTAATTATATGTCCTGAGATTTTTCCCTGTCTCTCTAATTATAAAATACTAAGAACATCTCATATTTACACCTTTTCTCAGATTCCTGCGTATGGATATGAAATGTTTGTAACTGTTGCCCATTTCCGCTCTATTCATATATCAAATATTGATGTAAAATACACTCCGATTTTACCTCAGATCAACAACTGATATAAAATCCCTCTGAATTTCCACTTTCCTCTCTATA
Source organism: Lepidochelys kempii (assembly GCF_965140285.1). Lineage (NCBI taxonomy): Eukaryota > Metazoa > Chordata > Testudines > Cheloniidae > Lepidochelys > Lepidochelys kempii. The sequence goes on from NC_136407.1 coordinate 5,541,935, forward strand.
ATTTGCAAAAATGGATCCAAAATCCTTCAGATTTCTTCCCTTTCTCTTTCATTTCTGAACATTGATCTCAAAACTCAGGCTTTCCCTCTCACTATGTCATTATCAAATGTCAATTAAAAAGCCTCTTGAGTTTGGGGCTGTTCCCCATGTTTCTAAATCCCAGCAACAACTTCGTCCTTGGAGGGAACCTGTGGCCCTGAGTCGTTCTTCAACCTGGAGGTTGCAGGGGGTTAAATTGCCAGTGATCATCTTCCCCCTCTCCTTTGAGAATCATTTGTTCCCCGCTGTATCTCTGTTAAAATGTTTGCCGATGAAAGAGATCAGCCACATATTTAATACACATCAAATCCAGAGGACTCCCCCTGTTTGGGGGATCAGTGGTTCCCCACTGGTAACAGGAGAGTTGGCTGGACCTTTTTCTTTTCTCCAGCTGGCACAAAATGAGGAGATCGCTCTGAGTGCAGCGTGGGTCCAGAAGTATCCCAAACCCCATGACAAATGGTCTCTGTGGGGGTTGCTTCTGACAGTGCTAAGATGTAGCCAACTGTGGGGTGGATTCATGGTGGCCGGGGGGAGAGAGAGCTCGGTGATTTGAGCATTGGCCTGCTAAACCCAGGGTTCTGAGTTCAATTCCTGAGGGGGCCATTTAGGGATCAGGGGCAAAAATTGGGGATTGGCCCTGCTTTGAGCAGGGGGTTGGACTAGATGACCTCCTGAGGTCCCTTCCAACCCTGATATTCTATGATTATTTGCTGGTGGCAGGGCATGGAAATTTCTTACCTGTCTTGGCCCTTCAGGCCTTCCATTCTCCTGTTAAAGAAGCATCCCCAGGGCTCCCTCTGCCTGTGTGACTGGCCAGCAGGGCGTTGTGGTAACTTTCTATCCACTTATTAGACACTATGAGGTAACACTGTTGCTGGGCGGGGGGGGGGGTGGGGGGTGTCTGTGTGGGGAGTTTGCAGCGGGAGCTGAAGGGGCATTGTGGTAGGGGGAGGCCTTTGGGTGGCTGGGCAGGGGGTACCCTAGTCAGGTTGGTGGGTTCTGGAGGTTTGGGGTTTCGGGGTGTGGTTCTGATGTGCCCAGCCCTGAGGCAATGGGTCCTGGAGGTGTGTATCACCAGGGGCCTGTTGGCTGCAGAACAATGGGGGTGGCTGTTTCTTTGGGGGTAGGGAAGGGGGTTAGAGGGTACCTGGTACTGTGCCAAGGGCTCTCTCTGGGCTTCCCCCGCTGGCTCCTGGGACCATTGCCATGCCCAGTGCACAGAGCTTGGGGGGCGGGGGGGAATCCCCGGCACTAGGTCAGGGGATCCTATTGGGATCCAGGCAAGCAGACTGAGGGGTCCCATGGTAAACCATCAGGGGGTCCCAGGCAAAATGGCAAGGCAGATCCTGCTGGAGGGCAGGCAGGGTGTCGTAGGCAGACAGTGAGGGACTGAGTTTCCAGTGGGGGGGCCCTGGCTGCTGGGGGCTCTTGGTGCGGGGGAACCTTTTGGGATTCCCAGCCTGGCAGTGATGGTCTGGTGGGGGTTCTCTGGCCGGTGGATCTCTGAAGGGTATCTGAGGTCCCTGGCTAGGGACTCTGGGGGCTAGGTCCCAGGGAATATCTGGTGGGACCCTGGCTGGGGGGGTCTGGGCTCCGGGTACTGGGGAGTGTCTGGGGGCCCCTGGCTGGGGGCTGCTCCTGACCTCATTCCTTCTTCCTGATCAGCTTGTGCCAGTATCCAGGGGGTATTCCCCAACCACGCCCAGTCACTGTGATAACTTTCTGTCCACTAATCAAACACAGTGAGGTGAAATCACAGAGTTTGCTTTTCTCCCCTCTTGAAAAACAGCAGGAACTTCCAGTTCCCTTGGGAAATTTCCTGCCACCCAGGCCTTATCTCAGGGGTGATAGCAGTGGGCAGGGGGTTAGCAGTGCCACACAATTCTTCTGGACTCATTCTTTCTGATTCTGGTTTCATTGAGACCATTGTTAATCCAGAGTCACTGCATGGAAAGACAAGGAGTGACTCCAGATGGACACTGGGGAAAATGAGATTCTTCCTGTGAGGAGGGGCTCTCATTAGCTGCTCTCCCCAGAGAGCTAAAGGAGGGAAGGCTGCTCAAATGCTCTGTCCCTCTCTACTCAGGATATTGGGGTTCAGTTTCCTGGGTCAGACACTGCAGCCTCCATTGTGATCTGGGAGACCAGGCTTAGCAGCTGCTGCTCCCCCAGCGGGGGTTCTGTGCTGGGAAGTGACCTTTTAATTAAAGCTTCTTCTCTTCCCGGCCCAGGTGATGACTTTCTCCAGCTGGTACTAACCCCATAGGGCAGCCCTGGGCCCTGTTAATACTAAATTCTGAGCCAGAGACTCCAGGTAACTAAAAGAAACCAAGGGAAAATGCTGGAGTCTGGCATTAAAATGACTCTACACAAACAGCCCCCCCATTTCTCCTCCCATTAGCAATTGCAGGAGCAAATCTAGCCATGGTGAGCAAACAACCCAGGAATGGGACTTTCCTACCAGATGGGCAGGGAGAGGGGACAGGGAAAAAGAGATAGGAGAAAGAGAGACTGAAAGGGGCCATGAGAGAGAAGAGTTTCAAGAGAGATTTCCAGATCTCTAATCTGCCCACACAGATGTATTACTGCACCCTGGGTAGAGTCACTTTCCTGTGGACAAGATGAGGATCAGACAGAGGAAAACCCAGTTCCTGACTCCATATCCCTCCTGCTGGGGTGTGGCTCCCATAGGGGCAATGTCAGAGGGAATCATCCAAAGTGATTCCTTTGGTTCTGCTTTTTTCTAGCCTTATGTTCAGAGACTTTGTTATGGGGCGGAGGGAGGGAGAAGGGAGGGTAAAAATGTCTCTCTGGGCTTAGCCTGGCAGGAGGGGTGAGGTCTGCACTGTAATAAAGAGATCAAGCATTTTTCCAGCATGGCAGACACTAGCATGTCTGTCTGCAGGGAAGGAGTCTGGGGTAATAGTGATGTGAAATGAACTAAAGCCTGTTCTGAAACTTCCACAACTGCCCTTCTCTCCCAGACAGACTGCAGAATGACGTCCATGTTTCGCTCCAACTCATCCCATCCTCCCATGGCACAGGGAAGAGACATGGCTGTAGTGGAGCCAGCTCAGGTAGGGATTTGGGGTGAGGGTTGGGGGGTTCCTGCTGGAGGAGATGGACAGCAAATACCCCGGAGATGGGAAGGTTTGCACCGTCTGGTTTGGAGGTTGGAGCGGGGCAGGAAATGCACAGGGTGGAGAAAGAGGAGGACAGGGGTTGGCAAAGCTGCTGGGAGTTGTTTAATAAGTGGCCTAGATTCTAGGAACAGACCCATGAGGTTCGGAGGTGGAAATGCCCTGATCTGTGAAACAGAAAATAACTCACCTACATGGGGCTAGGAAAACTGACCAGACTCATCGTGCTGGAGCCTGACCAGACTAATCAACGGCTGCTGTGAGAGATGAAAGGGGCACCCACCAGTCAGGCTTAGGGAAGCTATTCCTCACTTCATATCCAACTCCTCAAAATGAGGAGGGTGTTGGGCTTCCTACCAGGGAGCTTTCCCTGGGCCCTGCTAGGGGCTCCATCTCCTGTAGCAGTCGGTGGCTAGTAGGTGTGTGATGGATCTGCTGAGAGAGACAAGCAGCTCTCTCTTCGTCCCCTCACCCTGGTGTTTCCTGGATGCTCTGAGCGGGGTGGGGGTGGGACTCTGTTGACTGCGATCCACCCAGTGCTTTCATTTGGCTCCTCTTCCCCACGAATAATTTAATGATTTAATTGGGTATGGGTCCTGCTTTTGAGCAGGGGGTTGGACTAGATGACCTCCTGAGGTCCCTTCCAACCCTGATATTCTATGATTCTATGAATAGTGGGGCTGTGAGTGGGGCAGCAGGTACTGAGTGTGGGACTCTTGCTCTTTCAGAGGCCGGTGACCTTCGAGGAGGTGGCTGTGTAGAAGAGTGGGCTCTGCTGGAACCTGCTCAGAGAGCCCTCTACAGAGACGTCATGCAGAAGAACTATGAGAATGTGACCTCGCTGGGTAAGGATTTCTGTGTCTTCGGTTATTAGAAGGGGAAATGAAGAGAGAAGGTTCACGCCACCCCCACAATGCCACCTCTACTCTGCCCTATTTCTGCATCACCTCAACATGCCACTGACACATACAATATCACTCTATCCTCTCCTCCTGCAGAACACTTCGGGAGCACAGCACAGGAGCAGTACTGCACAGTGTCAAATATCTCCTGGTAGCACAAGTAAAACTGGGGGTTAGGTCCAGCATAACCAACAGAAGGTTCCTACCCCTGACCTTCTCTCAAACCCTGAGCCTACTCCACCCAAACCAGAAGGTGCTTGGGGTGTAACAAGCAGGCTGCTGGAGTCAGAGCTGCTGGTCCAGGGGTACTGATAACACAGATTTCAGAGTAGCAGCCGTGTTAGTCTGTATCCACAAAAAGAAAAGGAGGACTTGTGGCACCTTAGAGACTAACAAATTTATTTGAGCTTATCCTCTAAGGTGCCACAAGTCCTCCTTTTCTTATCACACAGACACTCAGTGCATCCTTGAATGCTGGCTGGGAGAATCCAGACAAGAGAGCTCCAGCATCAGAATATTGAATCTCACCCAGGATTACAGATGACACAACTCCTCGCTGATCTGGATAGCCCCCGTGCATGTGAAAATGGCTACGTTGTTAATGAAACTTCTTTAGACTTGGAGAGTCTTGCTCCTCCTCACCGTGTGTAATAGCCACAATCTCTCTTCTCTGCAGGCTCTTTGGAGCTTGGGAGTGCGTCATTCCTGAAGTCACATGACCTGATTCTTATTTTTCACATTCTGCCTTAATTAGAGTCTGTTGCTCCTGAATTATAGCTTCTAATTTTCATACTCCCACCCATTACATTGGACTCACTAGATTCCCTAGTCCATAAATCTGGCCATACTGAGTCAGATCAAAGGTCCATCTAGCCCGGTATCCTGTCTTCTGACAGTGGCCAATGCCAGGTGTCCCAGAGGGAATGAACAGAACAGGCAATCAGCAAGTGATCCATCACCTATTCTCCATTCCCAGGTTCTGGCAGTCAGTGGCTAGGAACATCATCCCTGCCCATCCTGGCTAATGGCCATTCATGGACCTATCCTCCATGAATTTGTCTTGTTCTTTTTTTGAACCCTGTTATAGTCTTGGTCTCCACAACTTCCTCTGGCAAAGAGTTCAACAGGTTGACTGTCAGTTGTGTGAAGAAATACTTCCTTTGATTTGTTTTAAATCTGCTGCCTAGTACTTCAGTTCGGTGACTCCCAGTTCTTGTGTTAGGAGCAGGAGTGAATCATAGAATATTAGGGTTGGAAGGGACCTCAGGAGGTCATCTAGTCCAACCCCCTGCTCAAAGCAGGACCAATCCCCAACTAAATCATCCCAGCCAGGGCTTTGTCAAGCCTGACCTTAAAAACTTCTAAGGAAGGAGATTCCACCACCTCCCTAGATAACGCATTCCAGTGTTTCACCACCCTCCTAGTGAAAAAGTTTTTCCTAATGTCCAACCTAAACCTCCCCCACTGCAACTTGAGACCATGACTCCTTGTTCTGTCATCTGCTACCACTGAGAACAGTCTAGAGCCATCCTCTTTGGAACCCCCTTTCAGGTAGTTGAAAGCAGCTATCAAATCCCCCCTCATTCTTCTCTTCTGCAGACTAAACAATCCCAGTTCCCTCAGCCTCTCCTCATAAGTCATGTGTTCCAGTCCCCTAATCATTTTTGTTGCCCTCCGCTGGACTCTTTCCAATTTTTCTACATCCTTCTTGTAGTGTGGGTCCCAAAACTGGACACAATACTCCAGATGAGGCCTCACCAATGTCGAATAGAGGGGAACGATCACGTCCCTCCATCTGCTGGCAATGCCCCTACTTATACAAGCCAAAATGCTGTTAGCTTTCTTGGTAACAATGGCACACTGTTGACTCATATCCAGCTTCTCATCCACTGTAAGTCCTAAGTCCTTTTCTGCAGAACTGCTGCCGAGCCATTCTTTCCCTAGTCTGTACCACTGCATAGGAATCTTCCGTCCTAAGTGCAGGATGCTGCACTTGTCCTTGTTGAACCTCATCAGATTTCTTTTGGCCCAATCCTTTAATTTGTTTAGGGCCCTCAGGATCCTATCCCTACCTTCCAGTGTTATCTACCTCTCCTCCCAGTTTAGGGTCATCTGCAGACTTGCTGAGGGTGCAATCCACACCATCCTCCAGATTATTTATGAAGATATTGAAAAAAACCGGCCCGAGGACCGACCCTTGGGGCATTCCACTTCATACCGGCTGCCAACTAGACATGGAGCCCTTGATTATTACCCGTTGAGCCTAACAATCTAGCCTGCTTTCTATCCACCTTATCGTCCATTCATCCAGCCCATACTTCTTTAACTTCCTGGCAAGAATACTGTGGGAGACCGTGTCAAAAGCTTTGCTAAAGTCAAGGAACAACACGTCCACCGCTTTCCCCTCATCCACAGAGCCAGTTATCTCGTCATAGAAGGCAATTAGATTAGTCAGGCATGACTTGCCCTTGGTGAATCCATGGTGACTTTCTGATCTCTTTCCTCTCGTCTAAGTGCTTCAGAATGGATTCCTTGAGGACCTGCTCCATGATTTTTCCAGGGACTGAGGTGAGGCTGACTGGCCTGTAGTTCCCAGGATCCTCCTCCTTCCCTTTTTTAAAGATGGGCACTACATTAGCCTTTTTCCAGTCATCTGGGACCTCCCCCGATCTCCATGAGTTTTCAGATAATGGCCAATGGCTCTGCAATCACATCCACCAACTCCTTTAGCACCCTCGGATGCAGTGCATCCGGCCCCATGGACTTGTGCTCGTTCAGCTTTTCTAAATAGTCCCAAACAACTTCTTTCTTCTCAGAGGGCTGGTCACCTCCTCCCCATGCTGTGCTGCCCAGTGCAGCAGTCTGGGAGCTGACCTTGTTCGTGAAGACAGAGGCAAAAAAGGCATTGAGTACATTAGCTTTTTCCACATTCTCTGTCACTAGGTTGTTTCCCTCCTTCAGTAAGGGGCCCACGCTTTTCTTGACTTTCTTCTTTTTGCTAACATACCTGAAGAAACCCTTCTTGTTACTCTTAACATCTCTTGCTAGCTGTAATTCCAGGTGTGATTTGGTCTTCCTGATTTCATTCCTGCATGCTCGAGCAATATTTTTATACTCTTCTCTGGTCATTTGTGCAATCTTCCACTTCTTGTAAGCTTCTTTTTTGTGTTCAAGATCAGCAAGGATTTCACTGTTAGGCCAAGCTGGTCGCCAGCCATATTTACTATTCTTTCTACACATCGGGATGGTTTGTCCCTGTAACCTCAATAAGGATTCTTTAAAATACAGCCAGGTCTCCTGGACTCCTTTCCCCCTCATGTTGTTCTCCCAGGGGATCCTGCCCATCAGTTCCCTGAGGGAATCAAAGTCTGCTTTTCTGAAGTCCAGGGTCCGTATTCTGCTCTCCTTTCTTCCCTGTGTCAGGATCCTGAACTCGACCATCTCATGGTCACTGCCTCCCAGGTTCCCATCCACTTTAGCTTCCCCTACTAATTCTTCCCAGTTTGTGAGCACTAGGTCAAGAAGAGCTCTGCCCCTAGTTGGTTCCTCCAGCACTTGCACCAGGAAATTGTCCCCTACACTTTCCAAAAACTTCCTGGATTGTTTGTGCACCGCTGTATTGCTCTCCCAGCAGATATCAGGGTGATTGAAGTCTCCCATGAGAACCAGGGCCTGCAATCTAGTAACTTCCGTGAGTTGCTGGAAGAAAGCCTCGTCCACCTCATCCCCCTGATCCGGTGGTCTACAGCAGACTCCCACCACGACATCACCCTTGTTCCTCACACTTCTAAACTTAATCCAGAGACTCTCAGGTTTTTCTACAGTTTCATACTTGAGTTTTGAGCAGTCACACTGCTCTCTTACATACAATGCAACTCCCCCACCTTTTCAGCCTTGCCTGTCCTTCTTGAACAGTTTATATCTATCCATGACAGTACTGCAGTCATGTGAGTTATCCCACCAAGTCTCTGTTATTCCAATCACATCATAATTCCTTGACTGTGCCAGGACTTCCAGTTCTCCCTGCTTGTTTCCCAGGCTTCTTGCATTTGTGTATAGGCACTTGAAATAACTCGCTGATCGTCCCTCTTTCTCAGTATGAAGTAGGAGCCCTCCCCTTTTGGGCTCTCCTGCTCGTGCTTCCTGCTGGTATCCCACATCCCCACTTACCTCAGGGCTTTGGTCTCCTTCCCCCGGTGAACCTAGTTTAAAGCCGTCCTCACTTGGTTAACCAGCCTGCTTGCGAAGATGCTCTTCCCTCTCTTCATTAGGTGGAGCCCATCTCTGCCTAGCACTCCTCCTTCTTGGAACACCATCCCATGGTCAAAGAATCCAAAGCCTTCTCTCCGACACCACCTGCGTAGCCATTCATTGACTTTCACGATTTTACGGTCTCTACCCAGGCCTTTTCCTTCCACGGGGAGGATGGACGAGAACACCACTTGCACCTCAAACTCCTTTATCCTTCTTCCCAGAGCCACGTAGTCCGCAGTGATCCGCTCAAGGTCATTCTTGGCAGTATCATTTGTGCCCACGTGGAGAAGCAGGAAGGGATAGCGACCCGAGGGCTTGATGAGTCTCGGCAGTCTCTCCGTCACATCGTGAATCTTAGCTCCTGGCAAGCAGCAGACTTCTTAGTTTTCCCGGTCGGGGCGGCAGATAGATGACTCAGTCCCCCTGAGGAGAGAGTCCCCGACCACCACCACGCACCTCCTCGTCTTGGGAGCGGTGGTTGTGGAACCCCCATCCCTAGGACAGTGCGTCTCATGCCTTCCAATCGGCGGAGTCTCCTTCTGTTTCCGTGCCTCAGATGTATCATCTGGTCCACTCTTCGCATTAGTACCTGTGAAGAGAACATGGAAATGGTTGCTTACCTGTATCTGCGCTGCTGGTACATGGACACTCCCCTTTCTTCTTCTGGAGGTCACATGCTGCCAAATTTCTTCACCGTCCTCCTGTCCCCGCTGCTCAGCCTGCTCTGAATCTTCAGAACGTTATGTCCGTAGAAGCGTATCCTGATGTCTGTCCACGAAATCTTCAGTTTCTCTTATGCAACGCAGGGTCGATGCCTGTTGCTCTAGACCTTGAACCTTCTCTTCCAATATGGAGACCAGCTTGCACTTTGTGCAGACAAAGTCGCTTCTGTCCTGTGGAAGAAAGACAAACATGGCACATCCAGTGCAGGACACAATGCTGAACGCTCCCCATCCATATTACCTTCCTTCTACGAGTTTCCTCAGGAGTTGTAGTAACTACTCAGAGAAGCCGGCAAGATGTAAGCCTCAGTGGGCTCTCCCCAGGCAAACTCCCTGTTTGCCACTCCGCTGGTTCGCAGCTGACTGGCTTTTTATAACAGTCAGGCCCACTCAAGGCTCACGTGGAACAAAGCACTCCCAATTCACACTTTTCAAACAAACAACCAGTCAAGCACACGGTCAAACTGTCCCCACAACAGACGCTCAGATACTCACCAACACAGCCTCCCTAATGCAGCCCTTAGCATACCTCCTCTCAGACAGATCCCAGGCAAACTCCCTCTGTTAGCCTCTCTGCTGTTTGCCGCTCAGCTGGTTTGCAGCTGACTGGCTTTTTATAACAGTCATTTATATTTGTTGTTTACTTTCTCCACAGCAGTCTTGATTTTATAGACTTCTCTCATATCTCCTGTTCTTCGTCTCTTTTCCAAGCTGAAAAGTCCAGTCTTTTAATCTCTCCACATATGGAATCTGTTCCATACCCTTAATCATTTCTGTTGCCCTTTTCTGAACCTTTTCCAATTCCAATATATCTCTTTTTAAGATGCGGTGATGACATCTGCATGCAGTATTCAAGTTGTGGGCGTACCATGGAGTTATATAGAGGCAATATGCTATTTTCTGTCCTTATTATCTATCCCTTTCTTAATGATTCCCAACATTCTGTTTGCTTTTTTGACTGCCGCTGCCCACTGAGTGGATGTTTTCAGAGAACTCTCCACAGTGACTCCAAGTTCCGTCTCTTGAATGGAAACAACTAATTTAGACCCTATCATTTTATATGTATAGTTGGGATTATGTTTTCCAATGGGCTGCAATTTGTGCTATCCTGACATCTAGGACTGCTGAGATCCTGCATTCAGTAATATCCCTGCCCTTCCTGTTCCCTTTCTCCACTGAATCCCACCAGCCCATGCTTACTGTTCCCAGCTTCCTCAGTACTCTTTCGTTGTGTCTGTACCTCTCTGTCTACAAGAAGCAGTGCCAGGGAGACTTGCCCTCTTGTCTGGAGTCTTCAATTTCTGGGGCATGGATTTACCTTCTCTGTGTTGTTAGAGGCTCTGTCATAATGAGTGTCTGTGACATTACCCACAGTACAATCCGGACTGTTGAACAGCTGTATCCAATCAGTTCTCCAACCTGGGGTACCTTTTCCACTGTTTTACTGTGAGAACAGCCTCTCTTGGCCAGTAAACAGAGTCTCCAGCATGTAACTCTCTCCCAGCTACACAGTTTTGAGTGCTCCTAGTCAGCCACTCATGAATTATACCTCAGGAGAACACCAGCAAATTGTCAAGTGCCAGACTTTCCCCCAAAAATGTGCGTCTTGCACTGTCCAGCAAGCTACTGAAAAACACAAGCTCATATTAAATCTTTCATCAGTGGAAAATGACATGCACCAGCCTTGTTATCCCAAATGGAATTCCCCACAAAATTTAATCCAAACACACTGGTGGGACATTCCCCCCCGGTGTTTTCTGGTCTGATGATCTGCTAGGCCTCTCCAATCCTTGACTCTGGGAGCCAGCCTTACCCTGCTCTGCTGTAAGAACCCCCACTCCTGGGGTGTTCATGCACAGCCTCTGGAATGTAAGCTTTTCCCAGCTATTGGCAAGCAAATGACACTAGCCAATATCTGGTCCCAGACACAACCCTAGGAACCGCTGTCTTGCAGTGTCCAGTAATGCTCGCTGGACGATGCAAGTTCATATAAATTCATCAATTTAACAAAGAAATTCATATGTACCAGGCTTGTTATCCCAAGGGGAGCCTCTGACACACTTCAAACCAAACATACTGAACCATGATGGGACGCAGATCATGCGGGCCAGCATTTGGCTACAGAAAATGATGCGGGAGGATGATGTAGAGGCATACCTCCTGACCTTTGAGAGGACAGCCCTGCTGGAGGCTTGGCCCCAAGAACAGTGGTCTGGCATCCTCACTCTATTCCTATGTGGGGAGGCCCAGAAGGCCTACTATGATTTGCCTGAAGAGGCTGCAGCAGACTACCCCCAGCTGAAAGCAGATACCCCAGATCTGGCCAGGATAACGACCGCAGTGCGGGCCCAGTGATATCATGAGTGGTGGTACCAGGAAAACAAAACCTCGCGGTCCCAATTATATGACCTCATCCATCTCGCACGAAAGTGGTTACGAACTGAGTCCGGAGGAGATACTCGAGGTTCTGGTCATCGACCGGTACATGAGAGGACTACCGCCAGACCTTTGCGCCTGGGTAAGCCAGAATGAACCCTCCCACTACGACGAGGTTGTCGCGCTGGTAGAAAGGCGAAGGACGGCGAGGGAGCTGACCCCACCAGTTAAGGAAGAAGCACCCCATGTTAAACTAGCAGCATCAAGCCCTAGAGCTCGGGTGACTGGGCCACCAGGAGAACCCAGCTGGAAAAAGAGGGGGGTTGAAGGCCCACCAGAAGCCACAAAGAGTCAGAGCACTGAGGGGAAAGAGGATTGTGATGCTACCCAAACCAAGAGACCAGGGAATGCCTAGGGCTCCATACAGATGTTACGCCTGCGGGAAGTGCGGACACATAGCTGCAGGTGTTCTAATCAGCCTGTCTTAATTGTCTCCAGAAAGTTCCTGATTGGGGGACTGGTAAACCAGGTAAAGGCCCTTACAGAGCTGAACCGCGATCTATCATCCGCAGACCGATGGGCAGGTAGAAAGGTTTAACCGAACCCTTAAGGCAATGAGGTTCCTGATTGTTCTGCACAGTGTCCCAATGCTGAGGAGCCTATGCAGTGTAACGTGGGGAACTGGGCAGACCCATGCTCCCTAATCCACCTTGTGGGGGTCTCACTAACCCCACATATGTACACTAGACCAGTAAAGCTAAATAGGGTAGAGACCACAGCACTGGTTGATTCGGGGAGTGCTATCACTCTTGTCTCGGGGAAGCTCATGAAGCATAGTCAGCTGCTGTGGGCTAAACTTACGGGGATAACATATGTCCATGGGACAGTTGGTTATTACCCCACCATCCCAGTAAAAATCGAGATTCAGGGGAACGCTACTGAGGTAGCAGCAGGTGTAGTCCCTAAACTCCCATACCCAGTGCTCATAGGGAGGGACTTCCCAGGGTTTGGAGACTTACTGCCAGAAGGGGAATTGGAGAAAGGGGGAAGCCCTGAAAGTAGTGAGGCTTCCACAGTAGACTGTCAACCCCCAACCTTCTCTGAAATATCCCCAGATTTGTTCTCCACTCCCAGACAGCATAGAAAGACAAAAAGGGAAAGAAGGGCAGCTTAGGCCTTGGGAACCTGAATACTGGCCCAAAGCCTAAGGGTCGGTCTCATAGGTAGGCAGACCCGAGCAGCTGAAAAGGAGGTCACCCAGGAGGGAGAAGCATGCGAGTCTGACCCACACCCTAATGCCTCTGAACCAGTAGAGGCAACAGAGACTGGCCCCCTAGATCTCGGGCAGATTAGCCCCGGGGGAGGAAATTTTGGACGGGACCAGGCTGAAGACCCAAGGTACGACAACATTAGGAAGGAGGTGACCGAAATAGATGGGGTCCCCATGGAAGGGAAAACCCAGGGACCAGGACCCTACTTCATAATGAAGAAGAATCTCTTATACGGGGTTGCACCAGTACAGGGGCAGAAGATACAGCAGATCCTAGTACCTCAAAAACACCAGAATGCTGTATTAAGCCTGGCCCATAGTCATCTTTTTGGGGGGCATTTAGGGGTAGAGAAGACCCTGGCATGGGTCCTGCGACGATTCTTCTGGCCCAAAGTACATGAAGTGCGGAGGTACTGTGCGTCCTGCCCAGAGTGTCAGCTGCACAGTCCCCATCCCCACTTGAGGGCACCGTTAGTACCCCTTCCCATCATAGAGGTTCCCTTTGCGCGAATAGCCATAGATCTAGTGGGACCCCTGGAGAAGACAGCCCGGGGCCACCAATATATACTTGTCTTTCTGGATTATGCTACTCACTACCCAGAAGCCATCCCCCTGTGGAACACAGCCTCTAAAACAATAGCTAAAGAGTTGGTGGGGATCTTTGCCTGAGTGGGGCTACCAAAGGGGAAATTAACAGACCAAGGTACCCCATTTATGTCGAAGCTAATGAAGGACCTCTGTACACTGCTCCATATACATACCCAGAGAACTTCAGTCTATCATCCGCAGACCGATGGGCTGGTAGAAAGGTTTAACTGAACCCTCAAGGCAATGATAAGGAAAGTGGTAAGTCGAGACGGGAAGGATTGGGACGCCCTACTACCCTACCTTATGTTTGCAATCTGGGAGGTACCTCAGGCCTCATCTGGATTTTCCCCCTTTGAATTATTATACGGACACCACCCCCGTGGCATACTAGATATTGCAAAAGAAATTTGGGAAGAGGAACCCAATGAGGGGAGAAATATAATTGACCATGTGTTGCAGATGCGAGAATGGATAGCCCGGGTCGCCCCTATTGTATGGGAACATTTGGAAAAGGCGCAGGAGGCCCAGCGAACCCATTACAATCGCCAGGCAAAAGTCCAACAGTTCCAACCAGGGGATCGGGTGATGGTGGTGGTACCCACGGCAGAAAGCAATCTTTTGGCCCAATGGCAGGGGCCCTATGAGGTGGTTGAACCCGTGGGGGAAGTAACCTACAAGATGCGGCAGCCAGGACGCCGGAAACAAGAACAAATTTATCACATTAACCTCTTAAAGCCTTGGCACCAACGAGAGGCGTGTGTAGTGGCCCAAGAGACCCTGATCCAGGGAAATAATATGCAGGAGCCGATCAGGATATCCACTGATCTGACACCAAACCAGGAGGAGGGGGTGACTGAGATGATCAACTGATACCAGGATGCGTTTTCAACCAAACCAGGCCGGACCACCAAAGCATATCACCACATTATCACAGACCCTGGGCAAAGGTAACTTTAAGGCCTTATCGGGTCCCAGCAGCAAAAAGGGAGGAGATCAAGGCAGAGGTAAAAAGGGTGTTGGAGCTGGAAGTCATTGAAGAGTCCCATAGTCAGTGGTCAAGCCCGATTGTGCCCAAACCCGATGGCACAACTAGGTTTTGTAATGACTTTCGCTAGCTGAATGAGAGATCCAAATTTGATGCATACCTCATACCTCGTATCGATGAGTTAGTTGACCGCCTGGGCAATGCCCGATTTTTGGCCACTCTTGGTTTAACAAAGGGATACTGGCAGATTCCCCTTGCCAAAGATGCGAAAGAAAAGACGTCATTCTCTACACCAGAGGATCTGTTTCAATATACAGTTCTTCCTTTTGGACTGCATGGGGCACCTACCACCTTCCAGCATCTGATGGACAAGGTCCTATGGCCCCATACCAGTTATGCAGCGGCATGCCTGGATGATGTGATTATTCACACCCCCCGACTGGGAAACCCACTTAGGAAAGGTGGAAGCGGTTCTGGACACGCTAAGACAGGCTGGCCTCACAGCTAACCCAGCCAAGTGTGCTATGGGGCTAGCCGAGGCTAAATACCTTGGCTACATTGTAGGAAGGGGCATGGTCAAGCCCCAACTAAACAAACTAGCGGCTATCCAAAATTGGCCCTAGCCGAATCGGAAAAAGCAAGTCCGGGCATTCCTGGGTGTGGTGGGGTACTACCGACTATTTATTCCCCATTTTGCTACCAGAGCGAGTCCCCTGACAGACCTGATAAAAACCTGGGGTCCAGACATGGTGAAGTGGACAGATGCGGCAGAGAAAGCATTCATGGATCTACAGACAGCCCTTTGCATGCTTATAGCCCCAGACTTCAACAAAGAATTCATTTTACAAACAGATGCATCTGTAGTAGGATTGGGAGTTGTCCTATTGCAGATGGTTGGAGATAAAGAACACCCAATCCTCTACCTCAGCAGGAAACTCCTCCTGAGAGAGCAGAAGTATGCCATGGTTGAGAGTGCCTAGCTGTGAAATGGGCCATGGAAACACTACGTTATTACCTTCTGGGATGACGGTTTACCCTTGTGACCAACCATGCACCCCTCCAGTGGATGCAGCCAATGTAAGAACACCTGCGGCCAATCAAGAAGCTGCTAGAATCAATTGAGGCAGGCTAATCAGGGCACCTGGGTTTTAAAAAGGAGCTCACTTCAGTTTGTGGTGTGCGTGTGAGGAGCTGGGAGCAAGAGGCACTAGGAGCTGAGAGTGAGCATGCGGACTGTTGGAGGACTGAGGTGTACAAGCATTATCAGATACCAGGAGGAAGGTCCTACGGTGAGGATAAAGAAGGTGTTGGGAGGAGGCCCTGGAGAAGTAGCCCAGGGAGTTGTAGCTGTCACACAGCTGTTCCAGGAGGCACTCTAGACAGCTGCATTCTATAGGGCTCTGGGCTGGAACCCAGAGTAGAAGGCGGGCCCAGGTTCCCCCCAAGCCTCCCAACTCCTGGTCAAACACAGGAGTCGTCGACCTGGACTGTGGGTTCAGAAAAACGGCCAAGCTGAGGGCTGCCGTGAAGCTCCAAGGCGAGCAAATCTGCCAATAAGTGCAAGACCCACCAAGGGAGAGCAGGAACTTTGTCACACTGTTTACAGGTATTAATTGAAAAGTAGCATTACCATAAGGTTTATCATCTGTGTCAAAATTCTTAGCCCCAAAACTTAACATTAATACCAAAGTTTTTGGGTGTTTACAAGTATCTTTATGATACCACGCCCTCTGTTCAGATATTCTAGTTTGAGGTTAGTTTATTCATTTCCCATGTAATTAGTCACTGGCTTTTCCTTCCCTCCAGTGTTCCTTCTGTGTGAGCTCTTAATTTAATCATGTTTCTGGAATTTTGGTGCCTCAGGATCTGGCAAGATAGGTGTTCAGGGGGATCCTGCACATTGGCTGGACCTTTGGGGAGTGGTCTCCCAACCCCATGACTGTACATATGCAGAAAAATCCAGCTCCCCTCTGAGCACTGTGTCCTTCCCTGCCCCCTAGAGGGCTGTGATCTGTGCTCTCTGGGTTAGGTGTTTTTACCCTTTGATCAGATTCACCTTTTCCCAGCAGCTCTTCCATAACGCCTCTCTGTGTCTCACAAGTCTGGGGGAAAACACCCCCTTCTCTGTCAGTTGGGTCATTTGTATTCTGGCAAACTACCACCTGGCAATTTCCTGGTCTCAACTCATCTGCTGTGACAGGCATTGGAGTTGCATCTTGATGTAAAGAGACACAGTTACTTTCCAAAAACTTATCAGAAATAGCATCCTGAAAAATTGGGACCTGGATTGGGGTACCCTCCGCCACCCCGTCTCTGTCCCTGAGAAGTCAGCTGTGTGACTGCTCCCCTCTGGGAGGTCAGTTACACAGTTCCTTCTCAAAACCTGGGTCACAGGCTGAGTGCCTGGGTGCACAGATGCTGACCCAGCCATCCTCCTAGTCTCCTGGGCCTCCTGCCTCAAGTGACTAGTGAGGAGACATTCCTGTACCCCCACTATTCCTTCCCCCGTTTCCTCCTCTGGGCCTCCTCATAAAACACATTTCTCTGTGCTCTGTAAGAAGGAATCCATCTCTTCATCTGCAATACTCTGCCAGCTAACAACTGGGACAGTTTCCTTAATTACAGATGACATCTCTCCTGCCCCTGTCCCTGAGGGCATGTTGCCTTCTGCTGGTAAGGAGCTAGTCTCAGCCTTTCCCATACTTGGAAGCACCCTGCTTCCCTGTGTTACAGAGTCACAGGAATCCTCACCACCTGAGTGGTTTCTGAGATCCCCCTGCCCCTTCTCTGGGATCTTCTCTGGGACACATTGCTATATGCTCCCTAGAGTGTGGTTTTTTTCCTCTGCTTCAGCTGTGACCTTGTGGCAGCTAATAACCTGGACAGATCTTTCCCTGGCAGGCATTACACCCCCATCCCTTCCTGATGTGGTGTTACTTCCAGCTGCAGTGCAGGAGTTGGTCTCATCCACCCTCTCACCTGGAAGCATGTGGCTTCCCCCAGCTGCAGAAGAATCAAGGAGACACTCTCAGCAATTCCTGAGACCTTACCCTTTCCCTCCGGGATCCCAGCATAACACTCCCTCCTGCTGCAGGTAAATACTTTAACCTGAGCTACGTGGAAAAAATCATTACCAGGGAGCAGGTCGAATAGAAGGTGTTCCATTACCCCCCCAGTCAAAACACTTTCCAAACTTTCCCAAACCACATGGATTTTAGCTAGTGGTATGAGGAATTTGCTTTCACCCACCCCCACAATCTCTGTCATTTGGCCAGGCAACATACTGGCCTTTGGGACCACACTCTGCTTAACCAGAGAGATCTGAGCCCCTGTATCCCTCTGCCTCAAGTATTCCCTGCCATCAATTTGGACAGCCATAACGTGATCCATATCTGGTTCTGCAGAGGGTAACCTCACAGAGCCAATATGATAGGCTTCAATTGATTGGGGGCTTTCTGTGCTGAGGACAATGGAACTAACATGAGCTATTGGTTGCCTGCTTCCTCCTAGCACAGGGTATTTTATTCCTCAGGTGATCAGTGGAATTACACTGACAGCGCCTTTTGGGTTCTTCTGTTTTTACCAGCGATTTGGAGTGGGGGTTAGAGGAATTTTTTGGGTAAGAGAGTGTTTAGGCTCCCAACCCCCTTCTCTTTTCCCAGGGGCAAAATGAGATCCTCCCTTCCCACCAGTTTTAAACCCCTCTTTCTGTGGCCTACCCTCAATAGATGCCTGATTCTGTTAAAAGGCATGAGATTAAAAAAGCCATCTCCTCCACAGACTCAACATCTTTGTCCCACAGACACTGCTTTACATCAGCTTTACATGTGCATAGGAAATGCTTTTGAGCAACAAGATCCAACATTCCCTCAAAACTTGCCACCTCTCTACCCCTCACCCATTTTCCCAACAGATCTGTTTACATACTCCCCATTACTCATACCAATATCCCTCTTAAGAGTCCTAAATTTAACTCTATATGTTTCAGGGGGTAATCTGAAAACTTTGCAAAACAGTATCTTTAAATTTGCAATAGCCTAAAGCAGCTTCAATAGGCATTCCACTGAATACATTTCAAGCTTTACCAGTTAATTTTGTAATCAGGGTAGGAACTCTATCAGGGATTTCATGTATTACACACAGCCTTTCAAGGTAGTCAGATATTCTGCAGTATCATTGGTCTCACTGTATGCAGGACATGAGTGTTCCCATTTGTGGATTTTTGGAGTGATGGGACATGTTGGGGTCGGGGGGTTCTGGTTCTGCTTCTCTAGCAGGTCCAGCTGGTGTTTTTGCGCGCGCGCTCTCGCTCTCTCTCTCTCTCTCTCTCTCTCTCACCTCCAGTTCTTGCAATAATCTCCGGTGCTCCCTCTCCTTTTCTGCAGACTGAAGCCTGAAAAGCTCCAACTTCACAATCACTTCTCTGCTTTCACTCATTTTCCTGCTTTCCTGTTCTTACTTCCCTTTCCCGAAATAAGCAAACAGAAAGTAACAAAACTGTGACCTCCTCCTGACTGTCCTTAGCCACTGCACTTAAGACTCACTTAAAATCACAAATATCACAAAACAAAGAGTTTTACAAACCGGGAGTGTTGCTTTAGGTCCTAAACACTCCACCTATTGACACAATATACGTTTTCACACAGCTGTACATAGAATACATCTGTATACATTTGGGGGCAGTTAAGTTCCAATAGAAACTCCTTATGGTCTTTTAGCGAAATAGACTAAATTGTTCATAGTCAAACGATTTAAATCAGATTGTCTCTTTGCCTGGCTTATTTACAGACATTCCTTTGGAAAAGGGCCCATTTTCTCTTCAGAATGGCTGCAAAGAAACCAAGAATTCTCTTTCTATAACACTTTTCCTTTTTAACATTTTTACAACGTTCAACTGCTTAATTCCCTCCAGTCTCTGCAGAGTTAACTTCTCACTCTTTTTTAATCACTCGCTTATCTCCCAAAATGATACCTTCATCAACTCGGATTTCACCATTCCAAGTATTGTTCCAGGGATCTGAATTCCCCATGGCCTAGACTTACTTTTTTTTCTTTTTTGCCACTATGCCCTCAGGGCTTCCAACCTGTTTTCCAACTTTTTTATTTGTTGCCTACCTGCTTGTCTGGGCCTGACCCTGCTTTCCTCGCTGAACCATCCCTTTTCCATGGACACAGGCTTTATTCTACTACCAATTTAGCACAGAGGGTGGGCTCCTCAACTAGCCCCCACCCCTCCTGGTCCCTTTCCTTAATCATTTCTTTTAAAATTGTGAAATCATCACAATATCATTCACAAAACATTACTACACTGCCCAAACTCCTATATCCTTCACAGTTTGGTTTAACAGAGCAAGATCTGTTTAAAAGGAGCAATCTCTTGAACAAAGTATCGTCTTTGGATTGCTTCCTTTTCAACATTTCTTACACAGGTCCTATCACTATTTGTCCACGCTCCTATATCCTTCAGAGTTGGGTCTCGCATAGAAAATACTGCCTCAACATATTATTTTATGAATTTATTTTACCTTTATAACTTTTCCATGCCCACACTCATGCTGGGACTTACAAAACACAAAAGTCTATACCCACTAAAAACAACTCTGGCTGACAGAGCAGAGGGGGGAAATGCTAAGCCCTCTACACTTTGGGCTTGATCCTGCTATGACTGAGGGTATATTCACCTATGCAGTTTTCCCCCGACAGACGTGTAGGAGCGAGGACTCTAACTCTCCCCTTTATGGCCCGGCACTTCTACGACTGGGGGTCAGAGGTGGCAGGTTTGTAGAAATTTTGGTGGTGCTCAGAACCTGCCCCACCAACTCTGCCCCCCCCCGCAAACTCCATCCCCCACCTGCCTAAGGCTCTGGGAGAGAGTTTGGGTAGGGTGGTGGGGGGAGGAGGTCTGGGGTGCAGGCCCTGGGTTGGGGCAGGGGATTGGAGTGCAGGACAGGTGAGAGTTTGGGCTCTGGAAGGGAGTTTGGGTGGGGGAGGGGGTCTGCGGTGCAGGCTCTGGGATGGAGTTTGGGTGCTGGGTGCAGGAGGGGGTGAGGGGTGCAGGCTCTGGGGTGGGGATGAAGGCTCTGGGAGGGAGTTTGGGGACAGGAGGGAGTGCAGAGGGAGGGGGTGCAGGTTCTGAAACGGAGTTCGGGTGTAGGCTCTGGGCTTGGGCAAGGGGTGGGAGTGTAGGAGGGGGTGAGGGGTGCAGGCTCTGGGAGGGAGTTTGGGGGAAGGGGGTGGGGGTGCAGGCTCTGGGACGGAGTTTGGGTGTAGGCTCTGGGCTTGGGCAAGGGGTGGGAGTGTAGGAGGGGGTGAGGGGTGCAGGCTCTGGGAGGGAGTTTGGGGGAAGGGGGTGGGGGTGCAGGCTCTGGGACGGAGTTTGGGTTCAGGTTGGGAGGGGGTGCAGGCTGTGGGAGGGAGTTTGGGGTCCAAAGCGGGGTACAAGCTCTGCGGGGCGGGGGGCTGCAGTACTTACCTGGGGCTCCTAGGCAGGGCAGGCCGGGAGTCTCCATGTGCTGCTACCCCCAGGCACTGCCCCGCAGCTTCCCATTGGTTGCAGGGGCGCTTGGGTCAGGACACAGACCCACCCTGCCCAGGGGCTGCAGGGAGGGTCTGGCAGCCATGTGGAGTGAGCAGGGGGGAAGCAGTCCAGTGGTGAGTGGGGGCCCCAGGCTGTTTTAAATGGCCCGAGGGATGCGTGGGGGGACCTGGGGGCGGAAGGTTGGGCCAAGGGAGAAGACCCAGCCCCAAACGTTGTTGGAGCTGGGCCAGGAATATTTCTGTTTTCCAGGCACCATGGGCCCATAGGACTCGCTGCCCATGCCAGGGGTGTATATACCTAGACAGTTCATATATGTCTTATCTGTATAGTTTTCCCCAACAGATAGGTTGGAGCTAGGACGCTAATTCTCCCCCTATTGCCTGGATCTTCTATGACTGGGGGTGTGCACACCTGAGTGATCGATCACTTTATATGTAAGGTATACCTTTTAGCAATATGGAGCAGTATGTTAAACAATCCTAGTGCATGTCTTCACCCTTTTGCAATTCTCCACCAAAAATTTTATGCTTATAAGAAGCACATGGGATCTTTTTCAGGGGAAAAAGCAATATGCTGCCTTTATTGAAGATACAACAATTAGTATATGCATTCAGTCACACCACACACAAAAACACTCTCCTGCCAGTCGATGTTATAGTTACCAGCAGCCAGCTAGGTTGATCCCTGGTAGGGAGGAGCCAATTTCCATTGGTCACTACACAATGCTCCAGGGAAGTCTTGGCAGGATGAACCCAAAGTTTCATGGCAAGGCACCCTGTTTATATAATGATTTTCCTTCATTGGGACCAATGAGTTTTCCACCGTCATACTGTCATCAATTGTTGTTTGAGTGCTTATTTTTTTTATTTGTCCTTCTCAACCTTTATCTTGTTCTTTCATCAAGTCCCTCAGGGAGTTATCCCATGCTGGTTTTGATCACAGCTATCTTGTCCCCACTGATAAGTGACTGTCTCATCTTTAGAGTTGTCAATCTGCCCTTCTCTGACATTTCACTGGGGGCGTGTGGCAGCCTCCTGGCACCCTTGCGTCTGTCTCTGGTTCCTCCTTTGTACATCTGGTTCAGCGATGGCCTTCATACTTATCTCTTAAAACACACATTCCTCATTCACACAAAACAGAATTAATTTACACACAACATTTTGAACAGGAATATCAAATTCCAATGCAAAAGAAAACAATCATGGCATTCTGTTACTTATTTTAAAATGCTAAACCTACAACAAATTGGTGACCCTCAAAGGTCTGTTACTGCCTTGAAATCAGTCCAGATACAGATTCTGGCTGATGGATCTCTACCCGTTGGCCCGTTAGGCCATTCCTTTCTGTTGTTCAAAAAGGGTGACTGGCAGGATATGATCAGATCATACACCAATACATTTAATACATGCTACATTCTTATCCTTTATTCTTCATTCTAAATTACATAAAATGCAAACTTAAAATCCTACTACTACATTTGGGGGAAGAATTTGGGGGAGTTAAGTTCCTGATTTTTATTTGACCTCTCTCCAGCACTTGTTTTGGTTTGACCTTCCCCTTTCCATCCCTGTTTGAGGTTTCTGTTTCTATCACAGCAGGTGATGCAATGGCATGTGACAAAGAGGAGCAGAATTCTCAGCAGGAAAATGTTGAGCAAGTGGATAAAGACAGAGCACTATCGCAAAGACCAAAAAGGAATGTGTCCAGGAGTCATGAGCAGGAAAAATCCTCTGAGATTCAGCACAGACCAGAAAGAGAGCAGGGAAACCAGCCAGGGGAGGAAGTGGGTAAATTAATTTTGTGTCAAGGAACTCAGAAGGACTTCAAGGAAACCACAACACAGCAGGAAATCCTCAGGGGAAAGAGAAAAAATACATGCACTGAGTGTGGGAAAACCTTACGTCACTACTCAGCCCTTATAAAGCATCAGAGAATCCACACAGGTAAGAAACCCTGTGAATGCCGTGAGTGTGGGAAAACCTTCAAACGCAGCTCAAACCTTATTACCCATCAGAGAATCCACACTGGGGAGAGGCCATATAAATGCCGGGAGTGCGGGAAAACCTTCAATCACAGTTCACACCTTATTACCCATCAGAGAATCCATACAGGAGAGAGGCCATATAAATGCAGTGAGTGTGGGAAAACCTTCAATCACAGTTCACACCTTCTTAGGCATCAGAGAATCCACACAGGAGAGAGACCCTATGAGTGCAGGGAGTGTGGGAAAAGCTTCACTTGCACTTCAGACCTTTTTCAACATCAGAGAATCCACACAGGGGAGAGGCCCTATGAATGCGGTGAGTGTGGGAAAAGCTTCACTACCAGCTCAGCCCTTTCTGAACATCAGAGAATCCACACCGGCGAGAGGCCCTATAAATGCAGTGAGTGTGAAGAAAGCTTCCCTAGGAGTTCAGCCCTTTCTGAACATCAGAAAATCCACACCGGTGTGAGGCCCTATGAATGCACTGAGTGTGGGAAAACCTTCAGTCGCATCTCGACCCTTATTAGGCATCAGAGAATCCACACAGGGGAGAGGCCCTATGAATGCAATGAGTGTGGGAAAAACTTCACTCACAGATCAGCCCTTTCTGAACATCAGAATATCCACACTGGTGTGAGACCCTATGAATGCACTGAATGTCGGAAAACCTTCAATCGCAGCTCGAACCTTATTAGGCATCAGACAATCCACACAGGAGAGAGGCCCTATAAATGCAGTGAGTGTGGGAAAAGTTTCACTTGCACTTCAGACCTTTTTCAGCATCAGAGAATCCACACAGGGGAGAGGCCTTATGAATGCCATAAGTGTGGGAATACCTTCTCTTGGCACTCAGCCCATGTTAGGCATCAGAGAATCTGCAAGGGAGATCAACACCATAAAAACCTCTAGGGCTATGCATACTTTTTTTTTTTTAATACTTTTCCTGATTCCCACATAGTAACTTTTAAAGCTGTTTGAACTGTTTGCAGTAACATTATCCCTTAGCTTGTCCAGATGAGTGGCCCATTTTTGCCTTTTGATGTTCACCCTGTTTTGAAGTTGACCCATTTGTCCTTCCTATCAACTCCATTGTCCCATGAGTAATTCAAGTGTCCCCTTCCTACCAGGAGCCAGGGAGCGTCACATTTACACCATTCCTCCTGTTGCAAAGTTATTGTTAGTCACCCATGATACAGTTTGTATCATTGCCAGTTGTTCTCGCGTTGTTCTGGGTTGTGCTGAAGAGCAGTTATATTGGGAACTTTTCAAATGATATTTAAATGAAGAGGAGCAGGGGCAGGAAAAAGTGTCCTTTCAGCCTCTGTGACACTGGAAGGAGATGGGGAGACTCAGAGATTCCCTACTTCCCCATCACTGCAGAACTGTTACCTTTTGTCTGAGCCATGCAGAGTTTATCTTCATCACATGCTATCCCTCCACTTCTCAAAGTGTCATGTGAGGAAGAGTTCTCATCTGTCTGTGCTTGGAGATGATGCTTTGGCTTCTTTAATCCTATATCAGAGTCACTATGACTGGAGATGAATGTCAAAGACCTGGAAGGGGAATTCAAATGGATCCCAAACACAGTGTGATCATTTGGAGTTTAAATCCCAGGTTCCATCTATTGGTAAAGCCACTTCTGGCAAGGTGGCTGTTTTGTCCCCCATTATTTGGATGCTAGGATACTAAAAATGTTGTAAATAACACAACTGACTATTGAGACAATGCTGAGTGAAGTATGTTTGAATGGATCAGAGGAGAATGTGATGGGAGAATCTCTTGTCCTGATTCTGAATAATCAGACGTAACCTGCTCCAGAATTTCACTTGACACTTTCATTGTCATGTATTCTATCTCTCTGTGATGTGCATTTCTATTTTTCCTGAAGGCTGTTTGGTCAACCAATTGGATATTCAGTTTGATAGGATATAGCTCAGATTTATTGGAGAATTTAAGACAAATGACCATTTGCTAAAGTCATAGTTTCTCACTTCAGCTTTGCTTTTTCCCCGCCCCTCCATGATGACATGGAGAAAGTTCGAGTGCAGTTCTGTTAACAGGGGAGAACTCGCCAATTTACTGGACATGCTAACAGAGAAACAGCAGCGATTTAAAACCTCTACTTGGAAATGGTGAACAACAGCAGAACCCCAACTAATTGGAGGAAGTGCATGTGATCACAGTGTAGTTCAATTGTTGAAGTCAATATTGTCTCTGATGATCTGGGAAGAGAATTTCATGGTAAGTGATTTTGAACTAGGCAAAATGCCCATGTATTTTATTCCCAAAGCATGTGTAACCCAGGCCCATCAGAAGATCTCTCTTAGCTAATCCTGTATTATGGAAGATGCTGCCCTTCATGACACTGAAGTTGAGGAAATAGAAGTGGGGTTTTTGTTGAATTTATCCTTTGTGGATGCTAAAAATGTGTATAAAATTAAATCAGTTTTGGAAATCTAATAGCTGCAGAAAAATAGCTATTTCTGAATAGAAACTCCAGCTCTGGTAACAGAGATTCTGATTCAGGCCTGTATCCACCAAATTAAAAAAAAGCTGGGCATGTTTTGGGAAGCCATTTCTCACTAACACTGTTGAGATTTTGAGTGGTTTTGTAAGGGATTCTACTTCAGAGATGTCATAAATATAAAGGGAAGGGTAACCACCTTTCTGTATACAGTGCTATAAAATCCCTCCTGGCCAGAGGCAAAACCCTTTCACCTGTAAAGGGTTAAGAAGCTAAGGTAACCTTGCTGGCAACCTGACCCAAAATGACCGATGAGGGGACAAGATACTTTCAAATCTGCAGTGGGGCGGGGGGGAACTAAGGGTTTGGTCTGTCTGTGTGATGCTTTTGCCAGGTACAGATCAGGAATCTAGCTGGAACGTGCGTTAGATTTTCTTTCGTTTAATGGCTTGTAAAATAAGCTGTGCTGGAGGGAATGTATATTCCTGGTTTTGTGTGTTTTTGTAACATAAGGTTTTGCCTAGAGGGATTCTCTGTTTTGAATCTGATTACCCTGTAATCCTGATTTTACAGAGGTGATTCTTTTACCTTTTTTTAAAATTAAAATTCTTCTTTTAAGAACCTGATTGATTTTTCATTTTTCTTAAGATCCAAGGGTTTGGGTCTGTGTTCACCTGTACCAACTGGTGAGGATTATCATCAAGCCTTCACGAGGAAAGGGGGTGTAGGACTTACGGGAGGGAATATTTTGGCGGAAGACGTCTCCAAGTGGTCTCTTTCCCTGTTCTTTGTTTAAAACGCTAGGTGGTGGCAGCATACTCAAGGACAAGGCAAAGTTTGTACCTTGGGGAAGTTTTTAATCTAAGCTGGTAAGCATAAGATTAGGGGGTCTTTCATGGAGGTCCCCACATCTATACCCTAGAGTTCAGAGTGGGGAAGGAACCTTGACAAGAGAACTGTAAATTTACCCTAACCAGTGCCAAGGATTTGGGAAGAACTGGGGTTGAAAGAGTCCACACCCAGTTCTTCGTTTCCACCCCAGTAAAGGAAACTATGGTGACCAATGACCCAAGGAAAATTGTTTGTACCACTCCACTTCCTAGTGCGGTGTCGCTGATTACAGTTCCAGAGGATACCAGAGTTAGACTGAGAACAATCATCCTTCATTGTTTGGATCCAAAGAGTGAGTGCTTCATAGGACATTCCTTCCCCGTGGATCCCAAACTGGCTGCCTGAGTGGGTAACATGGACTTTCAGGCTGTAGAAATGATGGAAACCAATGAGGCAACGAATGTTTCAGGCTCCAATTTCAGACTTCCGGATACTCGCATGCTGAGTCCTGATTCTCTGGTTTTGTGTCTGACGCGACGGCTACACAATAAAGCTGATGTTGGCCCAGCTGCACCGATTTGTAGCTGTGCTGGTCTAGCATTGTTATTACAGATGCTCTCTGCCAAGGAGAGAGAGATCTCCCGTCGGACTTGATTAGTCCAGGCCCCGCAAGCGGCGGTGGCTGTGTTGGCAGGAGAAGCTCTCCCGCTGACGTAGCGCCATCTACACGGGGGGTTAGAGCTGTGTAACTACGCTGCTCAGCAGTGTGGATTTTTCACACCCCTGAGCAATACAATAGCGTAAGGAGTTCTGGTAGAAAACCTCACTCCAAAGGTTGGGGTCGGAGAATGTGTGTGAGAAAGTGTATATGAGAGAATATTGGCCCAGTATAGATTTTAATTTTTTGTATTTCAATAGAACTTATTTTGCTAAGCTTCAAAGTCCATTTTTATTAAAAGGAAAACTACTCGAGGGGACAAGATGTATAACCTTTTACCCACTTAGACTGTAAGGGTCACTGACTTCCCCACGTCTCTAATTTGGAAAAGAGATGCATGACAATGTCAGGATGTGTCCAGCAGCTAGGAAAGCTGCAATCACCACCATCAATATCAAGGAAAAGGTTGAAGTCCATTGGCTTTCATATCAAAAAGCCATCTAAAGGATGATCTACTCTGAAAAGCTATGTGGACATAGCCACATCTCTCAGGGGTGTGAAAAATCCACTCCACTGAGAGAAGTAGTTAATGTGACCTGAGCCCCAGTGTAGACAGTGTTAAGTTGTCAGAAGAATACTTCTAGTGTTTGAAGTGTAGACATAGCCTTAGTCAGTTTAGTCAGCCCTATGGGAAGCAAGTCATGACATCAATTACAATTTTGACCCTTCTTCCTGTATGTGAGAAAGCTCCTGATATGGAGGGCTGAGCCAATCGCCTGGTTTCTCAGCTGTAGCTACAGCTCTTAGTACCCATCCATCCAAAGACTGAGAGAAATGGAGAGTTCCAGTCATTGTCATTTTAGTAGCTTAGTGTTCCTTCTTTCTGTTATACCAGGGTGTGACTGTATAGCTCAGTGCATGTGTGACAAAAGCTCATTGGTGCCAATTGGCAAAGGGGTCATGGTTATTCAAAAGCAACTCCTGTCTCAGGCCTGACAAACTCGCCACACCTAATACACTGATTTTATTATATTTATCCAGGAAGCATAGCAGTGAGATCTCTACTGAAAGCTTGTAAATTATTCTTACTCCTAATCAGTAGCCAGTCATGCAATGTATTGTGCAATTGTCAACCTTTGCACCAACCCAGAAAACCCTGTGGAAAACTATCAAAGACTAACTATAGACACTGAAACCCTGTGGAAGTGAAAAGGACAATATAACAATGAGATTGTCCTTTCTGTGAATAAAGACAAAAGACTTAATCAGTTTATAACAGGGTGGAGAAAAACACTCTGGATCTATACACCAAGGAGATCCCTAATGACCAGTCGTGCTTCATGAAAGGCAGGGCCCTGTCTCCTAGGGACTAGCAATTACCGCAATAGACTGAAGTTTGAAGTGAGAATCTACTTAGATAGGAAAGGTAACTATTAAAAAGTGTAGGTTGCATTTTGTGATTTTGTTCTGTTGGTAACGGTTGATTTCCATCACTCACGTTTGTTTGTGTTTAAATCTGTATCCCTTGTTAAATAAATTTTCCATTTCTTTGATAACTGTGCTCAAGTACTGTGTGTGATGCAGGAGCAGTGGTCTACAGTAAAACTGGTAACCTGGGATGTACCATTGCTTCGGTAAGAGTGTATCTGGGATTCTTCTAAGTATTTGGTGATCAGGGCTGGACCCGAGAGGGGGACACATTGAAGGAACTTGGGGGTTAGGTTACCTCTATTGTCAACTGGCAGGGCTGCTGTGGCTCAGAGGATGGGTCTTGGAGGGCAGACAGGCCGGTGAGTTTGGTCGCTAACATCCGGCTACCAAATGTAAAAGTCCCTCTTCCTAATGGCAGGTGCCAACAAGGAGACTCTCAGCCCTCAGCAGCCTGAGAAGGGTCATAGTGTGCATCTAGGTTGATCCACCTGTCAAATCCACACAGGGAAAGCACCCTACAGCATAGCTCCCTGAATCAAAATAGCCCTAAAACTCTGCCGTATGAAATCATGGAACATTTGCTCTTCGCTCTGTGAAAGCATGTAAAGAATCTAAGCGTTGGAGGGTAGGGATTGGGTCCAGAGTGAGCTAGAAAGATTGGAGGATTGGGCCAAAATAGATTTGATGAGGTTCAACAAGAACAAGTGCAGAGTCTTGCACTTAGGATGGAAGAATCCCATGCACTGCTACAGGCTGGGGACCGACTGGCTAAGCAGCAGTTTTGCAGAAAAGGACCTGGGGATTACAGTGGATGAGAAGCTGGATATGAGTCAACAGCGTGCCCTTGTTGCCAAGAAGGCTAATGGCAAATTGCGCTGCATTAGTCAGAGCATTGCCAGCAGGTCCAGGGAAGTGATTATTCCCCTCTATTTGGCACTCATGAGGCCACATTTGGAGTACTGAGTCTAGTTTTGGGTCCCGCACTACAGAAAGGATGTGGACATATTGGAGAGAGCCCAGTGGAGGGCAACAAAAATGATTAGGGGGCTAGGACACATGACATAGGAGGAGAGGCTGAGGGAACTGGGCTTGTTTAGTCTGCAGAAGAGAAAAGAGAGGGGGGATTTGATAGCAGCCTTCAACTATCTGAAGGGGGGTTCCAAAGATGAGGGAGCTCAGCTGTTCTTACTGGTGGCAAATGACAGAACAAGGATCAATGGTCTCAAGTTGCTGTGGGGGAGGTCCAGGTTGGACATTAGGAAACACTATTTCCCCAGGAGGGTGGTGAAGCACCTAGGGAAGTGGTGGAATCTCCATCCTTAGAGGTTTTTAAGGCCCAGTTTGACAGAATCCTGGCTGGGATGATTTAGTCAGGGTTGGTCCTGCTTTGAGCAGGGGGTTGTACCAGATGACCTCCTGTGGTCTCTTCCAATCCTAATCTTTTAGGATTCTAAACACCTGCAAATAGTCCCCAAATGTTTCTTTGTGTTCACATATGTACAGGTTTTATGCTATACAAAACCAAGGGGATCTTTATAGGGGAGAAGGGAACACGCTGCTTTTATTGAGAATACAACAGTTAGCATATGCTTTTCAGTCACACACACACATGCACATCATACACACAGTCCTGCCAATTGATGTTTTTATAGTTACCAATCTGTTGTAGCTTGAGTTGATCTAATGGCCAGTTAGATTGAAGACGAGTGAGGAGCTGGGCTCTGTCGGTCGCGATCCGATGCTCCAAGGTTTTGGCAGGACTGAACCCATGGAGTACTAATCCATTGTGCTCTGCATGCATGGATTCGAATCCCATCCTCATTGGGTGCATTTAGTCCAGTAGGCCCCAACCTTTCTTTGGGAATAGCACATTCCTATTCCCAACAGACTGTGGTGGGTGCCAAACACCCCATCGCTGAAATGCGGCCGAGAATCGGCAACGGTTCTCGGCATTTTGGCGGGTGGGTCTCAGGTGGCTGCATCAGTGGCGGCATTTCAGCGGCGCATTATCCTGCGGGTGCACACAACTGCCCCGGCAGGCGCCATTGTGCCCATAGGCACCACATTGGGGACCCCTGATTTAGTCTTTTCCCCCCCTTGACAAACAACCTTTGGCACAATGACTGACTAAACAACGTTGCTTCCTGCAAACAAAAACCTTCTCAAGAACTCAGACTTCCCTTGCTTATGTGGGGGGGAGGGACAGCTCAGTGGTTTGAGCATTGGCTTGCTAAACCCAGGGGTATGAGTTCAATCCTTGAGGGGGCCATTAGGGATCTAGGGCAAAAATCGGGGATTGGTCCTGCTTTAAGCAGGGGGTTGGACTAGGTGACCTCCTGAGATCTCTTCCAACCCTGATATTCTAAGCTCAGGTTTAGATTTATTTATAATAAATAATTGTTTGATTCTAGTGTCACAATCAATACAGTTGCTTCAGACTGATAGTTTCCCAGAGGGAAAACTTCACTTCTCTCCAAAGGGAGTTGAAGGAATGCACTTTTCAGAGTCCAAGACAAAGCACTTCATCAGTTCTGTGTAGCCCAGAAGGTTGTCTCTTCCATAAACAGCAGCTGGAACTTAAGAACAGAGATACTGAGTCAGACCAGTTCATGTAGCCTACTATCCTGTCTTCCAACAGTGCCCAGTGCCAGCTGCCCCAGAGGGCATGAACAGAACAGGTCATCATCAAGTGATCCATCCCCTGTTGTCCATTCCTAGCTTCTGGCAAACAATGGCTAGGGACACCATCCCTGCCCATCCTGGCTAATAGCCATTGATGGATCTATCCTCCATGCACTTCTCTAGTTCTTTTTTTGAACTCTGTTCTAGTCTTGGCTTTCACAACATCCTCTGGCAAAGAGTTCCTCAGGTAAACTGTGCATTGTGTGAAGAAATACTTCATTTCAAGCCTGCAGCCTATTCATTTCATTTGGTGACCCCTCTTTGTCCTCGTGTTATAAGAAGGAGTAAATAACGCTCCCTCCCTTGGACCTTTGAAATATATTATGTGACCCCCCCCCGTCTCTCATATCTAGGGACCAACACGGATATAACAACACCACAAACAACAAGGTTCAATGTCAATGCACATGGGAGAAGCATCTTGTGTTTCATGCCTTACGTCCCAGTCTCATTGTGTGGCCATTTCCTTTCCCTTCTTTCTGTTAAAGGCTTTTGTGTTTTGCCCAGAAACAACATTTCCACAGGAGACACCCAGGAGTGGGGGCTGCATTCCTGTACCAAACGATCACTAGAAGGAGGCAGACAAAGGCCTTTAAGATGAGGTGTCCATCACTGTAAAAATATCATCTACCTCCTGCAGGTGACTGGCAGCCTGAATTTGTTCCTTATTCCTCCCAGAGTCTTGTCTGGAATCAGACCTATCCAGCTCCTCTCTATGTAGCAGGAAAAAACACAAACCTTGTCTTTAAAACAAGCTGTCCCCTTCCTTCTCAGGGAAAATTTTTCTATGTTTGAAATTGAGCTTCAGTTCCCCTCTCCTAGGGGCGGGTTGGGTGTGGGGCCAGCTCCCAATGAGCTCTGTTTTCACCTTTGCCCCCTTTCAGTCACTCTGGGATAGTAACTCTGCTCCCAGCTGTCAGGCAACCTCCACCACATCCAGCCTGCTTACTAGCTCCATGGTTATGTGTCACCGCCTTTGCGAGCACACACAGCATGCAGGAAGGGCGTTCGTGCTAGGTGCATTGGTCGCATAGTGGTGCACAGAGCTGCCTTCCAAGCAGTTGACCTGGGTTTGAGCCTGGAACACTAGGTCTACTTCTTTGTTGTTTCCTTGTCTGGAAGTGGTTTAATTTCAGTCACATTGTGTTGTAATCACATTATCAACAGAATGAGACAATACATTCCCCAAATATCATACAGGTCATACAGGATGGAGGTACACAAGGGGTTGGAACATACAGGGAGCTGCACTGCACATCCTTGTGTCATCAGAGAAAGACACAACGCTTGGAAACCTGCAGCCCCCATCCCCTTGCCTTCACTGTTCTGATTCCAGCTGCGTGCGATGTTTGCATGATGTTCCTGCATGATGGGGAAATAAAGTTTTGGGTCAGTTTTTACTCCTGCAGATTCCTTTGCTGTTACAATTATAATGACATGAACGAAAGGGAGGCAAAATAAAAATAAACCCAAAATTGCAATACTGGTAGGGAAAGAGAAGATCACGGTTAAGCCAAACACTTCAAAATAAAAATTAATACTAAAGAGGGGGAGGGGAGAAGCAATCAAGTGTGTGGTAATCCCCTTGATATTTGAACTCACGTTGCTAGAATCAAAGTTCAGACTTGACACTGTGGAAAACCTACAACTACCCAGCTCTCTGAACGCCTGTGATGAGCAAGCTTGAGTTGGGACACCTCTTCTGCTTCAATCATTTATTGTCTCACTGTGTTCTCTGTCTCTTTCTTCTCCCCCCATTTCTCTTCTCCAGTGTCTCGGCCTTTCTCCTCTTGCTCCCTCTGCCCCTGTCCTTTCCCAGGAACTCACCGACTACAGCTTCTAGGAAAAGCCAGAGCTTCCATGTTCTGCACATGATCCTGTGTCAGAGGACATGTGGCTCAGGTCAGAACCAGTCACCAGAACAAATTGAAACTTTATTGGAAACTTTTCTGCCTGTTACCCAAATTACACGCCCACCACCGCTAAAGGGGGGTGGGGTACAGCTCTGACTGAGAGGCCTTACAGGAGAAATTTCAGCACAAAGAAAATTTGTGTGAAATGTTGGGAAGTGAAGAGCCCCCTTCCCTCCCCCCCAAATCCCCAGAACTCTAGTGTGACCCAGTGGCATGAGCACAGGGAATCCGGTGGGATGGGGTTACAGAACACAAGGGAGGAGGCAGCAGGGGGGAGAGGTGACAGGGAGTCTCTCTTTTTCCTTTGCTCTTCACTTTCTCTTCTTCTCTTTCCTTCCAGGAACTGCAGCCACAGCAGGGAGGGGTTTGTCTCATTGTAAGGGATCCTTGTTTGTCATGGATGTGGTGGAAGTGACGGATTCTGTGACTTCCTGCGACCTCCGTGACTTCTGCAGCAGCCACTGTGGCTGACTCCAGGGTTGCCAAAGTAGCTGCCAATGCGGCTGGCCCTGGGCACCATTTGACCAGCGGTTCCAAGGGCAGCAGAAGCAGCCGTAGCCCAGTGGGCCCCGGTAGCATTCCCGGGGTGGCCGGAGCAGCAGCTGGCCCCCTGGGGCTCCCCCGTCCCCGGCAGCAGCAGGCCCTCGGGGCTTCTCCCCTGGTCGCTGGTACTCATTATCGATCAACTAAATCGAAACACTTCCACCTGCAAGTGGATTTAGCTCAGGACCTCAGAGTCAGCAGCTCTTACAACCCCCACTGAGCTCTCTGGTCAGGTGTCCTCGCGCTGGAAGCCTCCTGTTTAGATCCTAAAATAGCGTTTTTGCACCAGGGGGACTGAAATTTTGGACTGGACGTTGTAGCTCCACCATTATTTTATTGAATTGCTTCAAAACAGAAAGTCTCCCAAGGGCCAGGCTCTCTGCCATGGAAACAGCTGCCACAGCTCTCCAGGAGTCTGTGCACCACTCAGCAAAGTACAAACCTGCTCCGAACTGAAGTGAGGTCAGACAGTGACAGTAACGCGAATACTTCAGACTATTAACCCTAGGTCCCTTTCTTCCTGTAAGCCCAGGACATGCCAGTCAACGGTTAGCCATGGCGTTATCTTCATCTTAAAATACCTCTCAGTACGTTTAACAGAGGAAGTGAAACCCCCTCCCACCAATGGCTCCCTGTTAAGGAGTTGTTCCATACCTGCCCCTGGAGACTGGTTTTACACCCTTAGAGCTTTTTCTCTTCAAACCCCTTATCCCAATCTATGGGCCAACCTCCGCATTTCAGAGTTTAGCGTTTACTCTCATCACCCTAGTACGGCACTTTCCATGTGAATTAGACAAAGTAAGTGGGGGAAGCTACAAGGCTAATGAAAACTGATGCTCTGGGTGAGGCCTGAACTCACAACCCCAGCAGTGTGCCTCCCTGCACTGACCAGCTGCACCCCTGTAGGTGCTTTGTAGACTAACTTGGGAAGTAGGCAGTTACCTGTGTCTGTGGTTCACCACTTTGGCTGGTAACTGAAAGGCTGCTGGTTCAAACTCTGTGGAAAATGGAGGTCTTTTTAAGTGATGAGAATCCAGTACATTTTAACAGGCAGAAAATCTCCTCTATTCTGGTCTAGCCTCGTTTGACTCCTGCCCATCATCTTCCTCCTCCTTCAGTGTCTTTCCTTCCCCACTGGGGACATGCAGAGATGAACCCTGGTCAGTCTGTGTCACAGACAGTCTGTATCGCATAGAGCGGTGCTTTTCAAACGGTGCAATGGAAGGCACTGGGTTGCAGCGACTCTGGCCAGCACCACCGACCTGGCCGTTAAAGGTCCAGTCTGTGGTGCTGCCTGGCTAAGGCAGGCTAGTCCCTATCTGTTCTGACACTGTGCTGCACCCCAGAAGTGGCCAGCAACAGGTGTGGCTCCTAGGCGGGGGTGGGGGCACGGGGCTCTGCAAGCTGCCCCCAACCTAGCCAATGGGAGCTGGGGGTGGTGCCTGCGGGTGAGAACCACGCAGAGCCACTTGCGCACCTCCACCTAGGAGATGGACCTGCTGCTGGCCGCTTCTGGGGTGCACACAGTCTGCAGTACCGGGGAGGCAGGAAGCCTGCCTTAGCACCCCCGCTGTGCCGCTGACTGGGAGTCACCTGTGGTAACCTCGCGCCCCTGCCCCCTCTCCCCAGGTGCTTTGGGGGGGGGCCCCCTAGAGCCCAGCATGGAGCTGCTGTCCCTGCAGGGTCCCTGGGAGTCACAAAGGGCTGGAAACGTACTGTTTCTTTAAGAGCAAAGGCTGAAATAATCACATCTCCACCTGACTGCAGGAGCTGGGGCTTTAAGGAAAGCAATAACTCTCATGAGACTCAAGGCAAAATCATCAGCACTGAGTCGGACTGAATTTTCATTCTCTGGGATTCCCTGGAGCAGGGGTTCCCAACCTTGTTGCTTCTGTGACCCCCGCCCAACATGATCTAAAGAACTGCACAGCCCACCTGTGCCCCAACAACTGTTTTTCTGCATAGCCCATAGATTAAAAGCCAGGGCTGTCATTAGGGGGTAGCCAGCAGAGCAATTGCACAGGGCCCAACACCACATGGCCCCCCCCCATGAACTGAATTTGCTCCAGCTTTGGCTTCAGCCCCAGGCGGTAGGGCTCAGATTTCAGCTTTCTGCTCTGAGCCCCAGCTAGTCTAACACCGGCCCTGCTTTCTGGTTTATTTTGGTGGACCCCCCTGAAGCCTCCTTGCTGCCCTCCAGGGGGCTCTGGACCCCTGGTTGAGAACCACTGCCTTGGAGCTCTGTTTAGAAGGAGGGAGCAAAGCTGCTGCCTATCCTGATGGCTGAACTGAGGCCCTTAGAGTGGGATATTCAGGCACTGCCAGCTACACCTGGAAAGCTCACTGAGCAGCTGCCTGCCCTCAGGGACAGTCTAAACCTGCAGGGCCCCAGGGGGCAATGAAGCAGCTGGGTCAGGCTGGGAACCTTGATTCCCAGAGAACTGCCCTAGCTCCCTGCTCAGCAGCTAAGAAGTCAATTCCCCCCACCCCTGATGAATCAGCCTGGAGCTAAGTGCAGTGCTGTGGGTTTCTCCTTTCCCTCCTGCTGGAGAGTGCAGGGATCCCAGGGGCATTTCTAGAAGAAACAGAAAGCTCAAGTTCAGATTACATTTTTATTTACAATTTTTTTATAATCCTTCAATCCTAGTGTCACCATCGATAACATTGCTTGTTTACCAGTCTAGACCTTAGAATCATAGAATATCAGGGTTGGAAGAGACCTCAGGAGGTATCTAGGCCAACCCCCTGCTCAAAGCAGGACCAAGCCCAACTAAATCAGCCCAGCCAGGGCTTTGTCAAGCCAGGCCTTAAAAACCTCTAAGGATGGAGATTCCACCTTGTCAAGGTTCCTCCCCCACTCTGAACTCTAGGGTACAGATGTGGGGACCTGCATGAAAAACCTCCTAAGCTTATCTTTACCAGCTTAGGTCAAAACTTCCCCAAGGTACAAAATATTCCACCCTTTGTCCTTGGATTGGCCGCTACCACCACCAAACTAATACTGGTTACTGGGGAAGAGCTGTTTGGACGCGTCTTTCCCCCCAAAATACTTCCCAAAACCTTACACCCCACTTCCTGGACAAGGTTTGGTAAAAAGCCTCACCGATTTGCCTAGGTGACTACAGACCCAGACCCTTGGATCTGAGAACAATGAAAAAGCATTCAGTTTTATTACAAGAAGACTTTTAATAAAAATAGAAGTAAATAGAAATAAAGAAATCCCCCCCTGTAAAATCAGGATGGTAGATACCTTACAGGGTAATTAGATTCAAAACATAGAGAACCCCTCTAGGCAAAACCTTAAGTTACAAAAAAGATACACAGACAGAAATAGTTATTCTATTCAGCAGAGTTCTTTTCTCAGCCATTTAAAGAAATCATAATCTAACACATACCTAGCGAGATTACTTACTAAAAGTTCTAAGACTCCATTCCTGGTCTGTCCCCGGCAAAGACAGAATATAGACAGACACACAGACCCTTTGTTTCTCTCCCTCCTCCCAGCTTTTGAAAGTATCTTGTCTCCTCATTGGTCATTTTGGTCAGGTGTCAGTGAGGTTACCTTTAGCTTCTTAACCCTTTACAGGTGAGAGGAGCTTTCCCCTGGCCAGGAGGGATTTCAAAGGGGTTTACCCTTCCCTTTATATTTATGACACACCTCCTCCCTAGAGAACCCATTCCAGTGCTTTACTAACCTCCTAGTAAAATAGTGTTTCCTAATATCCAACCTAGACCTCTCCCACTGCAACTTGAGAACATTGCTTCTTGTACTGTCATCTGCCACCACTGTAGAACAGTTGAACTCCATCCTCCTTGGAACCTGCCTTCAGGTAGTTGAAGGCTGCTATCAAATCCCCCAAAACTGGTGTTCTAGATGAGGCTTGAACTCACAACCGCAACATCACTGCTCTGTAAGTACTGTGTACCAGCCTATTGCACCCACCCTACCCAAACCTTAACCAACAATTTTGGACATTGTGTTACATTCCTTGTCCTGACACCATCTTGTGGCCATTTCCTTTCCCTCCTTTTGGTAAAAAGCTTTGGTATTTTGTGGAAACTTTATTTCCTCAGGAGAGACCCAGGAGTGGGGGCTGCCTGCATATACCAAGCACCCACTAGATTAGAAGGTGACCGAGAAACACCCTTAAGACAAGGCAGCCGTCCCTGTCAAAAAAATCATCTCCCGTCTTCACTTGAGTGACAGCCTGAATCGTTCCTTATCCGAGCAAAGCCCAAGGACTGGCATCAGCAGGAGCAACAAAACCATCTGTACGTAGCAGGAACCAACGCACAACGTGCTTTAAAAGGAGCTGTCTCCTTCCTTCTGGGGTAAAATTTGCCATTATGGTCATCAATTTCATTGCCCTTTTCTGAGGGCAGAGATGGGGTTGGTGCCACGGCAGGCTAGGATGTGGAGTCCATGCCCCCATCTGTCAGTCACTCTGGAAACCTGTTTCTGGTCAGAGCTGACAGGCCAGCTCCAGTCTCTCCAGCCAGCTCCTTAGCTCTGTGGGAGTGAGTCATTTGGCAAGCATAAGTGGCACATAGGAGATGTCCTTTGGCCAGATGCATTGTTGGTATAGTGGTGAGTCTAGCTGCCCTCCAAGCAGGTGATTGGGGTTTGATTCCCGGGCAATGCAGTGATGTGATGCTTTCTTGGCTGGGAATTGGTTTAATTTCAGTTTATGAATGAGAGAATTATGTCTCAGATAATGTCCCAAATCCCAGCAGGTCGTTAAACACACAGTGGAGGAAGAAAGGGGCGGGACTATACAATGAGCTGTTGGAGTCATCCTTGTATTACAATGTTTGGTTTATTTTATTTTTTTTAAATTCCTTTACTTCCCTCTCCCTTTTAGACTCAGGGCCTTTAAAGTCAGAAGGGACCAGTGTGACCATCTAGTCCGACATCCTGCACCTTCTAGACCAAAAGACCCCACTCACCCACTCCTGTAATAGACCCCTAACCTCTGCTTGAGTTATTGACATCCTCAAATCATGGTTTAAAGATGTCAAGTTACAGAGAATCCACCATTTACACCAGTTTAAACCTGCAAGTGACCCATGCCCCATACTGCAGAGGAAGATGAAAAAAAACCAGGGTCTCTGCCAGTCTAACCTTGGGGAAAACTCCTTCCCAACCCCAAATATGGTGATCAGTTAGACCCTGAGCATGCAGAGAAGTCACACTGGGCAGACACCTGGGAAAGAATTCTCTGCAGTAACTCTGAGCCCTCCCCACCTATTCTCCCATCTCCGCCAGCTGGAGGTATTTGCTGCTAGCAATCACAGATTGGCCACACGCCATTGTAGGCAGTCCCATCACGCTACCCCATCCATAAATTTATCAATCAGTCTTGAAGCCAGTTGGGTTTTTTTGCCCCCACTGCTCCCCTTAGAAGGCTGTTCCAGAACTTCACTCCTCTGGTGGTTAGAAACCTTCACATAATTTCAAGGTTAAACTTGCTGGTGGCCAGTTTATATCCATATGTTCATTAATAGTGGGGGCATGTGATAGTGTGGGGGAGGGAGGGAGAAAGACTGGAGAACTGACAGTGGGAGCCAGAGGGATTCCCTGTTGCCCGACCACCCATCTCTGGGAGGAAGCAATTGGAATTGCCTTTGGGAAGCGGCCGCTAATAAATTAGGTGTAAAATCATTATTTTGTTGGAATCAGATTAAAGCGTCCTCACACCCAGCGTCACAGTCATTGAAATGGCTCATTCCTGGTATGTTATCGGCCACAGCAATACAATGAGTGGAATCAAATCCCTTTTCAGAGCCAAGGCACACAAAGAAATCCTGGGGCTTTTCGTTCCCTAGTTTCTGGCTCCATCATGTGGCCATTTGGTTTCACTCATTTCTGTTAAAACCTTTAGCATTTTGCAAAGAAATGTTAATTCTGTGGGAGAGACTCAGGAGCGTTTTTCTGTTTTGTGTTGTTAAGGATTGAAATGTTCCCCAGGTTACCATTTCATCTGTAACTGGTAACCTCCTACGCAGAAGACAGGTCACTACTTCAACTATGGCATCATGTAGCTTGGGAAACCTCAGCAAACTACAGGCATGTCAGCAACCAGAGCTCTAATCCTTCTGTAATTGGCAGGATTCAAACCCGTGTAGCCAGACCCCAATGGATCTCTAGTCCATTCCCTTAACCACTCAGCCACAACTACTGACTTTTGGCAGCACTCCCACTGCACACTAGTTCTGTTCTCACTGCGTGATCGTTTCCAATTGTTTCCTCAGACCAGCTTCCCCAGCACACTGACGGCTGTGCCATTGTGCCAGTGGGCCCGTGGCTGAACAGCGAGAATTCCTGCCCATTTCCCTGCTGGCTGGAGCATGAGGAGAGTGTGTTTGTGGTTAATGACGTTGCTGTCGACTATTTCCATTCCCCACCTCAACAATTCGGACAGTCCCTTTTCCCGTCGTATCACCAACACCTCAGCGACGACAATAGCAGGGGGCAGGGTTTTGCTGGGATGCTAAGACTTTCCAGGGGGTTGGTGGCACCTTTCTTTCCTCACCATGGAGTAAACTCTGCTTCTTATTCCATCCTTGACCTTTCAAGGAACAGCAGCAGCAGCAGGAAGAAAGAGGAGAGGGAATATCTCACTGTCAGGGCTGAAGGTGGCCACGTCCTCTCTGTCTGACCATTGCCATTGCAGGAGAGAAGGTTTCAATGGAACTGAATGCCCTGGCTCAGACAAGAGACACAGGGAGGTTTTCCTGTTCATGCATCTGTGCAAAGGGAATTGTGTCGCTGTGTGAAACTGAGGAGGGACATGAAACGCCCACACGGTGGCACAATGCCCTAAAGAATGGGCGTGAAGGAATCAGGCTGAGCAATGATTGAAATGGACTCACCTGGGATTGAAATGACATTTGTTTCTTTCCCCCACATCACGAGAAATGTGACATTAATTCAGATGCGGGATTGAGGCTTCTTTAGCTCTTTGTAGAAACTTGAACTTGATTCCCAGGAAGGGCAAGAGGGAAAGTCTGGACTCTGGAGCTGCCTTTAGTCCCTGGCTGGGGTCTCCTGAACAATGGAAAATATCCCTTGTTTGCTGCTGCCAAGGGAATCATGGACAGCTGAGACGTCCCTTGGATCAAAGGGGGATGTTGGATGGAATTTATCACAGAACCCTCCCTGCTTCCCAGTGCCCCACAGGGAGAAACTAGAGACGGAGGAGTCATTCCTCACCTGCGCTCCCAGAAGAGCTGCTAGGACTCCTTCCTGCCAGCTACTCACCCCCTGGATTCATCCTCAACTCCTGGGATCTTTCTGCTCCCAAAGCTCCAGAGTCCTGGGGTGGGGAGGGCGTCACTGCGCAGTCTGAAATACAAGGGAGGATTCTGGAATTGAAGGAACAGGGAACAAATAGAGGGGAAAGAAACAGAGAGAAAATGCCTCTTTTCTCTCCCCTTCCCCACCCAGCAAGAAATGTTATCCATGGGGAAACTCCCCACCAGGACCGGACTTAGGGAAAGTGGTGCCCTGGGCAAAACTTGTATTTTGGCACATCCCCACTGCCCCTGGGGGCTCCCCACTCCCTCTTTGCCCCTAGTTCCTGCACTCCCAATGCTTGCACCTCCGTCACCCCTAACCCCTGACCCCTCCTGTGCCCTAAACCCTACACTGTGTCCCCTTTGCCCGTAACTCCTGCACTCCCCTCCTGTGGCCCCAGCTGCTGCCCCTCTCCTGCACCCCCTTCACCCCAACCCCTGAACCCCCTCCTACACCCATGTGGAGAAACTGACCTGTGTGCATGGAGCAGCTGGCATTGCTGCCTTCTTCTCCCTGGAATGCAGCTCCTCTGTGCACCCCTCTGGGGCTGCAGGGGTGGAGCGGGGCGAGGAGCAACGTCAGAGCTCCCTGCATCCAGGTCACTTTTCTCCCCAGGGCTGGTCATTTTGGCAAAGCGGACCCATCATGCTGCATAGCTAGGCAGAGTAGGCGTCTCTATGCAAACACAGTCTGTTCCTGAAGTCTTTCCCCCAGCTCCTCACTAGATGTGAAGGAGGAGCTCATTCAGACCCTGCTTACACTTAATATTTAAAAACTCCTTATTGTCCCTATCTCTGCTGGCATTAGATTTCTCCTCCTGTCCCTTCTCTGACAGCTCAGATGAGGCAGCTGAGGTGGTTAAGGTGATGGCGTACTAATCCATTGTGCTCTGCATGCATGGGTTTGAATCCCATCCTCATTGGATGCATTTAGTTTTTTCCCCTCCTTGACAAACAACCATCTCCCCTTTGGTACAACCTGGATACTCTCATAAAAAACCAACCTTCCACACAAACTTCCTCGTGGCTGGACTTTACAAAAACTAGACAAGCCATTTACAACACTGTGACGAAGTGGGACTGTTCTTAATGTTTCCTCTGAATAGTGTGGGGGTGCCTCAGTTTCCCCTAGGCAGTTCTTAAGTATCTAGGGGGTGGAGTAAGGGTGTATGATCATTGCAGAGCCCTAGAGGGCAGGTGTGTGCAGGAGTCTGGACACAGAGAATGGCCAACACCCTGTTTCCTGGCAACTGATGGCCTGGGCCCTTCCCCCCTGCGAGGTGAGAGCTGAAGGGTTGGAGAACAAAGGAATCAGGTGACCACCTGGCCCGGGAAAGGAACAAAGCCCAGAGGAGGAGGGGCTGGAGGGGGTTTTCAGTTTGGGGCTGGCTGGGACATGGAGTGAAGTACAGATGTGATTGTCTGGCTCACTGCCCCCCAAAATGGACCCAGCTGAGGGGTCCCGTTCTCTGCACCTGCAAGCTCTGTGTTAGACCATGTTCCTGTCGTCTAATAAACCTTCTGTTTTACTGGCTGGCTAACAGTCATGTCTGACTGCGAAGTTGGGGTGCAGGACCCTCTGGCTTCCCCAGGAGCCCCGCCTGAGCGGACTCGCTGGGGGGAAGCGCACGGAGGGGCAGAGGATGCTGAATGCTCCGAGGTCAGACCCAGGAAGGTGGAAGCTGTGTGAGCTGTGTGTCCTGAAGACAGGCTGCTCACAGAAAGGAGACTGCCCCAGAGTCCTGCCTGGCTTCATGGGGAGCAGTTCCAGAGCATCGCCCAGGGACTCCGTGACAAACACACTTTGCTTCTCTACAGAAGAAAAAGGACACTAAACTATCTAAACTACTACATGCCACAAGGGGCCACAACAGTCGTTCATTTAACCCACCCAGCAATATTGTTAATCTATCCAACTATACTCTTAGCCCAGCAGAAGAAACTGTCCTATCTCGTGGCTTCTCCTTCTGCCCCTCCACCCCCATGGACATGATACAGTTCTGTGGTGACCTAGAATCCTATTTTCAACGTCTCCGACTCAAGGAATATTTCCAGCACACCTCTGAACAACATACTAACCCACAGAGACCTTCCTACCAAGACTACAAAAAGAAGGATTCTGGGTGAACTCCTCCGGAAGGTCAAAACAACAGACTGGACTTCTACATAGAGTGCTTCCGCCGATGTGCATGGGCTGAAATTGTGGAAAAGCAGCATCACTTGCCC
This sequence comes from Lepidochelys kempii, assembly GCF_965140285.1. Lineage (NCBI taxonomy): Eukaryota > Metazoa > Chordata > Testudines > Cheloniidae > Lepidochelys > Lepidochelys kempii. The sequence continues at coordinate 5,584,780 of NC_136407.1, forward strand.
CATAACCTCAGCCGTGCAGAACACAATTCTGACATCATAATCAAAAAGGCTGACAAAGGAGGTGCTGTCGTCATCATGAATAGGTCGGAATATGAACAAGAGGCTGCTCAGCAACTCTCCAACACCTCTTTCTACAAGCCATTACCCTCTGATCCCACTGAGAGTTACCAAAAGAAACTACAGCATTTGCTCAAGAAACTCCCTGAAAAAGCACAAGAACAAATCCGCACAGACACACCCCTGGAACCTCGACCTGCGGTATTCTATCTACTACCCAAGATCCATAAATCTGGAAATCCTGGGCGCCCCTCATCTCAGGCATTGGCACCCTGACAGCAGGATTGTCTGGCTATGTAGACTCCCTCCTCAGGCCCTTCGCTACCAGCACTCCCAGCTATCTTCGAGACACCACTGACTTCCTGAGGAAACTACAATCCATTGGTGATCTTCCTGAAAACACCATCCTGGCCACTATGGATGTAGAAGCCCTCTACACCAACATTCCACACAAAGATGGACTACAAGCCGTCAGGAACACTATCCCCGATAATGTCACAGCAAACCTGGTGGCTGAACTTTGTGAATTTTTCCTCACCCACAACTATTTCACATTTGGGGACAATGTATACCTTCAAATCAACGGCACTGCTATGGGTATCCGCATGGCCCCACAGTATGCCAACATTTTTATGGCTGACTAGAACAACGCTTCCTCAGCCCCTACTCTACTTGCGCTACATTGATGACATCTTCATCATCTGGACCCATGGAAAAGAAGCCCTTGAGGAATTCCACCATGATTTCAACAATTTCCTTCCCACCATCAAACTCAGCCTGGACCAGTCCACACAAGAGATCCACATCCTGGACACTACGGTGCTAATAAGCGATGGTCACATAAACACCACCCTATACCGGAAACCTACTGATCGCTATTCCTACCTACATGCCTCCAGCTTTCATCCAGACCACACCACACAATCCATTGTCTACAGCCAAGCTCTATGATACAACCACATTTGCTCCAACCCCTCAGACAGAGACAAACACCTACAAGATCTCTATCAAGTGTTCTTACAACTACAATACCCACCTGCTGAAGTGAAGAAAGAGATTGACAGAGCCAGAAGAGTTCCCAGAAGTCACATTCTACAGGACAGGCCTAACAAAGAAAATAACAGAACGCCACTAGCCGTCACATTCAGCCCCCAACTAAAACCCCTCCAATGCATTATTAAGGATCTACAACCTATCCTGAAGGATGACCCAACACTCTCACAAATCTTGGGAGACAGGCCAGTCCTTGCCTACAGACAGCCCCCCAACCTCAAGCAAATACTCACCAGCAACCACATACCACACAACAGAACCACTAACCCAGGAACCTATCCTTGCAACAAAGCCCATTGCCAACTGTGCCCACATATCTATTCAGGGGACACCATCATAGGGCCTAATCACATCAGCCACACTATCAGAGGCTCGTTCACCTGCACATCTACCAATGTGATATATGCCATCATGTGCCAGCAATGCCCCTCTGCCATGTGCATTGGGCAAACTGGACAGTCTCTATGTAAAAGAATAAATAGACACAAATCAGATGTCAAGAATTAGAACATTCAAAAACCAGTCGGAGAACACTTCAATCTCTTTGGTCACTCGATTACAGACCTAAAAGTGGCAATTCTTTAACAAAAAAACTTCAAAAACAGACTCCAACGAGAGACTGCTGAATTGGAATTAATTTGCAAACTGGATACAATTAACTTAGGCTTGAATAGAGACTGTGAGTGGATGGGTCATTACACAAAGTAAAACTATTTCCCCATGTTTATTCCCCCTGACCCTCCTCCCCCGCTGTTCCTCAAATGTTCTTGTCAACTGCTGGAAATGGCCCACCTTGATTATCACTTCAAAAGGTTTTCTCCCGCTGCCCCCCAGCTCTCCTGCTGGTAATAGCTCATCTTAAGTGATCACTCTGCTTACAGTGTGTATGGTAACACCCATTGTTTCATGTTCTCTGTGTATATAAATCTCCCCACTGTATTTTCCACTGAATGCATCCGATGAAGTGACCTGCAGCTCACGAAAGCTTATGCTCAAATAAATTTGTTAGTCTCTAAGGTGCCACAAGTCCGCCTTTTCTTTTTGACTAAACAATGTTGCTTCCTGCAAACAAAAACCTTCCCAAGAACTCAGACTTCCCCTACTTTTAATGACATATGTCTAGTTCTGCATATCTTAGATTTTAACTCAAAAGGTAACATACTCATAATCTCTCCTAAACACCCTGGGATCTCCCCAAATTATTAAAATGCCCCCACCTCAGAAACCAGGTTTCAGAGTAGCAGAAAGGCCACGACAGTGAGCCACACCTAGCGTGTCTAGGCCAAGCTGTTCTGAAGGAGGCAACTCAAACATTTTCTCTCTGCTTCCCTTGGCAAGGTCTGACTGGGAAAACAAAATCCCCCAAATTGAAGATTTTCTGCTGAGAAACCAATACTAGTCTGTTTGGGGACTTTGATTTGAATGGATTATTATTATTCTCTTCTGATCTCTGAATTATTTCAGTTCAGTCTTTGTCCTCCAGATGTGTTTCCAGGTGTTGAGTTGTGGGGGAGAAAGGCCAAGTCATGATGTCTCTTCCCCTCTTTCATAGTTTCTTCCAACTTTCTAGAAAGCTCCTTTGCTAGGATGTGAGTCAAGCAGTGTCCATTGTCTCTGTGCTATCTTGGAGAAGTCTGCATTGTACACGGTTCCTGGGATAGACCTTGGGAGTGTGGATACCTTTAACGGGCCAGCAGCAAGTCTGGCTTTTCCATTGACGCACCTGAAAGGCTGGTGGTGGGCATTTCCCAACCTCATAACCTATTTCAATAACGCACCCAGAGTAAAACTTCATCACTTCCCAGACAAGGCTAGCATACGCCATCCAACCCGGTATTAACGTTCAACAGATCAAGACTTTTACAATGATACCTCACAAAGCAGACTTTGTACAAAACATAACATCATTATATGAGAGTGGTGAATATGGGGCTTCCAAGGTGCTCCTTTGCGCACAGCATGCCACACCTGGGCTTACACTGCAAAGGAGAGGAACCCTTAGGGTATGTCTACACTACAAAATTAGGGCGATTTTATAGAAGTCGATTTTTCGGAAGCAGTTTTATACAGTCGATTGTGTGTGTCCCCCTTAAGCGCATTAAGTCGGTGGAGTGCGTTCACAGTACCATGGCTAGCGTCGACTTTTGGAACGGTGCACTGTGGGTAGCTATCCCACAGTTCCCGCAGTCTCCACTGACCATTGGAATTCTGGGTTTTTCCAATGCCTGATGGGGAAAAAACGTTGTACCAGGTGGTTTTGGGTACATGTCGTCAGTCACCCTTCCTTCCCACCCTCCGTCCATGAAAGCAACGGCAGACAATCATTTTGCACCCTTTTTCCTGGATTGCCCATGCAGACACCATAGCACTGCAAGCATGGAGCCCGTTCAGATCACCGCTGCAGTTGTGAGCATTGTAAACACCTCGCACATTATCCTGCAGTTTATGCAGAACCTGCAAAACCAGGTGAGGAGGAGACAGCAGCGGGATGACGAGAGTAATGAGGACATGGACATGGACTTCTCTCAAAGCATGGGCCCTGGCAATTTGGACATCATGGTGACATTGGGGCAGGTTCATGCCGGGGAACACCGATTCTGGGCCCGGGAAACAAGCACAGACTGGTGGGACCACATAGCGTTGCAGGTATGGGATGTTTCCCAATGGCTGTGAAACTTTCGCATGCTTAAGGCCACTTTCATGGAACTTTGTGACTTGCTTTCCCCTGCCCTGAAGTGCAAGAATACCAAGATGAGAGCAGCCCTCACAGTTCACAAGCGAGTGGCGATAGCCCTGTGGAAGCTTGCAACGCCAAACAGCTACCGGTCAGTCGGGAATCAATTTGGAGCGGGCAAATCTGCTGTGGGGGCTGCTGTGATCCAAGTTGCCAACGCGATCACTGAGCTGCTGCTATCAAGGGTAGTGACTCTGGGAGATGTGCAGGTCATAGTGGATGGCTTGGCTGTAATGGGATTCCCTAACTGTGGTGGGGCGATAGACGAAATGCATCTTGGGACCGGACCACCTTGGCAGCTAGTATATAAACTGCAAGGGGTACTTTTCCATGGTCCTGCAAGCACTAGTGGATCACAAGGGATGTTTCACCAACATCAGTGTGGGATGGCCGGGAAAGGTGCATGGTGCTCGCATCTTCACGAACGCTGGTCTGTTTGAACAGCTGCAGGAGGGGACTTAATTCCCAGACCAGAAAATAACTGTTGGGGATGTTGAAATGCCTATAGTTATCCTTGGGGACCCAGCCTACCCCTTAATGCCATGACTCATGAAGCCATACACAGGCACCCTGGACAGTAGTAAGGAGCAGTTCAACTACAGGGTGAGCAAGTGCAGAATGGTGGTAGAATGTGCATTTGGATGTTTAAAGGGTTGCTGGCGGAGTTTACTGACTGGGTTAGACCTCAGCGAAACGAATATTCCAATTGTAATTGCTGCTTGCTGTGGGCTCATAATATCTGTGAGAGTAAGGGGGGAGTGTTTATGGCAGGGTGGGAGGTTGAGGCAAATTGCCTGGTGGCAGATTTTGCATGGCCAGACACCAGAGCGATTAGAAGAGCACAGCTGGGTGTGCTGCGCATCAGAGAAGCTTTGAAAACCAGTTTCATGACTGGCCAGGCTACGGTATGACAGTTCTGTTTGTTTCTCCTTGATGAAAACCCACCCCCTTGGTTGACTCTACTTCCCTGTAAGCCAATCACCCTCCCCCCTTCGATCACAGGTTGCAGAGGCAATAAAGTTTCAAAATCATGCATTCTTTATTAGTTCATTACATAAATAGGGGGATAACTCGCAAGGCAGGCCGGGAGGGGTGGGGGAGGGGGGAGACACCAGGTGGAGTAGTGGATGAGGGGAGAAGGGAAGGACAATGCCACACTACAGTTCAAAACGTATTGAATAGACAACTAGAGAAAAAGTGGGCCAAATGTTTAGGGTATATTTGCAGAGAATATGTGTCACAAACTATGCAATTAATAACATGAGAAAAACACCAAGATCGGAGGGGATTTTATTTTGCTATTAAAGAACTAGTGGGAAAGAGGGACTGTTTGAGTAGATTTTATATGAGTGTCCAATACATAAACAGAAAGTGATGGTCCCCCCACTGCCACCGTTCACATGGGCAGCAGGGAGCCCTTTGAAGAGCTCATTTAAGAGGGCAAGGAAGTGGGAGCTGGAGGGCTCCCTGGGTGAGGTGAGGGGCCAGTAGTGGGGGATGGGCAGGTGACTAGCAACTGATGGCTGGGGGCAACTGTGTTTGCAGTTAGGGGGCAGCAACTAGGATTGGGAAACCGAGGTCTGGGGCAGTCCCCATGGGGGACACGTGCTCCTCCCTTCCCTGCCCATCCCCACTCCAGGGGCAACCATGTTTTGGGGAATGACTCCGGGCAACAATTTCCCACCTAAACAAGGACAAATCACTGCAGATAAAATGGGTGGGAACCCCCCCCCCCCCAAATGGGAGGAGATTTTAAACGGACATTTGAGAATTAGGGAGAGACCGGGGGGGATGAGGAGAGACGAGAGAGCGGATCATTTGAGGGGAAAGGGGGGGAATCGCCCCGGAGTTTGCAGCCACGTGTGAGATGCTGAGAGAGAAAAGGGGACGAGCCGGAGGGAATTTGTATCGGGGCTGAGAGGCGAGTGGCACAAACAGGGACAGGATCCAATTAACTCCCCCCCTTCCCCCGCCCCCCACTTCCCCCCCCGGGGAATTCAACCCCCCCCCCCGGCTACTCCGGCTTCTCCCCCCTCGCCCGACACCCCCCAGGGGACCCCCCGCCGGGCCCCAGTCTCTGCCCCCCCCATCCCAGCGGGGCCGGGGGCAGATCCTGGCGGCGGCTCCGCCGGGGCTGAGGCAGCCCCGAGGCTTCTCCCCGGTTCCCGGGGGCAGAGAGTCGCTTCCCCCCCCCCGGGGTCTCTCGCTCACCGGGGGACTCCGGCTGCGGGCGGGCAGAGCCCGGGGGGCTGGTCCCGGCTGGAGAAACCCCCCCCCGGCCGGGCACGGAGGGGTTAATGACGGGCCCCCCCAGCACAGACCCCGCGGGGGAGAGCAGCCGCTGCCCAGCCCGGGCTCCCGGGTCCCGGCAGCGTCTGGCCCGAGCCCCGCCCCGAGGAGCTGCCCCGCCCCCGGGCTCTGGGCTTTGTTCTCCCGGCCCCCCCAAGGTGCTCCCCCCCCCGCTCTGGGCCCGGCTGCAAACCCTGCTGGGGCGCACACTGAGCATGCGCAGAAACACCTGCTGAAACCCTCCCTTACCTGGCCTGGAGAGGGCGGAAGCGCGCCCCGGGGCAGGCTGGGAGTTGTAGTTCCTGACTCTCCCGGGAGCGGAAGTGACCCGCTCACCGGCTGCTGTGGGGCGGGGCTGAGCCGAAGGGTCTGTGCCGGGGAGACCTTCATCCACCCCCCGGGCCCGGCCCGGGCCCCGCTCCCGACGGAGCCGCCCCGGGCTCCGCCCGCCCCGCTGCGGAGCTGCAGCTTCCAGGTACCGGAGCGAGCCCCGGGGCCGGGCGGTGACGCTGCCCCAGTGTCCGGGGGGGGGACCAGCCCCCCCGGGGTCCCTGCGTGGGGCCGGGCGGGGGGAGACCTGGGGAAAGGGGCGGGGGGAAAATGTCGGCGCAGCCCGGACATGGCCGGGGGGGGGGAAGAGCCGGGGCCCCCCGAGGGGCGGGGAGGGAAAGGGGGGGGCTGAGATCCCCTCGGATTTACCAGCCCCCCCCGCTCCCGCCCTGCCCCCTTTCTCTCCCGGCAGCAGCCCGGGTGACCCCCCCCTTCCCCCACCTCCCTGAGACGGGCTCTGCCCCCCCCCCCGGACCCCGTTTCCTCCCCACTTCGCCCGTGGCCAGTTCAAATCTCCGCCGGGGGGGGGTGTCCCCCCCACTTTACCTGCAGTGACTTGTCCCGGTTTAGGGGGGAATCGTTCCCCGGAGTGATTTCTGAAACGGGCAGAGGGGGGCAGAGCCCCGGGACAGGGGCTGGGCTGGGCTGGGCTGGGGGGGCCCAGGAAGGGGAGGGAGGAGCAAGGGCCCCCCCCATGGAGACGGCCCAGTCCTCGGTTTCCCAGCCCCCGCTACTTCCCCGCCCCCACCCTGCCCAACCCAGCAGCCCCCCGACCCCCCCAAGACACCGCCGGCTAGTCACATTGCCAGACCCCACAGCCAGTGACCGTCTGACTCTAGCCCCACTCCTTTCCCCTGTGAAAGCCACATCACCCAGGGCTCCCTGCCGGCCATGTGAGTGTGGGGCAAGAAGAATCCATCCCACTCTGTTGTTGGTTGAATATCGCTGTATAATCCCCTCAAATCTCCCCTCTTTTCTCTTGAACTGGTGACATAAAATCTCCCCAGATGTTGTTGCTTCTCTCTTATATTGCAAAAGAAAAGGAGGACTTGTGGCACCTGAGAGACTAATAAATTTATTTGAGCATAAGCATAAGTCTCTCAGGTGCCACAAGTCCTCCTTTTCTTTTGCGATTACAGACTAACACGGCTGCTACTCTGAAACATCTCTTTTATTGGCAAATATTTCGTTTGTGCCCCATTTTCTCCTCAGTTCTGAAATACTGATATCAAATTCTTGAAAATCTTCCCGCTTTTCTCTCCAGGTGTCTCACTGGTTTATTATCCCTGGAGATTTTCCCATCTAATTATCTGAGAACATCAAACCTTCTCAGGTGTTGCCCTTTCCTCAACTTTCAATATTGATTGCTGTAAAACCCTTGTGAATTTTGCCCTTTACTCTCTAGCTTGACCTGAAATCCATTCAAATTTTACCTCTTTCCCTTGTGTCAACTCCTGCTAGAAAATTCCTCAAACTTTTCCCACTTTCCTCTAACTTGTGATAAGGATGCTAAAGTTCTCTATATTTGAAGCCTTTTCTTTTTGTTACAAAACACAGATTTCAAACATCAGATGTTACTACTTCCCGTATTATTATCCAGCTCTGATTTAAAAAGAAATCCTCACTGTTTTGGAGGTGCTCCTCATGGGTTTTAATTGCAGACTCTTCTACTTTTTTGGAGGGAACCTGTTGCCTGACTCTTTCTCCATGTTGGAGGTTGCAGGGTTACCTTCGCTCCCAGACCTCCCCAGTCGGATGCTTGGAATCCCACCCTCTCCCTCAGATCAGGCTCTGTATCTCTCCTCCCCACCCCAATCCCTCCCTGTACAAACTCAGACAGAGATCTGGGCCCCTGGGGTGCTGGAGATGGTACAGACCTCGAGAGATCAGGCCCCCCCATTGTGGAAGGCTCTGCACAGACCCTGACCAAGAGCTGGATCCGCATTGTGACAAATATGGCACAAACTGTGACTGAGGTCATGGCTCCTATCGTACTAAACATGGCTCTGACCTGGACTGAGCTCAGGGCCCCCAGTGTGCCGGGTTCTGCACAGACCTTGACCAAGTTTGGGGCACTCCTTCTGCCTGGTGCTGCAGGGTCCAAGAACAGGGTCCCCGTTGTGCCACACACTGCAGAGACCCCGACTGACATCACAGACCCTCTTTCGATGTTCCCTCTCATTTTTCCCATGCATGTGTAGAATGAGTTTTGTTATGCGTCTCAATATGGCGGAGATGTGTGACGGGAGTAGGGCTGAGGGTTTCAGAGTGTGGGAGGGGACGAAGGGCTGGGGTCAAGGGTCGGGATGTGGCGGGAGGGGGTGTGAGGACTCCGGCTGGGAGTGCAGACACCCCCCCTACCCCCGCACTCTCTCCCTGCAGCAGCATCTGGGTTGGGGGGGAAAGGTGCTTCTCCCTTTCCGCGGCAGCTCTTGGGCTGCAGCTGGGCAAGAGGTGCCTCTCCCTGGCAGCTACGGGACTGGGGGAGAGCATTTCTCCCTGCTCCGGCAGATCCAGGGCTGGGGAGAGGCACCTATCCCTGGCTGCAGCAGCTATGGGGCTGGGGAAGAGTGTCTTTCCCTGCCATGGCAGGTCTGGGGCTGGGGGAGAGACATCTCTCCTTGCTGCAGCCCTGAGCACTGCACAGCCCTTGATAAGCTGCTCCGCGGCCGCACAGCTTAGAGGGAACTTAGCTCTCTTTTGCCAGGCGCTACATAAACCCCCATCTCAGATCAGGTCCTCTGTTGTACAGGGCCCTGCACAAACCCTGACCAAGATCAGGGTCCCCATTGTGACAGGTGCTGCACACACCAAGGGTATGTCCACCCTGCCATTAAAAACCCACAGCTGGCCCATGCCAGCTGACTCAGGCTCACAGGGCTCGGGCAAAGGGGCTGTTTAATTGCAGTGTAGATGTCTGGGCCTGGGCTGGAGCCAGGCTGTAGGACCGTGGGAGGATGCCAGACCTTGGACTGGTGCCCGAGGAGGTGTAGTGTGTAAAACTGCTCTCCGTCTTAATTTGCTACTTAGGATGTACTGAGCATGCCCACATGAACTGACTGAGCATGCTCAGTAACATCTTCTGAAGCCACTGCCCTTCACCCTGCCCATACTTGGCATCAGATTGCACGGACTGCTTTTTACAGGGGTTAAAATGGGGCAAAGGGGGTTGGCCAGGGTCTGAGCAGGGCGTGGAAATTGCCTGGGGGGAGTGGGGGTGTCAAGCAGCTGGAGGCAGGGTTAGGATAGGGGCTGAGGGGCAAAATCAGGGATCGGGGGAAAGGAGCCGGGGTTAAGCCCAGGGGAAAGGCGCTGCCAGATGGTGCCAGAGGGCAAAACCCCGGCACAGGCAGGGACAGAGCGGGTCACAGTTACCCTGGTGGACTGAGACACGAGTGTTTGTAAAAATAGGGTGGGGGGGGGCAGAGAGGCTTTTTTTTTTTTTAACAAAGAATCCCTTATCAGTGTGTCTGGCTGCATGAAGTGTCGTAGCAGTTCACAAATTTGTCTTATCTGCTGCTGGGATTCCCTGAATTACTCTTAGCACTGCATCATTTACCTTTGATAGGAACTGCTTCTGCCATAAAAAATTTCAGGTGAGCATAGATCACCCTGAGGAAGGTAAATAGGAAATCCCAAATACTTCTCTCTCCTTTCTACCTAGCCCCCAGAGACTAAAATATACCTGCATGGAGACAAACCCATTTGGCTCATCCTTACCCTGCAGATGTCAAAACCTCTTTCTGAACAAGCCCTTTCATCTCCAATGAGATATTACCGCACGAACTTGCTGGAATCTATGCTCCCTTTGATCAGAAACCTTTCTCAGTCAAGGCAACAGGACAAGTGAATTGCTGCCCATGCCTGCCTGCTGAGTTGATGAACTGTAACGATCAGAGATCGCACCATCATAGAAGTATATTGAAGGCAGGTTAGAGGTACACCAGTCTGGGAATGTCTAGGGATACTTGGTGCTGTCTCATTACACGAGGCTTGAGTAGACGACCTCTCAATGCCTACGTTGAACTAATTCTGTTTTGTGCTGTGCCGTGTTCTACCCTGAGCTGTTTTGCTTTGTGCCATTTGGAACTGTTATCACACCATGCTGTGTTGCATAGTTTTATGGTACATTGTTTTCTCTCAGGTTGGTTTGTGCCTGTGTTGTGGTTTGTTTTGAGCTGAGTTCTTTTGTGGAGTGTACTTTTGTCCTAGGTTGTATTAGTTTGCATTGTGTTGCTTTGATCTCCTTTGTATTTGGTCATTTGATGTTGTGGAGTGTATGGGTTTTTGGGGGGAGGAGCGGGGGGAGCTGAATTGCCTGACATTATGTTGCGGTGGGGATTTTTCTGTATGTTGTGGTTTTGTACATATATATTGCATAGCATCATAGAAATGTAGGGCTGGACAGGACCTCAAGATGTCATCAAGTCCAGCTCTCTCTGCCAAGACAGGGCCAAGTATATGTAGATCATCCTTGACACAGGTTTCTCCTCCCTGTTCTTAACAACCTCCACAGCCACCCTTGTGAGCCTGTTTCAGAACTCAACTACCTTAGCTCTGGTGACACCCACACAGATTTTAGTGGTGAGCAGCTCTGGAGAGAGAGGAGACCCCAGGGAGTGGGCAGCTGGGTGAATAGACTAAAGTTGGGAGGAGAAACATTGACGTGTCCAAGGTCACCCAGGCTGTCCGTGAGAGAGCTAGAAATAGATCCCAGTTCTAGTGCCGCCGTACTGCTGTTGTGGGTACTGAAGGTCTCTGCCACACTGGTGTTTTAGGCACTGGTGAAAACCCGTAGTGTAGACAGAATTTACACGAGTGCACTCTGATTGGCACTGGTGCACCATGTCCCAGTTTGAAGGCTTGCGGCGGTGGGGGGAATAGTGACCTCACTGAGGCCAGGGGCTGGCTGAACAGTGCAGCTGGTAACAGAGGGGCAGCCGTGAGTGTTGGAGGTATAAGCCAGGAGCACAGCCCCCCAGGACTGGACACTGACTTTTCCTGACCCATGACACGTCCCCCACCAGCTGCGTGCAGTGACTGCAGCTGAGCTGCCCTGCCAAGACAGCCCGTGCATCCATGGACAAACCACCTCTTCCTGCAGCCTAAAACAATGGGGTCTGGGGACCTTTCCAAGCTGCAGGTGACTGGGCTCTAGAGTTACTGGGGTCTGTTCCTGGCTCTGTCACTGACCTGCTTGTTGACCTTGGGGAAGTCACATCCCCTCTCTGTCTTCCTCCTACCTATTGTCTGCTTGGATTATGATCTCTTTGGTGCAAGGACTGTCCCTCTCTGTATGTGTAGCGCCCAGGACAATGGGGGTGCTGATCTCAATCAGGTTCTCTGCCATGCGCAGCTCGATGCGGCCCTGGTCTCCATTACTGTCTCTGCAACGCAAAGCATAGTTTATAGGCTCACAGACTTTAAGGCCAGAAGGGACCAATCATGATCATCTAGTCTGATGTCTTGCACATCGCAAGCCACAGAACCTCACTCACCCACTCCTGTAATAGACTCCTAACCTCGGGCTGAGTTAATGAAGTCCTCAAATCATTATTTTGTAACTTGGCTTCAAGTTACAAAAAAATCCACCATTTACACTAGTTTAAACCTGCAAATGACCCATGCCGTGCCCCAAGCTGCAGAGGAAGGCAAAAAAAAAAAACAGCCCAACCCCAGGGTCTCTGCCAATCTGAGTCTGGGCAAAATTCCTTCCCATCCCAAACATGGCAATCAGTTAGACCCTGAACATGTGGGCAAGACCCAGCAGCCAGACACCTGGGAGAGAATTCTCTGTAGTAACTCAGAGCCCTGCCCATCTAGTGTCCCATCACTGTCCTTTGGAGATAGGCTACCTGCCATTGGAGGCAGTCCCATCGTACCAATCCCTCCAGAAAGGTATCAAGCTCAGTCTTGAAGCCAGTTAGGCTTTTTGCTCCCACTGCATCCCTTGGGAGGTTGTTCCACAACTTCACTCTGATGGTTAGAAACCTTTGCCTAATTTCAAGCCAAAACTTATTGATGACCAATATCCATTTTTTCTAGTGCCAAAATTGGTGCTTAACCTAAATAACTCCTCTCCTTCCCTGGTATTTATCCTTCTGATGTATTTATAGAGAGCAATCCTATCTCCCCTCAGCCTTCTTTTGGTTAGGCTAAAGAAGCCAAGCTCTTTGAGATGCCTCTCATAAGGCAGATTTTTCCATTCCTCGGATCATCCTAGTAGCCCTTCTCTGCACCTGTTCCACTTTGAATTCATTCTTCTAAAACATGGGTGAGCAGCATTGCTCACAGTATTCCAGATGAGGTCTCATTGGTGCCTTGTATTACAGTACTTATTGCAAAAATTATTGCACTATTAATTTTCATCCCATTTCTATTACTCCAGCTTTCAAGGTCATGCAGATATTCCTGTCCTCCTCCATATTGGCAGTCCCTCCCGGCTTTGTGTCACACTCCCACTTTTTGTGCCAAGGTCACTAATAAAAATGTTGAATAAGATTGGTCCCAGGACTGATCTCTGAGGAATTCCACTAGTAACCTCCCTCCACCCTGACAACACACTGTTCAGTATGACCCCCTTTTAATCTGATGCTTTTGGTCTCTCACATCACTGGGATTCCCAGAACAAATTGTGAATTACTTAATTAAAAAGCGGCACCTTCCTGATCTCAAAACATGTAACCAATTCCTTGTCGACCTTTCAGTTCTCGTATTAATCCCCATCTTCTCTAGTTTAACGAATAGTTTCCCCTGTGGAAATTCCTGACATCCAAGTAGATGAGAGCTACTGCATTTCCTGTGTCCAAAAAATTAGTTACCTTCTCACAGAAGGAGATTGGGTTTCTCTGGCAGGAGCTACGTTTTGTAACACCATGTTTTCTTTATTTATAGTGCTGAAGGCTGGAAGGAGCTGTTTGCAATAGGCTGAGAAAAGCCATGTGGAGACGGGGGAAGGGGGTGATAGACAGTGTGGAGGTGGGGGAAGGGATGCGGTGTTGGAGGTGTATCTGGGATTTTGTATTTGGGACATTGCCAACTGTGCCCACATATCAGACATGTCCTTGCCTACAGACAGCTCACCAGCAACCACATACCACACAACAGAACCACTAACCCAGGAACCTATCCTTGCAACAAAGCCCGTTGCCAACTGTGCCCACATATCTATTCAGGGGACACCATCACAGGGCCTAAGAACATCAGCCACACTATCAGAGGCTCGTTCACCTGCACATCCACCAATGTGATATGTGCCAGCAATGCCCCTCTGCCATGTACATTGGTCAGACTGGACAGTCTCGACGTAAAAGAATAAATGGACACAAATCAGATGTCAAGAATTATTCATAAACCAGTCGGAGAACACTTCAGTCTCTCTGGTCACTCGATTTCTGATCTCAAAGTGACTATCCTTCAACAAAAAAACTTCGAAAACAGACTCCAACGAGAGACTGCTGAATTGGAATTAATTTGCAAATTGGATACAATTAACTTAGGCTTGAATAGAGACCGGGAATGGTTGAATCATTATAAAAAGTAACCTATTTCCCTTTGTTTATTCTCCCCCCCCACACATACACACACTGTTCCTCAGATGTTCTTGTTAAACCCTGGATTTGTGCTGGAAATGGCCCACCTTGATTATCATACACATTGTAAGGAGAGTGATCACTTTAGATAAGCTATTACCAGCAGGAGAGTAGGGTGGGGGGAGAGAAAACCTTTTGTAGTGATAAACACCCATTTTTTTCATGGTCTGTGTGTATAAAAACATCTTCTGTATTTTCCACAGTATGCACCTGATGAAGTGGGCTGTAGCTCACGAAAGCTTATGCTCAAATAAATTGGTTAGTCTCTAAGGTGCCACAAGTACTCCTTTTCTTTTTTTGTGAATACAGACTAACACGGCTGTTACTCTGAAGTTCATTAATGAAAGCACACCAATTATTGACTGCTTTGTGTCTTAGTGGTTCTCAAACTCATTCTGGTGACCCCTTTCACACAGCAAGCCTCAGAGGGCGACCCCCCTGCGTAAATTAAAAACACTTCTTTATATATTTGACACCATTATAAATGCTGGAGGCAAAGTGAGGTTTGGGGTGGAAGCTGACAGCTTGCAACCCCCCTCCCCCCATGTAATAACTTCCCGACCCCCAGTTTGAGAATCTCTGGTGTTCATAAGCATCTGATTAAGCACCTAATTAAAACTGTACCACTGTAAATGAAAATGCATCAACAAAGCTTAGTTCCAATGTATTTAAATGTGAATGAAAAGTTTCTAAATTAAATACATGGCAGGATGGTAAACGGGGAAATTACACAGAAGTGCCTCTACCCAGTCCTGTTGACTTCTAGTCCCAACCCGCCCATAAGTTCTGGCCTCTTGGTCAACTTTGTTCCCAGTCCCACATCAGCTGTGCTCACTCCCAGCCTAATCCATTTCTACTACAGTTCTTCATCCCCCTCACCCAGGCAGGGGGTGGTGCTGAGTTACTGACAGTTACTGACTTACAGCCCCTAAGGCATGTGCGTGCGCTAATCACTGTCTCACATCCTGGGGCTATTTAGATTTCAGGGAACGATTTATCAGAGTTACTGACTCTGGGAGGTGGGGGAGAGAAGAGGCTGAGAGGGAGTTTGCTCCCCACGCTCTGTAGGGCCATGTTCAACCCTGCTGGCCTCCATGTTACCTCATCCTCCACCCTCCCCCATGTGTCTCTGCTCATGCATCAGAGTGTCACCTTCTGATCATAATGCCGCTGGCCTCAGCAGAGCTCCCAGACAGGAGCTACTTCACGATGGGGTTATGGTACTGAGAGTCAAATACATCACAGGGAGGGTGTAATTATCCTCAAAGCAAGCATTACAGTCCAGGAAGTGAAAGAATTCAAGTACTTCATTACTTAAAATTATGTTTGAAAGGATTGGATTTTTATGAATAAATTGCAGTAAATGTTGATTTCACTGTACACACAGAGATGAAAGTATATTTATATACGTAAAATACAGAAATGCCTCTGGAGAGTGTCAAGTTTGATTTACACTGTATATTTTGCATGTGACACTGACAATTTGTTTTGTACAATGTTATGATTTGGCTTTTGGAATCTCAACATTTACTGTAATTAAATAATTGTCTGACCATCCCCATAACTTCCCACCGCTCTGAACAATGAAATTGTAAACATTAAAAAAAGGACTTAAAATAAATATTGATATCATCTCTTGAAACTGAAAAAAGAAATAGACAAACTGAATTTTCCCAAACCCACTTAACAGCCATCAGAATATGCTAGGGGATGGAAATTCACACCTAAGGCACCCAAGCTTAATTCTGCCCTGTAGTGACACTCAGCAATCGCCATAGGGCTACGAATAAGGCATTTTACTATATAAAGTTCCAGATTAGGTTATACCGACTTGTCCATGCTCAGCGGCTTCTGGAACTTGGTTCAAGGTATTTACATGTTTCCCTGGCCTGTTCTTAAAAGTGCTGCTATAGAAAGTGGGGAGGGGCAGAAACTCACTGCAGGATCAGTAGCAGAATCTCTTCGCTATTTACAGCTCATTGGAAGAAGTGCGGGGATTGGTGGGTGTCTGGGGATTTAATAACACGCACTCGTATCCTAGTTCTTAATGAATTGTCATTTTACAATTCCCATAACCCACTAATTATCCCTGGCTGTCCCTGGCAGTCTGAGGAGGGAGTGCTAGTAAACTGCTTTGGCCGGTGTGGAACCTAAGGCACAAGGATCTTTCAGTGGCTGGCTCAGTGTCATCCACTTCACTGGATAAATCCCTGGTTGCTGGGCTCTGCAGCAGGGTGGGGAGGTGAATTCCACCCCCCATTCCTAGGTATAGACCCCCTCTACAATCCTCACCCTGATCTCGGACACTACCCCAACCTTCCCCTGGACCCACTTGATGCTACCAGAGCCATCTGCCATGGGACCTAGACGGAGCAGAAGCCTAGCCCCACAACTGCTACCCCTGCTGACAGCCCTGCTGTGCTGGAGTTGACCTGGCTTTCCAGACTGTAGAAGGATCTAGCAGTTTGAGGACCCAGCCTGTGTACCCACCACACACACACTTCCTCACAACACACATTCCAGGATGGGGAAGGACCATCTGGGCTGGCTGCAGTCTCCCCTTGCTGCTGTGAGAGGAGTGGGGTGGTCCCTCATACAGGACAGAAGCATACCCAGGGGCAGAAGGGAAATGTTGTTTCTTCCAGGGGCTTGAAAATGTTTGGTTTAGAGTCCTGAGCTCTGTCTTCCTGTTTTTCTCCTTCTGCCACCTTCAGATCTCTTAGAGAGACAAGGTGGATGAGGTAATTTTTAGGACCAATTAAAAATACCTCTCTTTGATATCCGGGGACCTACATGGCTACAACAACTCTTTTCCCGTTGTACCCCCTCCCACTGTCTCCTCCCCCTCGGCTGAGACTGTCCCATGTTTTTGGAAAATAAGGGTTCAGTCCTGTCACTGGATTGGGTCTTGCCAGCACTAATGGGAGTGAAAGCCTGTGTGCATTAACGACAGCAGCAGCTCTGGGACTCGGAGACACAGGGAGAAGAGATGGGAGTGAGCAGGCTATGTTTGTGCAGGGTGTGAGTTACTCATGTGGGAATTCTGCAGCACTGTGTACACGCAGAATTCGTGTCCAGCGCAGAATTTCTTTTTTTTTCTTTTGCATGAAGAAGATACGTTCTGCCCCGAGAAGTGCTGTAGTTCTGCCTTTAACCCACTAGAGGCCCCTGTGGCACCAGAACAGCTGGCAGCCAGCCGGGTTCATCTTGGTGGGAAATTGTTGCCCCAAGCAATACCCCAAATGGGAAGAGAGTTAGTGGGTGCAACTTGGGAGAGTCCTGAGACATGGCTCCCTCTGGGGGTGGGGAGAGGGTGGTCATTCTCTACGCGCAAGAGGGTGCGGAAGGGGCACAGGAGGAGCAAGTGTCCCCCATGGAGATTGCCCAGTCCCAGCTGCTTCTACCTGCACCATACACCCAAACCTCTTCACCCTCCCAACTCTCAGCTACCAGTCTTCCCTCGTTGCTACCCCTTCCTGACTGGCAGAGAACATCTAAGCCAGGAGTGCGTCAGGGCTCAACCCTCTGGCTGAGGCCTTGGGGCACTTTCTTCCTCTCTCAGGGTACCAGATGAAATAGCAAAAGAGCCAACTGTCAGCAAACAAGGGTAAATAAAGGAACAAAAGAAAAGAAATGGAGGTGGGAACTTTGGACAGATCCCCTCAGACTATGGGCCCCTTTTACTTCTGGGGGCGCTTGGAGCCTCTCAGTCCCCTTCAGAGTTGACTGGGTCTCCAGCACAAGTTTCAGCCTGCTCCCCCTTTGAGCTCCGGGTATCTCCACCCTCCCTCTGTGAAGGCCAGAGCCCCGAATACTGCCAGCCCTCTCTTTGGGGCTGGAGATGCTTCACAGATGGTTCCCTTCCCAGGGTTGCTCCCCTCTGAGTAGAGTAGGTGTCTCCTGTTAACTCCTGCTCCAGTCCTGACATGGTTTGCAGGTGTGGAGGAGCTGGGCCAGTCTAGACTACAGTGGCAGTTTAACCCCTTCTGTGCCAGCGTGGGTTTTATATAGCCCTTCAGAGGCACCCTGGCCCAGGGAATGGCCCCCTATCAGCCTCATGCCTGATGTGGTGGGGTGACCCACTGGCAGCATTGCCTTTGAGGGTGCTTCTCCCACTCCCTCCCCTCCCCCTTTACTGCCACCACAATGCCTGTCCCCTTCATTTCCTGAGGGGTGACCCCCAGAAAGTGTGTGTTGTTATCCCTTTCCCTACCCCTCCCCCCCCAGGATCCATTGTGCACCCTCTGTCACTCACCTGTGTCTCAGGAGACAAGGTGGGTCATGGGGCACGGGTGATGCTATGCTGGAGATCCATCATCACTGAGGGAGTGTCAGCCTTGACCCTCCCTGAAGGTTGCTGGGATGCTGATGTGCACTGGAGGAGAACTGGAGCTTGGATGAGCCCACAGACCAGGGGTGGCCAACCTGGGGCTCCAGAGCCCCATGCGGCTCTTCAGAAGTTAATCTGCGGCTCCCTGTCTAGGCATCCACTCTGGGGCTGGAGCTACAGATGCCAACTTTCCAGTGTGCCGGGGGGTGCTCGCTGCTCAACCCCTGGCTCTGCCACGGGCCCTGCCCGCACTCTAGCCCTTCCTGCCCGCTCCCCCCAGAGCCTCCTATGTGCCACGACACAGCTGTTGGGGAGGGAAGAGTGGCTGGTGGGTGGGAGGCGTTGGGAGCGGGTGGGGAGCTAATGATGTATTCCTGTGGCTCTTTGGCAATGTACATTGGTAAATTCTGGCTCCTTCTCAGGCTCAGGTTGGTCCCCCCTGCCATAGACCATTTGGCCCACACTGTGTCACCGTAAAGCCTGCTCTACATTCCTGCAAATTGCTGCTGGTGGCGTTGCACCCATAAGTCTCTGTAACGCTGTCTTCAGTAACCCGAGAGCAGGAGCACCAGCCTCAGGCAGACTGGTAAGAAGGACGACACAAACCCCAAATTGGTTGTGAGGTCGATATGTAGATTTCACCAACCAAGTATCAAGTGTAAACGCTTCATGCACTGTAGCAGCATGTAACATGGAATCACGGACAGTCCCCTTGGATCATCCCATAGATCTCACCATGCAGGTGAGCTCACTTTTGTGACAGATGGTCCCTTCCACCAGGAGTTCTCAACCTTTTTCTTTCTGAGCCCCCCCCCAACATGCTATAAAAACTCCACAATAACTGGTTTTCTGCATATAAAAGCCAGGGCTGGCGTTAGGGGATAGCAAGCAAGGCAACTGCCTGGGGCCCCCACAAAGCTACATTGCTTAGGCTTTGGCTTCAGCCCCGGGGGGTGGGGCTCAGGGCCCTGGACTTCAGCCCCACGCGCTGGGACTTCAGCTTTCTGCCCTGGGCCTCAGTGAATCTAATGGCAGGTTTCAGAGTAACAGCCGTGTTAGTCTGTATTCGCAAAAAGAAAAGGAGTACTTGTGGCACCTTAGAGACTAACCAATTTATTTGAGCATAAGCTTTCGTGAGCTACAGCTCACTTCACAATGCTGGCCTTGCTTGGCCGCCCCCTGAAAGCTGCTAGCGGCCCCCCAGGGAACCGCAGACTGCTGGTTGAGAACCACTGCCTTTCACCACGAATCACAGCAATGTTCAGGTTATTGCCAGTCCCAAAGGACCAGTCACTTACTTAGGTCAATTGAATCTTCGATCTCACAAGAAAGACAACACTTGTAGCCAGTCCTGTAATAACCTGTATTAAGATTATCAAAAAGAAAACAAAAGTTGTTTACAAAGTTAAAGCAGGTCATCATATAGATGCAGACAAGTTACAGTCTTAAATTTCAAAAGATAATAGAAGCTTCTATAATAAGCAAGCTCTACAAACCCTTTAGGACTAACCCAGGCTAAGCAGCTGGGGATTTCTTGCTTATGCCTAGAAACTTTGCCCCCCAGAGTCCAAGCAGCATTCAGATAATCTGTTCCTTCTGTATGGGGTTTTTTAATCCCCTTCCTGCCATGTGCTCTGAGCTGCAAACTCAGCTAATGGGAAGTCAAGAGCACAACAACAGTCTTTTGCCTTCTTTAACATCCCATAATAGTCTATCTGGTGTTGATGGACCTTTCCTGCCTGGCAGGGTGTCATGCATTCCATTGACAATCAGCACTTCACACAGGTAAAGTCTCTCTCCTGTCTGGTGATTTACAGAGCCACAGAGGCTCACGATGCAACTAGTCAGATATTAACCCAGGCAGCAACTCACAAGCATTCAATAACGTCTAAACACATTCTTACCATTCTAATACCTGTTTTAACAATACTAACACAGGTGAGCCAGACTGATTCCAGCTCTGCATTTGTCCATGTTCAATTAAGACATGGGGGCTTTTGCAAGAGCTAACATCCCATCTGCCAGTGTCACAGGCAAGATAGGAAGGATGGTGTCCCTAGCCCCCTGTTTGCTAGAAGCCCCTGGCATTGGCCACTGAACTAGATGGACCATTGTTCTGACGCAGTGGGCTGTTCTTATGTTCACAGTCTCTATCAGGAGTATCTACTCATTTGGTCTCACTGGGGAGCCACAGAAAGAAACAAGGTGTGCTGAGGCAAGAAGGCCCAGTCTCAGAGCCCCCAGGGTCACGCTTGTCATAAGCTAAAACCAGCCCATGAAAGGGGGCACTCCCAGGAGAGATTGTATAAAGGCTGGAGCATCAAACAACTTTTTAAACCTGAGACAGCTGCCTTGGGGACATTGTCCTTGGGGACAATGACAGGGAGAATCCCACATAGTGACCTCTTTGATTCTGCTCTTCTCTGACCTTTTGTTTATAGAATCATAGAACTGGAAGGGACCTTGAGAGGTCATCTTGTCCAGTCCCCTGCACTCAAGGCAGGACTAAGTATTATCCAGACCATCCCTGACAGGTGTTTGTTCAGCCTGTTCTTAAAAATCCCCAATGATGGAGATTCCACAACCTCCCTAGGCACTTTATTCCAGTGCTAGGTAGGAAGGTTTTCCTAATCTCCAACCTAAAGCACCCTTGCTGCAATTTAAGCCCATTGCTGCTTATCCTATCCTCAGAATGTAAGAAGAACAATTTTTCTCCCTCCTCTTTGTAACAAACTTTTATGTACTGGAAAACTGTGATCATGTCCCCTCTCAGTCTTCTCTTCTCCAGACTAAACAAACCCAACTTTTTCAATCTTCCCTCATAGGTCATGTTTTCAAGGCCTTTAATCATTTCTGTTGCTCTTCTTTGGACTTTCTCCACATCTTTCCTGAATTGTGGCGCCCAGATCTGGACACAATACTCCAGTTGAGACCTAATCAGCACAGAGTAGAGCAGAAGAATTACTTCTCGTGTCTTGCTTATAATACTCCTGCTAATACATCCCAGAATTATGTTTGCTTTTTTTGCAACAGTGTTACACTGTTGACTCATATTTACCTTGTAATCCACTATGACCCCCCTGATCCCTTTCCGCAGTACTCCTTCCTAGGCACTCATTTCCCATTTTGTATGTGTGCAACTCATTGTTCCTTCCCAGGTGGATTACTTTATATTTGTCCTTATTGAATTTCATCCTGTTTACTTCAGACCATTTCTCCAGCTTGTCCAAATCATTTTGAATTTTAATCGTACCCTCCAAATCTCTTGCAATCCTCCCATCTTGGTATCATCCGCAAACTTGATAAGTGAAACAGAGACTCTGTTACTGGAAGGGTTTCACCATGTCTTAGAAGGTTCCACCCTGGTGGGAGGGGGCTAGGCCTGTACTGGAATAAGGTCACTCTGTGCTTCACAGTGTGGTGGAACCTAGGATGTCCATTAGCAGGGAAAAATCCTGGGGGGGAATTGGCTTGTGGAACAGACAAAAGCCCCGTCTGAATTCTCTCACATTGCCCTTCTCTCCCCGGCAGGCTACAGAATAACATCCACATTTTGCTCCAGATCATCCTGTCCTCCCAGGGGGAAGGAAATGGCTGCAATGGAGCTGACTCAGGTAAGGGATTATCAGGGAGGTGGTGATGGGCTCTGCTTGGAAGGAGAGGAGCAGTAAATGCATAGGAGGGTGGGAGCTGCTAGAGGTGGTGGTAGGCAGGAAATATCTAGGGTGGAGAAAGGGAGGGGACAGGATGTGACAAACCTGCTGAGGCTTGTGTAATCTAGGGTGTGATGGGTTGTCACCCCTGGGGTGCAGTCTGGGGGGGGCGGTCCTGGGAACCAGTGTGCCCTCTAACCCTCAAGCTGGGCTGGCCCTTGTCACACTGCTTTGCTGGAGATTCAGCCAGCCTCTCCAGGCCCTGTTATCACCCAACATGACAGCAGGTGGTGCCATACACCCAACTAAGTTACCTGAGTGCTTTACCTAAGCCACTCAAGGACAGATAGAGGACAGCAATCAATTTCCCAGCTCCCCATCCTTGCACATCTGCTGTAGTATAAATCCAGAATTATATCATCTCATAGTGCACAGGGATCTGTATAATGTAAGTTCATAAATATAGTTCGCCTTCCCCTTAATATGGGAAAGATACGCACAACAAACTTGTGTTAACCAAGCTGAGAATTTCCCCAGACACTTCACTGAAAATACACTGTTTAAGATAAAGCATAAAACAAGTTTATTAACTACAGAAAGATAGATTTTAAGTGATTATAAGTGGTAGCAAACAGATCAAAGCAGATTACTTAGCAAATAACCAAAAACTCAAACTAAGCCTAACATACTAAATGGACAGAATTTCAATTAGCAATTTCTCACGCTAACTGATGATACAAGCAGTCCACCAAGTTTCCATACACAAGCTAGAAATCCCTTTGCCCTGGCACCAGCACTTCCCCCAGTTCAGTCTTTGTTCCTCAGGTGTTTCCAGGATTTCTCTTGTGTGGGGAATGGGGCCAAGAGATGATGTCACACCCCACCTTTTGTAGCTTTTCCATATGGTGGGACCCCTTTGTTCCAAACTCAGTTCCCAGTCCAGTTTGTGGAAAAATACAGGTATCAAAATGGAGTTCAGTGTCATGTGGTCTGGTCACATGCCCTAGCATTCCCTGATGAGTCATAGTAGCCATGACACATAGGCTGGCTGAAACATTCACAGGAAGGCTAAGCTCTTCCATGGCCCATTGTCTTTGTTGATGAGCCATCAGCACTGTCTGGCTTCTTCATTGTTGTACCTGAAAGGCTAGTTGTGGGTAAAAAGAAAAGGAGTACTTGTGGCACCTTAGAAACTAACAGATTTATTTGAGCATAAGCTTTTGTGAGCTACAGCTCACTTCATCGGATGCATTCAGTGGAGCTTATGCTCAAATAAATTGGTTAGTCTCTAAGGTGCCACAAGTACTCTTTTTCTTTTTGCGAATACAGACTAACACGGCTGCTACTCTGAAACCTGCAGTTGTGGGTGTTACCCAGAGTAAGCACATTTGAAATACAGATACATAGTCAATATCCATAACTTCAGATACAGACATGATCCATGCACACAAATAGGATAATCATATTCAGCAAATCATAACTTTTCAATGACATCATACATGACTCATCTTGCACAAAATGCATCATAATTATGTCCTAATCATATTATAATCATACCACTTCGCTGAATATGGGATGTAATGTCAGATAGGGCCTAATTTCAAGGCACTGGAGTTGGGAATGGAACTTCCCCTCTTTGTGGAACAGGAAATAACCCTCCAGCCAGGGCTGGGAAAACTTCCCAGACTGCCAGTGATGGAGCCTGAATCTACTGACACTTCATTAGTTACCACCACCCTTAATCTTTGTGGCAACTGCAAACTTTATCAGTGATGATTTTATATTCTCTTCTAGGTCATTGATAAGAATGTTAAATAGCACAAGACCGAATCCTTGCGGGAACCTGCTAGAAATAAATCCACTCGACCATGGTTCCTCATTTACAATCAGCATTTTTAATCTATTTAATGTATGCCGTGTTTATTTTGTATTATTCTAGTTTTTTAGTCAAAATATTGTGCTGAACCAAGTCATACATCTTACAGAAGTCTAGGTATATTACATCAATAATTTAGTTCCAACCAAACTTTTGATCTCATCCAGTAAGGATATCCAGTTAGTTTGATAGGATCTGTTTTCTCTAAACCATTGTTAACGGGTACTAATTATACTACCCTCCTTTAATTCTTTATTAATGAAATCCAGTATCGGTTGCTCCATTATCTTGGTCAGTATTGATGTTAGACTGACACTCTTGTAATTAGCTGGGTCATCTCTTTTACACTTTTAAAATATTGGTACAGCATTAGCTTTATTCCAGTCTTCTGGAATTTCCCCAGTGTACCAAGTCCTAATTAAAATCAACACCACGCTCCTCCACCAGGTCCTTTAAAACTCCTGGATAGAAGTTATCTGGACTTGCTGATTTAAACATGTCTAATTTTAATAGCTGCTGTTTAACGTCCTTGTGAGTTGTTGTTGGAATGGAAAGAGTGTCATCGTCAACATCTTATGATATGAGTACATCATCTATTTGTCCCCAAATCCAGGAGATAAATATTTATTGAACACTTTTACCTCTTCTGCATTATTTTTGATAATTCTGCCATTTCCTTCTAGTAATTTACCACTACCATTGTTAGGATTCATTTTCTGCTTTATATACTTCCTTCTTATTTTCCTTGATTGGTCGTTGATTTCTGATAGCATCCCTTGCCAATTTTCTACAATTCTGACCTTCTCACTTATATTATTTCCTATTGACTTCCCCTTCCTTCCATATATTTTATTTGGAGAGTGTTGTGATACCTACCAGGGAGCCACCAGCAGGGTCCAGAGACAGCCCCATCTCCTATATCAAACTCTGGCTTGTAGGTATGTGATACGTGTGAAGACCCTGCCTCCATCTGTCATCTGGGAGACACAAAGTTTCTCTCTTTCTACCTTCTGATGCCTTCTGGCTGCTCTAAGCAAGGTGTGGGTGGGACTCTGTTAACATGTACCTCCCAGAGCTTCCATTTACCTGGCGCTGCTGTTCCGTGAATAGTGGGGCTGTGAGTGGGGCAGCAGGTACTGAGTGTTGGACTCTTGCTCTTTCAGGGGCCAGTGACTTTCGAGGAAGTGGCTGTGTATTTCACCAAGGGGGAATGGGCTCTGCTGGACCCCACTCAGAGAGCCCTCTACAGAGATGTCATGCGGGAGAACTACGAGACGGTGGTCTTGCTGAGTAAGGAGTCTGGTCCACTTGATTATTAGAAGCTGTGGGGTGTGTAAAGAACCGGAGTAGTAATTACTTTATACTTTTATTCTTCATACAAATTTTGACAAGTTTCCTTGTCCCCCTCCCCCCCTTTTTTTTGTGCCTTATCTCCCACCCAGTAGAATAATATTTGGACATGTGCCCTTTTGGTGCCATCAGTCATTTTGAAATTGCATTTAATGTATCCATATTGGATACATTAATAACTATATTAATAACTAGAGCTTTCATGCCTTTTCCTCATTTTAAGAGGAAGATATGCCACCTGTAGAATTCTAAATTCAGTAAATAGGTGTATGACTCATGCATGGCTTGTGTGACAGCCATTCAGGACCCCATGGGTGAAGGGAAAACAGAGCTGTAGGAGGGGAGGAGAAACAGGGAGTAGAGAATTCTGGAGTGCCAGGACATGGGGAGGGTGTGTGCAGGATAAGACTTAAGAAGCAGCAGGGAGGGATGATTTAGTGAGAGTTGAGGCGGGAACACAAGAAGGTCCCAAGGTGCAGGGAGATGGTGATGGCTGAGAGTAATGGGAAGAAGGGGAGTGGAGCGTGGAAGAAGGGCACTCAGGAAATGGGCTGGGTGGGTCAGTGGGAAGGAGGAGAGGTTTGGGGATCTAGAGCTGTGGGGGATCCCAGACCTTTAACCCCGAATCCCTACCCAGGCCTTGTTACTTTAGAGGCTGCACTCCATTTTTATTTCTGTTCAGTTTCACTTCATTATAATTTTTTTCTCAAATATTATTATTTTAACTCTTGACCTCCCTCTCCCACTCATTAACCCATTCCCACATATAACCTCCCCATCTCTATGCACGGCGACCCTGGCCTCCGATTCTGAGTCCTTGCTGCATTCCTCCCTCCCATAGCAGGGCGACTACCCAGGCACAAATGGGCACCTTGTTGATGATGTCTCAGGATGCTAGTGTAGCCTGAACAATTTTTACACCTATAAGATTACGTATTTGGGGTACAAATCGCCCCTGTACCTGGCTACTCAAAGTTAATTGAGAAGATGAAATTTGGTGAAAGACCCAGAACTCGATTTAATACAGACAGTTATAATTGAAATCATAGGCAAGGATCAATGCACCTAACGATTAGACTAAGATAAGTACAGTAAAGAGGGTTATGGGCACCATTGGAAACAAAGATTGATGGGCAAAGGAGCCCATGAGAAGGGAGGTCCTGATTCAGTTTACACTGTCTTGGGGACCGGACATGCCTCCAGCTTTCATCCAGAACACACCACACGATCCATTGTCTACAGCCAAGCTCTTCGATACAACTGCATTTGCTCCAACCCCTTAGACAGAGACAAATACCTACAAGATCTCTATCAAGCATTCTTACAACTACAATACCCACCTGCGGAAGTGAAGAAACAGATTGACAGAGCCAGAAGAGTACCCACAAGTTACCTACTACAGGACAGGCCTAACAAAGAAAATAACTGAATGCCACTAGCCATCACCTTCAGCCCCCAACTAAAACCTCTCCAGTGCATCATCAAGGATCTACAACCTATCCTGAAGGACGACCCATCACTCTCACAAATCTTGGGAGACAGGCCAGTCCTTGCTTACAGACAGCCCCCCAACCTGAAGCAAACACTCACCAGCAACCACACACCACACAACAGAACCACTAACCCAGGAACCTATCCTTCAAACAAAGCCCGTTGCCAACTGTGTCCACATATCTATTCAGGGGACACCATCATAGTGCCTAATCACATCAGCCACACTATCAGAGCCTCGTTCACCTGCACATCTACCAATCTGATGTATGCCATCATGTGCCAGCAATGCCCCTCTGCCATGTACATTGGTCAAACTGGACAGTCTCTATGTAAAAGAATAAATGGACACAAATCAGACATCAAGAATTAGAACATTCAAAAACCAGTCGGAGAACACTTCAATCTCTTTGGTCACTTGATTACAGACCTAAAAGTGGCAATTCTTTAACAAAAAAACTTCAAAAACAGACTCCAGGGAGAGACTGCTGAATTGGAATTAATTTGCAAACTGGATACAATTAATTAGGCTTGAATAGAGACTGGGAGTGGATGGGTCATTACACAAAGTAAAACTATTTCCCCATGTTTATTCCCCTCACCCCCGTTGCCGGCACCCAGTGCCGAGAGGCTGAACAACAGCTTGAGTTGGTTCGTTACCCGGTGTGCTGCACCCAATAATCACAACAGGGTGGAGAAGCAGAAAAGTTTATTTGAAGCTTCAAAAAGGTACAGGGAGATTTGAATCTCAAATCCTGTACAACAGAGCAGGAAGTTACACAGGCTTTTATACATCCTTTTTCCCAGCATACTTATCCAATAGCAAGCTGCCCCAAGTATCCATATAGCCAGCCAATCCAGTTCCCAGCTAGTTCCCTGATTCTCTGTATCATTTGTTAAACTATACATAAAGCTGCTTTATTCAGCATTGTTCTTCCATATCTCCCCTGTTTGGCCTTGCTTAGTTTCAGGCAGTCTGACTCTGCAACATACTGTTGCAGATTCTCAGCATAACTGCTGTGAGTGCCTCCAGGCGGGGGGGCCAAGGACACTTGGGCCTAGCACGCAGAGCTGCTGCGAGTGCCTCCAGGTAGGAGGGGGGGGCCAAGGACACCGGGGCCTAGTGCGAGGGGGCTTCATCGACACTCGTGGTCTTACATCCCCTCGAGTTACCTAGTGGCCATGCTCCAGTATTCCCAACACCCCCGACACTGTTCCTCAGATGTTCTTGTCAATTGCTGGAAATGACCCACCTTGATTATCACTACAAAAGGTTTTTTACCCTCAGCCCCGCCGCTCTTCTGCTGGTAATAGCTCACCTTAAGTGATCACTCTCGTTACAGTGTGGATGGTAACACCCAATGTTTCATGTTCTCTGTGTATATAAATCTCCGCAATGTATTTTCCACTGAATGCATCCGATGAAGTGAGCTGTAGCTCACGAAAGCTTATGCTCAAATAAATTTGTTAGTCTCTAAGGTGCCACAAGTACTCCTTTTCTTTTAATGAAAAAATGGTAACTAGGAGAGGTATTTTATCTGCTTCCTTATGGTAATAGTACAACTATATACCGTATCTGCTCCTTTACTCTGATTATAGTAATGTCAATAGCTGCCCCATCCCATATGTGGCCTCTGGGAAGTCCGTAATTAAGCATCAAGCATTAATACTCATGATTTACATCACTTATTTATTAATAATTCCAATATATGAATGCAGTCCAACTGCTGAGATACTGCATAGCAACCTAATTGCTAAAGCCCGCCCCAAACTTCCTTCTTATTGGCTTATTGCACCTGTGGCTTATTGCACCTGTTTGTAGTTACTCATTAGTCTCTCAAAATGAGGGTGCAAAATATCTGACCTTAGGCCTATTCAGGTAAATCCCATACTTTAATATAACTACTCCCACAAAGCCTCAACCTAATATAACAGGCCCTTAACTGTAGTAAGCTTAATAACCCATTTATTTATGTTCGCCTCCTTGCCCCTCCATGTATGTTCCAAGCTAATAAGCAATACTCTGATAATGACATTTTACCTCTAGCGAGTAAAAAATTACCCACAAGACCTGAGACTGGGTCATAGATCATAAAATCAGGTTGGGATCAACAGGAGTGAGAGTTTGGGGTAGCCTTGTCCTCCTCTCCCCATCTGCAGCAGCCACCAGCTGTCTTCCCTCCAGGCTCTGTGGATCTCTGAGCCTGACCCTCCTGAAGTTGTGTGGCCCAGTTCTTGTTTCTTATATTCTCCTTTTCCAGAAGAATTAGAGACTGTTGCTCCTGAATTTTAGTGTTTAATTCCCCAGCCTTTTCCACATTACACATCTCCCTCCCATTAAACTGAGTCACTAGATTTCCTCATTCCCCAAAATGTGCTTTTGCAATGTCACAGTTCTGGGGTTGCTCATCCTTTGTCCTGCCTCCATGCTCTGCTCAAGGAATGCCCTCTCCAGTATCAGGCCTCTAGCCAGCCCCTCTCTATGGCTAGGGACCCACATGCCTCTCCTTTTTGACCAGGGTTTGAGGATTGCAGCTTGTCCTCCACTGTGTTCACTGGACTAATGTCCAGTTCCTGTGCTTTGCTTTCTCTCCAAGGGCTGTGAGCAGTGTGTGTGTGTGTGATAGAGGTGGGAATTTTGGTAATATTTCTATGATGCGAATACACACCTCAGTTTCCCCCTGTGTTTGGGATTGCTATGATTACAAAGAGCAGGAGGCGTGAGGTGTTTTGTCACATAGCTGTCATGGGGTGATATGAATGGGTCATTAAGGACTGCCTGGGCCCAAACTACATCAATGGAATACCCGACAGAGACAAGGGAATAATTGTCACCTGGCCATGGGAGGATCTCCGCTTGGCTGAGTGAAGCATACATGGACTCGTTGTGTTTTTGGGAGCAGGAAGAAATGGGCTCGCAGACGCAGGGAGGTCTACTGGAGTGAAGACAAATGGACAGGCACAGTGAAAGGAAACCAAATTGTTTTCAACAGCAGCATGGCTCAAGGGCATTGTCCAGTATGGGCTATATTGTCTTCTTTGCTTCTCTATCCTCATCTAAGGACTTTCCAATGCTGTGTTTCGCTTGATTAATAAACCCTGCTATGTTTTAAAAGTCTGCCCAGTGTCACAGCAGAAACTTGGTGAGGTGCATTGAAGCATGAATGAGGAACTGTCTCTGAAGAGGAGTGTAGTTCAGCTGGGCCTGCTGGCAGAGTTCACGGGTTGAAATAGGAGTCTTGAAGCCAGAGGCTCAGTCTCAGGTGTTGAAGCTACATGGCCTATCCTTGTGGAAGAGTGGGACCCCTTGGGGGTCTAGCGCACTCAAGGGGCACCTCCCAAGGACTGTTTAAAAGCCAGGGCATTGCACAGATCCTATGGATCCATGACAGTGTGCCTTATGGGGAAAAGATATAAAACAAGGAAAGGATCTAAATGCGTACTTACCATCACCCCCTCATCAGTCCTCATGGGAATCCCTGATTTGTTCCAAAGTGTTTTAAAACCTTCCTTCAAGGCTTACCTCTTGGTTATCAGGTCATGTCAGTTTTGTTAGAGGGCTTTCCCTTCACCCTTCCACTTCCTTGTTTCTTGTCATGCAGACAGCAAGCAGCAAAAGACCAGAAGTCCTAAGTGCAGATAATGCAATGTTTATTGGGGTTCATTTCTAAGCAAGCATAGTCCGAAGCCCTTCACACCAGTCAGATTTATCTCTATATGCCAATACAGTCTGTTTCCCAGTGTTTACCCCGTGTCCCTCTTCCCAACTCTGACAGAGCCTTGTCTGTGTCCCTGTTTCCATTCCCCCCCTTAACAAACATGATTCCAATTTCCCTTCCCCGTCCTGTTTAACACCAGTTTATATAGTAATATTTTCAGCTTTACCTTAACCAATCATTTTACTGAAATTTAACTAACCAATCCTAACATATTGTAACATAATTCTCTATCCAATTATATCCCACTACCCTAATTAACTGACACCTAGCAAAATTAATTATACAACACAGAGAAACAATTAGAGAACCAGATTGATTAACAACAGAAAAGTGGGGGACATAAAGATAAAGCAATACAGAAATGAGGGTTTCACAATGATAACGATTGAGAAGTGATTTCTTGCCAGACAGGATGCTATCAAACTAAGTTTTCTTTAACCATCTTAAGATCTGTTTCTTTATCTGATGGTGATGGGCACTATCAGGACAGGATCATCTTCCTAATAACCCAATACCACCTTATTTCAATGTGACTGGTTTGGGATTTGACAATGTGACCGTACACTTCCCAGCTTATGGCTGCCCCTGCAGCTTAGCCAAAGGCCTTAGCCTAAGAACAAAGCCTCAAACTATTGTTGCCGGCACAGAGTGCCTGAGGCAAGCAACAGCAAGGTTCATTGCCCGCTGTGCGTTACCCAATAATCACAACGGGGTGGAGAAGCAGAAAAGTTTATTTGAAGCTTCAATATGGTACAAGGAGCTATTCACCTCAAATCCTGTACCCAGAGCAGGAAGTTACACAGACTTTTATACATACTTTCTTCAGCATACTTATCCAATAGCAAGCTGCCCTAAGTATCCATATAGCCAGCCAATCCAGATACCAGCTAGTTTCCTTTTTTTGTGTACCATTTGTTAAACCATATATAAAGCTGCTTTGTTTAGCATTGTTCTGCCATATTTGCCTTGTCTGGCCTTGTTTAATTTCAGACAGTCTGACTTTGCAACATATTGTTGCGAAATCCCCAGCATGACTGTTGCGAGTGCCTCCGGGCGGGGGGGGGCCAAGGACACTTGGGCCTAGTGCGAGGGGGCTTTATTGACACTCGTGGTCTTCCATTCCCTCGAGTTACCTAGTGGCCATGACCAGTGTCCCCAACAACTTCCTTCTTTGAGAACACTCAACAGCCTTAGCTCTGAGTTTTTTTACTTGGGCTACTTATTTTTTTACAATAGGACTTTGCATAAGTACTTTGTGATAGCCCTGAAGAGAATGACTTATTAACTTTTGCAAAAGGGTCTTGACACATGATACTGCACAGCATAATACCATTAATACAAGCAATACAGGAAAGAGAAGTTTTAATAACAGGCTAAATAAACCACCAAGCCAAGACGACAAACCCCAGCCTGAAAACAAGGTTTGTAACCAATCGCTCTCAGGGGCAGTATAGGTAACCTGTGCTCTGGCTCAGGCATGGGCCTCAGCCTGTACCACCTTCTCATAGATCTCATAACTGCTATCATTTACATATACACAACATCGGGGCCCGATAAGGGCACAAACCCCTCCTTGGGATGCCAAGAGATAGTCCAAACCCAGACTGTTTTGGAGGGAAAACGTCCTGAGCTTCTGTACCTCTTTATTTAATGTTTTTACTGCCGACCCTAAATTACTAACCGAGTCCTCTAGCTCTAAGGCAACTTTCTCAAGTACCATTTGCAGCCTTACAGTATAGCGGCCTATGCCTGCCATGGCTGGCCCGGTAAACAGTGGCGCTATTCCCAGTACAGAGCACCCTACAAGTTTCTCGGTTGTGAAGGGATTCTTTATATTGCCCTCCAATGCTGCAGTTATTTGCCACAGGGTCTTTTTCCATGACTTAACAGAGGTATTTCGGGCATTTCTGATTTTTCCTTTGGGCAGTGTGGTAGTTATTGACAGATGAGGAACTCCATGAGCTATATAACAGTTACCTGTCCAGTTGGCTGGCAGCACCTTGTAAGCCTTTCGGCCACATACAAAATAGTGACCTTGTAGGGCCCAATAAGGACTGTTTTTAAAGGGGATTCCTGGGGTATTTAAGCTGCTTTTTTAAACAGTTCAACTTAGGGGCATCCCATTCTCCTGATTGGGTACATGTGGGGGTGTTTTTAATTGTGCCGTTTAAATTACACTTGCCATAGGGACCACTACAAACCCACCATTGGCTTGCTACATTGGAGATATTAACTGGATGGCAAGTTATATTTCCAAACCCTTCTTCTGAGGTAAGATTATTCGTAAGAGTTTTCCCAAAAGGGGAGGAACCATTACACCCACACTGCTGACCTCCCCTTTTGGTCTTTATTTAATACCCATCAGCCCACTGTGTAAGAACACAGGAGCTCTTTCCCACAGGACGCCCATAGTGATCAGATTGGTTTCGGGTGAAACAAAATACTCCCGCAGTGAGTACTGCAACTGAATACTCCTGGTCCTGATAGGTGGCTTGCTGTAAAGAGATCTTGTTCCAGAACGGTGAGTCCATTCTTTCCTGCTCTTTGGTGGCGGCTAATTTTGCTAGGGTTAAGGGCAGCATGTCAAGGGGCATTTCCGTTTTGGGGGACAGTGGAGTCGGAGCACATACCCAGCAATCAGTCTGGTTTGTTAAATTAGCAACATGGTGCTCAAGTAAAACAAAGGAGTTATGCTCCCGATATGCGCAGTTTGGAAATAACAATACAGAGAATAACAATGTTACCCAATTAATTATTACCAGAGTTTTCCCAACCCAGGGTCTCCAGTACCTGGGTGGGCCCATTTTGGCGTTAAGGTGCCCGCTATTTGTGTCTCTTAAACAGTAGCTTTAGCCCGAGATTGTTACTAGATGAGGAGTTAGCAGGTTGGACGGTCCACTGTTTGCTGACGAGGGGGCAGGTACTGCCTTCAGACGAGAGTGATGGATCCAGTTCTTGTGTTCCTTGACCTTTGCCGCCGTATGGGAGATCAGCAGGACGGTATAGGGTCCTTTCCACTTTTCCTGGAGAGGCTCGTTTTTCCATTAGTTGGATAAGTGCTTCCCTGCCAGCATGAGTGGTTTGATGTAGTTTTTGCAGTACCGGCCGGTTCAGGCCCTT
This sequence comes from Lepidochelys kempii, assembly GCF_965140285.1. Lineage (NCBI taxonomy): Eukaryota > Metazoa > Chordata > Testudines > Cheloniidae > Lepidochelys > Lepidochelys kempii. Next base: position 5,618,374 of record NC_136407.1, read on the forward strand.
TGGTAGGAGGACCTTCCCTTCCGGGAAATGGAGCCATCCCTCCTTTTTCCGGAGACCGAGTTTGTTAGTTAGCTGTTTTTCCTTCCCAGAGTACTGAGGGGTTGGAAGCTTTCCTACTGATGGGATAAGGGCATGCATATGGGCGTTCTCAGCCTGAGGGGATGGCAGGGTGGCAGCGTGCTTAGCCTCTCTATCTGCGACGGCATTACCCCGGCCAAATTTTGATCTTCCCTTTGATGGGCTTTACAGTGTACCACCGCCACTTCCGAGGGAAGTTGTACGGCTTCTAGGAGCCGGAGGATTTGGGGCCCGTACTTGACTGGGGAGCCTTGGGCTGTCAGCATTCCCCTTTGCTTCCATAGGCCAGCATGAGCATGCAGCACACCAAAAGCTTACTTTGAATCAGTAAAAATGTTGACCCGCTTTTTTTTGACAGTTTAAGTGCACGGGTCAGGGCTATTAGTTTTCTGTAAACCTTCTCTGGCTTCCCTCTTGATTGGATACTGTTTTACTTGCACTGGGCCTTTTCCTGGTATGAGCTGAATAGTAATGGGGGTTTGGTGGGTGGCCTTTCCTGGGATCCCTGATGCCCACACGAGGGGGTACACCTGGTCTTCCCACCGGCTCCATGCTGGGGCTTGCATAGCTGAGGGCTTAACTGCAAGGCTTATAATCCATGCATTCTCAGGGGGTAAGGTAAGGGTTATTTCATCCTCAGTAAAATGCAGGGTGGCACCTAGGCGACAAAGCAGGTCCCATCCCAGCAGAGGTGTTGGACACTCAGGGAGGTATACCAGCTTCTGGGATATAGTCCTGTTTCCCAAAGCGCATTCCGCTGGGGCATACGCTGGGCACTTGGTGTCCCTGCCTGTGGCTTCCACCACGGTAAGGGAATTTGCTACTGGCAACTGCAGGGGTCTATTTACGGCAGTTCGTGCCGCTCCAGAGTCTCCTAAAAAATCTATTTCCGAGCTCCCTACCCGCATTTTTACTCGGGGTTCCGGGGGTAGGGTGGTCCGTCTCCCCTGACACCCCTATTCCTGCTTCCCCATTGCCATTATAGAGGCACCCCCCTTTTCTTTCCTCTCTGGGCACTCATTTTTCCAGTGTCCCTCTTGTCGACACAAGGCACACTGGTTGCGACCCAGTCATCTCTCCTGCGAGCCCGGACGTCCACGTCCATGGCCCCTTCCTCCCCGGCTACTTCCCTTAGTGCCGGCCTGTACAACTGTTACCATCAGTCTCACTTGCTTTCTCTTCTTCTTTGCTTCTTTCAGACTATAAGCTTGCTTTGCAGTTTCTAAGATATGTGCCATGGTCATTCCCATTAAATTCTCCTTTTTTTGTAACTTTCTCTTAATATCAGGGGCTGCTCTGCTCGTAAAAGTTCCCTTAATGATTGACTCAGTTGCCTGATCATTGGGATTTGCATTTGTGTTCTGTCGAATCGTGTTCCGAATATGCTGTAGAAAGGCCCCTGGGTTTTCTTTTAGATCCTGCATTACTTCATATGGTTTTCCCCAATTATTATGTCAGACAGCCGAGTGACGGAGTCCATGCAAAAGCAACTCCTTATAGGAGGTAAGTCGGGTCATATTCCCAAGATCATTTGGATCCCACCTGGGGTCTGCTCGGGGGACTTGTGCATCCAGGTCAGGAACATTAATACGATCCCGGTCGTACCGTTTCTGTGCCTCGTCCCTTGCCTTGGACACAACCTGTTGTCTTTCAACCTCAGATAATAAGGTTCGCAGGAGGATGTTACAATTATCCCAGTCCAGCTTATGGCTGCTAAGACACCCCTCAAAAACTGAAATAAACCTGCTTGGGTTGGTGGAAAACTCCCCTGCCTGTGCTTTGAAAGCAGCCAAATCCACAGGTTTAAAGGGCACATGAGTATAGACCTACATAATCGTGGCCGAACACCTGTCCGATCCAGACCGGGCGACTTTAGTTTCGGTGATTAAGGGGTATAATCCAACCGTTGGGGACTTACAAGGTGTGGGTGTAGGGGCCGAAGGGGACACCGGCTCTGCCATTACAGTGGGGGTGGGAGTCTGGGGACTAACATTAGCTGCTACCGAACCAGTCAGAGTCAAATTACATTGCTGTAAAATATCTGGTCGAGTACATAAAGACAGAAACAAATGTGCATACATATGTTCATTCCATTTCCTTGTTCGCTGACAGAACAGGAGTAACTGGAGGATCATGTTATGATTAATTGACCCTCCTGGTGGCCACCACTCCTGGTCCTCTAGTTGATATTGAGGCCAGTCAACTGTACAGAATCGTTTTAATTGACTCTTAGTCATCGGATCCGAACCAAATACCTTCCAGTTTGCTAGGATACACTTTAAGGGCGTACACTGTGCCCTGCCTCCTGAGCTCTGTCCCTGCCCCATACCTACAGGGTAATTCTGGGCGTCCCCAGATTCCAACAGAGCATACAATCCGGATTTCAAAAGGTTCCTATCTTATCCAAGGGACCGGTTCCCCACCGTCGCCCGCAGCTGCTTTTCCACTATATGAGTTCGTTGCACCGTTGTGCCCTCCGGGGTCGATCAAATTGCGTCTCCTCCGAGGCCCCCGATGAACTCACTGGTACGCGCTGGTCGTCGGTTGTTGTTGCAATCCGTTGGCCGCCGGGAGGGGTCCGGGCAAGGCTAAATAGCAGCCTCGAGCCCACCCAGGGACGCCAAAAGCTGTTGCTGGCACAGAGTGCCCGAGGCAAGCAACAGCAAGGTTCGTTGCCTGGTGTGCATCACCCAATAATCACAACGGGGTGGAGAAGCAGAAAAGTTTATTTGAAGCTTCAATATAGTACAGGGAGCTATTCACCTCAAATCCTGTACCCAGAGCAGGAAGTTACACAGACTTTTATACATCCTTTCTTCAGCATACTTATCCAATAGCAAGCTGCCCTAAGTATCCATATAGCCAGCCAGATACCAGCTAGTTCCCTTTTTCTTTGTACCATCTGTTAAACCATATATAAAGCTGCTTTGTTCAGCATTGTTCTGCCATATCTGCCCTGTCTGGCCTTGTTTAGTTTCAGACAGTCTGACTTTGCAACATATTGTTGCGAAATCCCCAGCATGACTGTTGCGAGTGCCTCCAGGCGGGGGGGCCAAGGACACTTGGGCCTAGTGCGAGGGGACTTCATTGACACTCATGGTCTTCCATTCCCTCGAGTTACCTAGCGGCCATCCCCAGTGTCCCCAACACTATCCTAGTGAGAGAAGGTCCATACACAGGCAGACTGTGATTTTGATTCTTTGTTTTTATACCCCTGTAGCTAGCTAAGTGATAAAAATACACCTAAGTTCTTAAAGAATAGGCTTTACAGGCAGGCCTCAATATATCTACATTCTAACAGTGGGTTCTACCCCTTCCCCCATTCTGTGTCTGTCTTGTCTATTTAGATTGTAAATTCTTCAGGGCATGGGCCATCTACTATTCTGTGTATGTACTTTGCCTAGCACAATGGGGACCCACTGTTAGTTGGTCCTTAGGCACTAAGATAATGAATATGATTTATAATAATAACTCTCTTGATAATTTGAACCAAGAAAGCTGGCCTTGGGATGTTACTGCTTAAAAATGAGCTGGGCTTAAAACCATGGAATATACTTTGTGACAAATATCCCACAAATTCCACTGACCTCCCTTGTTTTCTTTGCCTTTAGTAGGGTTTCCAGTTTCCCAACCTGATGTGATCTTGCAGCTGGAACGAGGGGAAGAGCCTTGGGTCCCAGACCTCCAGGGCTCTGAGAAAGAAGTGCTCCCGAGAGTTGCCTGCACAGGTGAGGAATTGGTTAAACCAACTCAAAAACTGTCCATGAATACAGGAAACATTTGCGATGCCCTACAGAGATCTTGTGAGCTCTCCAAGTTCAGAATTGTTCCCTGCGATGTGGAATCATTAGGCAGATGTCACTCATGGCTTCCCACCTATCCTGACTGACAACTGGCAGCAGGTTCCTCCCCAATCTCGCTTTCCCCAGAGTGTTCTGGTGAGATGCAGACCAAAACTGATCCCTTCCTCTCTCCTCTGGGGAAAGGTTTGGGGAAAAGCAGCTCCTGATAGGTTTGATCTCTCCTGCACACGTTTTGGTTTGTTCATCCCTTTTTCCATTCCTGTCTCTGAGATTTCCTTTCTCTCTGGCACAGGGAGTGACCTATGTCTGGATTCTCTCTGTCTCCCATCAGGTGATGGGATAGTGATTGAGAATGAGGAGGAGAAACCCCAGAAGGAAGATGCTGAGCAAGTAGAATCCCATGGAATGTTATCAGGAAGATCCAAAGGGAATGATTCCGGGAGTTGTGCACTCGCAGAAAAAGCAAAAGCCTGTGAGAGTCAGCAGAGGCCAAAGGAAAACTTCAGTAGCCACTCAGACCTTATTACACGTGAGGGAATCAACTTGGAAGAGACACGCTACACATGCCATGAGTGTGGGAAAAGCTTCAATGGGGGCTCAGACCTTTTCATACATCAGAGAATCCACAGAGGAGAGAAACCCTCCATGTGCTCTGAGTGCGGGAAAACCTTCAATAGAAGCTCTACCCTTATCACACATTGGAGAATCCACACGGGTGAGAAACCTTATGGATGCTCTGAGTGTGGGAAACACTTCATTGATGGTTCAGCCCTCATCTCACATCAGCGAATCCACACAGGAGAGAGGCCCTACGCCTGCTCTGAATGTGGGAAAAGCTTTAATCAGAGCTATACCCTTATCACACATAGGAGAATCCACACGCATGAGAAACCTTATGGATGCTCTGAGTGTGGGAAACGCTTCAGTCAGAGCTCACACCTTATCTCACATAGGAGAATCCACACAGGTGAAAAACCTTATGGATGCTCTGAGTGTGGGAAACACTTCACTCATAGTTCAACCCTTATCCCACATCAGCGAATCCACACAGGAGAGACACCCTACACGTGCGCTGAGTGCGGGAAAAGCTTTAGTCGACACTCACACCTTCTCAGACATCGTAGAATCCACACAGGTGAGAAACCTTATGGATGCTCTGAGTGTGGGAAACGCTTCACTCATAGTTCAACCCTCATCTCACATCAGCGAATCCACACAGGAGAGACACCCTACATGTGCGCTGAGTGCGGGAAAAGCTTTAGTCGACACTCACACCTTCTCAGACATCGTAGAATCCACACAGGAGAGAAACCCTACACGTGCACTGAGTGCGGGAAATGCTTCAGTCGGAGCTCACAGCTTGTCACACATCAGCGAATCCACACAGGAGAGAAACCCTACACATGCTCTGAATGTGGGAAAAGCTTCAATCTGAGCTCAAATCTTATATCACATCGTAGAATCCACACAGGAGAGATGCCGTACACATGCTCTGAGTGTGGGAAAAGCTTCAATCAGAGCTCAAACCTTACTAGACACCAGAAAATCCACATAAGAGGGAACTGTAATAAATGCCTTGACTAGGGCTGGCCAAAAAAAAATTTTTTTTTAAAAATCACATTTGCTAATTCCCACATAGTGATCTTTGAAGCATCTTCACCATGGTCTCTCAGCTCCCCCAGAGGAGTTGCCTGCTTCTGCCGTTTGCAGCTCACCCTTCTTTGGGGTCAGTGCTCTGATCTTTTCTATTACCTCCTTTCCTTTTGAGTTGTATGAGTGTGTGTCATAGAATCATAGAATATCAGGGTTGGAAGAGACCTCAGGAGGTCATCTAGTCCAGTCCCCTGCTCAAAGCAGGACCAATCCCCAACTAAATCATCCCAGCCAGGGCTTTGTCAAGCCTGACCTTAAAAACCTCTAAGGATGGAGATTCCACCACCTCCCTAGGTAACACATTCCAGTGCTTCACCACCCTCCTGGGGAAATAGTGTTTCCGAATATCCAACCTAGACCTCCCGCACTGCAACTTGAGACCATTGCCTCTTCTTCTGTCATCTGCCACCATTGAGAACAGCCTAGCTCCATCCTCTTTGGAACCCCCCTTCAGGTAGTTGAAGGCTACTATCAAATCCCCCCTCACTCTTCTCTTCTGCAGACTAAATAACCCCAGTTCCCTCAGCCTCTCTTGGTAAGTCATGTGCCCCAGCCCCCTAATCATTTTTGTTGCCCTCCGCTGTATTTACTCCTATTTGTGCACATCCCTTCTGTAGTGGGGGGGACCAAAACTGGACGCAATACTCCAGGTTTGGCCTCATCAGTGCCAAATAGAGGGGAATAATCACTTCCCTCAATCTGCTGGCAATGCCCCTAATTATACAGCCCAATATGCCGTTGCCTTTCTTGGCAATGAGGGCACACTGCTGACTCATATCCAGCTTCTCATCCACTGTAATCCCCAGGTCCTTTTCTGCAGAACTGCTGCTTAGCCATTAGGTCTCTAGTCTGTAGCGGTGCAAATGTTGAACAAAACCGGCCCCAGGACTGACCCCTGGAGCACTCCGCTTGATACCAGCTGCCAACTAGACATGGAGCCAACTAGACTAGACATTGATCACTACCCATTGAGCCCGACAGTCTAGCCAGCTTTCTCTCCACCTTACAGTCCATTCATTCAATCCATACTCTTTTAACTTGCTGGCAAGAATAGTGTGGGAGACCATATCAAAAGCTTTGCTAAAGTCAAGATATATCACCTCCACCACTTTCCCCATATCCACAGAGCCAGTTATCTCATCATAGAAGGCCCTCCAGCCCGGAATGTTCATCTGCTCCAGGTGGGGGACAAAGGTTTGATTCCCAACAAGCTACACTGAGGCAAAAACTACCTGTCCCCTACATCCACTAGAACTGTACATAGCGTTGGCTGCTCAAGTTAGTTAGATCTTGGTGTAAAAAGACAATTACAGTTGTAGAGCTGATGCAGCCCAGGTGCAGTGGTTGCATTAGCTTTCCCCTTGACCTGACCTAAACTCCATCACTTTTCCTAGTCTAAAGAAACCCTGAGCATCACGGTTCTACTGTTCCCCCATTTCAAAGCAATTGTTAGTCATCAAGTTCCTGTTTCATTTCAGGTGGCTCTCATGTTGCTTCTGGTTGTGCTGGAGAGCAGATATTTTTACCACCATTTTCCTCACTTAAAATATATTGAACTATAACAAAGAGCAGGAACAGGGCTGGGATAGGAAAAAATGTCATTTCACCCTCTGTAACAACAGAAGAAGATAGGGTAAGTCAGAGGGATTCCCTTATTCCCCATCACCATCCCAATCCCCCTGTTGCTCAATCGGTTAGGTCAATATATTTTCAAAAGGGCTGGGAAGAGGATTCCCTAGTAAATGACTTTTAACTAAGCAAAATACCCATGCATTTGGCTCCCAAAGCAGTTGTTCCTGCAGATATTTCCTTCCAAATCAGATGCATGATGCCTATTATTTGGGAAATACAATCCCTAGCTAGGTGGGATGGGAAAAATGGAAGTGATGTTTCTGTTCCTCTCACCCCTGGGAGATGCTGCAAATGTGTAGAAAATGAAATCCATGTTGAATGTGATAGAGCTGCAGAAATATACCTATTTTTAATAGTTAACTGACATTTGATGTCTTACAGGGATTCTAAACTGCACCTTAATTTAGTCCCTATTTTAAATCTGCGCCACCAGATTAAAGAAATAAAAGGGCATGTTTGGGGGAGTTATACCTCACTGTTGCTACTGATATCTTGTATGGTTGGTGAAGAATTCTATGCCAGAGAAGTGTAAAATTACTCCAAATAAGGTCAATGTTTTGACAAGAACTCAGGTAGAAATTGCAGGTACGAGTAGTTGATTTTCACCCCAGAGATAGACACTATGGTGACCTGTGGCCCAGGTAAACTATTTTCAGAATGCTGCTCCCTAGTTAAGCGGCATTGATCACGGTCCTAAAGAATGCCGTGATTAAATTGGGCTCAACTGTCTTTTACCATTTGGATCCAAAGCTTCATGAAGCACAGAGAGAAACAGCTGATTGCTTCAGAACAATTCTATGCCTATGGGTCCCAGTCTGGCTGACTTGTTGGACAAGAAGCACTTCCATGCTGGGCAAATGATGGTAGCCAATGGGGGAATGTATCAGATTCCAAGTTCAGACTGCAGGATCCATGAATGCTGAGTCCTGACGCTGTGGTTTTGTCTCTTAGTTTTGCTCTTGAATCTAACACATTTGTATCACTTCTCCACCTCCCGCTACTTTGAAAGATTAGAAAGTGTGAAAATAGAGCACAGGTGGTTTTTCTCATGCTGCAACCTTCCTATGTAGTTTTAGACCCTTTCCACCCACGCTTACGGGAGAAGACCCGGGGAGACATGAACTCACAGAAATGGAAGGCTCCTAGGTTATTGTAGAATGTGACTTCACACAGAGCTCACTGGGTGGAAATGGGAATTAAGAGAAAACTGCCCAAAAGGTTTATATTTTGTAATCTTTGAATAAGTTGTTACCAGCGACATGGAAATTAAACGTGAAGTTAATTAGTGTAACGTAAGAGGCTGATTCTGTGATAACTTTCAGTGTTACAGCATAATTCAGATTTTTCTTGTAGTTCTCTCCCTGCCCCCTCCTACTATATCGGAAATGGTGGCTAATCCTGAAATTAAAACCTCACTCCAAAGGAATTAGAGTGGGGGAATATGTGAGAGAAAAAGCATGTATGAGAATAGAGACCCAGTGTAGACTGTAATTATTTCTATTTAAAATGGAATTTATTTTGATAAATTTTAAAATAAATCTTCTGTTAGGAGGAAAATTACTTGAGACAAGGTGTGTAACCTTTTACCCAGTTAGACGGTAACAGCCACAGAGTTCCCCAGGTCTCTTGTTTGCAAAGCAAAGATGTCAGGCAGGAGATGTCAAAATATAAAATGGTGACGGATGTGTGATGGCAGCTTTTCTGGGTTCTTTTTTTGGTTTCTTTTGCTTTTTTAATTTCTGCAGTGTAACGTCTGAGGTGTACGCACGGCCAAGCCACTTTGTGCGCAGAAACTGCACATTGCAGTGCTGTAAAAAAAAAGCCACCCTGACGAGCGGCGTAGAGCTTTCTGCTCCGGGGGTACACCGCTGCGGGGCTAGTGTAGACACCCTGGTCGATGACAGCGCTGTGATTGGCCTCCGGGAGGTGTCCCACAGTCCCTGTTCTCACTTCTCTGGTCATCAGTTTGAACTCTACTCCCTGCCCTCAGGTGACCAACCATGAACCCCACCCTTAAATTCCTTGGGAATTTTGAAAGTCCCCTTCCTGTTTGCTCGGTGAGACATGCAGTGGTTTCAGCGCATCTTTCCAGGTGACCATGCATGCTCCGTGCACCAGGCGATCCTCCACTTGGAGCAATGCTGAGCTGCTGGACCGCATCAGCATTTGGGGAGTGGAGGCTTTCCAGTCCCAGCTGTGCTCCAGCCATAGGAATTATGATAACAATGGACAGATTTCTTAATGCATGAGAGAAAAGGGCCATAACCGGGACACACTGCAGTGCAGGGTCTAAGTGAAGGAGTTACGGAACGCCTACCACAAAGCACAGGAGACAAACCACCACTCCAGTGCTGCACCCATAAGCTCTCGGTCCTACCAAGAGCTGGACGCGTTACTAGGTGGTGACCCCACCTCAACTGCAAAGGCCACTGTGGATACTTCGGTGGCTCGCGTGCCAGTCGAGAGTGGACCAAGACAGGAGGAGGAAATCTTAGATGAGGATGTGGAGGCAGAGAGGGACCCAGAGGCAGAGGACGACTCGGAGGTCAGAGATGCATGCAGCCAGGAGTTCTTTTCTTTCCCGGAGGAGGCTAGCAAGTCACAGCTGTCGGAGGTTGGTGAAGCGCAAACAGGAGAGGAGGCCCCTGGTAAGTGCCTTTGATGTTGGGAATCGCTGAAGCGAGTTGTTGGGGGCAGGGGGGTTTCAGAAAGGAGGCTTGTGTCTGTATGATGTGCATACCACCACATGCCTAGTCTGAGCAGCGGAACAGGGTGTTGATTGACTCCCTCACTTCACGGGAATGTGCCCCAGAGATCTCCATGAAACTCTCATGGAGATACTGGGAAATCCACTGCCGCGGGTTCTTTGGCAGAGCTCCTTTGTTCCTTGCCCCACTAAGGGTAACTTTCCCATGCCACTCTGCTGTCACAGGGTGGGTGGTGGAGACCATTCCTGCACACAGGTGAGCCACATAAGGGCCAGGGTGGAAGCCACAGTCTTGGAGAAGACCCTCCCTTGATTCCCTGCTCACCTTCAGCAGCGAGATATCTTCTATAATGAACACAGTCTGTGGAAAATGTGGGTACAGGAATGATTTAAGGCCCCCCCCATAGTACTGGCTCTCCCCAAGAGCTGTGTGCCCAGTGTACTGTACCATCCTGGAACAGTGATTTCCCCTGCCCGTGTGGTTACTCACCATTTTGGGGGTCTTGTGGCTCATGTGATTGCCTGGGGTCAGCCAGGTAGTGATAGGTATGTGCATAGTGGCTGTGTTTTAAATCACTGAATCAGTGGTCTGTGTGTTGCAGACAAGACTGCTTCTGTCAAATGTTTCATTTTGGCTTCACAGAGATGACCTTGGGAGCCCAGCCGCCCTCTCTGTTATCACTGGCTGAATGGCGGTGCAGAATTTGAAAGCAGCCATGAAGAACTAAAGAGAACTTTCTGCATGATGTCATGATGCACTCTGCAGCCGACAAACAAGAATTGCAGGAGTGGCCGGACAGCGAGAAGAGGGACCGAAAGGAGAGCGCGGTGCCCCAGAACAAAGCCGCGGAGCCACTCTTAAACGTTACGGACTGCCAAGCGGACACGCTCCAGGTGCTACTCGCTTTGCAAACCAAGCAGCTCCATGCCCGCCCTCCCCTGCGCCTGCTGTCACAAAACTCCTTCCCATGTGCCCCCAGATACTGCCAACACACTCTTCTCAACCTCCTGGCTCCAGTCGGTACCCACTGCATTCCACTCCCGCCCCGTCACAGTCCAGCCCTGTGGACTCCCAGTACCCACTGCACTCCACACCCGTCCCTCGGCAGTTTATTCCTGCCGAAGTACAGATACCCGCTGCACTGTACTCCGAAGGATAAGGTTGGATATGATAAATGGACATACACAAATCTTTAATGGTCCCGGGACCCCACCTCCTCATGGGACCCTCCTTTCCCCATCCCCCAGAGTGCTGATGTGGGTTTTTTTTTGGTTTTGTTTTCTTTTTTTGGTCTCTCTCCAGTGGTTGTTTTTAAATAAAAGAATGGTTTTGGTTTGAAAGCAATCTTCATTCCATTAACTGAAAGCAAACAGAGCCCTGCAAAGCGACGGGCAACTTTCTTAAACCTCCATAGTGCATTGTCTCCACCAATCACAGACACCTCCTAGCATTAGAAGCATTGTACTCCTGTGGATAGCAACAAATATCCGTGGCTTTCAGCTTCAAATTGCTGCCTCAAGGCATCCCTGATCCTTATGGCCGTGCTCTGTGCCCGTCTAATAGCCCTGGTCTCTGGCTATTCAAATTCAGCCTCCAGGCGCTAAGGCTCAGTGGTCCAGTCCTGAGAGAAGCTTTCACCCTTCCCTTCACAAATATTATGGAGCATACAGGATGTGGCTATAAGCATCGGAATATTGTCATCAGCCAAGTCCAGCCTTCCATATAGGCAGTGCCAGCAGGCCTTTAAATGGCCAAAAGCACACTCAACAGTCATTCTGCATTTGCTCAGCCTCTTTTTGAACTGTTCCTTGCTGCTGTCAAGGTGCCCCGTGTGTGGCTTCATGAGCCACGGCATTAAGGGGTAGGCAGTGTCTCCCAGGATCAAAATGGGCAGTTTAACTTCCCCTACCATGATCTTTTGGTCCGGGAAGAAAGTCCCTGCTTGCAGCTTCCTGAACAGGCCAGTGTTCCGAAAGATGAATGCGTCATGCCCCTTAGCGGGTCAGCCTGTGTTAATGTCCGTGAAATGCCCACGGTGATCCACAAGTGCCTGGAGAACCAGAGAAATACCCATTGTGATTAATGTATTTGGTGGCTAGGTGATCTGGTCCCAGAATTGAAATAGGTGTGCCATCTATCGCCCCTTTGCAGTTAGGGAAGCCCATTTGTACAAAGCCATCCACAATGTCACTCATGTTGCCTAGAGTCACAGGCTTTCGGAGCAGGATGCAATTAAAGGCCCTGCACACTTTTGTCAACACGTGTCCAGTGGTCGACTTTCCCACTCTGAACTGGTTGGTGACCGATTGGTAGCAGTCTGGAGTAGCCAGCTTCCACAGTGCAATTGCCAAGTGCTTCTCCAACTACGGCAGCTCTCATTCTCGTGTCCTTGTGCTGCAGGGCTGGGGCGAGCTTATCGTACAGTCCCAGGAATGTGGCTTTCCTCATCCTAAAGCTCTGCAGCTATTGCTCGTCATCCCAGATATACATGATGATGTGATCCCACCACTCAGTGCTTGTTTCCCAAGCCCAAAAGTGGCCTTCCACTGTGGTCAGCACTTCTGAGAATGCCACAAGCAATCTCGTGTTGTAGCTACTTTTAGGGGGCTTATTCCTTCACCTGCTTACTTCCCTGGTCCTTCTCGCATGAACAGAGAGCAACAATACCCGAAGTCCAAAGGTGCAAACAATTCAATGTTTATTGGGGTGAACTTCCAGCAAGCATGATTCCAGTTTCCTTCCTTAGTGTCCCCCTTCCCAGCTCTGACACCACAGAGCCTTACACCTGTGTCCCTGTTCCCATTCCTGCCCTTAGCCAAACATTATTCCAATTTCCTTACCCCCACTCCCTGTTCCCATTTCCCCTCTTTAGCAAAACATGATTCCAATTTCCGCACCCCCATTCCCTGTTCCCATTTCCCCTCTTTAGCAAAACATGATTCCAATTTCTGCACCCCCATTCCCTGTTCCCATCCCCCCACCCACACACCCATCCCCTCCCACCCACACCCACTCACTTCCTCATTGACTACAGATTATATAGTAAAACTTGAGTTCTGCTTAGCTATACCTTAACCAATCATTTTCCTGAAATTTAACTAACCAATCCTAACATATTGTAACATGATTATGTAACCAATTATGTCCCACCTTAATTAGTTTACACCCAGCAAAATTAATTATACAGCAGACAGGAACAATCACAGAACCAGACAGAGATTACACAGACAAACAATAGCAAAGTGGGAACTATAATATATACCTCTAGAACTAGCCAAGTGATAAGAATACACCTAAATTCTTAAAGTACAGGCCTTTGCAGACAGGCCTGAATATCTATATCCTAACACTTGGGTCACAGAGCCCCCCTTGGGACTGCAACCTGATGTGACGGGACGGGGGAGGGATAGCTCAGTGGTTTGAGCATTGGCCTGCTAAACCCAGGGTTGTGAGTTCAATCCTTGAGGGGGCCATTTAGGGATTTGGGGCAAAAATTGGGGATTTGTCCTGCTTTGAGCAGGGGGTTGGACTAGATGACCTCCTGAGGTCCCTTCCAATCCTGATATTCTATGATTCTATGATACCTGTGAGCCCGTTTTCCCTGCCATCTTGGGACTTCAGTGCCCTGCCTTGTTGAGCCAGACATGCTAGCCTGCTACAAACACAGGCCCAGGTCTGAACCACCTCTCCCAAAAGCTGCAGGCTTAGCTGAAACCAGCTTAAGAAGTGTTCCTGTCTCAACACCCAGATACCCAGTTCCCAATGGGGTTCAAACCGCAAATAAATCCCTTTTACTCTGTATAAAGCTTAGACAGAGTAAACTCATAAATTGTTCCCCCCCTATAACACTGATAGAGAGATATGCACAGCTGTTTGCTCACCCAGGTATTAATTGCTTGCTCTGGGTTAATTAATAAGTAAAACGTGATTTTATTAAATACAAAAAGTTGGATTTAAGTGGTTGCAAGTAATAAAAGACAGAACAAAGTAAGTTACCAAGCAAATTATTACTATGTAAAGGCAACTGTACCTTTCTTATCAGGAACATGCACAAGACTAATGACTGGGCAAACGACTATTCCACACTCTGGTGTCTCTTAAACTAGGAGACTCCAAATTGAAATGGAATTATGTGTTTCGTTTCAAGATTATCTGAATCTGGAGCATCTATTTGGAGCACAGTAATATATATATATACATATATACGTAAAACAAAACATTTACTATTTTGACCACTGTGCAGCAGAAACTGTCTTTGCAACTATAATTCATGGTATTAAGGGCTTGGCTACTGAAGAAACCTTTTAAAATGTGCATGGCATTGCTAAACTGTTTAACGAACACAAGTGAAAATTAATAAACTAATTTCAGGAAACAATATGAAGGCAAGGAATAAAACAATTTCTTAAAGAAATTATTTGTACTGCTTAGCAGAGTTATACAGCAACAACCATAACAGCTCATGAGAGAACTTTAAAAAACAACGGTGAGGAAAGTTAACAAACCTTATTAGTAATAAACAGCTAATTGGGATTCCCCTTAGAGTATAACCAAACAGTAGTGAATCGGCAATGTGCCAATTTTTTAAAACAAATTCCCCATTAGGACCAGTCACAATCTGGGGTCAGTAACACTGCATCCTAACTGAGGTACATCTTATTCAAAACAGTCTTGTTCACTGCCCAGTTACCCATATTGAATGCAGACACAGCAATATTTGATAAATTGGTGGCTGTCCATTCAGTAGGTGATTTCCTACTTATTCATAAATAATGAAGATGCTCTAAGGGGATGGGAGAGAGCTGTCCTGTCCGTGTAGTTAATCCACCTCCCCGAGAGGCGGTAGCTATGTCAGTGGGAGAAGCTCTGTTGGTGGGTGGGCAAGCTGTGGTGTTTACCGGCATAGATAAAGTTTAATCAAACCCCATTTTTAAAACCACTGTGGTCTGGGAATGGAAAAGGAGCTTGCTGAGGTAGGGCCTGTCCTTCAAGATCCTTAAGACCACTGACTCCCCTATGCAAATGGTATGGGGGTGTAGCTCAGTGGTAGACTGTTTGATTGGCGATCAAATAGTCCTTGGTTCAAATCCAAGTGCCCCTTTAAAACCTTCTTCCTTTAACAAAAATATTTGAATATCCATTGCCATTTTGTTGAGGATTTTCACCTAATGGGGATGCTTGAAATGAATGGAAACACTCAATGTTTTCCTGTGCAAACGCATAAAAACCTAGCAAACAGGTTCCTCAGCTGAAATCAGTTCCAATCCTCTAAGTGTCTAGTTTATGTTTTCATCCATTCAACAAAGGTATAATATGAAGGCACATTTGCAGGTCCTTGGTCTCCATGGGCTACAATGTGCAGAAGAACAAGAATCCCATCCCCTTGGGAGGAATGGACTAGTTTGTGCTACATTTGCTAAGTAAGTTGCCATTGGGACTGAAAACTCTACTGGAGGTGGACAGGAACCTCTTACAAAAATAAAATAACCAAGATTTACCAAACTACCTGTTACACATTCAAACCTCTCTTTGTGCGCACAATACCAATTGGGGCTCTAATAAATGGCAACCTTCCTTTAACACAGATCGCTGTTCCTTGTAACTTTCAGATGCATTCAAATACCAGGTGTTTAAAGGGAATGTGCTTCTCGTTCCTGATCAGCAGCAGGGACTCTGGTTTCAGAGGGGCAGCCAGGTTCGTCTGTATCAGCAAAGATAATGTTGGGGACACTGAGGATGGCCACTAGGTAACTCGAGGGGATGGAAGACCATGAGTGTCGATGGAGCCCCCTCGCACCAGGCCCAAGTGTCCTTGCCCCCCCCCACGGCCGCCTGGAGGCACTCACAGCAGCTCTGCATACTAGGCCCAAGTGTCCTTGCCCCCCCCAGTCTGGAGGCACTCCCAGCAGTTATGCTGAGGATCTGCAACAATATGTTGCAGAGTCAGACTGCCTGAAACTAAACAAGGCCAAACAGGGCAGATATGGAAGAAAAATGCTGAATAAAGCAGCTTTATGTATAGTTTAACAAATGATACAAAAAACAAGGGAACTAGCTGGGAACTGGATTGGCTGGCTATATGGATACTTAGGGCAGCTTGCTAATGTATAAGTATGCTGAAGAAAGGATGTATAAAAGCCTGTGTAACTTCCTGCTCTGTGTGCAGGCTTTGAGATTCTATTCTCCCTGCACCTTTTTGAAGCTTCAAATAAACTTTTCTGCTTCTCCACCCCGTTGTGATTATTGGGTGAAGCACACCGGGTAGCGAACCAAACCCTGCTGTTGTTTTGCCTCTCGGCACTGGGTGCCGGCAACAGCAACGAGGAGTCCTTGTGGCACTGTAGAGACTAACACATTTGTTTTTGGCATAAGCTTTTGTGGGCTAAAACCCACTTCATCAGATGCATGGAGCGGAAAACACAGAAAGCAGTATAAATATTACACCACATGAAAATATGGGAGTTGCCTTGCCAAGTGTGGGGTGCATCAGTGCTAATGAGACTAATTCAATTAAGGTGGAAGTGGCCTATTCTCAACAGTTAAGCCCAGGGGGAAAGCGCTGCCAGATGGTGACAGGGGGCAAAACCCTTGCACAGGCAAGGACAGAGGAGTAACAGGTACCTCAGTGGACTGAGACACCAGTGTTCCCAAAAATGGGGGGGGGGCAGAAGGGCTTTTTTATTTCCCCTCCCACAGACAGCACCTCTCAGCATAGGCTTCCCAGGGCTGGGTTCTTAAAGGCAGAGGCAACCCAAGGCCTAGTCACTGCAGCTCCTCTCTGTCTGATGTAACCTACTGAGGTGCTCTGGAGACTTAATTCAGTGAAATATTTTACGGAAACAAAAAGAATCCCTTATCAGTGTATCTGGCTGCATAACGTCTCAGAGCAGTTCACAAATTTGTCTTGTCTGCTGCTGGGATTCCCTGAATTACTGGATTCCCTGAATTACTCTTAAGACGTCATCATTTCACTTTGTTATTCTGCAGATGCATGTCATTGCGCTATTTAATTTATATTTTACCAACAAGTACTCATTGAAAATCTGCAGCAGTCTAGTTTTAGCAACGACAGCTGTTTCTAGTAGTGCTCTGGCTATGTTTTTTAATGAGATTTCTCATTTGGAATTTTTAATTCTAAATTTTTCTTCTTATTTTCAGAGCAGAAGTTTATTCTGCAGGATCACCCGACTTCCAGCCGGACTGAATTTCTGGCCTGGCCTCCGAACTTTGTTTTCATTCAATCCACCAGTGGTGATTGCCTTTTGCAACTGCTATTTTGCCTCTCAATCCACCCTTAGTGCTTTTCCATGTGCCATTGCTTGGGTGTAGAATGCCAGCTCCTTTCCCCCCATCCCCGATTTTGCTCCTCAGCCCCTCTCCTAACCCTGCCTCCAGCTGCTTAACCCTCCGGACCAGTCAATTTCTGCCTCCTCCTCAGGCCACCCCCTCCTCCGATTTGTCCCCTTTGAACTCCTGTAAATAGCAGTCTGCAGAATCTGATTCCAAGTAAGGGCAGGGTGAAGGGAAGTGGCTTCAGCAGATGTTACTGAGCATGCTCAGTTCATGTGAGCATGCTCAGTGCGCCCTAAATAGCAAAGT
Source organism: Lepidochelys kempii (assembly GCF_965140285.1). Classification (NCBI taxonomy): domain Eukaryota; kingdom Metazoa; phylum Chordata; order Testudines; family Cheloniidae; genus Lepidochelys; species Lepidochelys kempii. The sequence continues at coordinate 5,635,847 of NC_136407.1, forward strand.
CCTACAGATAGCAGTTTCTCACACCACACCTGAGGCAGCATGAGGGCAGTGGCTCCACCCAGGAGCAGATCCCCAGGGGCTGCGAGACCCTCGGCCTCTGGGGCCTTTGTGTGGAGTCTCTCTCCTGCCAACCCAACGCTGCCCCTGGGGTCTCTCTGGCCCCTGGTGTCGGCAGCCCTTAGCTGAGGGCAGCAGAGCCTGGGACTGGCCCAGCTGGGGAAAGTCCCCACCTCGGATGGGCACAGAAAGTGCTTCAGTGAAAGTCTGTCCGTGGGCCAGCCCCTCTGGGGCTGCAGCAGCAGCCCGGAGCTCAGCCCGGGCTCCCAGCTCACACTGGAGGCAGCCACACCAGTACCTTATGATACTTCCTTCCTTCCTACTAGCTCCCTGCTGCTCTGGCCCCTTCTTGGTTCCTTCATAGAATCATAGACTTTAAGGTCAGAAGGGACCATTATGATCATCTAGTCTGACCTCCTGCACAACACAGGTCACAGAATCTCACCCACCCACTCCTGTAACAAACCCCTAACTTATGTCTGAGCTATTGAAGTCCTCAAATCATGGTTTAAAGACTTCAAGGTGCAGAGAATCCTTCAGAAAGTGACCTGTGCCCCACGCTGCAGAAGAAGGCGAAAACCCCCCAAGGCCTCTGCCAGTCTGCCCTGGAGGAAAATTCCTTCCCGACCTCAAATATGGCGATCAGCTAAACCCTGAGCATGTGGGCAAGACTCACCAGCCAGATACCCAGGAAAGAATTCTCTGTAGTAACTCAGATCCCACCCCATCTAACATCCCATCACAGGCCATTGGTTATATCTACCGCTAATAGTCGAAGATCAATTAATTGCCAAAATTAGGCTATCCCATCATATCATCTCCTCCATAAACTTATCAAGCTTAGTCTTGAAGCCAGATATGTCTTTTGCCCCCCCTGCTTCCCTTGGAAGGCTGTTCCAGAACTTCACTCCTCTGATGGTTAGAAACCTCTGCCTAATTTCAAGTCTAAACTTCCTGATGGCCAGTTTATATCCATTTGTTCTTGTGTCCACATTGGTACTGAGCTTAAATAATTCTTCTCCCTCCATGGTATTTATCCCTCTAATATATTTATAGATAGCAATCATATCTCCCCTCAGCCTTCTTTTGTTTAGGCTGAACAAGCCAAGCTCTTTGAGTCTCCTTTCATAAGACAAGTTTTCCATTCCTCAGATCATCCTAGTAGCCCTTCTTTGTATTTGTTCCAGTTTGAATTTATCCTTCTTAACCATGGGAGACCAGAACGGCACACAGTATTCCAGGTGAGGTCTCACCAGTGCCTTGTATAACGGTACTAAAACCTCCTTATCACTACTGGAAATACCTAGCCTGATGCATCCCAAGACCGCATTAGCTTTTTTCACAGCCATATCACATTGACGGCTCATAGTCATCCTATGATCAACCAATACTCCAAGGTCCTTCTCCTCCTCCGTTACTTCCAAGTGATGCATCCCCAGTTTATAATAGAAATTCTAGTTATTAATCCCTAAATGCATGACCTTGCACTTTTCACTATTAAATTTCATCCTATTACTATTACTCCAGTTTACAAGGTCATCCAGATCCTCCTGTAGGATATCCCGGTCCCTCTCTGTATTGGCAATACCTCCCAGCTTTGTATCATCCGCAAACTTTATTAGCACATTACCCCTTTTTGTGCCAAGGTCAGTAATAAAAAGATTAAATAAGATTGGTCCCAAAACCGATCCTTGAAGAACTCCACTAGTAACCTCTCTCCAGCCTGACAGTTCACCTTTCAGTGTGCCCCGCTGTAGTCTCCCCTTTAACCAGTTCCTTATCCACCCTTCAATTTTCATATTGATCCCCCATCTTTTCCAATTTAATAATTCTCCATGTGGAACTGTATCAAACGCCTTACTGAAATCAAGGTAAATTATATCCACAGCATTCCCTTTGTCTAAAAAATCTGTTACCTTCTCAAAGGAGATCAGGTTGGTTTGGCACGATCTACCTTTTGTTAAACCATGTTGTATTTTGTCCCAATTACCATTGACCTCAATGTCCTTAACTACTTTCTCCTTCAATTTTTTTTCCAAGACCTTGCATACTACAGATGTCAAACTAACAGGCCTGTAGTTACCCGGATCACTTTTTTTACCTTTCTTAAAAATAGGAACTATGTTAGCAATTCACCAGTCATACGGTACAACCCCTGAGTTTTCAGATTCATTCATTAAAAATTCTTGCTAATGGGCTTGCAATTTCATGTGCCAATTCCTTTAATATTCTTGGATGAAGAATATCTGGGCCCCCTGATTTAGTCCAACTAAGCTGTTTGAGTTTGGCTTTTACCTCAGATGTGGTAATATCTACCTCCATATCCTCATTCCCATTTGTCATCCTACCATTATCCCTAAGCTCCTCATTAACCTCATTAAAGACTGAGGCAAAGTATTTGTTTAGATATTGGGCCATGTCTAGATTATCCTTAACTTCCACTCCATCCTCAGTGTTTAGCAGTCCCACTTCTTCTTTCTTTGTTTTCTTCTTATTTATATGGCTATAGAATCTTTTACTATTGGTTTTAATTCCCTTTGCAAGGTCCAATTCTATTTGACTTTCAGCCTTTCTCACTTTATCCCTACATGTTCTGACCTCAATAAGGTAGCTTTCCTTGCTGATCCCTCCCTTCTTCCACTCCCTGTATGCTTTCTGCTTTTTCTTAATCACCTCTCTGAGGTGCTTGCTTGCTCATCCAGCTTGGTCTACAACTCCTGCCTATGAATTTTTTCCCCTTTCTTCGGATGCAGGCTTCCAATAGCTTCTGCAGCTTTGACTTGAAGTAATCCCAGGCCTCCTCTGCCTTTAGATCCACAAGTTTTTCAGTCCAACCCACTTCAAGCCCAACCCGGGCTGCAGCTGCCGCACTCACCGGGCCAGGGACTTTCTGAGGTGGGAACTGGCCCCATCTCTGCTCCTCCTCCTCCCTCTGTGTGTCCCAGAGCCGCTGCAGGGAGTGACCCGCACCCAGGTGCTCACTCCTATTAGCACTCGCAGGGGCCAACCCAGCTATGGGAGAGTGAGCGCCCCTGGGAGCAGGGAAGTAACCAAGTCTCCCTGCCAGAGGGTGGGGGGGAGGGGGAAGAAAGGGAAAGCGGAGAGACTGAAAGGCGATATGGAGAAATAAGAGGGGAAAGCAGCACCCAGCTCTTTTCTACTGCATCACCCCTGAGTAGACTGCTCCTGAGCTCTGGGTAAATATCCCCCATGTCCAGGGTCTCTCAGATCCCCCTGCCTCCCAAGGGAATACACATAGGGGTCTCCTTCCTGCCAGGCATGATTACAAGCAGCTGTAGGTGTCACCCTCATGCCATGATTTGAGAAAGACAGCAAACCTTGGGAACAGGCGTCTGTATTTACAGTCCAGTGTTACAATCCCTGCTCCAGGAGGTGTTTGTTCTTTACTTCTGCTGGATGGGCACAGAATGGGGCAGCAACAGGTTTGTGTCCGTTTGCATTGCTGCACGTTCCTTAACTTAGAACAGTAACGAAATGCAGAAAATGGAGATTGAATTAAAGCAAAATATACAAATAAAAGTTCCAGCCCCTGTTGCTTATTGAAAGAAATGACTCAGATACATGTTTTATTAACATGAAAAAATAAATCCAAGGGCACACATCACTAAGGCTAAATGACTATAAACACCACTCAGCTATAAAGTTCAGGTCAAATCAGTAAATCAATGAGTTAACAAGGATATTGCATTGGAATCAAGTCATCAATGTAGCCAAACCATCAGATTAATACAGCAGAAAATCAACCCTTACAGATCCTAAAAGAGCAACCCAAAAAGGCAGGTGCATATTTAATGATGTCAAAACCCCAACGAGAGACTTTTACCCAGGCAGTGCAACCCAGATCTAGCCAGCTAATATTTCAACACCGAAACCAAATTATTGGTTACATTTAGCCTACAACCTCAAAGCTAATTACAGTTTTCTTCTTAGATTTCACTCTTGTGCAGCTAATACTTCTCATCGCCCTCTCACCCCAAAACACATACAGACCTTATAGAGACATTAGTAAAAGAAGTTCATTCAAACAGCTCTCACTGAACAATATATATCTGACAGCCCAACTCCTTGCAATGCTTCCATAGGTGAGGAGCATGCATTCAGTCATTTCATAGGGCAGAGTTTTCAGGCTATTAAGATTTGGGGAACGATTCTTCCTAACATCTTCCCTGTGTAGATTTCAGAGGTGTTCACACACTCACCCCCACTGAGCCGCACGGTTACACCCCAATCTAATAGAAGGCTGAGAGGTCTCCAAGTTCATAAAAAGAGACAGACAAAAAATAGAAAACGAAACAAAATGTTTCTAAGGTTATAAGGGGTTGGATCTCTGCACCTCTCGGCCTTTGGATTCCCCTGGAGCAGGAACTGTACCTGCAGTTGAGGAACCAGGTGCTGGCGTAGATGGTCCAGCACGTTGGGCTAGCAGGGTTTACAGGTACAGGAGACGAGTGAAGGCTGCATAGCCTGTCGACGTTGTGCTTCATTCCCCAGAAGGGATCAGTCCTGGGATCCTGGCAGCCTGTCTCTCTGAGGCTCTGTCTACACTGGCAGAGTTACAGCACCAGGAGTCACAGTGCTGCTCAGAGAGCGCTGAAGGGAAACTGCTGTTGTGTGTTCACACTGTCAGCTGCCTGCACAATAGTGTGTTCACACTTGCGGCACTTGCTGCGGTATTCGGAGCGGTGCACTCTGGGCAGCTGTCCCACTGAGCATCTCTTCCTCTTCTGCCGCTAAGAGTTGTGGGAAGGTGGAGGGGGTCACGGGGCATCCCGGGACCTGTCCCAATGCCCCGTGATGCCTTGCTTCGCATCCCTGCAATCCCTGTGCTTCCGTCCGCATTTGGCGCCATCTTTCAATGGTTGGTGTACTGCGTGCTCTGCCTCTTCGGGCAGCAGGAATGGATCCCGCGCCGTTGACCAATATGCTCCTTTTTCTTACTAATACGTTGTAACGATGCTGCCTTTGGTGAGACACTTCTGAGAGTATCAGCTCAGGACAGATTGCTCAAAGCAGGGCAGTTACAGCCCCAGGCTAGGGTTTCTCCACTTCGAAGGCACACGAAACCAGGCAGACAGAGAGGACTTTGGTCTCACCCCACGGGCTAACCACAAGTCACACAAGCACTCCAGTTTCCCAGTATCTCCACCAATTAGTATTAGACACTCCAGTTTCCCAGTATCTCCACCAATGCCACTTGTTATGGGGATGAATGGTTATGAAAACCAATACCCCAGTAAAAGAAAAAAGGTTCTCTCGATCCGAAAGGACCAAGCCCCAGACCCAGGTCAATATACAAATCAGATATTACCCACAAATCACACTGTTGCCAATCCTTTAAAATCTAAAATCTAAAGGTTTATTCATAAAAGGAAAAAGATACAGATGAGAGCTAGAATTGGTTACATGGAATCAATGACATACAGTCATGGCAAAGTTCTTGGTTCAGCCTTGTAGCTGTGATGGAATAAACGGCAGGTTCAAATCAAGTCTCTGGGGAACATCCCCAGCTGGGATGGGTCTTTCAGTCCTTGGTTCAAAGCTTCAGTTTGCAGCAAGCTTCCTCCAGAAGTAAGAAGCAGGACTGAAGACAAAATGGAGGGGTTTTCAGGGCCTTTTATATCCCCTGCCATGTGGAAGGACACCCCTTTGTTCTTACTGGGTAAATTACAGTAGCAAGATGGAGTTTGGAGTCACATGGGCAAGTCACATATCCTTGCATGACTCAGTTCTTTAGAGGCTGACGCCATTGTTTACATGTTAGTTTGACAATTCCCTGGAAAGCTCAGATGTGGATTGGCATCTCCCAAAGTTCATTGTCAGTTAAATATTTCTTGGTTGGGCACTTACTGAGAACAGTCCTTTCTCAAGAAGCTGACTAAATGCTTCACTGAGGCTACTGAGAATTAAACCACATTGAGATACAAGTACATAGCCAATATTCATACCTTCAACTACAAAAATGATACAGATATACAGATAGCATAATCATAATCATAACCTTTCCACAGCCACCTTACTGGACCTCCTTTGTACAAGATTTGGTGGAAACATATAATGGTTGCAATGATCTATACGGTCACAGTTTATGTCAGTAACGTCAGGAGTGGCAGTGGAGTTATTCCTTAAACTACAAAAGCAAGAGGAGTTCGACATTGATCTCACCATGCATAGTAGCTGTTAGGATATAGATATTCAGGCCTGTCTGTAAAGGCCTAGACTCTAAGAATTTAGGTGTATTCTTATCACTTGGCTAGTTATAGAGGTATAAAAGAAAGAATCAAAATCACTGTCTGCCGATGTAAGGGCCTTCTCTTACTGTGACAGTCTGAGGCCCTGTTCTTAGGGCTAAGCAACAGAGGCAGCCATAAGCTGGGAAGCGACCGGTCACCTCCTCACATTCCAAACTAGTCACATTGAAATAAGGTGCTATTGAGCTGTTAGGAATACAATCCTGTTCTGATAATGCCTATCGCCTCCAGAGAAAGGGAAGTGCCTAGAAGATTTAAAAGGAAACTTGGTTTGATAGCATCCTGTCTGGCAAGAACTCACTTATCATAGAATCACAGAATATCAGGGTTGGAAGGGACCTCAGGAGGTCATCTAGTTCAACCCCCTGCTCAAAGCAGGACTGATCCCCAATTAAATCATCCCAGCCAGGTCTTTGTCAAGCCTGACCTTAAAAACTTCTAAGGAAGGAGATTCCACCACCTCCCTAGGTAACACATTCCAGTGTTTCACCACCCTCCTAGTGAAAAAGTTTTTCCTAATATCCAACCTAAATCTCCCCCACTGCAACTTGAGACCATGACTCCTTGTTCTGTTATCTGCTACCACTGAGAACAGTCTAGATCCATCCTCTTTGGATCCACCTTTCAGGTAGTTAAAAGCAGCTAGCAAATCCCCCCTCATTCTTCTCTTCCGCAGACTAAACATCCCCAGTTCCCTCAGCCTCTCCTCATACGTCATGTGTTCCAGTCCCTTAATCATTTTTATTGCCCTCTGCTGGACTCTCTCCAATTTTTCCACATCCTTCTTGTAGTGTGGGACCCAAAATAGCTGGGATGTGAAATCCTCATTTCTGTGTTGTTCTATCATTGTAGTCCCCCATTTCCCTATTGTTTGTCTGTATCATCTCTGTCTAGTTCTGTGATTGTTTCTGTCGGCTGTATAATTAATTTTGCTGGGTGTAAACTAATTAAGGTGGTGGGATATAATTGGTTAAATAATCATGTTACAATATGTTAGGATTGGTTAGTTAAATTTCAGGAAAATGATTGGTTAAGGTATAGCTAAGCAGAACTCAAGTTTTAGTATATAGTCTGCAGTCAATCAGGAAGTAAGTGGGTGGGTGGGGGAACAGGGAATGGGGGTGGGGAAACTGGGTATTGTTGCTCTCTGTTCATGCGAGAAGGACCAGGGAAGTAAGTGGGTGAAGGAATAAGCCCCCTAACACCAAGCTGTCACAGAGACCCACTGCTCCCATCCCTCAAATGGGTGTGCAGAAACATGCCAGCAGCGCTAAGGTAGCTCCCTGCCCACTCTGCCTCCCTCCCATCTTGCCGCGCTGCTCCCAGAAGTAGCCGGCATGTCCCGGCACCCCTCCTGCACCCCAACCCCTTGCCCCAATCAAGGTACCTCACTTTATGTTCATTTACTTCTCATTTCTTATAATATAGGAGGAGGAGGAACAAAAATAATGAAAAACAGGGGGAGAGAAGAAAGAATGTTCTTTTTCTTGAGTGGGTCCTGAGGGGGGCCCCCCAAAAATGAAGCTGCGCACAGGGCCCCACAAACTCTAAATCCTCCACTGTAGCAGGAACTCAGAAAGTCACACGGTCAACGGCAGGACTCGGGTTTGAAAAAGAGATTTTTTCCCCTCCCCTTAGAATCATAGAATCATAGAATATCAGGGTTGGAAGGGACCCCAGAAGGTCATCTAGTCCAACCCCCTGCTCGAAGCAGGACCAATTCCCAGTTAAATCATCCCAGCCAGGGCTTTGTCAAGCCTGACCTTAAAAACCTCTAAGGAAGGAGATTCTACCACCTCCCTAGGGAACGCATTCCAGTGTTTCACCACCCTCTTAGTGAAATCATGAGAAATCTTTCTCACCTTCATGAGAAAGAAAGTGATACCACTTGTTCCTCTGGCTGAGGAGCTGGAAACCAGGCACAGACGACTGGTGTCTGCCGAAACAGGTGGGGGGGGCACAATTTCCAGGTTCAGCCCCACCCCCTTACGATCAACAGCCGCTCCCAGGTGTGAACAATGCAGGGAGGGGAAGCAGCAAAGGCAGCCCCCCTCTACTTCCCCCTCCAGCAGCTGCTGTGCAGGGAGGGAGCCTGGCCGCACCGCATGATGTAGCAGGGATGCTAACCCAGGGGGGGCTCATGACCCCACATAGCGCCCTCTGCAAGTGTTGCCGCTGAAATTAGGGGAACTCGTGAGTTCAAGGCACAGCTGCACAGCCAGAAAAAAGCCCAGCACTACACGCCCAGGGTGAAGGGGTGTGCTAAAGCCTGGCATCGAGCCAGAAACCTTCAGATCATCCATCTCATGCACTCTCAGCTGAGCTACTTTGGCAATGACTGGGCCAACCAGGAAGCCTTAATACACGTGCTGCAGCTCACGCTAGGAAGATGTAAATCTGGATGTCACAATGCAGGAGACAAACAGCGGACTTGACCCGGAGGGGCAGGCTGGGGTTTCCTATATCCCATTCACTCAAGCCAGCACCTGTCCCCTCGAAAGCTGTGACTGGCGCCCCCAGGTCAGCCAGAAAGAAGCAGCTGTTCTCACTGGAACAAGTCCACCCACGGCTCGCAGGCAACTCCCAAGCCCACCACAGCACACCATCATAGCCAGAAAGGAGCCCACTCGGACGCAGCTTGGCTTATCTTCCTTTCACCCAGAACCATCCTTCTTCTCCTGGGCTGCAAGTAGCCATCTCTGGGAAGCCAAGAGGCAGGAACAGGATTCTACCTCCCAGCAGCCAACTCCACCTCCCCAGGCTTTGGCAGAATGAACGGTGGCACTCTACTAACCCCACTTACCCTCACTGAGGAGCTTAGCTTCTGCCCTGCCTTCCTCAGCAAGACTTTCTTCTTTTGCCCCATTCCTGCCTCCCTTTCTCCTTTGGCAAGTCATGCAAAGGAGGCCAGCCTCCAAGGGCAGAGGAGGCCAAGCCACAAGGCTCCAAAAGGTGACTGGCCTAGATCCTCTAGCTTTCCCCAGCTGATGTGGGATGGTTTTTCAACTCATTTCACCACCCTCTGTCCTGCAAGGTTTGGGGTTATCCCAGGGACAGGCCAGTGGCAGAAGACAAGTGTCTTGTTGGACAGCTAGGAAAAATAAGCCCCCATGTTTCTGCCCAGTTTCGAACAGGGTGCCTTTTGTGTGTTAGGCAAATATGATAACCGCTACACTACAGAAACTCTATCAGAGTGCTCTGCCCCTCCCTTCAAATTCCACCCACTTCACTGGTGCCTGCCCTCGGACAGAAAAATGGGTGAATTTGGAGAAAGTGGTGGCAGCCCTTCGATAGGTCAGCTGGTAGAGCAAAGGACTGGAGCCAGCACTCAGGAAGTCATCCTTACGTTGCTCTTGTGACTTCAGCTTGAAGGAGAGCTTCTTTTTCTTCCCCTTGCTGAGAAAGAGCAAGAGAAGAAAGAAAGCTCAGGTGGGCCAATTTGGTGCACAAGCCCACGCTGTCTTTTCCTGCTGGGGAACCCAAAATGAGGGACCCATGGTGGGCAAAGCACTGCTGCACTTCCAGAAAACAGCCCACTCCTGCACACAAAGGGACCAAAGAGAAGGCCAAAACCTGGGATTGAACCAATTACCTCTAGATCTTCAGTCTAACGCTCGCCTGACTGAGGTACTTTGTCACCTGGAGGGCATCTTTTTGGCCTGCTGCTTCTCTGTCCGGGATGTTTTTGTCAGCCATGCCACACAAAAAACGACATCATTGCGAGTGGCCCACAAAGGCAAGATGAATTTTTGTCTGCCTTACTCAGGTTGACTTGCTTCTTCACCCCATTCCTGCCTTAGTTCCTGGGTTACCTGGTGGCTGAAGGCGACTGGGGCCCAACGGCACAGGGAGGAAGTTGGGCAGCTAGACCCCGGCAGCAAGAGTCTTTCAACCCCACCATGTTGTCCCAGCTTCACCTACTGGCTGCCAAGGACTTGGGGCCCACTAGCGTAGCGGAAGGAAGTGGACAGATCCACCCTCGCCTTGACGCTCAGGCTCATTAAACCATATCTTTAATCGATGATGGCCAACGAGAGACCGACATCGCTTGCTATTTTATCACTTGAAAATGCCATTGGCCAGTGTTTCGATCTCTCTAATGCTGAGCTTCAGTTCATGAGGACAAAGGCGAGAAAGCGACCTTTGAACTAAAGGACTCGGGTTAACAGTCTAACATTGTTTCTCACTGTAACTCTAGTTAAGACTGGTCCACCCTGTGCTGGTGGCCGTTCAATTTCTAGATGTTTGCACATTTCAGTTACTGTTAAAATTAAAAAAAATCTATATGCTTAAAAGAAATGATTTTTTTTTATTTGCTCATATATGGGATGAATAAAACCAGATGTACAGATCCGAGCCTGCATATTTATCATCTTCTGTGATAGACAAAATCATGCAACCAAATTGTGCATGAAAATCATAAAATGAGCTACACATGCAATAAAAAATACGGTATTCAATGGTTTACCATATGGGGGGAGGGGGGCAGCGAACAGACTTTTTGCCTGGGGTGCCATTTGGTCTAGGGGAGGCCCTGTCAGGGAGAGCAGGAGTTAGTTTCACATGCCTGTTTTCAGGCTGTAATCTCTGGGCACCCTGCTCTGGGGGAGGGATCCCGGTAGCCCACACTCAGGGCTCGAACAGGCCCCTGATTTAGAGGGTGGCTGCATGGTTTACAGCGCTCTGATGTCTCAGACAATCTCTCTCCCACAAAGCTTCAGATCGGTGTCCCCAGAAGGCTCCTGCACCGCCTCCTCTCCCTTCACATTCTATAGAAAGGAGCAGCATCCAGGGCACTAGGTGGGTGGCAGAGGCTTCAGGAGCCCAGAGTGCTTGCCTGTTTGGCTGAGCACAAGACTGGCTGAGAGCTCAGGGACACATTGTGAGGCAGAATCCCAGGTACCTATGTGAAAGGAGCATAAGGACGTAAAAATGGCCATACTCGTTCAAATCAACGGTCCTGTGACAGGTTGGGTCACAGAGCCCCCCTTGGGACTGCCACCTGATGTGACAGGATTAACTCTGAGCCCCTTTTTCCCTGCCAGCTTGGGACTTCAGTGCCCTGCCTTGTTGAGCCAGACACGCTAGCCTGCTACAAACACAGGCCCAGGTCTGAACCAAATCCCCCAAAAGCTGCAGGCTTAACTGAAACCAGCTTAAGAAGTGTTCCTGTCTCCAACACCCAGCTACTCAGTTCCCAATGGGGTCCAAACCCCAAATAAATCTGTTTTACATTGTATAAAACTTAGACAGGTTAAACTCCTAAATTGTTCGCCCTCTATAACACTGATATAGAGATATCATAGGCTATCAGGGTTGGAAGGGACCTCAGGAGGTCATCTAGTCCAACCCCCTGCTCAAAGCAGGACCAATCCCCAATTTTTGCCCCATACCTGTAAATGGCCCCCTCAAGGATTGAACTCACAACCCTGGGTTTAGCAGGCCAAAGCTCAAACCACTGAGCTATCCCTCCCCCCGTTGCACATTGTTTGCTCCCCCAGGAATTAATCACTTGCTCTGGGTTAATTAATAAGTAAAACGTGATTTTATTAAATACAAAAAGTAGGATTTAAGTGGTTGCAAGTAATAAGAGACAGAACAAAGTAAGCTACCAAGAAAAACAAAACAAAAACACACAACTCTAAGCCTAATATAGTAGGAAACTCAATACAGGTAAAAACTCACCCTCCGAGATCTTCCAATAAGCGTCTTTCACAGACTAGATGTATTTCTAGTCTGGGCCTAATCTTTTCCCTGGTACAGTCCTTGTTCCAGCTCAGGTGGTAGCTAGGGGACTTGTAATCTGGGGGTCCAGGGATCAAGTCCCTGGTTAGGTAGAGGGACAATTTTCCCCTGTGATATCCCCCAAGAACTTTTGAGGGCCCTCCTTGACTTTACTTTTTTCCTTTTCAGGACTTGGCCTTTCCTAGGAAGGGCCCTTTACAGTCTGGGACTGAAGGGGCAACTTCCTCACATGCCCACTGCCCTTGCAGTCAGGAGGAAGAAAGGCCTCTGGGCCTGCAGCAAAGCACTGTGTGCTGACTTGTTAAGCAAATGCAGGGCTGGCCAGAGAGTCATGTTCCCACAGGGTCCTGCCTGCCAGAAAAAATTGTCCCCACAGAGTCCTCACTGCCAGAAGTCGACAAAGTTTGAGGGGTCTCCTGCTGGTCCCATAGTGTAAGGGCCAGCACTCAGGGCTTTAAACCCTGCGATCCAAGTTTATGTCTAAGTGGGACCTTGGGGTCCTTTGTTTGCCAGCTAGCCCTACGAGGATTTCCAAAGCTTCATCTTGCTCTCTCAAATGACATGGGAGCCTGTCTTTTGCCCGCCAGCTGTTGTGACTTGAGTGCAAGAGGGGACGTTTGATCCAGAAGGCTGGCTATACCTGGAGCCCTGAAGCTAGGGATACGAGCTCCATTTCCTCTGAGTCCTGAAGCTGGGCTGCAAACATCCCTATTGGTTGACCTACTGGCCCAAAAGTCACTTGGGCGGCATTGGTGTTCCCCAGGAATGCTGAAGGGCTGGCCTAAGGGAGGGAGGCTTAATACTCCTCCCTGTCAGTCAGGGCCGAAGAGGAGGGCTGCAAGAGTGACAGCATTTTTTTTTTGAGCCCACTGGGTGCAGCACCGGGTATGGGATGGCTGATGGTGGCGAAAGGGGGAGGAGATTAGGAAGGCCCCCCCTTTTTGTGTTCATCCACTCCCACCTTACGTCCTACAGCATTTTCAGTGGGTGGCTAGGTGGAAGCTGCTTGCGGGATGGCTTCAGCCACAACAGTGGCTGCCCTCACAGCAGCATCAGCCACAGTGAGGTCCCCCTTTGGCTTGGTCCGAATGAAGGTCAATGTACCACTGGGTGAAACAGGCTGATTTTAGGGAGCTTCCTCTGAAGGTGAGCAACTGTCCCCAGAACTTACTGACAGGAGCTTTAAAGTATTTGCAAATGTGCATGGCTGGCATGTGCAAAGCAAAGGCTGCCCAGGGGCGCTGTGTCAGGCTATGGTGCCACTTGAGACTATGGACCACTTTCTGGTGGCTTGTTTTTTACCCAGCAGGTCTGGGGACTCCTGGCTCCACGAGGGGCAACTTGCCCACTGGCCTTGCAACATGGAGGCAAAAAGACCTTGTGCTCTTATGAAAAGCACTGGGGGGTTGTTTTGTCTCTTCGATAACGGCAGACACTGTGCATGGAAGCGGGAGCCGTGTCTCTGCCTCCATCTTTAAGCGAATTTGCTGACTTGGGTTTTTCCTTTCTGAGGCATGATGTGTGGAGCGTTTGGCACTTTTGCTCCTCGAGTGCTCTCTCCTGCAGCAGTCCAAATTGCGCTCTACCCAGAGCCGGAAAGAAATCCACCTTCAGTGATCATTCTTTGTTTAAACCCCATTTTTCATCTATAGGCAAAGCCACTTCTTGTCTTTTCCCTTCTGAGTTGGGATTGTTTTTGGATGGGAAGGCTGGCTGTTTTTTCACATTATGATGATGCTAAAACTTTCCTAAATCACATGACTCAGTAACTGTGAGACAGCATGGAGTGAAGCAGGTTTCAAAGGATGAGAAGAGAAGATGATGGAAGAATCTGTTGTCCTGATTCTGAGTCATCAGGTGTATCCTGCTCTGGAATTTAACATTCTGTGAAACAAAAAAGGTTCTTACCCCTCGGTGAGAGGTGGGTTTTTCTCTCTCTCCTGAAGGTCATTTCGTTACATAAATGGACATTACTTTTGTTTGACAGAATGTAACATATTTCCTGGGGAATTTGAACCAAATGGTAAAATAGATTCCATTTTTTTTCTTTTTCTTTTGCTATTTTCCCACCCTGCCATGATGATCCGGAGAAAGTCCAAGTGTAGTTCAGTCAACAGGAGAAAATATGCCAAGTTATTGGACATGCTAACAAAGCCATAGTAGTTTGTTTAAATCTCTGCTCTGAAATCGTGGTCTACAGCAGACCCCAAACTGTGCAACTAACTGAAGCAAGTTCAGATGATCACACTGGGGTTCAATTGTTTAGGTCAATATGTCTCAGACGATCCAAGGAGAGAATTCCAAAGTAAGAGGTATGGAAGGGTGCAAAATCCCCTTGTATTTGGTTCTCAAACTGGTTGTGTCCCAGGCCCTACAGGAGGTTACTCCTGAAGATCTCGCCTGGCTAACCTTGTGAATTAGGAAATGTTGTCCCGAACTACGCAGATGTGGAGGAAAGAGAAGTGGTGCTTTGCTGAACTCACCCTTTCTAGTTGCTGCAATTGTGTATAAAATGAAATCAGTTTTGAATGTGAGACAGCCGCAGAAAAATAACTTTTTTCTCATAGAAACCCCATCTCTGGTAACTCAGTGAGACTCGGATACAGGGCTGTAATCTGGTTCCTAATTTAGATCAATGACACCATCTTGAAGAAATAAACTGGGCATGTTTGAGAGGCCATTCTTCACTACAATTACCCAGATTTTGGGTGGTCTGGTAAAGGATTCTACCACGGAGAAGTGTAAATTTACCCTGACCAAGGCAAAGGATTTGCAAGAACTCAGGTAGAAATAACAGGCACGCACTTGTTCATTTTCACCACAGAGAAGAAGCTGGGGTGCACTATGACCCAGGTCAAACTGTTTTTGGAACACCACGGCTGCTACTCTGAAAACTGCCTAGTACAGTGGCACTGATTACAGCCCCAAAGGATGCCAGGGTTAGATTGGGAACAATTGTCCTCTACCATTGAGATCCAAAGTTCCATGAGGCAAAGTGAGAAATGGTTGATGCCTTCAGAGGACGTTCCTTCCCCATGGATCCCAGTCTGGCTGCCTGGTCGGACAACAAGGACTTTTGTGCTGTGGAAGGGATGATAACCAATGAAGGAATGAATGGGTCAGGCACAGAATTCAGACTGCAACATTTACAAATCTTGTGTCCTGATTCTATGCTTTTGTCTCTTAATTTTGCTCCTATGTCTTATCCATTTTGACCTCTTCTCCTCCACCTCCTGCTATTTTGGAAGATTACAAAGTGTGAAAAAAAGTACAGGCTGTAATTGCAAACCTGCCCTCCTAGGAAACCCTTTCTACCAACATTTATGGCAGAAGACCCAGAGATAAATGAACTATCAGAAGTGGAATGAATCTATATTGGGGTAAACTGTAAGGCTCACTTGGTCTCAACTGGGATTTCAAAGGAAACTAACACATATCATAGAATCATAGAAGATTAGGGTTGGAAGGGACCTCAGGAGATCATCAAGTCCAACCCCCTGCTCAAAGCAGGACCAATCCCCAACTAATGATGTGATAGCCTGAATTATACTGGAAAACTGAATTATATGTTGTTGTTTTTTTCCTTTTTGTTACTAATATAGGCAATGGTGGTTAATGCTAAAAAGTTTATTTTGGATAATTTATCCCCTTTGGACAGAGGAGTTCTGACATCAAACCTTACTCCAAAGCTTGGAATGGGAGAAGTAATGGATCTGAGAGTACAAACTCCATAGAGAATTTAATTATTTGTTTTTCAGATGGAATTCATTTGGATAAGTGCTAAAGTAAATGTCTGTAAAGAGGAAAACAATGTGTGTGACCTTTTCCCTCGTTAGATTTTAAGGATCATGGAATTGCCACCTTCTTGTTTGCAAAGGAAAGACGTGAGATGTGTCATGAGATACACCCACTTATTAATAACACACAGTGGGTATTTTCTCTTTTAAAAATTCCTGGAGCCCATTTTATTTTTGGTGCTGAGATTCAGAGGGGGGAAGGATAGCTCAGTGGTTTGAGCATTCGCCTGCTAAACTCAGGGTTGTGAGTTCAGTCCTTGAGGGGGCCATTTAGGGATCTGGGGCAAAAATTGGGGATTGGTCCTGCTTTGAACAGGGGGTTGAACTAGATGACCTTCTGAGGTCCCTTCCAACCCTGATATTCTATGATTCCTTTTCCTTTGGAGGAGGGTAGCTCTTAGAGGAAGGGTATTTAATCCTCAGGCCAGGCTGTGGAATCAACTCAAAACACACATTGTTTTTCTTTTACTTTCTTTCCTTTTTGTTGTTGCTGAATATATCTTTGGGTTTCACACATCCACAATGAATATGGTTTGCAAGAACAGCTATTTTAGGAAAACTGCTGAGTTAAACTGTTGGTAGCCCAAAGTCTGCCTCATTCCCTGGTGTTAGTACATGTTAGTGAAAATAATGCCTTAAGTTCTTTCTTTCTATAGATTTGGTTCATAGATATAGATAATAACAATGCTTTAGAATCTTTATCTTCAATGAAGAGTGTGTCTGAATTCTAAGGCCCAGAACACAGCTCTTGACCAATGTGCAACCCTATTCAGGAATTTATTCATTATCATAGAATCATGGACTATCAGGGTTGGAAGGGACCTCAGGAGGTCATCTAGTCCACCCCCCTGCTCAAAGCAGGACCAATCCCCAACTAAATCATCCCAGCCAGGGCTTTGTCAAGCCTGACCTTAAAAATATCTAAGGAAGGAGATTCCACCCCTCCCAGATAACGCATTCCAGTGTTTCACCACCCTCCTAGTGAAAAAGCGTTTCCTAATATCCAACCTAAACCTCCCCCACTGCAACTTGAGACCATTACTCCTCGTTCTGTCATCAGCTACCACTGAGAACAGTCTAGATCCATCCTCTTTGGAACCCCCTTTCAGCATTAAATTATGCTGCGTTTAATAACTCTAGGGTGCCTTCATGTCTGTAAATCTCTTGATATTTTTGGACACCATCTCCTTAACATATATTTAAAGTGCTAACATAGTCATATATAGATTAGGGACACTAATGAGAGATTATTGTTACAGCAGGTGTTTTCTGTTGGGGAAATCAACATGGAAGAATGATTGTGGGGTAAGACAGACCCACTGAGAGATATTAACTTGAAGAATTGTTAGTCCTTTCAGCAGTAAATCATCATGCCTTCTCCCATGAGTCGGGTAAACTGAGAATGTAGAGCAATGACACCAGAACATATGTTTCTGGGAGAATATTCTTGGTACCTAGGTTTCCTTTGTCTGAAACCCTATACAATGATACCGATGTGGGAACTTCGCTGTGGGGATGGAAAGTGGGCAGATGCAGGAGAGACACCGATCCAGCTCTTAGTCTGAGAACAAAGGGTGGTATTGTCTGTACTCTGTATAGTGCTGTACTAATCTCTGATTAACAATCTTCGATTAAATCATTTCAACCGAGCCTGTTATTTCGACAATCTCGAGTCGCTCACTCAGACATGCAACTGCTGGGCATGTTGTCTGTAGTCAAGGCATAGTTCATACCTGATTTACCTGGAAGATCTCAGGGGAGACACCATGAATTGGGATAAACTGGGATCATCATCCACAGACTCCAAGGGAAAGGCTGAAGTCCTTTGCCTTTCAGGTCACCAGGGTGTCTAAGAGAGACTGGTCCCCCCCAGGAAGGAGCTCGCAACATCAATGACAGGGTGTGCCTGTATTCTCTACCTAATAAAACCCATTAGTGGGGAGTGCTGGGCCAGCTACCCCATTGCTTGGTTCCTTGACTACAGCTGCAGCTCTTACCACACAAGTCCAGAGACTGAAGGAGCTGGAGATTTCCAACCCCTTCTCATCAGCCCTTCTGTCAGCGGTAGCGAGAACTGTTAGACTGCTCATGAAAGCCTCAAGAAGGGCTGTGTCTGTGTTGGGGGTGGAAAGAGAAGGATTAACCACGCACCAGTTCAGTCAAAGGAGGAAGCTTTAATTGGCTTTGAGGTTGTAGTTTAAACATGAACAATCCTTTGGTTTCTGTCCTGAAATATTTAACAAGCTCAGTGTGGATGAAGCATAGAATACCAGGGTTGGAAGGGACCTCAGGAGGTCATCTAGTCCAACCCCCTGCTCAAAGCAGGACCAATCTCCAATTTTTGCCCCCAGATCCCTCAATGGCCCCCTCAAGGATTGAGCTCACAACCCTGGGTTTAGCAGGCCAATGCTCAAGCCACTGAGCTATCCCTCCCCCCCAAAGTTCTCTGAGGTTTCCAGTAACTGGACAGCTGCCTCCTTGGCTTCCTGTTTTAGGATTTATAAGGGTTGATGACCCGTTGTATTAATCTGATCATTTGACTTCATTGATAACATGAGTCCAATGCAATAGAATTGTTAACGCATTGATTTACTGATTTTGACCTTCACATGCTAACAGTGCATTCGCCCCCATAGTTAGTTTAGTCATGTGTACAGTAGTTTAGTCTTATTGATGTGTGTTCTTGCTTTTTTTTTTTTTTTCATTTTAATAAAATGTATAAAGGGGAATCTGGAGTCATTTTTTTCAATAAGCAAAGTGGGCCAGAACTGCTGAAAATCAGGGTGGAGATCAGCGAGTCGACCTTGAATTGCCATCTAAATGAACTCTTTGGTTCTCACAGAGGAGCAGCCAAAGGGAGCCTGTAACTGGAGGAGCTCTGGAAGGGAAGCACAAGGGAAAATGAGCTCCCTCTCCCAGGTTTTTGGGAATTGGGTGGGGTAGTGTTGATGAGTAAGGAGGGGTCAGTCTCTCTGCAGTGGCAGGTGGGGTGGCTTGCTCTGCAGTCTCTGTCATGGCTAGGCCCAGCCTGTGGCCTGATCTAGTTGTCTGTTCCTGGTCAGGCCCAGCTGATGTTGGGGGTTTTATTTGAAGGGTTGTTAATGGTGGCAAAGAGCCTGTACAGTTCAGCAAATGTGGTGCTGGTAAAATAAATGAATATTTGTTAACAAGGCATATCAGGACATTGCTGGAAAAAGGCAGAGTTAAGGTTATGTGGACAACCTTAACTGCATTTCCTGGTTTTCAGAAGTTTGAATTTTGCTGACATTGAGGTTCTAAAAGAAATAACATCTCGCCAGGCAATCTTCAGTAGGCATTAGCCAAGTTTTTTGCCCTTTAATTAATAGAAGTAAGGAAGGTCCTAGCTGCCAACTAGCTATTAACCAGCTAGCAAGGCCAACTGCAGGGCTAGATAGATGGAAAGAAAACAATGAAAGTGTCCATCAGCAAAGACCATTTTGAAACAAATACATGTCTCCTACCTGGGAAGAAGCAAAAGAAAGTGACTGAATGTCATTCTCTAAGGGAAAGGTTTCACACCTCCATCTTGGGTGTCTTTGTTGTAAAGGTGAAAAGGAAGAAAAGACAATTGAATTCACAGGAAGAAGTTAGCAGATTTCTTCCCCTTCCCAGGCATTGTTTTCATGTACATTGTTTTCCATGTAACCCTTTACTTTATAGTTAACTCCTTCCCCTTGGTCTGAATTTCTTCTAGTAACAAACTCTAGTTTTGCTTTCAGCGTCTCAACATGTGTAGGCTTCGATGAGTAAGGGCCATTTCATTTCCCATTCAACCTGTCTCACATACAGATGCCATGTGCCCTTACCATGTGCCCTGCCCAGGTGTGTGTCCATTCACACCCCATCCATTTTTCCAATCTCCATCTTCACAGATTCCCTGCACAGGGAAGAGTGCCCAGATCTATGGCTAAAGCGTTGTCAAGGTGTCACTTACATTTTAAAAACCCAAGAAGATGCCGGCAGCCCCCAGCTCTCCCTGCTCCCTTTCTCCCTGGGTGGTTCAGCTGGGCTGCAAAAGCTCCCCAGTCAGTTAGACATCACAAAGGGACCATGGGTTTCCCAGGTAACTAGGGAATAAAACCCTCTCTGCAGGGGCCTGACTGTAGGGGCTGGCCTGGCCTGCCTTTTTGAGTGGGTCTACTCTGCACACTAAGCATGGTTTGAGCCCAAGTCCCCAGTCTGTGCAGACACAAATCTGTCCGACTTGGGTCAGCAGGTGCTCAGGACCCAGGTCCTAGGACACAGCGAGGGAGGATGGTCAGATACTGAGCCCAGTCCCGGTCATTGCACAGTGGGGATGCAGGTCAAGCGGCAGATTCAAATCAGAATGGCTGCGTAGTGCAGTGTGGGTATGTAACACAACCCCCACCCCCAAGTCCTCAACGGTGGATCAGGCAGAAGAGGATCATTGGATCGACAACGGCTGTAAAAGCGGGTGAAGGCTGCAGCGAGTTGGGATCTCCAGTCGTCTCAGACTTTCCCTGCCGCTGGGCCCCAGACCTCCTGCTTGTCATGATCGTGTGGTTGCTGCTGGTGCATCAGCTGCCCCATATTCAAAGAAAACACGCGCAGGCATCTACCATGCCCTGAAGGGGTGTCTCAAGAAAACTGATATGGACATCCCAAGTAGGGTGACTGGATGTCCCGATTTTATGGGGACAGACCCAATATTTGGGGCTTTGTCTCATAGAGGCGCCTATTACCACCCACTCACTGTCCTAATTTTTCACACTTGCTATCTGATCACCTAAGCGCAAGCTGGGAGGAGCAAGCCACCAACTGACCTCAACGGTGCCACGTCCTCCCGCAGGCAAGTGGCCTGCTTCGAGGAGAAGCATCTTCCCCTCCAAGCGAAAAAGAGAGAGAAAAGGAAGGAAAAAGAAGAACTTTCTCCCAGCAGGCAGCTGATCCACCAGGAAATGTCTGTACCTACTGTGGGCAGATCTGTGGTTCCAGGCTCGGACTCCTGTGTCATCTCAGGACCCACATGTAAATCCATGCTGGAGATCATCCTCAAATCGAGGGATCGCCACCAGTGGTGGACATGTCACACAACTGTGAGACCTGCGTCAAACATGTGTAAACCCAGGTTCACAATGCAGTGGGGATGGTTAAACATGGGCTTGGAAACAACCAGTCCTCAAGCACAGGTCACACAGACCTTTGAGAGAGCTGTCACCCTTGAACCCTGCTGGTTTTCCTCTTCTTCTTGGGTTTCTTAGACCACTAAGGGCTGTAGGTTTGTCACAGGACAAACAGCCCTTTTTGGTCTCTGAGACAATCTAGTCTGGGGCTGTCTGGATGAGGAAAGAGAAGGGCAGAAAGATTATTCTGGATGAGAGGCTGAGTCAGAAGCATTTGGAGTTGCAGCAGTAGCAGGTTGTTATCCTGTAGTAGACTAGCCATTGGTTTGGGGAGCGTGGAATGAGACACACACACACACACTTCCAGGGAATTTTACAGCTATTTTCTATCAGCTGGGGAATGTAGAAAATGCACTATCCAACCCCTGCAGTATCCCTATGCATCTTCAATAACTCCCGTCACCCCCCCTCCACATGCTCCTAACTCCCTTCCACCCTCAGTGGCTCCTGGCTCTGTCTCCTCCCTGCTCCTAGAATCATAGAATATCAGGGTTGGAAGGGACCTCAGGAGGTCATCTAGTCCAACCCCCTGCTCAAAGCAGAACCAATCCCCAACTAAATCATCTCAGCCAGGGCTTTGTCAAACCTGACCTTAAAAACTAGGGAAGGAGATTCCACCACCTCCCTAGGTAATGCATTCCAGTGCTTCCCCACCCTCCTAGTGAAAAAGTGTTTCCTAATATCCAACCTAAATCTCCCCCACTGCAACTGGAGACCATTACTCCTTGCTACCACTGAGAACAGTCTAGATCCATCCTCTCTGGAACCCCCTTTCAGGTAGTTGAAAGCAGCTATCAAATCCCCCCTCATTCTTCTCTTCCGCAGACTAAACAATCCCAGTTCCCTCGGCCTCTCCTCATAAGTCATGTGTTCCAGATCCCTAATCATTTTTGTTGCCCTTCGCTGGACTCTCTCCAATTTTTCCACATCCTTCTTGTAGTGTGGGGCCCAAAACTGGACACAGTACTCCAGATGAGGCCTCACCAATGTCGAATAGAGGGGAACGATCACGTCCCTCGATCTGCTGGCAATGCCCCTACTTATACACCCCAAAATGCTGTTGGCCTTCTTGTCAACAAGGGCACACTGCTGACTCATATCCAGCTTCTCGTCCACTGTCACCCCTAGGTCCTTTTCTGCAGAACTGCTGCCGAGCCGTTCGGTCCCTAGTCTGTAGCAGTGCATGGGATTCTTCCGTCCTAAGTGCAGGACTCTGCACTTGTCCTTGTTGCACCTCATCAGATTTCTTTTGGCCCAATCCTCTAATTTGTCTAGGGCCCTCTGTATCCTATCCCTGTCCTCCAGTGGTATCTATCTCTCCTCCCAGTTTAGTGGCATCTGCAAACTTGCTGAGGGTGCAATCCACACCATCCTCCCGATCATTAATGAAGATATTGAACAAAACCAGCCCCAGAACCAACCCTTGTGGCACTCCACTTGATACCAGCTGCCAACTAGACATGGAGCCATTGATCACTACCCCTTGAGCCCGACAATCTAGCCAACTTTCTATCCACCTTATAGTGCATTCATCCAGCCCATACTTCTTTAACTTGCTGGCAAGAATACTGTGGGAGACTGTGTCAAAAGCTTTGCTAAAGTCAAGGAACAACACGTCCACTGCTTTCCCCTCATCCACAGAGCCAGTTATCTCGTCATAGAAGGCAATTAGATTAGTCAGGCATGACTTGCCCTTGGTGAATCCATGCTGACTGTTCCTGATCACTTTCATCTCATGTAAGTGCTTCAGAATGGATTCCTTGAGGACCTGCTCCATGATTTTTCCAGGGACTGAGGTGAAGTTGACTGGCCTGTAGTTCCCCAGATCCTCCTTCTTCCCTTTTTTAAAGATGGGCTGGGGTAATATAGTGAATTCCAGCACTGGCCATGGGGGTAACAAACCTTAGCCCGTCATTTTGCCTTTAGCCAAGTGCTTGGGCATAAAATCCACTGTTCTTAATGGGGGTAGGAGTCAGCAATTATTGAATTAAAAAATCTTCAGGGAAGTAGCTGCAAGTGGTCGCCAAAGGTTTCTTTGTGTTCACATCTGTACAGGAATGAGGCATAAAGCAGAAATGGGGGAAGGGGCTCTAAATTTAAATCAGTTTTAGAGAGAAATGTGTTCAAACACAGTGATCCCCAGCTCCTTCCCCCGAGCCTTAGAAGGGGATTAGCTGTGAACAGCTGCGGCTGCTGCTCTGAGGGGAGCGGTATAAGCTGTTTGCCCGTGGATGCAGCCCACCAGCTGGTTCTCCTGGGGCAGAAGGTGAGTGGCTGGGCAGGGATGCTGCACCGGCTGGGGTCTGGAGTATGAACAGGGGTCTCAGGAACCCGCCTCCAGTGGGGGTCAAGGATGCTGAGGAGGTGGAATCTGAGCATCACAGGCATCAAGAGTCAAAGCTGCTTGGGGTGAGCATGGGGGGCAATGGCCCTAGTGGATTTTTTGTGGATCCCTTTCACTACTTGCCCACAACAACCTGGCAGCCCCCAGCTTTCTCTTTGCACTACGATCATGTGCTCTGTGGAAAGGGGCTTCTGGGAACCAGTATTTCCAGCTGCATTAAAGAGTCATAAAGGAGAAGGAAAAGTTAAAGCCTTAGAAAAGTCTCTGTGTGTGCGTTAGATGGATGGGAGGGTGTCTAGAAACCACTCAGCTTTAGTCTCTTTTCCCTGATTTCCTTCAGAAAATCTGAAGCAGGGAGCAAAAATAACTGCCCTCTCTGAGGCTTGAACTCAGGACCTTCAGATTATGAGACTGATGCACTGCCAACTGTGCTAAGAAGGCTTAGGAAAGTTTAACCTCAGTGCATATAGGACCCTCTTTCAGCAGTGACTGGGGCAGCAAAGGAGCCAGGGGTGTGCTGGAAGAAGCGGGGAGATCTGGTGCCCAGAGACCTGTCCTGGCAGTTTTCTCAGCAGCAAATAAATCAATTCTCCCTACCAGCGAACAATCTACCAGAAATGATGGCAGTATGGGACAGGAGGTGTTCCCAAGGCAGGGACCCACTTCCACATTTTAGAGTTTAAAACTTACTCTCATTACCCTAATGTCATAACCATACAGCTAAGGGTAGCCTAGAGTTCCTCCTTACCTGTAAGGGGTTAAGAAGCTCAAATAACCTGGTTGGCACCTGACCAAAAGGACCACTGGGGAAAGAAGAGACTTTCACATCTTGGAGGGGAGGCTTTGTTTGGTATGTTCTCTTGGGAAGCAGGGAAGCATCAGGTCAGAAAACTCCTTCTCCTATAAACCATCCTAAAAGTCTCTCATATTACAAAAATTGTAAGTAAAAGCCAGGCAAGGCATGTTAGATTATCTTTTGTTCTGCTTCTGAATTTTTCCTTTGCTGGAGGGAGGTTTATTCCTGTTTTTTGTAACTTTGAAACTAAGCCGAGAGGAAGTTCTGCTGTGTTTGTGAATCTTTTGTTACTCTGTAAAGTTATTTTCCATCCTGATTTTACAGAGGTGATTTTTACATTTAAAAAAAAATAAAATTCTTCTTTTAAGAACCTATCTGATTTCTCTATTGTCCTAAGACCCAGGGGGTTGGGTCTGTGATCACTTTGTAACCAATTGGTTAGGATATTATTCTCAAGCCTCCCCAGGAAAGGGGATATAGGGCTTGGGGGGATATTTTGGGGGAATAGGAACTCCAAGTGATCCTTTCCCTGATTCTTTGTTAAATCACTTGGTGATGGCAGCATACCCTCCAAGGACAAAGACTTTGTGCCTTGGGGAAGTTTTAACCTAAGCTGGTAGAAATAAGCTGAGGGGGTCTTTCATGTGGGTCTCCACATCTGTACCCTAGAGCAGTGGTCTCCAAACTTTTTGGATCATGCGCCCCAGGGCCAGCTCTCGGGAAGCACAAAAAAAAAAAAAGAGAGAGAGAGAGAAGAGCTGCTGCCGGAGAGAGATGAGCTGCCGCCAGCAAAGAATCAAAGGTCCAGGAGTGCAGCTGCAGCCATGCCAGCGGCGCACCCCCAGGGATGGTCTTGTGCACCCCCTGAGGTGCATACACCCCACTTTGGAGACCAGTGCCCTAGAGTTCAGAGGGAACCCTGACACCTAGTATGGCACTTTCCATGTGAATTAGGCAGAGCAGTTGAGGAAGCTACCTGGATAATAGAAACCAGGGCTCTAGGTAAGGTTTGAACTCATAACCCCAGCAGCAGTCCCCTTTGCACTAGCCAGTTGCACCCACTGCACGTGCTTCTTAGACAGCGTTGGGAAGTAGGCCGTTACCAGTCTCTGTGCTTCACACCTTTGCCTGGTAATTGAAAGGCTGCTGGTTCAAACCTAACTAAAGACGTGGCTTTTCAGTGACGAGACTCCAGTACATTTTAACAGGAAGAAAATCTCTATTCTGGTCTAGCCCCATTTGACTCCTTCTGCCTGTCTTCTCCCCCAGCCCCCTGTCTCTTTCCTTCCCCACTGGGGCCATGCAGAGAGGAGCCCCAGTCAATCTCTGTCACAGAGAGTCTGTATCCCATAAAGGGAGGGAGGGGTCACTCTAACACATTGATAATGGGGAGAGGAGGGGTGCGTGGTTAGGGGGAGAAAGGATGGAGAACTAACAGTGGGGCCCAGAGAGATTCCCCCACAGATTGGGGAGATCCCCTGCTGCCCACCATCAGCCAGCTGTGGGAAGAACAACTTGGGATTGCTTGGGGAAGCCACTTCTAAAAACACAAGTGTAACTTGCTAAAATTACATTTTAATAAGACCAAAGCCTCCTCAAACCCAGCGTCACAATCACTGGGACGACTTTGTCCTGATATTTTACTGGCCACAGCCACAAAGCGAGTCAAATTACAGCTCCCGTTCGGAGTCAATGCACACACAAGAATCCAGAGGCTTTTCATTCCTTAGGTTCTGCCGTCATTTCATTTCTGGCCTGTTCCAAGATTTATCGTTGTGCAAAGCAACGTCAGGCCCTTGGGAGTGTCCCCCGCAGTCCTGCCTGCCTCCCCGGGCAATTTAAAGGGCCTGGGACCCCCATCACCAGCCGCACAAGGGGGCTAAGGCGGCTTCCTGCCCGCTCTTGCTCCGTGTGACGTGCCACTCTCGGAAGCAGCTGGCATGTCCCTGTGGTCCCTGGGCTGGGGGTGGGGGTCTTCATGAGCTGCCCCAGCCCCGAGCGCCGATTCTGCCAACTGTGGCAATGGGAGCTGCAGGGGTGGCATCTGCGGGCAGCGGTGCGCAGAGACCCCCCCCACCCACCCACACCTAGGGGCTGCTGCCAGAGGGGGGTGCGGGTCACTTTCGGGATATGCCTGAGGTAAGTGCCACACCTCTCACCCTCTCCTGCATCGCCAACCCCCTGCCCGAGCCCAGACCCTGCACCCAAACTCTCTCCCAGAGCCCAGCCCCTCTCCCTCCCACACCCAAACTCCCTCCCAGAGCCTTAGGCAGGTGTGTGTGGGGGGGAGGCGGGGGCAGGACTTGGCCCCATTCTGGGCACCACCAACAATTATACATCCCTGTCCAGCCCAACTTTCTGCGGGTGCCCCTCAGCCCCCACCCGTGCAGGGTTTGAAGCTTGCATTGCTTAAATTCCAGGACACTGAGGGATTTCAGCTCCCTTTTGTCAAGAGGGCACCTTCACCCCACTCCCAACCAGATTCTTATCCATGGGATGACTGTAGGGGGGCTGGGTCCCGCTGTGTCTTTTCTCTCTCTAGGACAGGCCAGGGCATCTGAGCACCCAGGACCTTCTGTGGAGCTGCCCTTCCCCTTCCCCTTCTATGGTCTCATCTGTCATCAACTCCAGCCTGTTTTCTATCCATCGTCAGCACCATCCCAAGCCAGCTGCACTCGCCTCAAAAGGACAGCATCCCCAGGTGGGTGTAAATCACTGACGTCTCTCCTCTCTGAGCACTGACTGCTCCTCCGTTTCCTTGCCCCTCAGTCTGGGCAGATGGGACCTTCCCCTCCAGTGCTGGAGGATTCTCCCTTCTCATCCACCACTGACCCAAACAGCACAGCAGGTGGGAATCTTAAAAGTACCGAGGAGACTTAGGAGCAGAAACCCCCCCAGACCTTCCATGCAATTGGCACTTGCCCCTCCCTGAGCAGGACTGAAACTGGTGCAGGGAGACTGGTGGGCCACATCCCCGCTGGGCATGAGCAAAACAGCCAGGTGAAAAGAGAACTTGGAGATGCTGGGGATTGAACCCAGGGCCTCATACATGCAAAGCATGCGCTCTACCACTGAGCTACATCCCCAGATAGAATATAACTGCTATGGGTTACACTCAGAGCTCTCCTGTTTCCAGAGCATCTGGGAGCCTAAAAGCAGCATGAGGGACAGAGTCCCTGCTCTGAGGGCCAAACCTGCTGTCCTGGAGGTTGCTGGTTCTTAGGGGGCACTTTGCAGCAGGGCCAGATTCTATGTGTGGGGCAGAGAGAGTGCCTGCCCTGGACTCAGGGGCAGAGATACACTCAGCCCTCTCCCCTGCATTGGCGGGGGGAGGGTGCTGCAATCCCCTGCTGGAAGGTCATGGAGGTGGGGGGCTAGGTGAGCAGCTCAGCACCTGACCATGGTGGCAGAAGTGGTGTGGGGAGCTCCAGGTGTTTCTAGGATCTGCTATTTCCACTTGCCTGTAAAGTCCAGCTTTCCCCAGCACATTCACTGCAGTGCAATTGGGTCACTGTTTCCATGGCTCTACAGCAAAGACTCACTCCCGGTTTCCCATCTATCTGCAGCACGATCAGCCTGTGTCAGTGGTTAATGAGGTGGATCTAGTTGTAGATGGTTATTCATTCCCCACCTTGACAATTCAGACAGTCCCTTTCCTACTGAAATCCCCAGCACCTCAGTGATCCCGGGAGCAGGGGTTGGGGTTTCCCTGGGGGCCGGAGATTTTGAGGGTCCTTTTTTCCCTCAGCAGGGAGTGAACTCAGCTTTTCCCCCAGCCCAGACATTCCATGAAATACCTGTAGCAGCATAAAGAAAGAGGGGAGGGAACATCTCACGGCCAGGGCTGGAGGTGCCCAGGGCCACCTGCTTGTCCATTGTTTCCATCGCAGAAGAGGAAGGTTCCACGGAATTTGACACCCTGCTTTGCACGAGGGACAGAGAAAGATCTTGCTGTTCCTGTGTCTGTGCAAAGAAAATTGTGCTTCTGTAGGAAAGAGAGGCGGGAAATGGCCCCATGGTGGGACAATATCCTCAGGATTAAGAGCAAAGGACTCAGGCTGAGAACTGATTTCACTTCACTCATCTGGGATTTAACAAATTGTCTTCCATGGAGACACTGGGAACTTGTGACATTGCCCCAGACTCTGGGGGTTCGGGCTCCTTTAACTCTTGGTAAAAACATGAACCTGATTCCAAGAAGGGAGAGAGGAGAAGCCTGAAGCTGACTTTAGTTCCAGGCTGGAGCCTCCTGGGTGGGTGGAAACTTCCTTTGCTGCTCCCAGGGGACAGCGGCTACTGGCGACATCCCAGGGCTGGGATGAAAGGGGAATGTTGAAGGGACTTTACCATACAGGCCCCATCCTGCTTCTCAGAGCCCACAGGAGAGAACTGGAGACGGGCGAGTCATTTCTCAGCTGCATTCTCAGGAGAAGTCAGAAGCTGTCCTTGAACAGACACACAGGAGAGTAACCGCGGCCATTCTGCAGAGACATCTGATTGCCAGGGGATCCAGCTACGAGAGGGAGCGCTGGGGGATCTGCAGTTTTTGCAGGGGGGAGGAGGGCCAGACCAATGGGGCTGTCTTAGGAGTCACAAGTGGCTTTGCCAGTGGGGAGGCTGGAGGTCACATGTTGGGGGTAGGGTGGGGCATTAGGGATTACAGGATGTGAGGCTGGTTAAAATGGAACTGCACAAAAAACCCTCCCCTTTTGCTCCAGCTAAAGGCCCTACTTTGGCCTGTCCCCGTTTCATGAAAATCTCCATCTCTACCCTGGTTCTCGGAAACCCCCCTCTCTCCCATGGGTATTTTCACAGTTTCTTCCTTTTTTCATGGTCTCGTAGAAATATTTTTGCCATCAGAATGATCAAGTACATTTAAAATGAGAAAAACAATCAAACAACACATCTGTATCTCCTTCACCAGGCATGGTGTCATGTCTGAATTTTTATACTGAAAAGTCTCGGCAGGCAGAGTCACCCCTACCTTTACTTCACACGGGCCCAGGACTTGCACCCAGCAGTTCTCGGGGCTGTGGGACAGAAATGAGCTACACTGGCAGCAGCGAGGGGGGACGGGTGGGACTGAGCTGTCTGGGGAATATTTTAATCCTTATCTATTTTTTGGAGGATTAAATCAATGCAGCTTCCACTTCTCCGTCTCTCCCCAGGAAATAATGTTTCTGTGCAAAGTACCCAAACCTTTTAACAATAAGAAGTGAAATGAAATGGCCACATGATGGCATCAGAACCTAAGAAATGAGAAGCCATGTTCTTGTTCAATGTGCATTGAAGCTGAAAAGGGAGAGGTTTTCTCTTTGACTCCTAGGCCCCCACTCTAATCCACTAGACACCCCTTTCCTCTCACAGCCAGGAATAGAACCTAGGAGTCGTGCCAACTAGCCCCCCTATTTGAGCCCTCTAGACCCTTCTCCCTGGGACAAAGGAGAAGCTCTGAGACCCCTGTGTTCTCCCCTCACCCCCCTGCCTTTGCTGCAATTGAAACCCAATGAGGTTTCCTTAGGCAGTTTTGAATCTTGCTCCCAGGAAGGGTGTAATTTTAGATGCAGGTTCCAAATAGTGCAATTAATGAGCCAGAAGGGGCAGCCAGAGGGAACCTGCTGCTTTGCATTCCTGACATTGTGTAGCCATCATGTGGCCATTCTGTCTCAGTTCCTTTAATTAAAAAATTGGGTTTTTTTCATAGAAACAATATTTTCCTCAAAGAGACACAGGGGCAGATTAATCTATGAAGGGAAGGTGATTCCGAGGCAGTTCTGGAGCAGAAGGGAACATTTTCCGCATCACTAAATTATTTTGTTCTGCCTCACAGAGAGAGAGAGAGAGAGAGAAAATAAACCTATTAATCTCAGCTACCGACGCACTTCACATCATGAAATACACAAGTTTCTGGTCAGTGAGTTGTGTTCATTTACATAATATGAAAAATATGTTCGGGGCAATGCATGAAAACCTCACGGCATTGAACAACCCACCTGATATAGTTAATGTACTAGATAAAACTTAAAGAAGTTAAGAAAGATGTGTTTATAAGTTAACGTGTTGTGCCATTTACACACGCACAAGACACAGAAGAAACTGAATTATGTGAGCTACTAAAATTTCCGATTTCTCACAGCATTTTAGTTCTCAAAGTTGTTTTAATTTGCTTATTTTTTTGGAACTAGAAACGGGGAAAGAGTACATTGAAGTCAGTGGAATTACCGCAGTGAGGGATTAGTCTCATTATTTGTCACTAACAACAGCCTGTGTTACAACAGAGTTAACTTTATGAAAATCTCTTACCCTTCCAGAACATCGAGTTCAGTAAAACTCAAACTCTGGAAAAACAGGGAATACAGAGCGACAGTAACCTTAACTGTCAACCCAGATAACCTTAACTCTGCCCTCTAGAAGAGAATCCCTGATAGCATATGAGAACAAAGAAAGGTTTGGGGACAAATTACAGCTACTTCCTGAGAGTTTGTTTCTTCTGCAATTAATAGATCCTGGCCAGAATAAAAAATCAATTGATCCTGGCCTGGTGTCTGGCCATGGAATTTACTATTTCCAATTTTTATCCCAGCACATTTAAAGGCAGAACTGTTTTACAAAAGCTCCTTTATTTTAGGTTATACAAACAGGCCACTTCCCCACCTATTTCAAGGAGATGGTATTATCCTGACCCACAGGGAACTTTAAATAACATGAAAAAAGGAAAGGAGGACTTGTGGCACCTTAGACACTAATACATTTATTTGAGCATAAGCTTTCGTGAGCTACAGCTCACTTCATCGGATACATTCAGTGGCAAATACAATGGGGAGATTTATATACACAGAGAATACATCATACAACTACAATACCCACCTGCTGAAGTGAAGAAACAGATTGACAGAGCCAGAAGAGTACCCACAAGTTACCTACTACAGGACAGGCCCAACAAAGAAAACAACAGAACGCCACTAGCGGTCACCTTCAGCCCCCAACTAAAACCTCTCCAACGCATCATCAAGGATCTACAACCTATCCTGAACGACGGCCCATCACTCTCACAGATCTTGCGAGACAGGCCAGCCCTTGCTTACAGACAGCCCCCCAACCTGAAGCAAATACTCACCAGCAACCACACACCACACAACAGAACCACTAACCCAGGAACCTATCCTTGCAACAAAGCCCGTTGCCAACTGTGCCCACATATCTGTTCAGGGGACACCATCATAGAGCCTAATCACATCAGCCACACTATCAGAGGCTCGTTCACCTGAACATCTACCGATGTGATATACGCCATCATGTGCCAGCAATGCCCCTCTGCCATGTACATTGGTCAAACTGGACAGTCTCTATGTAAAAGAATCAATGGACACAAATCAGACGTCAAGAATTAGAACATTCAAAAGCCAGTCGGAGACACTTCAATCTCTCTGGTCACTCGATTACAGACCTAAAAGTGGCAATTCTTCAACCAAAAAACTTCAGAAACAGACTCCAATGAGAGACTGCTGAATTGGAATTAAGTTGCAAACTGAATACAATTAATTAGGCTTGAATAAAGACTGGGAGTGGATGGGTCATTATACAAAGTAAAACTATTTCCCCATGTTTATTTCCCCTGACCCTCCTCCCCTCCCGCTGTTCCTCAGATGTTCTTGTCAACTGGTGGAAATGGCCCACCTTGATTATCACTACAAAAGGTTCTCCCCCTCCCCCCGGCTCTCCTGCTGGTAATAGCTCACCTTACCTGATCACTCTGGTTACAGTGTGTATGGTAACACCCATTGTTTCATGTTCTCTGTGTATATAAATCTCCCCACTGTATTTTCCACTGAATGCATCCGATGAAGTGAGCTGTAGCTCACGAAAGCTTATGCTCAAATAAATTGGTTAGTCTCTAAGGTGCCACAAGTCCTCCTTTTCTTTTCCGGATACAGAGTAACACGGCTGCTATTCTGAAACTTTAAATAACATGCTAAAGATCATAGAATCATAGAATATCAGGGTTGGAAGGGACCTCAGGAGGTCATCTAGTCCAACCCCCTGCTCAAAGCAGGACCAATCCCCAATTAAATCATCCCAGCCAGGGCTTTGTCAAGCCTGACCTTAAAAACTTCTAAGGAAGGAGATTCCACCACCTCCCTAGGTAACGCATTTCAGTGTTTCACCACCCTCCTAGTGAAAAAGTTTTTCCTAACATCCAACCTAAACCTCCCCCACTGCAACTTGAGACCATTACTCCTTGTCCTGTCCTCTTCTACCACTGAGAACAGTCTAGATCCATCCTCTTTGGAACCCCATTTCAGGTAGTTGAAAGCAGCTATCAAATCCCCCCTCATTCTTCTCTTCTGCAGGCTAAACAATCCCAGCTCCCTCAGCCTCTCCTCATAAGTCATGTGTTCCAGACCCCTAATCATTTTTGTTGCCCTTTGCTGGACTCTCTCCAATTTATCCACATTCCTTAGGAGAAAATGAAGGGAGAAAAAACCAAAAACCACTAAACCATTGCTGTTTCTACCCAAGCGATCAATGAGACCAGAAAGTGAGACTAGAGAAGTAAGACTGTGCAATTAACTATCTGGTACTACACTAACTCTGCAGTTACTTAGATGCAGACACAACCAGCTCTATGGTTGGTAACCTTACAGAGACTCTGCTGCTGATCATGAACGAGAAGCACATTCCCTTTAAACACCTGGCATTTGAATGCATCAGAAAGTCACAAGGAACAGCGATTTGTGTTAAAGGAAGGTTGCCATTTATTAGAGCCCCAATTTCTATTGTGTGCACAAAGAGAGGTTTGAATGTGTAACAGGTAGTTTGGTAAATCTTGGTTATTTTATTTTTGTCAGAGGTTCCTGTCCACCTCCAGTAGAGTTTTCAGTCCCAATGGCAACTTACTTACCAAATGTAGCACAAACTAGTCCATTCCTCCCAAGGGGATGGGGTTCTTGTTCTTCTGCACATTGTAGCCCACAGAGACCAAGGACCTGCAAATGTGCCTTCATATTATACCTTTGTTTAATGGATGAAAACATAAACTAGACACTTAGAGGATTGGAACTGATTTCAGTGGAGGGACCTGTTTGCTAGGTTTTTATGCGTTTGTAGAGGAAAACATTGAGTGTTTCCATTCACTTCAGGTATCCCTATTCAGTGGAACTCCTGAACATAATGGAAATGGATATGCAATTCTTTTTGTTAAAGGAAGAGGGCATTTGGATTTGAACGACGGACCACTTGATCTGCAGTCAAACACTCTACCACTGAGCTACACCCCCCATGACATTTGCATTGGTAAGTCAGTGATCTCAAGGATCTTGAAGGACAGGCCCTGCCTCAGACAGCTCTTTTTCCACTCCCAGACCACAGTGGTTTTAAAAATGGGGTTCGATTAAACTTTATATATACCTGTAGACACCACAGCTTGCCCACTCACTGACCGAGCTTCTCCCACTGACATAGCTACCACCTCTTGGGGAGGTGGATTAACTACACGGATGGGACAGCTCTCTCCCATCCCCTTAGAGCATCTTCATCATTTTTGACTAAATAGGAAATAACCTACCGAATGGACAGTAAATAATTTATAAAATATTGCTCTGTCTGCATTTAATATGGGTAACTGGTCATATTGGGCTGCATTAGCAGGAGCATTGCGAGCAGATCGAGGGAAGTGATTATTCCCTGCTATTTGGCACTGGTGGGGCCACATCTGGAGTATTATCTCCAGTTTTTAGCCCCCCCACTACAGAAAGGATGTAGACAAATTGGAGAGAGTCCAGCAGAGGGCAACAAAAATGATCAGGAGACTGCAACACATGAGTTATGAGGAAAGGCTGAGGGAACTGGGATTGTTTAGCCTGCAGAAGAGAAGAATGAGGGGGGATTTGATAGCTGCTTTCAACTACCTGAAAGGTGGATCCAAAGAGGATGGATCTAGACTGTTCTCAGTGGTAGCAGATGACAGAACAAGGAGTAATGGTCTCAAGTTGCAGTGTGGGAGGTGTAGGTTGGATATTAGGAAACACTATTTCCCTAGGAGGATGATGAAGAACTGGAATGGGCTCCCTAGGGAGGTGGTGGAATCTCCATCCTCAGAGGTTTGTAAGGCCCGGCTTGCCAAAGCCCTGGCTGGGATGATTTAGTTGGTGTTGGTCCTGCTTTGAGCAGGGGGTTGGACTCAATGACATTCTGAGGTCTCTTCCAACCCTGATCGAGGGTTAGAATAACATTTCCAAACAAACGGTCGGTTGAGCTGAGTGCAAATCGCTATTATAATCCCCCCTGTCCAGTAGCTCTAGGGCAGGTTCCAAGCATTGGATTCGAGCTGCTGAGTCAGCTTCCTGCAATGAGTTTCAGCCTTCCCAGAGGTAATTTGTGAGGGCTCGCCATTTTCAGATGTTCTTGTTTAATTCCCATCCACCCAATTCGAATGAGTTCGAAATTACTCATAGCAACATTCTTTCACCTACTTTGGTAAACTGAGAACAGTTAGGAAATGTTGTACTGAGCGACGAGTCAGTGGGGAACAGAGCGATAGTCATTTGTAAACCAGTTGCATTAAGAACCACAGGCCTCTGGATGGGGGTAGGCCACCGTGGGGATGGGGGTGTCACAGACAATTTGGAGGGAGGTGGCGGAGTAGGGGGTGCAAGAGGTTGAATTAGGGTACATTTTCCCTTGGTCCCAAAAGGGGCAGCACGACATGTCCAATTAAAAGGGGGTGTCACGCCTGAAGAATTTAGAATATCCACCAAAATAACAGGAATAACGAGACAAACACAGAACCCAATTTTTTGTTGCGACAGGGGACCCACAGCGTTCTGGGGTGTTCTTCCACTGGTGACAGCTTGCCCATAAAGTGTCTGAAAAACTAAATAAACATTCCCCAGCCCCTGGGTGGGGACAGATGATTGCTTATAAATACCCCTTTCTTTTTACAAATTTTTCGCTGACTGCAGGAAAACAGAAGAATTACCTTTATGTTTTTTTGTTTGTTTTATACAAAGGATACTTGCTGCATATCTAGGCAGAGGAGGCCTGTCTGTGTAAACATGGCCTGGTCCTGAAGTCTTTCCCCCAGCTCATCTCTAGATGTGAGGGGGGAGATCATTCAGATCCTCCTTACACTTAGTATTTAAAAACTCTTTCTTTTCCCTACTTCTGCTGGCCTTAGATTTCTCCTCCTGTCTGTTCTTCAACAGCTCAGATGAGGTGACTGAGTGGTTAAGGTGATGGACTGCTAATCTATTGTACTTTGCATGCATGGGTTTGAATCCCATCCTCATTGTGCACATTTAGTCTTCGCCCCTCCTTAACGAACAACCATCTCCCCTTTGGTACAATGACAGACCAAGCCACAATGCTTCCTGTAAACAAAAACCTTCTCAGGAACTCAGACTTCCCTGCTTTCAATAAAATGTGTCTAATTCCCAGATTTCTCAAAGAGTTCTATATTTCTTCGTTTGTATCTCAAAAGGTAACATCCTAATAATCTCCCCCAAATACCCTGGGACCTGCCCAAATAATTTAAATGCCCCCCACCTCAGCAAGACCACGACAGTGACCCACAGCTAGCGTGTCTAGGCCAAGCTGTTCTGAAGGAGGCAACTCAAACATTTTCTCTCTGCTTCCCTTGGCAAGGTCTGACTGGGAAAACAAAATCCCCCAAATTGAAAATTTTCTTCTGAAAAACCAATACTAGTCTGTTTGGGGACTTTAATTTGAATGAATTATTATTATTCTCTTCTGATCTCTGAATTATTTCAGTGCAGTCTTTGTCCTCCTGATGTGTTTCCAGATGTTGATTTGTGAGGGAGCGAGGCCAAGTCATGATGTCTCTTCCCCTCTTTCATAGTTTCTTCCAACTTTCTAGAAAGCTCCTTTGCTAGGATGTGAGTCAAGCAGTGTCCATTGTCTCTGTGCTATCTTGGAGAAGTCTGCATTATACACGGTTCCTGGGATAGACCTTGTGAGTGTGGATACCTTTAATGGACCAGCAGCGAGCCTAGCTTTTCCATTGTCGCACCTAAAAGACTGGTGGTGGGCACTTCCCAACCTCAGAACATATTTCAGTAACGCACCCAGAGGAAAACTTCATCACTTCCCAGACAAAAAAGGATAGCACACACCATCCAACCAGGTATTAACGTTCAACAGATCACAACTTTTACAATGATACCTCACAAGACACATGTTGTACGAACCATGTCATCATTATGTGACAGTGGTGACTATGGGGCTTCCAGGGTGCTGCTTTGAGCACAGGGTGCCACCCCTGGGCTGACATTGCAATGGAGACGTACCCTTAGAGTCCATCTCTCCTGGGATAAAGATGGCAGCAGGGCTGGCCTGGGTCATCTGACTTGGGCTTATGGAGCTCAAGCTGTGGGGCTAAAAACTGGGGAGCAGATATCTGTGTTCAGGCTGAAGCCTGGGTTCGGAAACCCTCACCCCTCCTGGGGCCTCAGAGGTTGGGCTCAAGCTCATAGGTCTGCACTGTCATTTTATAGTCCTGCAGCCCAAGCCCCATAAGCCTGAGTCAGCTCACCCGGGCTTTGAGACAGGTGCCCTGGGTGTTTTAATTGCAGTGTAGACATAACATTAGGATACGACTACAGTGCAGTGAAACACGCACAGCTGGCCTGTGTCATATTAATCAAGATCATGCGACTTGGGCTGTAAAGTTGCACTGTACGTGTCTTGCCTAGGCTCAGTACCCTGCTCTAGGGGCCCAGAAGGTTGAGAGGGAGTTTCGCAAGCGGAAATGGTAAAACCGCAGTGAAGTATTACCCCGGGCTCAGTGGCATTTCTCCAGTGGTCTTTCTGCTTTGGGGCAGGGACAAAAACACGTCCTGCTGCATTCGTTATTTCAAAGGGAGGTTTAGGATTTTTGTTCTCAGACACGGTGCACTAAGCAGGACTCCACCCTCGGCGTAAACTAAATGAGCCGCCCACAGATTCTGGCAGCCCCAATGAGCCATTTGGTGGGAGAGCTCAGACCCGCCCCTGTCCCAGAGCGAGGGGGTCGTCTGTGACAGGGCTGGGCCACTGACCTACGAGCTCCTAACTCCCAAACTTTCAGTAACACTATTATCAGTGACTGCGATTATAATTTAAACCATAAGAAAAAACACACTGGGCTATCCCAAAGGTCCATCTATCTCTTGTCTTCTGACTGTAGCCAATATCAGGTGCCCTAAAAAGCCATGCAACAAGGCACCACTGGGAGTCGAACCCAGGATCTCCTGTTTACAAGACAGGTGCTTTAGCCAGCTAAGCCATGGTGCCCGTCTCTGGCTAATGTATGGTGTCTGCCCTCACCTGACTCCCTGCCCACCCCCACCACGGCCGGACAAGCGTTGCTTGTGATTCGGTTCTGTCAAGCAGAGGAGCAGGAGAAGTTTTGCTCCCAAGGTGTGTGTGTGATTCTTTGGACGGGTCTACAATACAAAATTAGGTCGGTGTCATTACAATACCTCGGGGTGTAAAAAATTTACCCCCCCCCAAGCAATGCAGTTATAGCAACCTAACCCTGGTGTAGCTAGCCCCGGGTCTGCAGGAGGCATAGCCTGGGGAGATGCTTGCTTAGTGAAGACCCAGAGAATAGGTGGCCTGTGGCTCTTGCATTTGGGGAGGCTGGGCGTGAGCCGTGGAAGCTCCAAAGAAGTGGGGGGGCCATCGGGCCCCCCTCCACACCCCTTGTTTGTTCTCCTCCCTCTGAGGCCCCACCTGTGCCCCACCCTCTCTCCCATTTCATCACTTCCCACCCCAGCTCTGCCTCTTCTGCTCAGGCCTCCTGGTCCACCTTTTCCTCACTCCGCTCCTCCCCTGAGGCCTCCTTGCCTCCTGCTTCTCCCTCTCCACCCACTGCCCCAAGGTCTGCCCACCACCCACACCTCTCTGCCCCCTCCCTGAGACCTGCCCTACCCACCGCACACACCTCTCTGCCCCTCCCTGAGACCCACCCTGCCCACAGCCCACACCTCTCTGCCCCTCCCCTGAGACCCACCCTGCCCACTGCCCACACCTCTCTGTCCCCTCCCCTGAGACCCACCCTGCCCACTGCCCACACCTCTCTG
The DNA here is from genome assembly GCF_965140285.1 of Lepidochelys kempii. Classification (NCBI taxonomy): domain Eukaryota; kingdom Metazoa; phylum Chordata; order Testudines; family Cheloniidae; genus Lepidochelys; species Lepidochelys kempii. The sequence goes on from NC_136407.1 coordinate 5,674,101, forward strand.
TCCCTCCCCTGAGACCCGCCCTGCCCACTGCCCACATCTCTCTGTCCCCTCCCCTGAGACACCCCTGCCCACCGCCCACACCTCTCTGCCCCTCCCCTGAGACCCGCCCTGCCCACCGCCCACACCTCTCTGCCCCCTCCCTGAGACCTGCCCTACCCACCGCACACACTTCTCTGCCCCTCCCCTGAGACCCACCCTGCCCACCTCCCACACCTCTCTGCCCCTCCCCTGAGACCTGCCCTGCCCACCGCCCACACCTCTCTGCCCCTCCCCTGAGACCCGCCCTGCCCACCACCCTCACCTCTCTGCCCCCTCCCCTGAGACCTGCCCTGCCCACCGCCCACACCTCTCTGCGCCTCCCCTGAGACCCACCCTGCCCACCACCCTCACCTCTCTGCCCCCTCCCCTGAGACCTGCCCTGCCCACCGCCCACACCTCTCTGCCCCTCCCCTGAGACCCGCCCTGCCCACCACCCTCACCTCTCTGCCCCCTCCCCTGAGACCTGCCCTGCCCACCGCCCACACCTCTCTGCGCCTCCCCTGAGACCCACCCTGCCCACCACCCTCACCTCTCTGCCCCCTCCCTGAGACCTGCCCTGCCCACTGCCCACACCTCTCTGCGCCTCCCCTGAGACCCGCCCTGCTCACCTCCCACACCTCTCTGCCCCTCCCCTGAGACCCGCCCTGTCCACCTCCCACACCTCTCTGCCCCCCCCGAGACCCGCCCTGCCCACCTCCCACACCTCTCTGCCCCCTCCCTGAGACCCACCCTGCTCACCTCCCACACCTCTCTGCCCCTCCCCTGAGACCCACCCTGCCCACCGCCCACACCTCTCTGCCCCTCCCCTGAGACCCGCCCTGTCCACCTCCCACACCTCTCTGCCCCTCCTCTGAGACCCGCCCTGCCCACCACCCACACCTCTCTGTCCCCTCCCCTGAGACCCGCCCTGCCCACCGCCCACACCTCTCTGCCCCCTCTCCTGAGACCCGCCCTGTCCACCTCCCACACCTCTCTGCCCGCTCCCTGAGACCCACCCTGCTCACCTCCCACACCTCTCTGCCCCTCCCCTGAGACCCACCCTGCCCACCGCCCACACCTCTCTGCCTCCTCTCCTGAGACCCGCCCTGTCCACCTCCCACACCTCTCTGCCCCTCCCCTGAGACCCACCCTGCCCACCGCCCACACCTCTCTGCCCCCTCTCCTGAGACCCGCCCTGTCCACCTCCCACACCTCTCTGCCCACTCCCTGAGACCCACCCTGCTCACCTCCCACACCTCTCTGCCCCTCCCCTGAGACCCGCCCTGTCCACCTCCCACACCTCTCTGCCCCCTCCCTGAAACCCACCCTGCCCACCTCCCACACCTCTCTGCCCCTCCCCTGAGACCCACCCTGCCCACCACCCACACCTCTCTGTCCCCTCCCCTGAGACCCGCCCTGTCCACCTCCCACACCTCTCTGCCCCCTCCCTGAGACCCGCCCTGCCCACCGCCCACACCTCTCTGCCCCCTCTCCTGAGACCCGCCCTGCTCACCTCCCACACCTCTCTGCCCCTCCCCTGAGACCCGCCCTGTCCACCTCCCACACCTCTCTGCCCCCCCCGAGACCCGCCCTGCCCACCTCCCACACCTCTCTGCCCCCTCCCTGAGACCCGCCTTGCCCACCTCCCACACCTCTCTGCCACCTCCCCTGAGACCCGCCCTGCCCTCCACCCACACCTCTCTGTCCCCTCCCCTGAGACCCGCCCTGCCCACCGCCCACACCTCTCTGCCACCTCCCCTGAGACCCGCCCTGCCCACCTCCCACACCTCTCTGCCCCCTCCCTGAGACCCGCCCTGCCCACCTCCCACACCTCTCTGCCCCCTCCCCTGAGACCCGCCCTGCCCACCACCCACACCTCTCTGTCCCCTCCCCTGAGACCCGCCCTGCCCACCGCCCACACCTCTCTGCCACCTCCCCTGAGACCCGCCCTGCCCACCTCCCACACCTCTCTGCCACCTCCCCTGAGACCCGCCCTGCCCACCTCCCACACCTCTCTGCCACCTCCCCTGAGACCTGCCCTGCCCACCTCCCACACCTCTCTGCCCCCTCCCTGAGACCCACCTCTGCCCACTGCCTGCACCTCTCTGCCCCTCCCCTGAGACCCGCCCTGCCCACCGCCCACACCTCTCTGCCCCCTCCCTGAGACCCACCCCTGCCCACTGCCTGCACCTCTCTGCCCCTCCCCTGAGACCCGTCCTGTCCACCTCTTTCTTCATGCTGCTGTTGTTATTCCATGAAACATCAAGGTTGGAATAAGAAGCTGAGTTTACTCCAGGGTGAGAGGAAAAAAGGAGCCATGAACCCCCTGGCAAAGCTCAGTGCCCCAGAGAAAACCTGCCCCCTGCTAGTGGAGTCACCGATTTGCCGGCGATATGACGGGAAAGGGACGGTCTGAATTGTCAGGGAAGGAAATCAATAGCAACCTGCAGCTACATAAGAACGGCCAGACGGGGTGAGACCAAAGGTCCATCCAGCCCAGTATCCTGCCTCCCGACAGTGACCCATGCCAGGTGCCCCAGAGGGAGTGAACCGAACAGGTAACGGTCAGTGATCTCTCTCCTGCCATCCAGCTCCACTCTCTGACAAACAGAGGCTAGGGACACCATTCCTTACCCATCCTGGCTAATAGCCATTCATGGACGTAACCTCCATGAATTTATCCAGTTCTCTTTTCAACCCTGTTATAGTCCTAGCCTTCACCACCTCCTCAGGCAAGGAGTTCCCCAGGTTGACTGTGCGCTGTGTGAAGAGGAACTTCCTTTTATTTGTTTTCCCATGAATTTCATTTGGTGGCCCCTAGTTCTTATATTATGGGAACAAGTAAATAACTTTTCCCTATTCACCTTCTCCACACCACTCATGATTTTACAGACCTCTATCATATCTCCCCTTTGTCTCCTCTTTTCCAAGCTGAAAAGTCCTAGCCTCTTTAAGCTCTCCTCCTATGGGACCCGTTCCAAACCCCTAATTGTTTTAGTTTCCCTTCTCTGAACCTTTTCTAATGCCCGTAGATCTTTTTTGAGGTGAGGAGACCACATCTGTATGCAGGATTCAAGATGTGGGCGAACCATGGATTTGTATAAGGGTGTAGGGAGCCAGGGTGGGTTCCTCCGAACCAGAGCGTAAAGAGCCACCCTCTCAGCCTGAGTGGCCGGGGCCAGGCCAAGCGTACGCCAATCCCCGGAAGGGGTGGGGTGGGACAGAAGTAAAAAGGGTGGGCCCATGGAGGGCGGCAACTGGGAGGGAGGGAGACCCAGGCTGCTGGCTGCTCCCTCCAGACCCTGCTGCCGACCCAGGGGGGGCCCTGGGCCAGGAGGAACCTGACCGGGAGGAAGGACTGGGGCGACCAGGGCTGCCAGCCGCTGAGTCCCCGGAGGGGCCCGGCTGTAGCCCGGGCCAGCGTGAGCCCGACACAGAGACACCCGGACAAGCTGGAGGGACCGGAGAGGAAGTAGCCCAGGGGCAGAACTGCACCATGTGGGGGGCGTATTTGGTCAGCGGGGCGCGGATGGTTCTCCACTCACCCAGCGGCGGGACCTTCGCCTCCCGCCACTGTCAGGGCCCTGGGCTGGAACGCAGTGGAGTCGGGTGGGCCTGCGTTCCCCTGCCCCGGCCAGCCCGCCTCGGGTAGCAGGACCGCGCACCGTAGACCCGCGCCGGCGTGCCCCGGGGCTTGAGGGGCATGCTACGGACTCGGGCCAGCGTGCCCCGGGGCTTGAGGGGTGCACTACGGACTCCGGCTGGCACACCTTTTCCGCTAATTCCCCAGCGCCCGAAAGGTGTGACTGAGGCCTGCCTGTGGGACCATAGCTCTCTGTTAGGGGGCTTATTCCTTCACCCACTTACTTCCCTGGTCCTTCTCGCATGAACAGAGAGCAACAATACCCCAAGTCCAAAGGTGCAAACAATTCGATGTTTATTGGGGTGAACTTCCAGCAAGCATGATTCCAGTTTCCTTCCTTACTGTCCCCATTCCCAGATCTGACACCACAGAGCCTTACATCTGTGTCCCTGTTCCCATTCCTACCCTTAGCCAAACATGATTCCAACTTCCTTACTCCCATTCCCTGTTCCCATTTCCCCCTTTAGCAAAACATGATTCCAATTTTCTTACCCCCATTCCCTGTTCCCATCTCACACACCCACATGCCCACCCACACCCACCCACACCCCGTCACTTCCTCATTACTACAGATTATATAGTAAAACTTAAGTTCTGCTTAGCTATACCTTAACCAATCATTTTCCTTAAATTTAACTAACCAATCCTAACATATTGTAACATGATTATGTAACCAATTATATCCCACCACCTTAATTAGTTTACACCCAGCAAAATTAATTATACAGCAGACAGGAACAATCACAGAACCAGACAGAGATTATACAGACAAACAACAGCAAAGTGGGAACTACAATGACAAAACAATACAGAAGTGAGGATTTCACATCCCAGCTATTGATAAGTGAGTTCTTGCCAGACAGGATGCTATCAAACTAAGTTTCCTTTTACATTTTCTAGGCCCTTCCCTTTCTCTGGAGGCGATCGGCATTATCAGGACAGGATTGTGTTCCTAACAGCCCAATAGCACCTTCTTTCAATGTGACTAGTTGGGAATGTGAGGAGGTGACCTGTCACTTCCCAGCTTACGGCTGAGTCTGCTGCTTAGCCAAAGGCCTTAGCCTAAGCACAGGGCCTCAGACTGTCACAGTAAGAGAAAGACCTTACACTGGCAGACAGTGATTTTGATTCTTTCTTTTATACCTCTATAACTAGCCAAGTGATAAGAATACACCTAAATTCTTAGCGTATAGGCCTTTACAGACAGGCCTGAATATCTATATCCTAACACTCTCCATCACCCCCTAGGGGCTCGGTGTACCGATTGAAACCGGTCACAAAGGGCAATAAGATCTTCTCCGTCTTATTCTCTATCCCTTTTTTAATGATTCCTAACACCCCGTTTGCTTTTTTGACAGCCGCTGCGCACTGCGTGGACGTCTTCAGTGAACTATCCACGGTGACTCCAAGATCTTTCTCCTGATTGGCTGGAGCTAAATTAACCCCCAATCATATTGGGGTTATTTTTTCCAATGTGCATTACTTTACATTTATCCACATTAAATTTCATTTGCCATTTTGCTGCCCAGTCACTTAGTTTTGTGAGATCTTTTTGAAGTTCTTCAGAATCTGCTTTGGTCTTAACTATCTTGAGCAGTTTAGTATCATCTGCAAACTTTGCCACCTCACCATTTATCCCTTTCTCCAGATTATTTATGAATAAGTTGAATAGGTTTGGTCCTAGGACTGACCCTTGGGGAACACCACAAGTTACCCCCTCCGTTCTGAAAATTTACCATTTATTCCTATCCTTTGTTCCCTGTCTTTTAAACAGTTCTCAATCCATGAAAGGATCTTCCCTCTTATCCCATGGCAACTTAATTTAGGCAAGAGCCTTTGGTGAGGGACCTTCTCAAAGGCTTTTTGGAAATCTAAGTACACTATGTCGACTGGATCCCCCTTGTCTGCATGTTTGTTGCCCATTCAAAGATCTCTAAGAGATCAGTAAGACATGATTTCCCTTTACAGAAACCATGTTGACTTTTGCCCAACAATTTGCCCAGTACTGATGTTAGACTTACTGGTCTGTAATTACCAGGATCCCCTCTAGAGCTCTTTTAAAATATTGGTGTAACATTAGCTATCTTCCAGTCACTGGGTACAGAAGCTGATTTAAAGGACAGATTACAAACCCTAGTTAATCGTTCCACAATTTCACATTTGAGTTCTTTCAGAACTCTTGGGTGAATGCCATCTGGTCCCAGTGACTTCTTACTGTTAAGTTTCTCAATTAATTCCAAAACCTCCGCTAATGACACTTCAATCTGTGACAATTCCTCAGATTTGTCACCTACAAAGGATGGCTCAGGTTTGGGAATCTTCCTAACATCCTCAGACGTGAAGACTGAAGCAAAGAATTCATTTAGTTTCTCCGCCATGACTGTATCGTCTTTAAGTGCTCCTTTTGTATCTCGATCGTCCAGGGGCCCCACTGGTTGTTTAGCAGGCTTCCTGCTTCTGATGTACTTTAAAAACATTTTGTTATTACCTTCTGAGGTTTTGACTAGCTGTTCTTCAAACTCCTTTTTGGCTTTTCTTATTATACTTTTACACTTCATTTGGCAGTATTTGTGCTCCTTTCTATTTACCTCACTAGGATCTGACTTCCACTTTTTAAAAGATGCCTTTTTATCTCTCACTGCTTCTTTTACATGGTTGTTAAGCCACGGTGGCTCTTTTTAAATTCTTTTACTGTGTTTTTTAATTTGGGGTATACATTTAAGTTGAGCATCTATTATGGTGTCTTTGAAAAGTGTCCATGCAGCTTGCAGGGATTTCACTCAAATACTCACCAGCAACCACACACCACACAACAGAACCACTAACCCAGGAACCTATCTTTGCAACAAAGCCCGTTGCCAACTATGCCCACATATCTATTCAGGGGACACCATCACAGGGCCTAAGAACATCAACCACACTATCAGAGGCTCGTTCACCTGCACATCTACCAACGTGATATATGCCATCATGTGCCAGCAATGCCCCTCTGCCATGTACATTGGTCAAACTGGACAGTCTCTACGTAAAAGAATCAATGGACACAAATCAGACGTCAAGAATTAGAACATTCAAAAACCAGTTGGAGAACACTTCCATCTCTCTGGTCACTCGATTACAGACCTAAAAGTGGCAATTCTTCAACAAAAAAACTTCAAAAACAGACTCCAAAAAGAGAGACTGCTGAATTGGAATTAATTTGCAAACTGGATACAATTAACTTAGGCTTGAATAGAGACTGGGAGTGGATAGGTCATTACACAAAGTAAAACTATTTCCCCTTGTTTATTTCTCCTCCTACGGTTCTTGTCAACTGATGGAAATGGCTCATCTTAATTATCACTACAAAAGGTCCTCCACCGCTCTCCTGCTGGTAATCGCTCACCTTTCCTGATCACTCTGGTTACAGTGTGTATGGTGACACCCATTGTTTCATGTTCTCTGTGTATATAAATCTCCCCACTGTATTTTCCACTGCATGCATCCGATGAAGTGAGCTGTAGCTCACGAAAGCTTATGCTCTAATAAATCTCCTCTAATAAATCGGTTAGTCTCTAAGGTGGCACAAGTACTCCTTTTCTTTTTACGGACACAGACTAACATGGCTGCTACTCTGAAACTCTAGTCACTGTACCTTTTAATTTCTGTTTAACTAACCTCTTCATTTTTGCACAGTTCCCCTTTCTGAAATTAAATGCCACAGTGTTGGGCTCCATTCTCAGACATCGCTGACATCCTTAACCACAAACACTCTCTCCTCGTGCTCCAGCCAGCAGGGAAAGTGTAGGAATTCTCGCTGTTCAGCCACGGGCCCACTGACACAATGGCACAGCCGACAGTGTGCTGGGGAAGCTGGTCTGAGGAAACAATTGGAAACGATCATGCAGTGAGAACAGAACTAGTGTGCAGTGGGAGCGCTGCCAAAAGTCAGTAGTTGTGGCTGAGTGGTTAAGGCGATGGACTAGAAATCCATTGGGGGCTCCTTGCACAGGTTCAAATCCTGCCAACTACAGAGAATCATAGAATATCAGGGTTGGAAGGGACCCCAGAAGGTCATCTAGTCCAACCCCTTGCTTGAAGCAGGACCAATTCCCAGTTAAATCATCCCAGCCAGGGCTTTGTCAAGCCTGACCTTAAAAACCTCTAAGGAAGGAGATTCTACCACCTCCCTAGGTATCGCATTCCAGTGTTTCACCACCCTCTTAGTGAAAAAGTTTTTCCTAATATCCAATCTAAACCTCCCCCACTGCAACTTGAGACCATTACTCCTTGTTCTGTCATCTGCTACCATTGAGAACAGTCTAGAGCCATCCTCTTTGGAACCCCCTTTCAGGTAGTTGAAAGCAGCTATCAAATCCCCCCTCATTCTTCTCTTCTGCAGGCTAAACAATCCCAGCTCCCTCAGCCTCTCCTCATAAGTCATGTGTTCTAGACCCCTAATCATTTTTGTTGCCCTTCGCTGGACTCTTTCCAATTTATCCACATCCTTCTTGTAGTGTGGGGCCCAAAACTGGACACAGTACTCCAGATGAGGCCTCACCAATGTCGAATAGAGGGGAACGATCACGTCCCTCCATCTGCTGGCAATGCCCCTACTTATACACCCCAAAATGCCATTGGCCTTCTTGGCAACAAGGGCACACTGCTGACTCATATCCAGCTTCTCGTCCACTGTCACCCCTAGGTCCTTTTCCTTTAAAGAGGAGCTGGTTGCAGTGGGGAGGTTGCAGTGGGGGAGGTTGCAAGTTGCAGTGGGGGAGGTTTAGATTGGATATTAGGAAAAACTTTTTCACTAAGAGGGTGGTGAAACACTGGAATGCGTTACCTAGGGAGGTGGTAGAATCTCCTTCCTTAGAGGTTTTTAAGGTCAGGCTTGACAAAGCCCTGGCTAGGATGATTTAGTTGGGGATTGGTCCTGCTTTGAGCAGGGGGTTGGACTAGATGACCTTCTGGGGTCCCTTCCAACCCTGATATTCTATGATTCTATGGTGGCTCTTTAGTTTCAGTGCCTGAGTATCCTGGTGTCAATGGGAAGCGGGTCTTTTCTCGCCTGAGGCTATGGCTACGCTACCTTACAGCGTTATGCCGCTTTAGTTGAAGCGTTTTAATTAAATACTATGCTCCCTGCGTCACCAGAGCGCATCCACGCCAGCAGCTCGTGCATCGGCACACAGAGCAGTGCACGGTGGGTGGCTATCCCCCTGTGCCACCGGCCGCAGGGTCTTTTGGGAAGGGTTTGCAGGGTCCCGTGGGCCTGCGCGGCACCACGAGGCGGGTTTCTCTGTCCCTTCGTTCCCTGGGCATCCGACTTGATCGCCAGCTGCTCTTCACCTGCAATGAGCGGGGCGGGGGAGAGACCGTGTGTGCGGGGGGACTGTGTGTGTTGGGGAAGAGCGAGTGTGGCAGGCTGTAAGTTCAGAGAGCTGCTGGAAGCAACCAGTCCTGAGGCAGGGGGAGGGGGACACCCCTTTACTGAGGCAGGGGGAGGGGGACAGCCCCGACATCAGCCCCCGCTTCCCTCACTGGATCAGCACAGCAGTCTCTCTCTCTCACACACACACACGTTGCTGCCTGCCTAGCTCTGTGTCAGGGGTGCCAGAACAGGGGGGTGTAGAGGGCCATGGCCTTACCACTTTTTACCAGCTGTAAGGACCGACAAGGGAGGGGGGGACAAGGCAGACTCTTGGGGGGAAGAGGCATTCTGTGGGTGTGGCCTTGGGGAAGGGCTGGGGCGGGGCCTCAGGGAGAAGGGGTGCAGTGAGTGAAGGGCCTTGGGGAAGGAGCATCAGGGGGGTTCCACAGTTTGGACACCGGTAGGGCCCCCCCCACACACACTGTAAGGAAGCTTCTGCCACCCCTGCTCTGTGTTCGCAGTGCAGGGGAGCAGCATCCCACGGCAGCGATTTGCTCCTGGCGGCCGGAGCAGAGCCGCCGGCTCAGCTGTCAGAACGTCCCGGAGCCCCCGGAGCAGGACGGCAGGGCAGGCGAGTTCACGGCGGGCATTGTGGGATACTGGCGAGGCCAGTTACACTGACGCTTTGTTGCTTTAAGTTTGCTGCAAAAAGCTCTAGGCCGCTCCTCGAGGCCGTTTTATTTTGTTGCCAAAACAGGGCAGTTTTGTCACCCCGACGGGGCAGTGCGGTGTGTACACCAGCCAAAAGCTGGCGACGGAGGGAGCCTCGTGTGTTTTTCACACGCCCGAACAATATAATGATGCTGAAATAACTTGGTAGTGCAGACCTGGCCAAAGATTCGCTCTCTCTCTGTCTCTCTCTCTCTCTCTTTCACACACACACACACATGCTCTGCTTTTGCAGAATCCAAGCACAAGAAAAGCTTGTCAGGCCCCGGTGGGGTCTGGCAGGGAGTCAGGTGTGGGCAGACACCATGGCTTAGCTGGATACAGCACCGGTTTCATAAACAGGAGATCCTGGCTTCAACTCCCAGGGGTGCCTTGTTGAGAGGCTTTTGGGGCACCTGGTATTGGCTACAGTCAGAGGACAAGATACAGAGCTAAATGGGCCTTTGGTCTAGCCCACTATGCCTGTTTTTATGGTTTAAATTACACTCACGGGCACTGATAATAGAGGTACTGAGCGTTTGGGAGGTAAGAGCTGATAGGTCAGTGTTCCAGGCCCCTCGCGGATGATCCCCCTTCCTCTGGGACAGGGCAGGTCTGAGCTCTCCCACCAAATGGCGCATTGTGGCTGGCAGACTCTGTGGGCGGCTCATTTAATTTATGCCAAGGGTGGAGTCCTGCTTAGTGCACCGTGTCTGAGAATAAAAATCCTAAACCACCCTTTGCACTAACGAATGCAGCGGGACGTGGTTTTGTCCCTGCCCCAAAGCAGAGCGACCAATGGAGAACTGCCACTGAGTCCAAGGTAATACTCCATGGCCGTTTTACCTTTTTCGCTTGCAAAACTCCCTTCCAACCTTGCGGGGTCCCAGAGCCCGGTGCTGAGCCTGAGCCAAGATGTCTACACTGCAAATTTCCCATCCACTTCGAGCATCTTCCTTATCACGCCACTGCAGCATTTTGAATGTCGACTTGCCTCAGAGTAAGACCAGAAGTCCAGACTGGCTCCATTTGGCACCTTGGGTGGTAAGACACCACACTGACAGCTGGGTAGTTCTGTAAGTGTGTCCATGGCTGAACAGTGACAATTCCTGCCCATTTCCCTTCTGGCTGGAGCATGGTTAGAGTGTGTTTGTGGTTAATTGTTCATTGTTCATTCCCTGCCTTGACAATTCAGACAGTCCCTTTCCCCAACATGTCGGCAGCACATCAGTGATTCCAGTGGCAGGTTTTCTCTGGGGCACTGAGATTTTTGGGGGAGTTGGTGGCTCCTTTCCTTCCTCACTCTGGAGTAAACTCAGCTTTTTATTCCATCCTTGTTGATTCATGGAAGAACAACAGCAGCATAAAGAAAGAGGAGAGTGAATATCTCACTGCCTGGGGGGGAGGTGGCCACGTCCCCTCTGTCTGACCATTGCCATTGGAGGATAGAAAGTTTCAGTGGAATTGAATGCCCTGGCTCAGACAAGAGACACAGGACGATTTTGCTGTTCAGGGATCCGTGCAAAGGAAATTGTTTCTCTGTGTGCAAATGAGGAGGGAAATGAAACACCCACATGGTAGTGCTTAAGGCATAAGGGAACCCTATAGGATTAGGATAGGATAAGTTCTCAAGCAGCATGTGTCTTACTTTGCCCATCTGTCAATTTTGATTATTATCGATGGCAATATTTTGCCATTGGGTTGCGTGTTTACACAGATATTGACATTTACCAACAAATACGTCGTTCTTCCGAGCCTGTCCTTGGTGAGTTTAGAGGGAGACATTCACTCTCCCCAGCCCCTGTGCTAGGCCTGTGCTCCCCACTTCCCACGCTGCTGGGATCCTTCCCTGATCTCCCCCAAGATCTCTGCCCCCCACCCCCACTTCTGGGATCCCCTCCCAACACTGTCCAACTCCCTTACTGACAGGATCCTTCCCAGTTCCTTTCAATTCCTGGTATCAGAGTAACAGCCGTGTTAGTCTGTATTTGCAAAAAGAAAAGGAGTACTTGTGGCACCTTAGAGACTAACCAATTTATTTGAGCATGAGCTTTCGTGAGCTACAGCTCACTTCATCGGATGCATACTGTGGAAACTGCAGAAGACATTATATACACAGAGACCATGAAACAATACCTCCTCCCACCCCACTCTCCTGCTGGTAATAGCTTATCTAAAGTGATCATCAAGTTGGGCCATTTCCAGCACAAATCCAGGTTTTCTCACCCTCCGCCCACCCCCACCGCCCCCAAACTCACTCTCCTGCTGGTAATAGCCCATCCAAAGTGATCACTCTCTTTACAATGTGTATGATAATCAAGTTGGGCCATTTCCAGCACAAATCCAGGTTTTCTCACCCCCCCCCTTTTTTTTTTTTTTCCAAAAACCACACACACAAACTTACTCTTCTGCTGGGTAACAGCTTATCCAAAGTGACCACTCTCCTTACAATGTGTATGAAAATCAAGGTGGGCCATTTCCAGCACAAATCCAGGTTTTCTCGCCCCCCCCCCTCCCAAACTCACTCTCCTGCTGGTAATAGCTCATCCAAACTGACCACTCTCTTTACAATGTGAATGATAATCAAGTGGGCCACTTCCAGCACTTGGATTTATGCTGGAAGTGGCCCACCTTGATTATCATACACATTGTAAGGAGAGTGATCACTTTAGATAAGCTATTACCAGCAGGAGAGTGGGGTGGGAGGCGGTATTGTTTCATGGTCTCTGTGTATATAATGTCTTCTGCAGTTTCCACAGTATGCATCCGATGAAGTGAGCTGTAGCTCACGAAAGCTTATGCTCAAATAAATTGGTTAGTCTCTAAGGTGCCACAAGTCCTCCTTTTCTTTTTTCAATTCCTGCCTCCCCTCTGAGCAAAAGCACTGCCCTTTTCCCACACCGGGAATTGAACCCAGGCCGCCTGGGTGAAAACCAGGAATCCTGACCACTAGACCACATGGGACTGGCACTCCTGGGCTTCTCTAAGCCAACCCCTCGTGAGAGCAGCGGTGCCGTCCACTGGGGCCTGTGCCCAGGGCTGCACGAACCCTCCGGGTGCTGAGGTCTCCCCTCTATCCATTCCCGGTGCCCGTGATCAGGAACCACAGATCGGGGCTCTCAGGTGCCGCACAGACCGGGACTGAGGTTAGGACCCCCTCTTGTGCAAGGTGCTGTACAAACCCTGGCCAACACCTGCGGGGTTCCCTCAATTTCCCTGAGTCTCTGCTGCCCAACTCCTTCTGATCCCCTGTGGATCAACCCCCCCGCAATAAACCCACCTTTCCAAACAGCCCTTCTTCCCCTGCCCCCTCTCTTGGCTTGCACACCCCGGGCCCATCTGCTCCCGCCCCCCAGGTGAAGAAGCCATGGAGGCAACTTCAGCCACTGCAGACAGCCCCAGCCAGCGCTGCAGCCCGCCCCGGGGGTGCTCTTTGCAAGACGCAAGAAAGGGGAGCGGTGGGAACAAAGCCCAGAGGCTGGGGACGGGGCAGCGCCTGGGGGCGGGGCCTGTCACAGCCCGGGGGCGGGGCAGCGCCTGGGGGCGGGGCCTGTCACAGCCCGGGGGCGGGGCAGCGCCTGGGGGCGGGGCTCGGGCCCGGACCAGACTCAGCTGTTGCCTCCCGGGAGCCCGGGCTGGGCAGCGGCTGCTCCCCCCTGGGGTCCCTGCTGGGGGGGGGGGCCGTCATTAAAGCTCCTTCCCTGCCACGTGGGGAACCAGCCTCCTAGAGCCCCGGACTCTCACCATCCGCTCCGGAGCCAGGGGACTCCAGGTGAGTGAGAGCCCCCGGGGGGAGCGCTGGGGCCGGGCGGGAACGTGACTCTCTGCCCCGGGGAGCCCCAGACGCTGCAGCCCCCGGGAATCGGCTCCCTGGTTTGCCCACGTGCCGGCCAGCCGCGCTGGAGCCGCCTGAGCCCTATAGCGGAGCGGCCGGTCTCAGCTGCAGCCAGGATCTGCCCCTGGCCCCGCTGAGATGCAGGTGGGGGCAGAGAATGGGGCCCGGGGGTTCCCCTTTGTGTGGCTGGAGGTGGTGGGAAGGACGGTGGGGCAGGTGGGGGATTGAACGGTCTCTGTGCAGCCAGGACAGTCCAGGGGGAGAAGTGTGTGTGTGTGTGAGAGAGAGGGGGTGAGCTCCTTGCATCCTTTTCCTGTTTGTGCCATATACTGAAACAATTCTCTCTAGTTTTCCCCCTTTTCTCTCCCCTTACCACATATGGCTATGAAATCCAAGGCATTTCCCTCGCTTTTCCTAAAATTGACTCTCTGTTCTCTTATTTTTCCCTATTTTTCTCCCTAATTCTCAAATTGTAATTTAATTATTCTCCTCAGCTCTGGGATATTTCCTCACCCATTTTGTCTGCAGGTATTTGTCCTTGTTTGAGTGGGAAGTTGTGGCCCTGAGTCATTCCCCAAAAGAAATCGGGGTTAGTGGGTGCTCTTTGGGGGAGCCCTGAGACACGGCTTCCTCTGGGGTGGGGATGGGGTTGCTGTCCTCTGCCACCAAGAGGGCATGGTAGGGGAAGGGAGGAGCCAGTGGCCTCTATGGAGCCTGCCCAGCCCCTTTGATTCTGCTCCTTTTTAGCATCTTGTTGAAAGACTTTATTACTGGGTGTCAGGTATCAGGGGGTAGCCGTGTTAGTCTGTATCCACAAAAACAACAAGGAGTCCGATGGCCCCTTAAATAACAGATTTATTTGAGCATAAGCTTTTGTGGGTATAAACGCCACTTCTTCAGATTGCATGGAGTGAAAATTACAGATGCAGACATAAATATTCAAAAACCAGTTGGAGAACACTTCAGTCTCTCTGGTCACTGGATTGCAGACCTAAGAGTGGCAATTCTTCAGCAAAAAAAACTTCAAAAACAGACTCCAAGGAGAGACTGCTGAATTAGAATTAATTTGCAAACTGGATACAATTAATTTAGGCTTGAATAAAGACTGGGAGTGGATGGGTCATTACACAAGTAAAACTATTTCCCCATGTTTATGCCCCCCCACACACACACACACTCACTGTTCCTCAGTGTTCTTGTCAACTGCTGGAAATGGCCCACCTTGATTATCACTACAAAAGGTTCCCCCCCTTCCCCCCGCTCTCCTGCTGGTAATAGCTCAACTTACCTGATCGCTCTGGTTACAGTGTGTATGGTAACACCCATTGTTTCATGTTCTCTGTGTATATAAATCTCCCCCTGTATTTTCCACTGAATGCATCCAATGAAGTGAGCTGTAGCTCACGAAAGCTTGTGCTCAAATAAATTGGTTCGTCTCTAAGGTGCCACAAGTCCTCTTTTTCTTTTTGTGAATACAGACTAACACGGCTGCTACTCTGAAACTAGACATAAATATACCGGCACATGAAGAGAAGGGAGTTACCTAACCAGTGGAGAACACTTCAATCTTCCTGGACATTCTATAACAGATTTGAAAGTGGTTATACTTGAACCCACATACACACAAAAAAAGCCCTTCAGAAACAGTCTTCAAAGAGAACCAGCAGAACTGAACTTCATTTGCAAATTTAACACCATGAATTTGGGTTTGAATAGGGACTGGGAGTGGCTGGCTCATTACAAAAGCAGCTTGGCCTCTCCGGGAATTGACCCCTCCTCATCTATTGTTGGGAGTGGACTACATCCGCCCTGATCAAATTGGCCCTGTCAACACTGGTTCTCCACTTGTGAGATAACTCCCTTCTCTTCATTTGCCAGTAAATTTCTGTCTGCATCTTGTAATTTTCACTCCATAAATCTGAAGAAGTGGGGTTTTTACCCACAAAAGCTTATGCTCAAATAAATTTGTTAGTCTTTAAGGTGCCGCCAGATTCCTTGTTGTTTTTATTACTGGGGAGGCTGAAAAATGTCTCTGTGGGTTTAGCCCAAGCAGGAGGGACCAGGTCCACACTGTATTAAAGAGATCAAGCATTTTCCCAGCATGGCAGACTCTAGGGTGTCTGTCTGCAGGGAAAGGGCCTGGAGGAATCGTGATGTGAAATCAAAGCCTGTTCTTAAACCTCCACAACTGCCCTTCTCGCCCTGCCAGTCTGCAGAATGACGTCCATGTTTCCCTCCAGCTCATCCCATCCTCTCATGGGACGGGGGAGAGAAATGGCTGCAAAGGAGCCAGTTCAGGTAGGAATTACTGGGGGGTTGCTGGTGGGCTCCTGCAGGAGGGAGATGGACAGCAAATACCCCGGAGATGGGAAGGTTTGCACCATCTGGTTTGGAGGTTGGAGCGGGGCAGGAAATTCCCAGGGTGGAGAAAGGGAGGAGCCAGGGCATAGCAAATCTGTTGGGACTTGTTTAATATGTGGCTTAGATTCTAGGAACAGATCCGTGAGGTTAGAAGATTGAAATGCCCTAATTTGTGGAACAGGAAACAACCCACCTAGGTGGGGCTAGAAAAATGGAGCAGACTCCCAGTGCTGGAGCCAGAGCTGATTAACCAGTGGCTGCTATGAGATATAGAGGGGGCACCCACCAGTGAAGCTTAGGGAGGGGTTGTGGGGCCTCTTTCTGAGGCCCCACAACATAATATAAAAACTTGATGGCCCCACATATGCATGGTTTTCTGCATATAAAAGCCAGGGCTGGGCATTAGGGGGTGGCAACCAGGGCAATTGCCTGGGGCCCATGTGACACGGGCCCCTGCAAAGCTAATTACTCAAGCTTTGGCTTCAGCCCCTGAGGCTCATGGCCTCAGGCTTCAGTCCCATGCAGTGAGGTTTGGGCTTTCTGCCCTAGGCCCAAGCAAGTCGAACACTGGCCCCACTTGGAGGACCGCTTCAAACCTGCTTGCAGTCCCTCAGAGGTCCAGGGACCCCTGGTTGAGAACCACTGCCTTGGAGGATATGCCCCTCCCTCCATATCCAGCTCCAGGACTGGCCTTAGGGAAAATGGCACCCTGGGTGAACTTGTATTTTAGTGTCCCCCATCACCCCTGGTCCTCCCAGGCTCCCCACCGTCTCGTCCAGGCCCCGATGCCTCCCTCTAGTGCTTAATTTGTATAGAAAGACGTGCCAGAGCTCAGCCGTGGCACAAATAAAGCGCTGGCAGGGAGGCCTGACAGCGGCTGATACTGGCCGAGCGCCCAGCTCTGAAGGCAATGCCACCGCCAGCAGAAGTAAG
Source organism: Lepidochelys kempii (assembly GCF_965140285.1). NCBI lineage: Eukaryota > Metazoa > Chordata > Testudines > Cheloniidae > Lepidochelys > Lepidochelys kempii. The sequence goes on from NC_136407.1 coordinate 5,690,952, forward strand.
GGTGGGATGGTATGTGGTGTATTGTGTAGCCTTTTATTTTATTTAAAGTGCATTTTGTAATGTGGCATCACACCACCGTGTGTTCAGCTCTGGTGGCTACAGTTTCAAGCTTAACAGAAAGAAAAGGAGGTCTTGTGGCACCTTAGAGACTAACAGATTTATTAGAGCACAAGCTTTTGTGAGCTGCAGCTCACTTCATCGGATGCATTCAGTGGAAAATACAGTGGGGAGATTTATATACACAGAGAATGTGAAACAATGGGTTTTGTTTCCATACAGACTGTAACAAGAGTGATCAGGTAAGGTGAGCTATTACCAGCAGGAGAGTGGGGGGAGGGACACCTTTTGTCGTGGTAATCAAGGTGGGCCATTTCCAGCAGTTGACAAGAACATCTGAGGAACTGTGTGTGTGGGGGGGAATAAACATGGGGAAATAGTTTTACTTCGTGTAATGACCCATCCACTCCCAGTCTCTATTCAAACCTAAATTAATTAGATCCAGTTTACAAATTAATTCTAGTTCAGCAGTCTCTCGTTGGAGTCTTTCAGAGTAGCAGCCGTGTCAGTCTGTATTTGCAAAAAGAAAAGGAGGACTTGTGGCACCTTAGAGACTAACCAATTTATTTGAGCATGAGCTTTCGTGAGCTACAGCTCACTTCATCGGATGCTCACGAAAGCTTATGCTCAAATAAATTTGTTAGTCTCTAAGGTGCTACAAATCCTCCTTTTCTTTTTTCATTGGAGTCTGTTTTTGAAGTTTTTTGGCTGAAGAATTGCCACTTTTAGGTCTGTAATCGAGTGACCAGAGAGATTGAAGTGTCTCCGACTGGCTTTTGAATGGTCTAATTCTTGACGTCTGATTTGTGTCCATTTATTCTTTTACGTAGAGACTGTCCAGTTTGACCAATGTACATGGCAGAGGGGCATTGCTGGCACAGGATGGCGTATATCACATTGGTAGATGTGCAGGTGAACGAGCCTCTGATAGTGTGGCTGATGTGATTAGGCCCTGTGATGGTGTCCCCTGAATAGATATGTGGACACAGTTGGCAACGGGCTTTGTTGCAAGGATAGGTTCCTGGGTTAGTGGTTCTGTTGTGTGGTGTGTGGTTGCTGGTGAGTGTTTGCTTCAGGTTGGGGGGCTGTCTGTAAGCAAGGACTGGCCTGTCTCCCAAGATTTGTGAGAGTGATGGGTCGTCCTTCAGGATAGGTTGTAGATCCTTGATGATGCACTGGAGAGGTTTTAGTTGGGGGCTGAATGTGATGGCTAGTGGATTTCTGTTATTTTCTTTGTTGGGCCTGTCCTGGAGTAGGTAACTTGTGGGTACTCTTCTGGCTCTGTCAATCTGTTTCTTCACTTCCGCAGGTGGGTATTGTAGTTGTAAGAACACTTGATAGAGATCTTGTAGGTGTTTGTCTGAGGGATTGGAGTAAATGCGGTTGTATCATAGAGCTTGGCTGTAGACGATGGATCGTGTGGTGTGGTCTGGATGAAAGCTGGAGGCATGTAGGTAGGAATAGCGGTCAGTAGGTTTCCGGTATAGGGTGGTGTTTATGTGACCATCGCTTATTAGCACCGTAGTGTCCAGGAAGTGGATCTCTTGTGTGGACTGGTCCAGGCTGAGGTTGATGTTGGGATAGAAATTGTTGAAATCATGGTGGAATTCCTCAAGGGCTTCTTTTCGTTCACCTGCACATCTAACAATGTGATATGTGCCAGCAATGCCCCTCTGCCATGTACATTGGCGAAACTGGACAGTCTCTACGTAAAAGAATAAATAGACACAAATCAGATGTCAAGAATTAGAACATTCAAAAACCAGTCAGAGAACACTTCAATCTCTTTGGTCACTCGATTACAGACCTAAAAGTGGCAATTCTTCAGCAAAAAAAACTTCAAAAGCAGACTCCAACGAGAGACTGCTGAATTGGAATTAATTTGCAAACTGGATACAATTAATTTAGGCTTGAATAAAGACTGGGTGTGGATGGGTCATTACACAAAGTAAAACTACTTCCCCATGTTCACCCCCCCACCCACCCACACACACACACACTGTTCCTCAGATGTTCTTGTCAAGGTGGGCCATTTCCAGCAGTTGATTATCACTACAAAAGGTTTTTCCACCCGCACGCCCCCCCGCTCTCCTGCTGGTAATAGCTCACCTTATCTGATCACTCTTGTTACAGTCTGTATGGAAACAATGGGTTTTGTTTCATGTTCTCTGTGTATATAAATCTCCCCACTATTTTCCACTGAATGCATCCGATGAAATGAGCTGTCGCTCACGAAAGCTTATGCTCGAATAAATTGGTTAGTCTCGAAGGTGCCACAAGTCCTCCTGTTCTTTTTGCGGATACAGACTGACACGGCTGCTCCTCTGAAACCTATCATGTATGTGACACACTAACATTTGACTTCAGCATTGATATTCGTATCGTACTTGGAACTACGTTTATTTTCATAGGAAATTGTAAGTTACTTTACAGATATAACTAAAAATGCAATTTGAAGATACGTGATCTTCATCTGCACAGTGTCTATTTTGTGTTTAGCTAATTTTTTTTTAAACAAGCACTGCTAAGGTAAGCACAAGCAAAATTTACAGTCTATGCTTTGATTGTGCCATTTTCAATAATGAACGAAAACGCACAATATGTTAATTACAGTAATAATTACTCCAGCCAGGACCGGTTCGGCATTTGAGAACTCATTACTCAAAGAACTGAATTTAAGCATAAGACAGAAATAAAATTATGAAACGCGCAGACCAGGAGAGTGAGTTTGTGTGGGGGGGGGCGGAGGGTGAGAGAACCTGGATTTGAGCTGGACATGGCCCAACTTGATGATCACTTTAGATAAGCTATTACCAGCAGGACAGTGGGGTGGGAGGAGGTATTGGTTCATATTCTCTGTGTGTATATAAAGTCTGCTGCAGTTTCCACGGCATGCATCCGATGAAGTGAGCTGTAGCTCACAAAAGCTCATGCTCAAAATAAATTGGTTAGTCTCTAAGGTGCCACAAGTCCTCCTTTCCTTTTTGCGAATACAGACTAACACGGCTGTTACTCTGAAACAAAGCTAAAATAACCGCACTGTAATCCTTAACGAATGTGAAAGAATAAAATTACAGAGAACGTATGTGCATTGCGTATTTTGACAGGAAGTAATAACAGTAATTGAAGTGTCTATTGTGGGGGGGGGGGTGTTGGGGGAGTGTGAGAGACACAGCACACTGTCACTTCACACACATTGGCGCTCACTAGTCTGAAGGCTGCGGCCAGCAGCTCCCGCGCCTGACCCCGAGGCAGCAGGACAGACTCGTGTCCCCTGCCTCAGCTCCAGAGAGACCGAGCACGGAAGAGAGGTAGGGAGATGAGTCAGGACACCCCTGCCAGAGGAACCCCCTCAGCAAGGGCCCCCCCGGAATGTCGCCTAGTCCGCGCCCCACTAAGGCTGGGCCTGTCCAGCTCCTCACAATGAGAACAGCGCTGGGCTTCCTACCAGGGAGCTCTCCCTGGACCCTGCTAGGGGCTCCATCTCCTGTATCAGTCGGTGGCTAGTAGGTGTGTGATGGATCTGCTGGGAGAGAGGAGGGGCTCTCTCTTTTCCCCCTGACACTTGCCGTTTTTTGGGTGCTCTGAGTGGGTTGGGGGTGGGATTCCTGACAAAGCCACCCAGAGCTCCCATTTGATTGGCTCCTCTCCCCCACGACTAGTGGGGCTGTGAGTGGGGCAGCGGGTACTGAGTGTGGGACTCTTGCTCTTTCAGGGGCCGGTGACCTTCGAGGAGGTGGCTGTGTATTTCACCAGGGAAGAGTGGGCTCTGCTGGACCCCGCTCAGAGAGCCCTCTGCAGAGACGTCATGCAGGAGAACTATGAGACTTTGGTCTTGCTGGGTAAGGAGTCCTGTCCCCTGGGTTATTAGAAGCTGTGGGGTCTCTAAAGAACCTGAGTAGTAATAACTTTATACCTTCATTCATCATACAAGTTTTGACAAGTTTCCTTGCCCCCCTCCCCCCCTTTTTTTTCTTTTTTTGGCCTTATCTCCCACCCACTAGAATAATTTTTTGGACATTTGCTTTTTTGGTGCCATCAGTCATTGTAAAATGGCATTTAGTGTATCCTTATTGGATACATTCATAACTACATTAATAACTAGAGCTTTCATGCCTTTACCTCTTTTTAAGAGGAAAATATGCCACCTGTAGAATTGAGTAAATACATGTATGACTGATGCATGGCTTGTGTGACAATTAAATGAGCTCATCTTTTGATAGCAGAGCGTATAATGTTGCCATTTAGGAGTCCAAGGGTCAAGGGAGAACAGAGCCATGGGAAGGGAGGAGAAGGGGGAGTAGATCATTCTGGGGTGCCAGGACATGGGGAAGGTGTGTGCAGGATTAGCGGTATGGAGCGGGGCGGGGGATGAGGTAGTGAGATGAGGAGGGAACACAAAAAGCTCCCAAGGTGCCGGGAGGTGGTGATGGCTGAGAGTAATGGGAAGAAACGGAGGGGAGTGTGGAGGAAGGCACCCAGGAAGTGGGCTGGGTGGGTCAGTTTGAGGGAAGAGAGGTTTGGGGATCTAGATCTGTGGGGGATCCCAGACCTTTAACCCCGAATCCCTACCCAAGTCTTGTTGCTTTAGAGCCTACGCTCCAGTTTTATTTCTGTTCAGTTTCACTTCATTATACATTTCCCCCCCCAAATATTATTTTAACTCTTGACCTCCCTCTCCCACTCATTACCCCCCTCCCCATCTCTATGCACAGCGACCCCGGCCACCGATCCTGAGTCCTTGCTGCATTCCTCCCTCCCATAGCCGGGCCGCTACCCAGCACAAACGGACACTGTTGATGGTGTCACAGAGTGACAATTTTTACACCTCTAAGGTTACATATTGGGGTACAGCTTGCCCCTGTACCTGGCTACTCAAAGTTAATTGAGAAGATGAAATTTGGTGAAAGACACAGAACTTGATTTAATACAGACAGTTATAACTGAAATCATAGGCAAGGATCAATGCACCTAACGATTAGACTAAGATAAATGTAGTAAAGAGGGTCTTGCACTGTGCATACTTGCCAGTTATGGACATCATTGGAGACAAAGATCAAAGGACAAGGGAGACCATCAGAAGGGAGGCCCTGCTTCAATTTACACTGTCTCCAGGACCTGACAAACACAAAAAATGGTGACTAGGAGAGGTATTTTATCTGCTTCCTTATGGTAATAGTACAGATATATACGATATCTGCTCCTTTACTCTGATTACAAGACTGTCAATATCTGCCACAACCCATATGTGGCCTTTGGGAAGTCCATAATTAAGCATCAAGACTCATGATTTACATCACTTATTAATAAATAATTCCAATATATGAATGCAGTCCAACTGCTGAGATACTGCATAGCAACCTAATTGCTGAAGCTGCCCCCCCCCAACTTCCTTCTTTCAGAATCCTGTGGCTTATTGCACCTGTTTGTGGTTCCTCATTAGCCTCTCAAAATGAGGGTGCAAAATATCTGACCTGGGATTCTCTCCTTAGGCCTATTCAGGTAAATCCCAGACTTTAGCATAACCACTCCCATAAAGCCTGGACCTAATATAAGGGCCTTAACCAGTGATGAGCTGCCAAATATTAACCACCGGTTCCCTCCCCGTGCCCCAGGACTCCTGCCCCATCCACCCCTGTCCCCTGACTTCTCCCGGAACCGGGCAGGAAGGTCTCGTGGGTCACCGTAGTGGATGCCCACCCCGCCCCTAAGAGCCAGAGGGACCTGCCGGGGGGCGAGATGGTGAGTCCCGGTGGTGCTTACCTGGGGCTGCTCCCGGGAAGCATCCGGCAGGTCCCTTTGGCTCCTAGGGGCGGAGGAGCGTAGCTGGGGGGAGCAGGGGGAGCAGCTGCTCCCCCCACTGATCACATCAAAAGTGGCGCCTTAGGTGCCGACTCCCCGGGTGCTGCAGGGCTGAAGCACCCCCAGGGAAAATTTGGTGGGCTCAGAGCACCCACCGGCAGCTCCCCGCCCGGCCCCAGCTCACCTCTGCTCCGCCTCCGCCCCTGAACACACCGCCCCGCTCTCTTTCTCCGTCCCACGAATGAGCTGTTTGGGCATGGAGAAGCAGAGCGGGGTGGAGCATAACTCAGGGGGTAGGGGGGAAGCGGAGGTGAGCTGGGGCCGGGCGTGGGACGGGGCGGGGACCTGCTGGTGGGTGCTCTGCACCCACCAAATTTTCCCTGTGGGCGCTCCAGCCCCAGAGCACCCATGGAGTCGGTGCCTAAGGCACCACTTTGGGCTGGTTGTTAAATGTCAAAGCCCTTTTAGAAGTCGTGGGACAACCAGTTCTCAAAGGGCTTCTAAATTTAACAACCGGCTCCAGCTCACCACTGCCATTAACAAGCTTAATAACCCATTTATTTCTGTTCACCTCCTTGCCCCTCCATGCATGTTCCAAGCTGATAAGCAATACTCTGATAATGACATTTTACCTCTAGCAAGTATAAAATTACCCACAAGACCTGAGACTGGGTCATAGGTCACAGGTCAGGGTCAACAGGAGTGAGAGTTTGGGGAGAGCCTTGTCCCCCCTCTCTCCATCTGCAGCAACCTAAAGCTGTCGTCCTTCCAGGCTCCTTGTGTCTCTGAGCCTGTCCCTCCTGAAGTTGTGTGGCCTAGTTCTTGTTTCTTACGTTCTCCTTTTCTGGAAGAATTAGAGGCTGTTGCTCCTGAATTTTAGTTTCAGAGTAACAGCCATGTTAGTCTGTATTCGCAAAAAGAAAAGGAGTACTTGTGGCACCTTAGAGACTAACCAATTTATTTTGAGCATGAGCTTTTGTGAGCTACAGCTCACTTCATCGGATGCATACTGTGGAAACTGCAGAAGTCAAAGAAACTAACAAAAAACTTCGGTGGAGTTTAGCTCTCCAAGATTTTGATTTTGACATCCAACACATCTCAGGAGCTTCTAGCAAAGTGGCGGATGCACTCTCCTGTGAAAGTTTCCCAGAATCAACTGGTTAAAATCATCCTTGAGATGTAGAAAATATTGTTAGTCTTTATGTACTTGGTAGTATATTTAGAGATGCATGTGTCTTATTAACTCTGTTTTTCCTAGAGCTCCAGGAAGAAATCCCAGCCAGTGTTTCACCCTAGCTGAGATTTGGGGGGCGTGTCATAAATATAAAGGGAAGGGTAAACCCCTTTGAAATCCCTCCTGGCCAGGGGAAAGCTCCTCTCACCTGTAAAGGGTTAAGAAGCTAAAGGTAACCTCGCTGGCACCTGACCAAAATGACCAATGAGGAGACAAGATACTTTCAAAAGCTGGGAGGAGGGAGAGAAACAAAGGGTCTGTGTGTCTGTCTATATTCTGTCTTTGCCGGGGATAGACCTTCTGCAGTTTCCACAATATGCATCCAATGAAGTGAGCTGTAGCTCACGAAAGCTTACGCTCTAATAAATTGGTTAGTCTCTAAGGTGCCACAAGTACTCCTTTTCTTTTTGCTGAATTTTAGTGTTTAGTTCCCCAGCGTTTTCCACATTACACATCTCCCTCCCATTACACCTGAGTCACTAGATTTCCTAATTCCCCGAAATGCGCTTTTGCGATGTCACAGTTCTGGGGTAGCTAAGCCTTTGACCTGCCTCCATGCTCTGCTCAAGGAATGCCCTCTCCGGTATCAGGACTCTAGCCAGCCCCTCTCTATGGCTAGGGACCCACATGCCTCTCCTTTTTGACCAGGGTTGGAGGGTTGCAGCTAGTCCAGTGAACACAGTGGAGGACAAACATCCTGTTCCTGTGCTTTGGTTTCTCTCCAAGGGCTGTGTGTGTGTGTAAAATAGAGGTGGGAATTTTGGTGGTACTTCTATGATGCGAATACACACCTCAGTTTCCCTCTGTGATTAGTATTGCTATGATTAGACAGAGCAGGAGACATGAGGTGTTTTGTCATGTAGCTGTCATGGGGTGATCTGAATGGCTCATTAAGGACTGGCTGGAACCAACTTACATCAGTGGAATACCCGACAGAGACAAGGGAATAATTGTCACCTGTCCACGGGAGGATCTCCGCTTGGCTGAGTGAAGCATACATGGACTCGTGTTTTGGGGAGCAGGAAGAAATGGGCTCACAGATGCAGGGAGCTCTACTGGATCGAAGACGAATGGACAGGCACAGTGAAAGGAAACTGTTTTCAACAGCAGCATGGCTCAAAGGCATTGTCCAGTCTGGACTATATTGTCTTCTTTGCTTCTCTGTCCTAATCTAAGGACTTTCCAATGCTGTGTTTCGGTTGACTAATAAACCCTGCTATGTTTTAAAAGTCTGCCCAGTGTCACAGCAAAAACTTGCTGAGGTGCATTGAAGCATGAATGAGGAACGGTCTCTGAAGAGGAGTGTAGTTCAGCTGGGCCTGCTGGCAGAGTTCACGGGTTGAAATAGGTGCGTTGAAGCCAGAGGCTTCCCAAGGGCTGTTTAAAATCCAGGGCATTGCACAGATCCTATGGATCCATGACAGTGTGCCTTATGGGGAAAAGATATAAAACAAGAAAAGGATCTAAATGCATATTTACCATGGCCCCCTCATCAGTCCTCATGGGACTCCCTGATCAGTTCCAAAGTGTATTAAAACCTTCCTTAAAGGCTTACCTCTTAGCCCTGGTCTACGCTACAGGGTTAGGTTGAATTTAGCAGCGTTGGGTTGATTTTAAAATGAATGCATCTACACAACCAACCCCATTCTGTTGACCTAAAGGGCTCTTAAAATCAACTTCTGTACTCCTCCCTGGCGTGTGGAGTAGCGCTAAAATCGACCTTGCTGGGTGGAATTTGGGGCAGTGAAGATGCAATGCGACGGTATTGGCCTCCGGGAGCTATCCCAGTGTGCTCCAATGTGACCGCTCTGGCCAGCACTCTCAACTCCGATGCACTAGCCAGGTAGACAGGAAAAGCCCCAGGAAATTTTTAATTTCATTTCCTGTTTGGTCTGCATGGCGAGCTCAGCAGGACAGGTGACCATGCAGTCCCCCCAGAATCGCAAACGAGCTCTAGCATGGACCAAAAGGGAGACACTGGATCTGATTGCTGTATGGGGAGAAGAATCTGTGGAGGCAGAACTCCGATCAAAAAGAAGAAATGCAGATATACATGCCAAAATCGCACAGGGCCTGGTGGAGAGAGGCTACACCAGGGACACACAGCAGTGCCCTGTGAAAGTCAAGGAGCTCAGGCAAGCCTACCAAAAAACAAAGGAGGCAAATGGTCGCTCCAGGTCAGAGCCCCATACATGCTGCTTCTATGATCAGCTGCATGGCATTCTAGGAGGGGACCCTACCACTACCCCACCACTGTCCGTGGACAGCTGCAAGGGGGGAGTCTCACACAACAGGGAGGAGGATTTTGTGGATGAGGGGGAGGAAGAGAATGAGCAGCAGGCACGTGGTGAATCCGTTCTCCCCAGCAGCCAGGACCTTTTCATCACCCTGGAGCCAATACCCTCCCAAGGCAGGATCCCCGACGCTGAAGCTGGAAAAGGCAGCTCTGGTGAGTGCACATTTGTAACTACAGTACAGGGGTTTAAAGGCAGTCGTGTTTAATGTTTGATTTGCCCTGAAGACTTGGGATACATTCGCGGCCAGTACAGCTACTGGAAAAGTCTGTTAACATGTTTGGGGATGGAGCGGAATCCTCCAGGGACGTCTCCATGAAGCTCTCCTGGAGGTACTCTGAAAGCCTTTGTGGAAGGTTTCTGGGGAGGGCTGCCTTATTTCATCCTCCACGGTAGGATGCTACCATGCCAAGCCAGTAGTAAGTGGTCTGGAATCATTGCAGCACAAAGCATGGCAGCGAATGGTTCTGGGTTTTGGTCACATTCAAGCAACATTCAGTCTTTATCTTTCTGTGTTAGCCTCAGGAGAATGATATCATTCATGGTCACCTGGTTGAAATAGAGGAATTTGTCTAAGGGAACAGTAAAAGGACCCCATTCATGCTGGGTTGTTTGCGCTTGGCTAAAAGGGATCATCCCAGAGAATAGCCACGTGGTGGGGGGAGGGGTGAAGGGACCATCCCAAAGAATAGCCACATGGTGGGGTGGGGGTAGGTGTGTGCTGCATATCCACCCGAAAACTGCAGCCCCTCCTTTTAAATGTGAAACCCAGCCGGCACTGCATGCTATGGGAAAGGAGGCCACTGCAATGTGAAACCATTCCCACATGTTCTGCATGAGAAGCCAACCCCGCGTACCCTGAGCCTTACCATGGCTGCCTGGCATCTGAATTCTGCTGCCCAGCTGTGTGTGATGTGTCACCATGCCGGCAGGCACTCAATATAAAAGGCAAAATGTGACCTTGTACCTAAAGCACATGTGCTGTCTGCTGTGAATTGCTTGATTCATTGTGAAAGAGTCTCCCTTTTGTTCTCAGAAATGTATCATCTTAAATTTTACTCTCCCTTTTTATCTTAAATTTTACTCTCCTTTTTATCTGCCCCCGGGTGCAAATGTTTCTATGGTCCCCCCATTGTCTCTATCCCTGTGGTTATCACAGATTGGAAGGTGAAAAAAACGCACTCGCAATGCCATGTTTTCCGAGCTCATGCAGTCCTCTCCCACTGATAGGGCACAGCCTAATGCACGGAAGCATTCCATGGCAGAGGACAGGAAAGCATTAAGTGAGTGCGAAGAGCAGAGGCAGGAGGCGATGCTGAGGCTAATGGGGGAGCAAACGGCCATGATGAAGCGACTGTTGGAGCTGCAGGAACACCAACACGAGCACACACCCCTGCTGCATCCATTGCATAACCACCTACCCTCTTCCCCAAGTTCCATATCCTCCTCATCCAGACGCCCAAGAACGTGGCGGGGAGGCTCCGGGTACCCAGCCATTCTACTCCACAGGATGGCTCAAGCAACAGAAGACTGGCATTCAAACAGTTTTGATTTGTAGTGTGGCCACAATAAGCAATGTGGCCTTGTCCTTCCCTCCTCCCGTATCGCACCCCACCCAGGCTACCTTGTCAATTATCTCACTTTTTAAAAAATTAATAAAGAAAGAATGCATGGTTTCAAAACAATAGTTACTTTATACCCTTTGCCAGCTGCGATCGAATGGGGGAGGGTGGTTGGCTTACAGGGAATTAAAGTCAACAAAGGGGGCAGGTTTGCAGCAAGAAGAAACACACACAACTGTCACACTGTACCCTGGCCAGTCATGAAATTGGTTTCCAAAAGCTCTCTGACACATAGCACGCCTAGCTATGCTCTTCTAATCACCCTGGTGTCTGGCTGCTCAAAATCAGCCACCAGGCAATTTGCCTCAACCTCCCACCCTGCCGTAAACATCTCCCCCTTATTCTCACAGATATTATTGAGCACACAGCAAGCAGCAATAACGATGGGAATGTTGGTTGCGCTGAGGTCTAACCTAGTCAGCAAACAGTGCCAGTGGGCTTTTAAAAGTCCAAAGGCACATTCTATCACCATTCTGCACTTGCTCAGCCTAAAGCTGAACTACTCCTTTCTACTGTCCAGGCTGCCTGTGTACGGCTTCATGAGCCATAGGAGCAAGGGGTAGGCTGGGTCCCCAAGGATAACTATTGGCATTTCAACACCCCCCCATGGTAATTTTCTGGTCTGGGAACTAAGTCCCTTCTTGCAACTGCTCAAACAGCCTGGAGTTCCTAAAGATGCGAGCATCATGCACCTTTCCCGGCCACCCCACGTTGATCTCAGTGAAACGTCCTTTGTGATCCACCAGTGCTTGCAGCCCCATTGAGAAGTATCCCTTGCTGTTTACGTACTGGTTGGCAAGGTGGTCTGGTGCAAAGATAAGGATATGGGTTCCATCTATCGCCCCACCACAGTTAGGGAACCCCATTGCAGCAAAGCCATCCAGTATGAGCTGCACATTTCCCAGAGTCACTACCCTTGATAGCAGAACATCAGTGATTGCATTGGCTACTTGGATCACAGCAGTCCCCACAGTAGACTTGCCCACTCCAAATTGATTCCCGACTGACTGGTAGCAGTCAGGTGTTGCAAGCTTTCACAGGGCTATTGCCACTCTCTTCTCAACTGTCAGAGAAGCTGTCATCTTGGTATTCCTGCACTTCAGGGTGGGGGAAAGCAACTCACAAAGTTCAAGGAAAGTGGCCTTACGCATGCGAAAGTTTTGCAGCCACTGTGAATTATCCCAAACCCACAACACTATGCGGTCCCATCAGTCTGTGCTTGTTTGCCTGGCCCAGAATCAGCATTCCACTGTATCAACCAGCCCTACTGCCGCCATGATGTCCCAATTGCCACAGCCCGTGCTTTCAGGAACATAGAATCATAGAATATCAGGGTTGGAAGGGACCTCAGGAGGTCATCTAGTCCAACCCCCTGCTCAAAGCAGGACCAATCCCCAACTAAATCATCCCAGCCAGGACTTTGTCAAGCCTGACCTTAAAAACTTCCAAGGAAGGAGATTCCACCACCTCCATAGGTAACACATTCCAGTGTTTCACCACCCTCCTAGGGAAAAAGTTTTTCCTAATATACAACCTAAACCTCCCCCACTGCAACTTGAGACCATTACTCCTTGTTCTGTCATCTGCTACCACTGAGAACAGTCTAGATCCATCCTCTTTGGAACCCCCTTTGAGGTAGTTGAAAGCAGCTATCAAATCCCCTCTCATTCTTCTCTTCTGCAGACTAAACAATCCCAGTTCCCTCAGCCTGTCCTCATAACTCATGTGTTCCAGCCCCCTAATCATTTTTGTTGCCCTCTGCTGGACTCTCCCCAATTTTTCCACATCCTTCTTGTAGTGTGGGGCCCAAAACTGGACACAGTACTCCAGATGAGGCCTCACCAATGTCGAATAGAGGGTGTCAAGGTTCCTTCCCCACTCTGAACTCTAGGGTACAGATGTGGGGACCTGCATGAAAACCTCCTAAGCTTACTTTTACCAGCTTAGGTTAAAACTTCCCCAAGGTACAAAATTATTTTACCCTTGGATTTCCACTGCCACCACCAAACTTTATCTGGGTTTACTGGGAAATGTGGTTTGGACACGTCTTTCCCCCAAAAATCCTCCCAACCCATCCATCCCACTTTCTGGGGAAGGTTTGGTAAAAATCCTCACCAATTTGCAGAGGTGACCACAGACCCAAACCCTTGGATCTTAGAACAATGAAAAAGCTTTCAGTTTTCTTACAAGAAGACTTTTAATAGAAGTAAAGGAATCACCTCTGTAAAATCAGGATGGTGAATACCTTACAGGGTAATTAGATTCAAAACATAGAGAATCCCTCTAGGCAAAACCTTAAGTTACAAAAAAGACACCCAGACAGGAATATTCATTCTATTCAGCAGAGCTATTTTCTCAGCCATTTAAAGAAATCATAATCTAACACATACCTAGCTACATTACTTACTAAGTTCTAAGACTCCATTCCTGTTCTGTCCCCGGCCAAAGCATCATACAGTCAGACACAGACCCTTTGTTTTTTTTTCTCGCTCCTCCCAGATTTTGAAAGTATCTTGTGTCCTCATTGGTCATTTTGGTCAGGTGCCAGCGAGGTTACCTTTAGCTTCTTAACCCTTTACAGGTAAGAGGATTTTTCCTCTGACCAGGAGGGATTTTAAAGGGGTTTACCCTTCCCTTTATATTTATGACAGAGGGGAACAATCACGTCCCTCGATCTGCTGGCAATGCCCCTACTTATACAGCCGAAAATGCCATTGGCCTTCTTGCCAACAAGGGCACACTGTTGACTCATATGCAGCTTCTGGTCCACTGTAACCCCTAGGTCCTTTTCTGCAGAACTGCTGCCGAACCATTCGGTCCCTAGTCTGTAGCGGTGCATTGGATTCTTCCGTCCTAAGTGCAGGACTCTGCACTTGTCCTTGTTGAACCTCCTCAGATTTCTTTTGGCCCAATCCTCTAATTTGTCTAGGGCCCTCTGTATTCTATCCCTACCCTCCAGCGTATCTACCTCTCCTCCCAGTTTAGTGTCATCTGCAAACTTGCTGAGAGTGCAATCCACACCATCCTCCAGATCATTAATGAAGATACTGAACAAAACCGGCCTCAGGAACCACCCTTGGGGCACTCCACTTGATACTGGCTGCCAACTAGACATGGAGCCATTGATCACTACCCGTTGAGCCCGACAATCAAGCCAGCTTTCTATCCTCCTTATAGTCCATTCATCCAGCCCATACTTCGTTAACTTGCTGGCAAGAATACTGTGGGAGACTGTGTCAAAAGCTTTGCTAAAGTCAAGGAACAACACGTCCACCGCTTTCCCCTCATCCACAGAGCCAGTTATCTCGTCATAGAAGGCAATTAGATTAGTCAGGCATGACTTGCCCTTGGTGAATCCATGCTGACTGTTCCTGATCACTTTTCTCTCGTCTAAGTGCTTCAGAATGGATTCCTTGAGGACCTGCTCCACGATTTTTCCAGGGACTGAGGTGAGGCTGACTGGCCTGTAGTTCCCAGGATCCTCCTTCTTCTCTTTTTTAAAGATGGGCACTACATTAGCCTTTTTCCAGTCGTCCGGGACTTCCCCTGATTGCCATGAGTTTTCAAAGATAATGGCCAATGACTCTGCAATCACATCCGCCAATTCCTTTAGCACTCTTGGATGCAACGAGTCCGGCCCCATGGACTTGTGCTCGTGCAGCTTTTCTAAATAGTCCCGAACCACTTCTTTCTCCACAGAGGGCTGGTCACGTCCTCCCCATGCTGTGCTGCCCAGTGCAGTAGTCTGGGAGCTGACCTTGTTCGTGAAGACAGAGGCAAAAAAAGCATTGAGTACATTAGCTTTTTCCACATCCTCTTTCACTAGGTTGCCTCCCTCATTCAGTAAGGGGCCCACACTTTCCTTGACTTTCTTCTTGTTGCTAACAACACTCGTGCATGCCCGAGCAATATTTTTATACTCTTCCCTGGTCATTTGTCCAATCTTCCACTTCTTGTAAGCTTCTTTTTTGTGTTTAAGATCAGCAAGGATTTCACTGTTAAGCTAAGCTGGTCGCCTGCCATATTTACTATTCTTTCTACACATCAAGATGGTTTGTTCCTGCAACCTGAATAAGGATTCTTTAAAATACGGCCAGCTCTCCTGGACTCCTTTCCCCCTCATGTTATTCTCCCAGGGGATCCTGCCCATCAGTTCCCTGAGGTTGTCAAAGTCTGCTTTTCTGAAGTCCAGTGTCTGTATTCTTCTGATCTCCTTTCTTCCTTGTGTTAGGATCCTGAACTCGACCATCTCATGGTCACTGCCTCCCAGGTTCCCGTCCATTTTTGCTTCCCCTACTAATTCTTCCCAGTTTGTGAGCAGCAGGTTCACATCTGTGTCCATGTCCTCCTCACAATCGTCCTCGTGCTGGAGTCTTTCAGCCAGGTTCTGCCCAAACTCCAGGATCATGCGTGAGGTGTTTACAATGCTCAAACAGCAGCGGTGAGGTGAGCAGGCTCCATGCTTGCTGTGGTGTGGTGTCTGCACGAGTAACCCAGGAAAATAGGCACAAAATGATTGTCTGCCATTGCTTTCACGGAGGGAGGAAGGGCGACTGACGACATGTACCCAAAGCCACCCACGACAATGTTTTTGCCCCATCAGGCATTGGGAGGTTAACCCAGAATTCCAATGGGCAGCGGAGACTGCGAGAAGTGTGGGACAGCTACCCACAGTGCACTGCTCTGTAAGTCAATGCTATCCAAGGTATTGAGGACATGCTCCTCCAACATAATGCGCTTAGTGGGGACATACACAATCGACTGTATAAAATTGATATCTAAAAATTGACTTCTATAAAATCGACCTAATTTTGTAGCGTAGACATACTCTTAGTTATTGGGTCAGGTCAGTTTTTTAAGAGGGCCTCCCACTTCCCTGGTTCTTGTCACACAGGCAGCAAAAGACCAGAAGTCCAAAGTGCAGATAATGCAATGTTTATTGGGGTTAGTTTCCAAGCAAGCATATTCTGAAGCCCTTCACACCAGTCGGGCTTATCTCTATGTGCTGACAGAGTCCATTCCCCAGTGTTCTCTTCCCAGCTCTGATGCCTTGCCTGTGTCCCTGTTCCCCATTCCCTGTTCCTGTTACCCCCCTTAACAAACATGATTGCAATTTCCCTTCCCCTTCCCCTTCCTGTTTGACTCCGTTTATACAGGAATATTCTCGGCCATACCTTAACCAATCATTTTATTGAAATTTAACTAACCAATCCTAACATATTTTAACATAATTCTCTATCCAATTATATTCCACTACCCTAATTAACTTACACCTAGCAAAATTTATTATACAGCAGACAGAAACAATTAGAGAACCAGACAGATTAACAATAGAAAAGTGGTGGCCATAAAGATAAAACAATAGAGAAATGAGGGTTTCACAACCACAACCATTGATAAGCGATTTCTTGCCAGACAGGGTGCTATCAAACTAAGTTTTCTTTAACCATCTTAAGATCTGTTTCTTTATGTGGTGGTGATGGGCACTATCTGGGCAGGATCAGCTTCCTAACAGCCCAATACCGCCTTATTCAGTGTGACTGGTTTGGGATGTGACCAGACACTTCCCAGCTTATGGCTGCCCCTGCTGCTTAGCCAAAGGCCTTACCCTAACAACAAGCCCTCGGACTATCCGAGTGAGAGAAGGCCCATACATAGGTGGACTGTGATTTTGATTCTTTGTTTTTATACCCCTGTAACTAGCTAAGTGATAAATATACACCTAAGTTCTTAAACTATAGGCTTTACAGGCAGGCCTCAGTATATCTACATTCTAACGGTGGGTTCTACCCCTTCCCCCATTCTGTGTCTGTCTTGTCTATTTAGATTGTAAATTCTTCAAGGCATGAGCCATCTACTATTCTGTGTATGTACTTTGCCTAGCACAATGGGGACCCAGTGTTTGTTGGTCCTTGGGCACTAAGATAATGAATATGATTTATAATAATAACTCTCCTGCCACTTTGAGCCAAGGAAGCTGGTCTTGGGATGTTACTGCTTAAAAATGAGCTGAGGTTAAAACCATGGAATATTCCTTGTGACAAGTATCCCACAAATTCCACTGACCTCCCTTGTTTTCTTTGCCTGGAATAGAGTTCCCAGTTTCCAAACCTGATGGGATCTCGCAGCTGGAACGAGGGGAAGAACCGTGGGTCCCAGACCTCCAGGGCTCTGAGAAAGAAGTGCTCCCGAGAGCTGCCTGCACAGGTAGGGAATTGGTTAAGGCAACTCAGAAACTGTCCATGAATACAGGAAACATTTGGGATGCCCTTCAAAGACCTTGTGAGCTCTCCAAGTTCAGGATTGTTCCCTGCAGATGTGGAATCGTTAGGCAGATGTCACTCATGGCTTCCCACCTATCCTGACTGACATCCGGCAGCAGGTCCCTCCCCGATCTCGCTTTCCCCTCAGTGTTCTGGTGAGATGTGGACCCAGAACTGATCCCTTCCTCTCTCCTCTGGGGAAGGGTTTGGGGAAAATCAGCTCCTGATAGGTTTGATCTCTCCTGCACGTATTTTAGTTTGTTCGTCCCTTTTTCCATTCCTGTCTCTGAGATTTCCTTTCTCTGTGGTGCAGGGAGTGACCTATGTCTGGATTCTCTCTGTCTCCCATCAGGTGATGGGATGGTGAGTGAGAATGAGGAGGAAAAACCCCAGCAGGAAGATGCTGAGCCACTAGAACCATATGGGACGTTATCAGGAAGATCCAAAGGGAATGTTTCCGGGAGTTGTGCACTCGCAGAAGAAGCAAAAGCCTGCGAGAGTCAGCAGAGGCCAGAGGAAAACTTCAGTAGCCACTCAGATCTTGTTACACATGAGAGAATCAACTTGGAAGAGACACGCTACACATGCCATGAGTGTGGGAAAAGCTTTGATGGGAGCTCTGCCCTTATCAAACATCAGAGAATCCACACAGGAGAGAAATCCTACATGTGTTTTGAGTGTGGGAAAAGCTTCAATCAGAGCTTTACCCTTATCAGACATTGGATAACCCACACTGGAGAGAAACCCTACACGTGCCCTGAGTGTGGGAAAAGTTTCAGTCAGAACTCAAGCCTTCTCAGACATCGGAGAATCCACACAGGTGAGAAACCTTATGGATGTTCTGAGTGTGGTAAATGCTTTATTCATACTTCAGCCCTCATCTCACATCAGAAAATCCACACAAGAGAGAGGCCCTACATATGCTCTGAGTGTGGGAAAAGCTTCAATCAGAGCTCTGACCTGATCACACATCGTAGAATCCACACAGGAGAGAGGCCCTACACATGCTCTGAGTGCAGGAAAAGCTTCAATCAGAGCTCAATCCTTACTAGACATCAGAAAATCCACATGAGAGAGAACTGTAATAAATGCCTTGACTAGGGCTGACCAAAGATTTTTTTTTTTTAAAATCACATTTGCTAATTCCCACATAGTGATCTTTGCACCATCTTCACCGTGGTCTCTCAGCTCCCCCAGAGGAGTTGCCTGCTTCTGTCTTTTGCTGCTCACCCTTCTTTGGGGTCAGTCCTGGGATCTTTTCTATCAACCCCTTTCCTTTTGAGTCGTAGGAGTGTGTCCCCCTCCAGCCAGGAATGTTCATCAGCTCCAGGTGGGGGAGAGAGGTTTGAGCCCAACAAGCTACACTGGGGCAAAAACTACCTGTGCCTTACATCCACTAGGACTGTACATGGCGTTGGCTGCTCAAGTTAGTGATCTTGGTGTAAAAAGACAATTATAGTTGTAGAGCAGATACAGGTGCAGTGGTTGGCATTAGCTTTCCCCTTGACCTGACCTAAACTCCATCACTTTTCCTCGTCTAAACAAACCCTGAGCATCTCAGTTATACTGTTCCCCCATTTCAAAGCAATTGTTAGTCATCAGGTTCCCCCTTCAGGAACAAATTGTTTCATTCTCAGTTGCTCTGACGTTGCTGCAGGTTGGGCTGGAGAGCAGATATTTTTACTACCATTTTCCTTACTTAAAATATATTGAACTATAACAAAGATCAGGAACAGGGCAGGGATAGGAAAAATGTCATTTCACCCTCTGTAACAACAGAAGAAGATAGGGTAAGTCAGAGGGATTCCCTTATTCCCCATCACTATCCCAACCCCCATGTTGTTCAATTGGTTAGGTCAATATTTTTTCAAAAGGGCTGGGAAGAGGATTCCCTGGTAAATGACTTGGAACTAAGCAAAATACCCATGCATCTGGCTCCCAAAGCAGTTGTGACCCAGGCCCTGCAGGAGATAGCTCCTGAAGATAGCTCCTTCCTAATCAGATACATGTTGCCTATTATTTGGGAAATGCAATCCCTAGCTAGGTGGGGATGGGAAAAATGGAAGTGACGTTTCTGTTCCGCTCACCCCTGGGAGGAGATACAAATGTGTAGAAAATGAAATCCGTGTTGAATGTGATCGAGTGCAGAAAGACACCTATTGTTAATAGATACCTGACATTTGGTGTCTTACAGGGATTGTAAACCGCACCTGAATTTAGTCCCTAATTTAAATCTATGCCACCAGATTAAAGAAATAAAGGGGCATTTTGGGGGAATTATATCTCACTATCGCAACTGGTATGTTGTGCGGTTGGTGAAGAATTCTATGGCAGAGAAGTGTAAAATTACTCCAAGGAAGGTCAAAGATTTGACAAGAACTCAGGTAGAAATTGCAGGTATGAGTGGTTGATTTTCACCCCAGTGATGGACGCTATGGTGACCTGTGGCCCAGGTAAACTATTTTTAGAACGCTGCTCCCTAGTTAAGTGGCATTGATCACACTCCTAAAGGATGCCGTGATTAAACTGGGAACAACTGTCTTTTTCACCTGATTCCTTCAGGGCCGTTCCATGCCTATGGGTCCCAATTTGGCTTCCTTGTTGGACAAGAAGCACTTCCGTGCTGAGAAAATGATGGTAGCCAATGAGGGAATGTATCAGATTCCAAGTTCAGACTGCAGGATACATGAATGCTGAGTCCAGTCTGTGGTTTGGTCTCTTAGTTTTGCTCTTGAATCTAACACATTTGTATCACTTCTCCACCTCCTGCTACTTTGAAAGATGAGAAAATGTGAAAATAGAGCACAGGTGGTTTTTCTCATGATGCAGCCTTCCCACGTAGTGAGAGACCCCTTCCACCCACACTTCTGGGAGACAACCCTGGGAGACATGAACTCACAGAAATGGAAGGCTCCTAGGTTATTGTAGAATGTGACTTCACACAAAGCTCACTGGGTGGAAATGGGAATTAAGAGAAAACTGCCCAAAAGGTTTATATTTTGTAATCTTTGAATAAATTGTTACCAGCGACAGTGAAATTAAACATGACATTAATTAGTGTAAGAGGCTGATTCTGTGATAACTTTTCAGTGTTACAATATGATTCACGTTTTCTTCTCGTTCTCTCCCTGCCCCCTCCTACTGTATCGGAAATGGTGGCTAATCCTGAAATTAAAACCTCACTCCAAAGGAATCAGAGTGGGGGAATATGTGAGAGAAATAGCATGTACGAGAATAGAGACCCAGTCTGGACTGTGATTATTTCTATTTCAAATGGAATTCATTTTGATAAATTTTAAAATAAATCTGCTGTTAAGAGGAAAATTACTTGAAACGAGATGTGTAACCTTTTACCCATCCCCTACAGTGCTGATGTGTTTTTGTTTGTTTGTTTGTTTGTTTGTCTCTCCTCCGGTGGTTGATTTTTTAATAAAAGAATGGTTTTGGTTTGAAAGCCATCTTCGTTCCATTAACTGAAAGCAAACAGAACCCTGCAAAGCAATGGGCGATTTTCTTAAACCGTCACAGTGCATCGTCTCCACCAATCACAATCCCCCCTACCATTACAAGCACTGCACTCCTGTGCATAGCAAAAAATATTCGTGGCTTTCAGCTTCAAATTGCTGCTTCAAGGCATCCCTGATCCTTATGGCCCCGCGCTCCGCCCCTCTAATAGCCCTGGTCTCTGGCTCTTCAAATTCACCCTCCAGGTGCTGAGCCTCAGTGGTCCAGCCCTGAGTGAAGCTTTCACCCTTCCCTTCACAAATAAATGGCCAAAAGCACACTCAACAGTCATTCTGCACTTGCTCAGCCTGTTGTAGAACCGCTCCTTGCTGCTGTCAAGGTGCCCCATGTATGGCTTCATAAGCCACGGCATTAAGGGGTAGACAGGGTCTCTTAGAATCACAGTGGACATTTTGATTTCCCTACGGTGATCTTCTGCTCCAGGAAGAAAGTCTCTGCTTCCAGCTTCCTGAACAGGCCAGTGTTCCGAAAGATGAATGCGTCATGCACCTTACCGGGTCAGCCTGCATTAATGGCTGTGAAATGCCCACGGTGATCCACAAATGCCTGGAGAACCATAGAGAAGTACCCCTTCTGGTAAATGTACTCCGTGACTAGGTGGTCCGGTGCCAGAATTGGAATAGGTGTGTCATCTATCCCCCTCCGCAGTTAGGGAAGCCCATTTGTGCGAAGCCATCCACAATGTCGCGCACGTTGCCCAGAGTCACAGTCTTTTGGAGCAGGATGCAATTAATAGCCCTGCACACTTTTGTCAACACATGTCCAGCGGTCGACTTTCCCACCTCAAACTGATCAGCAACCGATTGGTAGCAGTCGGAGAGCAATTGCCACGCACTTCTCCAATAACAGGGCAGCTCTCATTCGCGTGTCCTTGTGCTGCAGGGTTGGGGCGAGCTCCTCACAGAGTCCCATGAATGTGGCTTTCCCCATCCAAAAGCAGCCACTGCTCGTCATCCCAGATTTGCATGATGATGTGATCCCACCAGACAGTGCTTGTTTCCTGAGCCCAAAAGCGGCGTTCCACTGTGGTCAGCACCTCTGTGAATGCCACAAGCAGTCTCGTGTCACAGCTAGTACGTGGGGTGAGATCAATGTCGAACTCCTCTTGCCTTTGTAGTTGAAGGAGTAACTCCACTGTCACTCGTGATGTGTCAGTAGGAGGGAGCAGCATATTGGTCAACGGCGTGGGATCCATTCCTGCTGCCCGAAGAGGCAGAGCGCGCAGTACACCAACCATTGAAAGATGGCGCCAGATGTGGACGGAAGCACAGGGATTCCTGGGATGTGAAGCAAGGCATCACAGGGCATTGGGACAAGTCCCGGGATGCCCCGTGACCCCCTCCACCTTCCCACAACTCTTAGCGGCAGAAGAGGAAGAGATGCTCAGTGGGACAGCTGCCCAGAGTGCACCGCTCCGAATACCGCAGCAAGTGCCGCAAGTGTGAACACACTATTGTGCAGGCAGCTGACAGTGTGAACACACAACAGCGGTTTCCCTTCAGCGCTCTCTGAGCAGCACTGTAACTCCTGGTGCTGTAACTCTGCCAGTGTAGACAGAGCCTCAGAGAGACAGGCTGCCAGGATCCCAGGACTGATCCCCTCTGGGGAATGAAGCACAACGTCGACAGGCTATGCAGCCTTCACTCGTCTCCCTGTACCTGTAAACCCTGCTAGCCCAACGTGCTGGACCATCTACGCCAGCACCTGGTTCCTCAACTGCAGGTACAGTTCCTGCTCCAGGGGAATCCAAAGGCCGAGAGGTGCAGAGATCCAACCCCTTATAACCTTAGAAACGTTTTGTTCCTTTTTCTATTTTTTGTCCTTGTTTCTTTTTTGAACTTGGATGATTGCATCCGATGAAGTGAGCTGTAGCTCACGAAAGCTTATGCTCAAATAAATTGGTTAGTCTCTAAGGTGCCACAAGTCCTCCTTTTCTTTTTGTGGATACAGACTAACACGGCTGCTACTCTGAAACCCACCTAGAGCAGGGGCAGTTGTCGTGATATGATCTAGCTGAATGATAAAAGGATTAGAAAACACAACTTGTAGGGATAGACTAAAGGAGCTCAATCTATTTAGCTTAAGCCAGAGAAGGTTAAGGGGTGACTTGATCCCAATTTATAAATATCTAAGTGGGGAACAATTATTCAATACTGGGCTACTCAATGTAGCAGAGAAAGGTTTAATTTAATCCAATGGCTGGAAGTTGAAGCGAGACCAATTCAAACTGGAAATAAGGTGTATATTTTAAACCATGAGAGTAACTCATCGTTGGGACAACTTACCAAGGGTCATGGTCAATTCTCTATCACTGACCATTCTTAAATTGAGATTGCATGTTTTGCTAAAAGATCTGCTCAAAGAGTTATTCTGGGGATGTTCAATGGCCAGTGTTATACAGGAGGTCAGACTACATTATTATAACTGTCTCTTCTGGTCTTGGAACCTAGGATGCAAACTGCTTAAGTCTCTTAGCCCTTGTCTACACTGGGGGGGGAGGGGGGAGCGATCTAAGTTACGCAACTTCAGCTACGTGAATAACATAGCTGAAGTCGATGTACTTAGATTGACTTACCGTGGTGTCATCACCACGGTGAATTGCCTGCTGCCACTCCCCCGCCGATTCTGTCTGCACCTCTCGTGGCGCTGGAGTACGGGAGTTGACGGGAGAGCGCTCGGGGGTCGATTTATTGCGTCTAGATGAGATGCGATAAATCAATCCCCGCTGGATCGATCGCTGCCCGCCAATCCGGAGGGTAGTGAAGACATACCCTTAGTCTCTCATGAGAAGAGCGCTCATATCAAGACTTCAGATCAAGCTTTTGGTACCAAGCTATAGACAGAGGGACCACAAAGCAGAAATGAATAGTAAGTGTCCTTAGTGCTCATACTGATGTGCCCAGACAAAGTGTGAAAGAATAGTTGCAAATGTTTTTGATCCATGGGCAATAATGAACTAATTGACAACCTGAAAAATGTTAAATACATGTCACTGTCGGAGCACTGAATCACAGATATGTGAAATTCCTTCCTCTCTTTGTTCGCATTTCAAGGCTTATGAAGGCAGTTTGTGTCTTCAAATTAAACCTGTGTATTTTGTCAAACTTAAAGAGGAAACATCAGAATTTATTGCAGCTGAGATAATAAAGGTTCTGAATAAGTATGGAAGCAGATAATACAAACACAAACTTTGGTGGTCGATACAGACATGGAAGAGAACATTTGCACACCAAAGTAAAGATGAGCTTAAAAAGGGAAGTGATAGGCCTTGGATGTCCTGTTCACATCATGCACTAGTATACTGAATTACAGGGGATACTATCCTGGTAGACACTGAGAGCATTCTAATTAACAATTTTGGATATTTTCATATATTCACTGTTTGAAAAGACTGCAAAGTTTTTGAGTATGTGGGACAAGAATATCAGAATATACTAGGATACATATCTGTTGGAAGATTATTACAACAAAATGTAATATGGCCTGAAAATTTTTAGTATGCATAGAGGACAACGTTCTGATTCATAAAGCTGAGGAAACAACCAGGGGATTATCCATTTTGGATCTGGTTTTGACTAACAGGGATAAATTAGTAGGGAATGTGAGGGTGATGGGGAACTTGGGAGAGAAGTGATCATGATCTGATAGAATTCAGGATCCTGTGGAAAGGACGACATGAGAACAGCAAAGCAAGAGCACTGGTCTTCAGACAGTTGGATTTCAACCAACTCAGAGAAATAGTAGGCAAAGTCATCTGCAAATGTGATCAGTATGCTCTGTTCCTACATCCAGGTAATTAATGAAGATGTTAAACAACATCAGACCAAGAAGAGGAGGTTCGACTAGATGACTTTTGTGGTCCCTTCTAACCCTATGATTCTATCTTTCTATGACCACCTCTGCTCACATTTTACTCTGTCTTTCTAGAGAACGCACAAGACCTCCATCGGTAATCTAATTAACACATTGTTAAGGGAAAGGCTTCTCTGCAGAGGAGCATTGGAAAAAAGTCAAACCAGGAGCCTGGAGTTGATGAAAAGGCTGCTGTGACGGGCATTGGCAAGGCGGTTGCTTGGGCTGCAATTGCTGCAACACAAAAGCCTGCGCCGCACGTCCTTGGGATTCGCTGGGTGTGTCTGTGCACAGAGACCCTGATAGTGCAATCTCTGTAGGTCTTGCAGGAAATGGAGAGTTCCTCTCCTTTCACCTTCCCTTTAATTGTCATAGATGAAAAATGGAGCAGTTAGAAGAAAAGTCCCAGAGAGCGGCAATGTGGCTAATCTGGCCAAGGCCCTGTTAGTATATAGGCCTGTTTGTTAGCCTGCGATAGAATTTTGGGTTTGATTTTTGATACTCTTATATCCTTGCTAATATGTGTGAACAAAGAACAAAGAAACTGTATGTTGCTTCTGCCCAGCCAGATGGGTTTGTTAGTATAATGGAAAAGTGAAGGGATAGAGTTAAAGGTATGGTGAGAGTGTAACATGTGAGCACACGCTGGAAGGCTGCCTGGCTCCTCTCTCAAGCCAAGGTAAAGCAACCAGTTGGGAGGGCCAAGGAGGGAGATGGGGGGAGACATAAGACACACTAAAAGCCAAAGAACAGCCTGGCCTTGATCAGTATACAACCTCACTTCTTACCCTCCCATGGGATAGAAAAGAGATGGTACCAAGCTCCCAAAACAGAACATGACCATAAATTGTAAGGGGTAGGACCAGGGGCATGCACTGCAGGTATATTTGGGCCTCCTAAGAAAGAGGAAGGGGAAACAGGGACATGGATAAAGGCTCTCTGATGTCAGACCTGGGAACAGAACACTGGGAAACAGACTCTCCTGGCATGTGGACTATGCATATTCTTGCTTGAAACTAACCCCAATAAACATTGCATTGCCTTCACTTCTGACTGTTGGTCTCCTGATTTCTGCCTGTGTGACAAGAACCAGGGCAGGGGGTGAAGGGAAACCTCTAACAGACACCAGCTGAGTAAAGAGAAGATTCAGGATCCAGCACCCAGTGGTGCCTGGCTGAATGTGGTCTCCTCTCCCCACAGCTTGGAGATCATTTGAGGAAATGGAGAAGACTGCCTTTGTCTAGCTGTACGTTGCTTGCAAAAGAAACAGGTCTTTTTGGTGACAAGTGTTGAAAGGAGGCATCAGACAAATGTGGAGACAAGAAAAATGTCCCCATAACTGAACTTGCATTTGTGGATGTTGAAGCCACAACACAGAGTTCTAAACACTGTATGACCATGGCTGGTGTCAGAAGAGTCTCTACCAAAGCATTTTCCACCAGCACAGGCCTCTCTTTGCACAGAACTCCCGGTAGCTTGATGCCTGCAGGCAATGGAGAACTCTATTTTGGCATCTCTTTGTCTCTTTTGTGGTGAACATCTGCAGTGGCTGTTAAAAGGCCCCTAGATAGTGATCTTTGGGAACAGCTGGCTGAAGAGCCTTCCTACGAAACCAGGAGATCCTGGCTAGACCTGCCAGTTCATAGAATCATAGAATATCAGGGTTGGAAGGGACCTCAGGAGGTCATCTAGTCCAACCCCCTGCTCAAAGCAGGACCGATCCCCAATTTTTGCCCCAGATCCCTAAATGGCCCCCTCAAGGATTGAACTCACAACCCTGGGTTTAGCAGGCCAATGCTCAAACCACTGAGCTCTCCCTCCCCCCATATCCTCCCCAGTTCTTCTTTGCTGAACCTAGTGTGTCTGTTGGCTCCTATTTTGTATCTCTTTTCATAAAAAGAAAAGACCTGTCAGCGCAATCCTTCCTTGCAGCTAAGTCTTGGTGTAATGGGGCATGTCTCTCCACTGAGACACCTCCTGCTGGCGATCCTGGGAATTATATGGACTACTCCAGCAAGTTTTCTCCTGATTGGCTCTCCCAATAAGTCCCTTCCTGATTGGCTGGATTCTGCACAGGCTTTCCAAGGCTGCCTTAACCTTTCTCCTGCCTGTGTGGGGCAGCCGCCCCACCACACTTGAAAAGTGGCAAATGAGAAGTCTGGAGCTGATGGAAAGGTTACCAGGACTCAGAATTGAGCCAAGGTTCCTGTGACGGTCTCCCACCGTATTCTTGCAAGCAAGTTAAAGAAGTATGGGCTGGATGAATGCACTACAAGGTGGGTAGAAAACTGGCTAGATTGTCGGGCTCAACGGGTAGTGATCAATGGCCCCATGTCTAGTTGGCAGCCGGTATCTAGCGGAGTGCCCCAAGGGTCGGTCCTGGGGCCGGTTTTGTTCAATATCTTCATTAATGATCTGGAGGATGGTGTGGATTGCACCCTCAGTAAGTTTGCAGATGACACTAAACTGGGAGGAGAGGTAGATACGCTGGAGGGTAGGGATAGGATACAGAGGGCCCTAGACAAATTAGAGGATTGGGCCAAAAGAAATCTGAGGAGGTTCAACAAGGACAAGTGCAGAGTCCTGCACTTAGGATGGAAGAATCCCAGGCACCGCTACAGACTAGAGACCGAATGGCTCAGCAGCATTTCTGCAGAAAAAGACCTAGGGATTACAGTGGACATGAAGCTGGATATGAGTCAACAGTGTGCCCTTGTTGCCAAGAACGCTAATGGCATTTTGGTATGTATAAGTAGGAGCATTGCCAGCAGATCAAGGGATGTGATCGTTCCCCTCTATTTGACACTGGTGAGGCCACATCTGGAGTACTGTGTCCAGTTTTGGGTCCCACACTAGAAGAAGGATGTGGAAAAATTGGGAAGAGTCCAGCAGAGGGCAACAAAAATGATTAGGGGACTGGAACACATGAGTTATGAGGAGAGGCTGAGGGAGCTGGGATTGTTTAGCCTGCAGAAGAGAAGAATGAGGGGGGATTTGATAGCTGCTTTCAACTACCTGAAAGGGGGTTCCAAAGAGGATGGATCTAGACTGTTCTCAGTGGTAGTAGATGACAGAACAAGGAGTAATGGTCTCAAGTTGCAGTGGGAGAGGTCTAGGTTGGATATTAGGAAAAGCTTTTTCACTAGGAAGGTGGTGAAGCACTGGAATGGGTTTCCAAGGGAGGTAGTGGAATCTCCTTCCTTAGAAATTTTTAAGGTCAGGCTTGACAAAGCCCTGGCTGGGATGATTTAGTTGGGGATTGTTCCTGTTTTGAGCAGGGGGTTGGACGAGATGACCTCCTGAGATCCCTTCCAACCCTGATATTCTATGATTCTATGAAGTGGAACAGTTGAAAGCACCTTCTTGAGGTAGGCACCATGGCTTAGCTGGCTAAAGCACCTGTTTAGTAAACGGGAGATCCTGGGTTCAACTCCCAGTGGTGCCTTGTTGTGTGGCTTTTGGTCTCCTCTGCTCATGTTTTCCTATGCCTTCCTGGGAAACAGAAGAGACCTCCCTTGGCAATCCAAGTAATAGCTTGCCAAGGAAAAGGCTTCTTTAGAGAAAAGCGTTGGAAAGAATCAAATCACAACCCCGGAGTTGATAAAAAGGCTGCCGTGATGGGCATTGGCAAGGGGGTTGCTTCAACTGCAATTGCTGCAACACAAGAGTCTGTGCCGCACGTCCTTGTGATTCGCTGGGGATGTCTGCGCACTGTTAGGATATAGATATTCAGGCCTGTCTGTAAAGGCCTGTACTTTAAGAATTTGCATTTATGTTTATTATTTAGCTAGTTCTAGAGGTATAAAAGAAAGAATCAAAATCGTGGTCTGCCGGTGTAAGGGCCTTCTCTTACTGTGACAGTCTGAGGCCCTGTTCTTAGGCTAAGGCCTTTGGCTAAGCAGCAGAGGCAGCCCTAAGCTGGGAAGCGACCGGTCACATCCTCACATTCCAAACTAGTCACACTGAAAGAAGGTGCTATTGGGCTGTTAGGAACACAATCCTGTCCTGATAATGCCTATCACCTCCAGAAAAAGGGAAGTGCCTAGAAGATGTAAAAGGAAACTTAGTTTGATAGCATCCTGTCTGGCAAGAACTCACTTATCAATAGTTGGGGTGTGAAATCCTCATTTCTGTGTTTGTTCTATCACTGTAGTCCCCATTTCCCTCCTGTTTGTCTGTATCATCTCTGTCTGGTTCTCGAGTAGCAGCCGTGTTAGTCTGTATCCATAAAAAGAACAGGAGGACTTGTGGCACCTTAGAGACTAAGAAATTTATTAGAGCATAAGCTTTCGTGAGCGCCAGCTCACTCATTGGATGCATTCAATGGAAAATACAGTGGGGAGATTTATATACACAGAGAACATGAAACAATGGGTGTCACCATACACACTATAACCAGAGTGATCAGGAAAGGTGAGTGATTATCAGCGATTACCAGCAGGAGAGCTAAACATATTTGGACAGAATGACGGATTTCAGCAGATCATGCTATGTATGAAATATCACAACCATATATGAATGATGAATATGTGGGCTACAGGGGGCTATTTTGAGGTATATCATGTCACAAAAGCCTCTAGAGACTGGCGTTTGGGAAGAGCTGGCTGAAGAGCCTTCCTAGTAACTGTGAGATCCTGGCTTGGCCTGTCAGTTTTTTCTTGCTGAACAAAACTTATCTGTTGGGCTCCCTTTTTTGTATATCTTTATCATAAACAGAAAAGAAGTTCTTGGCCAATCCTTGAAAGTCCTTGTTCAAGACACAGAGAGCCTCTGAATGGGGGCAGGGAGTAGGGGTGCGGGAGGAGGTCGGGGGGGGGTGCTTACCTCGGGCGGCGCAGCTCCCAAACTGACCAGCACACATTCCCCCTGGCGGTGGCTCTTAGGTGGGGAGATGTGGGGGGCAGCTGTGGAGTTTGCACTCAGGCAGGGGCTGTGTGCGGAGATGTCCTCCCCCCAGGGGCCACAGGGACATGCCGGCCACTTCCAGGAATGGTGTGGCATGGAGAGAGGGGGGCAAAGGCGGCAGGGCATATAGCAGCTGGCATATATCCATTCATCACTTGCGGGGAGGCAGTGGGTCTCCGTGGGCTGTCTGGGGCAGGGGCAGTGCTAGAAGTGGCTTGGGCCACCCCTTTGCTTCCTTTCTCTGGACTTCTGGCTCATCTTGCTGGCTGTAGGGATTTTAGGGTGCAGCAGCTCAGGGAGAACCTCAGCGGCCACCTCCCCCACATGCAGAGTAACGGCTTGACCTGCTGGCCAGCTAACTAAGTCACCAGGCCACCAGCTTGCCCCATTGGACCCAACTTGTTGATCTGGTGGCCAGAATTATTTGCAGTCAGGATTTTCCCCCAACAATATCCCACAGGGGTTGAGGGTCATCTCCAGCACAGGCCACAGAGGAAGGCTTAATGCTCGAGCTGCAGCACGTGCTGGGCAGTCTTAAGGCTGGGCTCCCCAAGGCAGGAGAGAAGCAGAAGACTTGGACCCCAGAAAAGCAGCCTGGAGCTTCCTGGATCCCATTCACTCGCAGCCAGCGCCCTGCCCCCACTCTCAAGTCATCATTGGTGCCCCCAAGTTGGCCAGAAAGGAGCAGCGGTTCTCACTGGAACAAGTTCTCACTGGAACAAGGGGGGGAGGGATAGCTCAGTGGTTTGAGCATTGCCCTGCTAAACCCAGGGTTGTGAGTTCAATCCTTGAGGGAGCCATTTATGGATCTGGGGCAAAAATTGGGGCTTGGCCCTGCTTTAAGCAGGGTTTGGACTTAGATGACCTCCTGAGGTCCCTTCCAACCCTGATATTCTATGATTCTAAGTCCACCCATGGCTCACAGGCCACTCCCAAGACCATCACAGCACATCATCTTGGCCAGAAGGGAACCCACTTGGACTCACCATTTCTTCTTTTCCTTCCATCCACAATCCCGCTTCTTCTCCTGGGAGGCAAGTAGCCATCCCTGGGCTGCCAAGAGGCAGGCACAGGATTCTACCTGCCAGCAGCCAACCGCACTATGATGGGTTCGGCCCTCGGAAGGGCAGGCCGGGGCTTCCTGGATCCCAGTTGCTCACAGCCAGCCCTGCCTCCAAAGCCATCAATCATGCCCCTGGGTCAGCCACAAAGGACTAGTGGCTCTCACTGCCCCACATGTGGCTGGGAGCCTCTCAAGCCCATCACCACACCCCCAGCTTGGCCAGAAAAGAGTGCTGGCCCCTGCCCACTCGGACTCAGCTTTGCTTGTCTTCCTTTCACCCAGAATCGCCCTTCATCTGCTGGACTGCAAGTAGCCAACCCTGGGAAACCAGGAGGCAGGCACAGGATTCTACCTCCCAGCAGCCAACTGCACCTCCCCAGGCTTTGGCAGAACGAATGGTGACGCTCTACTAACCCCACTTAGCCGCTTAGCTTCTGCCCTGCCTTCCTCAGCATGACTTTCCTCTTTTGCCCCATTCCTGTCTCATTTCCTCCTTTGGCAAGTCACACAAGGGAGGCCAGCAGGACGAGCCAGCCTCCTTAGGCCAACCTCCAAGGGCAGAGGAGGTGAAGCCACAAGGCGACTGGCCTAGATCCTCCAACTTTCCCCAGCTGATTCAAAGATGCTTTCTCAGCTCATTTCACCACCCTCTGTCCTGCGGGGGTTGGGGTTATCCCAGGGACAGGCCAGTGGCAGAAGGAGGAATGCCTTGCTGGACAGCTAGAGGAGCTGGGAAAAGTACGCTATCATGTTTCTGCCTGGTTTTGAACCGGGGGCCTTTTGCATGTTAAGCAAACGTGATAACCACTACACTACAGAAACTCCATCATAATGCTCTGCCCTGCCCCTCAAATTCCATCCACTTGGGTGGTGCTCGCTCTGGCATACCCCGATGGGAGAACCTGGAGAAAGTGGTGGCAGCCCTTCGATAGGTCAGCTGGTAGAGCAAAGGACTGGAGCCAGCACTCAGGAAGTCATCCTTACGTTGCTCTTGTGACTTCAGCTTGAAGGAGAGCTTCTTTTTCTTTCCCTTGCTGAGAAAGAACAAGAGAAGAAAGAAAGCTCAGGTGGGCCAACTTGGTGCACAAGCCCACGCTGTCTTTTCCTGCTGCAGAGCCTGAAATGAGGGACTCATGGCAGATAAAGGCACCGCTGCACTTCCAGAAAACAGCCCTCTCCTGCACAAAGACGGATGAAAAAGCATGCCACAGCCTGGGATTGAACCAGGAACCTCTAGACTTTCAGTTTAACCCTCTCCACACTGACCTGCTTGGCTTGTTTTTGGCGTTCTGTGTCTCACCTTGAAGCTCAGGCTCATTAAAACATATCTCCAATTGATGGCCAACGCAAGAGTGTCATCACGTGCTATTTTATCACTTGAAAATGCCATTGGCCAGTGTTTGGCTCTCTCTGTGCTGCGCTTCAGTTCATGAGGGGAAAGGCGAGAAAAGAGACCATTGAACTAAAGGCCTACGGTTAACAGTCTAACGCTGTCTCTTAGTGTAACACTATTTAAGACTGGTCCACCCTGTGTTGGTGACCGTTCGATTTCTAGATGTTAGTACATTTCAGTTACTGTTAAAGTTTAAAAGTTTCTATTTGCTGAAAGGAAATGAATTTTTTATTTGCTTCTATAAGGGATGAATAAATACAGATTTACAGATCCTAGCATGCAAATTTATCAACTTATATGACAGAGAAAATCATGCATCCAAATTGTGCATCAAAATAACAAAATGAGCTACAAATGCAATAAAAATAAGGTATTCAGTGGTTTAACATGGGGGGGGGGCACCGAAGATGCTTCTCGCCTGGGGTGCCATTTGGTCTAGGGGAGGCCCTGTCAGGGAGAGCAGGAGTTAGTTTCCCATGCCTATTTTCAGGCTGTAATCTGTGGGCACCCTGCTCTGTGGGAGGGATCCCGGTAGCCCAGACTCAGGGCTGGAACAGGCCCCTGATTTAGGGGGTGGCTGCATGGTTTACAGTGCTCTGATGTCTCAGAAAATCTGTCTCTCTCGAAGCCTCAGATCTGCGTCCCCAGAAGGCTCCTGCACCGCCTCCTCTCCCTTCACATTCTGTAGAAAGGACCAGTATCAAGGGTTAGGGGTGAGCTATAGGGCACTACCTGGGTGGCTCTTTCTCTTTACTTAGCCGTGTGCTGTAGCTCAGAGAACTCTTTTAGATGTCTTCCCTCCCACAACCTGGGAAAGGGGAAGGATTATCAGGTTCTAGCTTGATTTGAATGAGGATCACTGGACCCTAGAACCATTCACTGCCCTTTCCTAGAGAAACCTGTGATACACAGAACGGGGCTGAGATAAATGCTTACTGGAGTCAAGAATTGCTCCCCTGGAATACCAGCAGCATTGCGCAGCTGGAAATCTCACAAAAGGAGCTGCAGTATTGGTGGTTGTTGTGGAAAATTAACCACGCATTGTGTTTGGATCAGAACAAGCCTGAGGCCAGGCCCACTTTATTACAAGCATATGCAGGGAGAGTCAGCCACAGTGTAGCTGCTCTCCTGAAGGGAGGAAATACAGAAGCTTATATAGCTGAAAACCACAATTAGTCAAGCACACTTCCACATTAGTATTTTTCCCCAAAAAAAGAAAACTTAACAGTACTTTACATTATTAAGAATATAGTGAAGGCAAGCTTTTCCTGTTATTGACAGGTAATCCTATTATGGTTAACAGCCTAACACTAGCTGTTGTGGTTACATTTCTCAAGATGAGCTATTGCAAATTTCCTTACAATGGAAAGTTTCCATGCCCTCCACTTTTGCTCTCTGGTCATGTACACACTTTAGCTTGACCAAAGTCTCAGGCCTACTGTAGTGGGGTGGCTACCCCACTCCTATCCTAGATGGGGCTTCAGCAGGCCAGGGAGGTGGTGCAGGTGGGCGGCCAATCAGAGAAGGCCTGCTAGGGAGCCAATCAGAGGCTGGGTTAGAGACAGCCAATCAGAGCCAGACTCAGCCATATATAAAGGCTGCCCAGGAAGGGTGTGGGTAGTCTCTCCCTGATGGTCAAGGGAGGAGGACTGGTGCCTCTGCTGGAAGGTAGCAGCTTGGACAGAGCAGAGCTGGGTGCTTTGACCAAGGAAAACCCCAGGCAGGTGCATAGGGCTGAAGGGGAAGTGGCAGTGGCCCAGGGACAATAGCAGGGCAAGGGGAGAGAAGGAGGGCAGAGAGACTGCTGCTAGAGGGTCCCTGGGTTGGGATCCAGAGTAGTGGGTGGGCCTGGCCCCTTCCCCTTGTGCTACATTGGGCTGAAGAGGAGTGTGGCCTGATCCAGGCTGTGGCTGGGCCCTTCAATAAGGGGCTAGACTTAGAGGCTGTAGCTGGCCACTACAACAGGTGCAGATCGTGGACTGCTGATAACACCAAACCCCCAGAAATGGGTGAGACTGGAGCAGTGGGTGCTGCTGGAGGGCAGTGTCCTGAAGAGGATGCTGCTGAGCTGGGAGCAATGAGGGTCCCCAGAGCAGATGAGGGGCAAGGCACCATGTGAAAAAGGTGCTCTGTGACTGGACAGAACTAATTCCCAGAGCAACCAGTGGGTGGCGCCAGCATTGGTGAGTCCTAACTCCATCACACCTACTTAAAGTTTTCTCCTACAATCACCCCACTTTGGTGCCTACTCAGCACCACCTTGGTCTGAACTTCCATATTCATGAGCCTGTTAATTTTCTCTTTTTCTTCCTGTTCTTCTGCCCAAACTGTATCATACATCTCATTTACAATCATCAGTGCCACCTGCTTTCTTGAACCGACGTTGGCAGATTTTTGTTTTGGCCTATGCAGTTATAAATGCAATTACATAATCCTATGCTAAACAGCAGTAAAAGCAATAACATTCCCACTGTGATTTGATATGGTTGGTATCGTTGTATAGTCTTAGTCACAAAACACAATACACCAGTCTTGGTACACAAAGTAGATATTCTATAGGCAATATAAAAGGCATTCTTTTTGGTTTGTGAATTTTTCACTTTCACATTCATGTGAATTTGTCCCTGTAATTTGGAAACTTTCTGAACCTCCAATAGGAGTGGAAGGAAATTTTTGAATCAGTCAGGTACTAAAGTAGTCCAGTTAAAGGGCATCTGGAACCTAAGGGCTAATTGTAGAATTTTATCTGCAGGCCAATAAATGATATGATTGGCTGTGGTGAGATTAAAATGTACATCATTCAAGGTAGTGGCCTCAACATGCACACAGCTTTATTAGCTTGGAAAAGTAGGTGTCCTGTCAGGGTAGTCCTGTGTCCCATAACCTCCCAGCAAATGTTGTCATGAACAGTGACAGCCTCTTCTGGTTTTAGTTTACATACACACTGAAATTGAGGGGGTTCTAATGGCCAGAGTGTCCATTGGCTTCCAATCCCTACCCAAATGTCAGGCATTATTCCAGGAGCACTGACTACAAATCGGTTGGGCATACCAGGTAGTCTAAGTTCCCAAATGTCTCGGTGAATTATCCAATCCTACATGCATCCTTCCCACGGACCCGGCAGGATTCGGTAGGTGGGAGCCCATATCCTTCTGACTGGCCCAGATGCTTGGAAAGAGCACTGCAAACATCTGCATTCAGAAAACTTCCAAGTATGTCTTCATGGCCACAGATTTGATGGAACTCCTGAGGGCAGTAGGCCACGCCTGATGTTCAAGATCTTTCTGAATAGCCATCAGCTGGTCATTCAGAAAATCCTGAACCTTTGAACAAGCCAGATCCCACTACAATGCCTTTCCAGCCTCGGTGATCTCCAGTACCATCTCTGTTAATAGCGTTTGGGTCATTGAACTAAGGGCGGAGATAACATGTAATTCACTAATACCGGCCTGAACCTGGGCTAGCTGTGCTCCAGTAATAAGGCCTGTGGCTTTTTCCAACTGTCCCAATTTTTCCTCATGTTGCTGACCTTTATGGATATTCCAGATTGCAGCCACACTATTTGCACCATCCCACAGGTGTCCAGCCAAGTCCCTTTTCTTTCTAGCAGAAACCCAGGTCTGTTGCTGTGCTAACCTAATGGCAGCTCCTTTCGAACAATTAGGATATATAGAGGTAATCAGAAAACTAGATAAGGCCAGTGTAAATTTTATAGTCCCTAGTGTAGCATTAATTACAGTCTATCAAAACTCCAACGCTTCTCTCTTTGATGAAGTATTATACCACATTTGATGGCTGAACAACCTCATACTTTTGAGAGGCCTTAGCATCAATAGCATAGGACGGGGTGTATTGCAATATGGTACAGTTTAAATTATTAGTTATTGGGATATTTTCAGTACAGGTAACTTTTTTAGCAGCAGAACAAACTCTTTGGGTATTTGTTTGATTTTTTACCAGTTGGGTGACCAAATAACAATAAGGGCCTTTTTTATTTATCATGCTAAAAACTCCGGGAATGGCCATCATATCTGTCCCACTATGGGCCCCATCAATTTCAGTTTCTGACTTTTGGGGCTCAGTTGCAGTGATATCCTATATTTCTATTTCCACCAACCATCTGTTCTCCACTCAATCATTCGCTCGTATCCATGGACCTGAACCTTAAAAAATTTCTCCAAGCAAAATTTCCATAAATCACTTAAATGTGAAGGTTTTGGCCATTGGGCTTCATTAGAATATACAGTATCATCTATATTTGGGTAGGTTGTGGGGGTGGTGGCAAAAGAGGGGAAGGTGAGGTTAATGGAGGAAGGGATGGTGGGGGTGATGGTTGTGGTAGCAAGGTGATTTGATATTCATTGTCTGGAAGCTAATTAGGGAGAGGAGTACATGGTGAAGCCACTTGTCCAAAAACACAGGGTGCAGCCTGTGGAATAAACCCCAATACCCAATTAATACTACATTCCCAAGCATGGGTCCCACAAGTTCCTCCCTGCCAATGTACAATATTCCGCCTTTTGTACCAGGGTAAATTCTTAATGTCTTTGATAGTCAGGAATGCTTGTACCTTGGCTCTAGCAGAGCGGATGTTCCTCTTCCTCCCTTGGAACGTCCATGGTTTAACATCATACAAGGGAGAGGTTACTGGCACTTTATTCTGTCCTTCAAAGGGGGTTTTCATTGATGAATTGCTGGTGGCCTTGTGCATCCAAAAGAGCATAACAGCATCATGAAAATTCAGCAATAGCATAGTTATACACATGAACCACATAGAGGGCATGAGCCACTTTCTCACTATGGCTATAGGGTTGGCCATGGCAGTTGGGTGCCAGTGGATGCTAGTCTCTCCACTGAACTTTAAAGGCAATTATTCTGGCCTTGTGTTTTCCTGTGTCCCCTTCACCAGCAGGCCCAAGGCATCAGCTGGCTGTGAAGGTGGATCACGGGAGGTTTATCTTCTTTTTCTGAGGTTGTATCTAGGCTCCTCTCCAGGGTCTGGAGAGGCGTCACTGGTGCTGTTATTCTGGTTACTCCCTAGGGCTGGATCTGGCTGTTGGAAGTCCACGGCGTCTGGGTCCAAAGGCGGTCTTGCCTTTTTTCAGTGGGAGGCATGGACCCAACACATGACTTATGAGGAGAGGCTGAGGGAACTGGGATTGTTTAGTCTGCAGAAGAGAAGAATGAGGGGGATCTGATAGCTGCTTTCAACTACCTCAAAGGGGGTTCCAAAGAGGATGGATCTAGACTTCTCCGTGGGAGCTGATGACAGAACAAGGAGTAATGGTCTCAAGTTGCAGTGGGGGAGGTTTAGGTTGGATATTAAGAAAAACTTTTTCACTAGGAGGGTGATGAAACACTGGAATGCCTTACCTAGGGAGGTGGTGGAATCTCCTTCCTTAGAAGTTTTTAAGGTCAGGCTTGACAAAGCTCTGGCTGGGATGATTTAGTTGGGGATTGGTCCTGCTTTAAGCAGGGGATTGGACTAGATGACCTCCTGAAGTCGCTTCCTTCCAACCCTGATTCTATGATTCTAAGTGACAAGTCCTTTGCACTTGACCACTGTGTGGATAGTCAGCAGGATCTGGTAGGGACCTCTCCACCAAGGCTCCAGGGAAGTCTTTCTCTGGTACTCCTTGCCACCAGCTACAGCCTGGAGATTGGGTCTACCTTAAGGTGTATCAGCTGGTTCAGGCAGGGCACTTTTCACCTGTGAGTGAATAGACCTAATGCAACAAATCAGCATCTGACAGTATGTCATAACAGTATCATTGTTGAGTTGCAAATCCAATTGATAAGGGGATGGGGGAGGGGATACTGACATTCTCATAGGCCTGGCGTAAGGATTTCATGTGGGGACAGGCCATGTTTACGTAAGGGTGTGCTTCTCATGTATCGGGGTTGGACTAGATAACCTCCTGAGGTCCCTTCCAACCCTGATATCTATGATACATGAGGGTGAGGGGCAGGGCATCCGGCCACTTGAGGCTGGTTTCAGCACAGATCTTAGAGATTTTGTTCTTCAATTCCCCATTTTTGCACTCGACCACCCCCGCGCTCTGGGGGTGATGGGCACAATGCAAGTGTTGGGTAATGTTAAGGGCCTTCCAAATCTACTGCATAATTTGGCCTGTAAAATGGGTACCTCAATCGCTGTTAATAGAAAGGGGCAGACCAAACCGGGGGATAAAGTCTTTTAACCACTGTGATGGAATTGGCCTTGGCACTAAGACAAACAAACCAGATGAGACAAACAAAATATCTGGACACATGGGGGAAGCAGCCAGAATCAAGTTGCTGAAGCGCCCAAAAAAAAAAGCAGCCGGAGCAGAGTTCCCAAAGCAAAAAAAAACCCCAAAAACCAGAGCGGCCAAAGCCGCAATATCAGGACAAATGGCCCCCCGACTGTGCATCGGTCGGGACGCAGGACAAAGAACTAAAAATCAGGACAGTCCTGATTTTATCAGGACGTCTGGTCACCCTACTTGGCACAAGGGTAGGCCTCTATCCATCCAGAGTATGTACAAACAAGGACATATTCATAAGAACAACATTTTGGCATATTGATAAAATCAATCTGAATATTCACAAAGGGCCCCCACGGAGTGGGGTGCACGGCTGATTTTTGTCCGTACTGGCCTGCTGCTATTGTGGGCTAGGCAGATAGGACAGGAACTGCAGTACTGATGTGCCATGATGGAAAAGTTTGGGGCATACCAGTATTGCAGTGCTGATGTTATCATCCCCTCCATTTGCTGATGTGTGCAGTGCCATGGGACATGCGAGCAAGATAAGGGAGCAAAGCGTTGGGTGCCACTAAGCGGCCATCTGGGGAATGCCACAAGGCATCAGGATGTAAAGAACATCCATCCAGCCTCCACCTGCCCTTCTCATGCTCTGGGGTCAACTCTTGCATAAGAGCTAAATCTTGAAGGGAGTCAGGCATGGAGGGGGACTGCGTAATAAGGAAAACAAAGTCAAATGGAGCCGGTGACCCGGAAAGGGCTGCCTGTTTGGCAGTAGCATCTGCCAAATCATTTCCTCTGGTAACCTCATCATAAGGGTTCTGGTGGACAACACATTTTACAATGTTGATGGCAGAAGGAAGTTGAAGGGCAGAGAGAAGAGCATCAACAAAAGGCCCATTACTAAACCTCACCCCCCCCGATGTGAGAAATCCACAGTGTTTCCATAGCTGCCCGTAGTCATGAACTACCCCGAAGGCATAACGGGAGTCTGTGTAGATAGTAACAGATTTGTCCTTGGCCAAGGTACAGGTATGGGCAAGGGAGACAAGTTCTACAACTTGGGCTGAGTGTGTTCCCGGGAGGGAGTGGGACTCAACAGGCTCATGTTGGGAACAAACGGCATAGCCAGCCACGAGCTGGCCAGCAGAATTTCTAAGACAAGACCCATCTACATAGACTAGTAGATCA
Organism: Lepidochelys kempii; assembly: GCF_965140285.1. Lineage (NCBI taxonomy): Eukaryota > Metazoa > Chordata > Testudines > Cheloniidae > Lepidochelys > Lepidochelys kempii. The sequence continues at coordinate 5,730,398 of NC_136407.1, forward strand.
GGATTGTAGAGTGGGGTGTCTTTCAGGTTGATTCTAGGGGTGGAGAGTTCTGTTGATACGGTTAAACAGTAATAAGGCTCTCCATCAGCCGCAGGGGGAAGTAGGGAGGCGGGGTTGAGAACAGAGCAGAGGGTAAGAGTTACATCTGAGGCATTTAAAAGCAGCATTCCCTACTTAGTCAGTCTGGAGTTAGAGAGATGCTGGGTTGCATTTTTCAGAAGGAGGGCAGTCACAGCAAGCAGAACTGCAACACATAGGGTGGATCCCAAGACGAGGGTAGCAGAAGCCTCCACAAGGCTGGCGGCCGCTGCTACTGCCCGTAGGCATGGAGGGAGTCCAGCCGCCACAGGGTCCAAAGGTGAGCTATAATATGCAATGGGGCATTGCTTATCTCCATGAGTTTGAGTAAGGACCCCCAAGGCTATTCCCTCCTCATGGCAGAAGAGAGTAAAAGGTTTCTGATAGTCTGGTAAGCCCAAGCCTGGGGATCTGGTAAGGGCTTCTTTAATCTGCATGAAGGCTGCTTCGGCCTCAGAGGAACATGGAAGGGGCTTTTGGACCTTGTCAAGGGTTAGGTCTTGCAGGGGCTTGACAATAACTGCACACCCGAGGATCCATTGTCAGTAGTACCCAGCCATGCCTAAAAAGCCACTCCTTTGCTTTTTAGTGGTTGGCCTAGGGACCTGGAGAATGGCCTGTCCTCGTGAAGAGGACAAGTGCCTCCCTCCAGCTGAAATATCCTGTCCCAAATAACGAACCCTTGGCAGACGGCCATAGTTTAGACTTGGAAACTTTGTGTCCCTTCTGGGCTAGTGCTTGCAGGAGCACAAGGGAATCCATTTTAGAGGCTTCAAGTGAAGACAATGCTAGAATCAGGTCATCTACATACTGGACCAGGGTGGACCCCACTGGGAATTCGGTGTCATCCAGATCCTTGTTAGGAATTGGGGAAAACAAGGTGGGCGACTTGGTATAACCCTGGGGTAACCTGTTCCGAGTATACTGGAGCCCTTGGTCGGTAAAGGCAAACAGATACTGGCTATCTTTATGAACAGGGATAGAGAAAAAGGCCGAGCCGAGGTCAACAACAGTGAAATAGATGGCGGATGGGGGAATGCAGGCGATTGCAGGATTCAAAGCCCTGAGTGCTGGCCCTTACACCATGGGACCAGACCTTGGGTTTTTCTGACTTCTGGCCTGAAAGAGCCTGGGTGGACAATTTTTTGCCTCCCTTGCTCAAGGCCTCTCCGGCCTTTCTGGCCAGCCCTACATTTGCTCAACAAGTCGGCACACAGTGGCTTGCTGTAGACCCAGAGGCCTTTCTTCCTTCAGACTGTGAGGCCAGTGGGCGTGTGAGGAAGTTGCCCCTTCAGGCCCAGGCAGTAAATGGCCTTTACTAGGAAAGGCCAAGTCCTGAAAAGAAGAAAAAGTAATGTCAAGGAGGGTACTGAAGAGCTGCTTTTTGAAGTTTTTGGGGGATATCACAAGAAGGAAATGATGCCCCCTATGTCTGACTAGGGGCTTGAACCCTGGACCCTCAGATTAGAAGTCTGATACTCTACCAACTGAACTAGCCAGCCTCATATAAAGAAGAGGCAAGTTTGGTGCAGAAGAGAAACTTTTCAAGAAAAAGAAGACAGGAAACAATACTGAACCTGCCTACTCTCACTCTCTTAGCGGCCCTAGTCCCAGCCTGCTCCTTTGTCTGGTGCCATGAGATCTTCTTTTTTTAGTTAAATATTGGCTCCAGAAGAAAACAGTTATACAAAGCAAAACAAAATCAGACAGAAATGCCATTGAAAATACAAAAAAAAAAAAAAGAGAATGCAATCCCCATCACATTATGGGATCCAGGGCCAGATTAACTTTTTGTGGTCCCTGCACCAAACATATTTGTGGGACCCCCTGTGGAATGAAGGGGAAAGAGCACAGTGGGGCATGGTGGTGAAGGATTGGTCCCAAGCTGGAGTGAGGCAGGGGCAAGATGAGCACAGTGGGGTATGGGGGGAGTATTAGGCAGGGGCCGGGTCAAAAGCACAGTGGGGTTGGAGCTACGGTTCCTCCCTGGAGCAAGGGAGGGGCTGGGGGTAAACTGCAAGCACAGCAGGGCTGCGTAGGGGATAAACAGGATCCCCCCTGCCTCTGCCTACATGGAGTGGTACCTACCTTCTCCCTGGTTCTAGCACATTCTCCATCTCTCTTTCTGCACTGAGCTGGGGCTGGGGGTGCACAGGGCTGGGAGGGAGTTAGGGTGAGGGAGGGGGCTCAGGGTCTGGGAGGGAGGTTGGGGTGGAGCACTTACCTGGGGCAGCTCCCATTTTGTGCAAGGGGTGCAGGTGGGAATGTGGGGGGGGTGTGCAGGAGCTCCCATTTTGTGCTCAGGGTAGGGGTGGGTATGTGGGGCGGGGTGCAGGAGTCAGGGCATGGGGTGTGGTGGGGCTGGGGGTGTGTTAGGGGTCTGCAAGAGTCAGGGCATGGGTCGTGGAGGGATGGGTATGTGTGGGGGGTGCAGGAGTCGGGACTGGGGGCATGGGGGGTGCAGGAGTCAGGGCAGAGGGCTGGGAGCACCCCCACAACCCCAGCCCACACCCCTAGCCCTCTGCCCTGAGTGGCTCACGGCCCTGATTCCACTGCCTTCTCCAAGAACCCCCCCCATCTGCCTCCTCCCCCAGCGGTGAGTGCACTGTGGCTCCACTCCTCCCCCTCCCTCGTGTTGGCAGACAGCTGTTTGGCAGCAGGGAGAGGAAGGGGGTGGGGAGGGGCGGGAAGACGGCACTCTAGGGGAAGAGGCCGGGGAGGAGCTTGGCTGCCGGTGGAGCTTGCCCGGCTGCAGCAGGAGCCCCAGGAGCTGGCAAGCACCAAGCTTCTGCCCCTGCAGGAGAGAGCCGGGGCCAGGTCCCTTTGGAGCATGGACCTGGCGCCATGGTAAATCCGGTACGGATGGTATCTGGGCCAATCCTGCATTGAGAGCACCCACTAATGTCCCTCTGTGCTTACGAGAAACCTGGAGGAACGGATACCATAGCCTGAACACGGAACACAACTGCTCCCGCTTGTCGCAGTAAAACCCTTTCCCTGCCCTCAATCAGAGACCAGCTGGACAGAATCAAGGCCCATCCAGGTCCCAGAGCCCAGCCCACACCCGCCTCCACTCTGCTGCTGACTCAGGGTGTTTTTCCACCACGGCCAGCCGTTTAAGGGCCACGGAAACCCGGTTAGCCACTGCTCGGAGAACTGCCTTCGTCGCTCAAGATGCTCCTCACGGCCGCTGTGCCAAATGGGGTACAATGCTGTGGCATCAATGAGCTACAGTGTGTCCAGTCATCCGAAGAGTCAGTTTCTTTCTTTGTGGTTGCTCTTCCATTCCCCTCAGGCCTGCCCTGCCCTCCAGCTCAGCCTCCTGCTGAAAACTGAAAAACACAATAGTAGAGCCGTAAAAGGCTTCAATGCCCACCATGCCCAATCCCCACATCTCGGTACTTAAAGAGTGTGATGAAGTGGGACTGTTCTTAATGTTTCCTCTGAATAGTGTGCGGGTGCCTCAGTTTCCCCTATGCAGTTCTTAAGTATCTAGGGGGTGGGATAAGGGTGTGTGATCCTTGCAGAGCCCTAGAGGGCAGGTGTGTGCAGGGGTCTGGACACGGACAATGGCTGACACCCTGTTTCCTGGCAACTGATGGCCTGGGCCCTTCCCCCTGCAAGGTGAGAGCTAAAGGGTTGGAGAACAAAGGAATCCAGTGATCTCCTGGGCCCAGGAAAGGGACAAAGCCCAGATGAGGAGGGGCTGGAGAGAGTTGCAGTTTGGGTCTGGCTGAGGACATGGAGTGAAGTGCAGACGTGGTTGTCTGGCTCACTGCCCCCCAAAATGGACCCAGCTGAGGGGTCCTGTTCTCTGTACCTACAAGCTGGTTTAGACCATGTTCCTGTCGTCTAATAAACCTTCTGTGTTACTAGCTGGCTGAGAGTCATGTCTGCCTACGGAGTTGGGGGGCAGGACCCTCTGGCTTCCCCAAGACCCTGCCTGGGTGGACTCGCTGTGGGAAGCGCACAGAGGGGCAGAGGATGCTGAATGCTCCTAGGTCAGACCCAGGAAGGTGGGAGCTGTGTGTCCTGCAGACAGGCTGCTCACAGAAAGGAGACTTCCCCAGAGTCCTGACTGGCTTCGTAGGGAGCAGTTCCAGAGCATCGCCCGGGGACTCCTTGACAACAGGCACCCATGCCATTTGCAAATATTTTAAGGCTCTTGTCGGTAGGATCTGGGGACAGTGGCTCACCTTCAGAGGAACCTCCCTAAAATTGGCCTTTCTCACCCACTGGTATGTTGTCCTCCATATGGACTGTGCCAAAGGAAGGCCTCGCTACTGTGGCTGACACTGCTGTGAGGATGGCCACTGCTGCAGCTGAAATCAGGGAGGGCATTATTGGTGGACTTTGTGCTCCGTAGCACTCATTATCGCTAGATTATGGAGTATGGTCCCCAGTTAAGATGTGAAAGGAAAGATCTATGGAAGGAAAAGGCTCCCTTCCCCTGGACCTCACAGCAATAGAATCATAGAATATCAGGGTTGGAAGGGACCTCAGGAGGTCATCTAGTCCAACCCCCTGCTCAAAAGCAGGACCCATCCCCAATTAAATCATCCCAGCCAGGGCTTTGTCAAGCCTGACCTTAAAAACTTCTAAGGAAGGAGATTCCACCACGTCCCTAGGCAACGCATTCCAGTGTTTCACCACCCTCCTAGGGAAAAAGTTTTTCCTAATATCCAACCTAAACCTCCCCCACTGCAACTTGAGACTATTACTCCTTGTCCTGTCATCTGCTATCACTGAGAATAGTCTAGATCCATCCTCTTTGGATCCACCTTTCAGGTAGTTGAAAGCAGCTATCAAATCCCCCCTCATTCTTCTCTTCCATAGACTGAACAATCCCAGTTCCCTCAGCCTCTCCTCATAAGTCATGTGTTCCAGTCCCCTAATCATTTTTGTTGCTCTTCGCTGGACTCTCTCCAATTTATCCACATCCTTCTTGTAGTGTGGGGCCCAAAACTGGACACAGTACTCCAGATGAGGCCTCACCAATGTCGAATAGAGGGGGACGATCATGTCCCTCGATCTGCTCGCTATGCCCCTACTTATACACCCCAAAATGCCATTGGCCTTCTTGGCAACAAGGGCACACTGCTGGCTCATATCCAGCTTAGAATCATAGAATATCAGAGTTGGAAGGGACCTCAGGAGATCATCTTGTCCAACCCGCTGGTCAAAGCAGGACCAATCCTCAATTTTTGCCCCAGATTCTGTAAATGGCCCCCTCAAGGATTGAACTCACAAGCCTGGGTTGAGCAGGCCAATGCTCAAACCACTGAGCTATCCCTCCCCCTGTCTTGCGCATTTAGAGTGAAGCTCATAGCGGAAAGAGAGTGTCACTTAGTAGATTTGTACAGTGCCTAGCACAATGTGGCACTGATCTCAGTTGGTGCACTTGTGCCTGAATTTCCTATATTTTTAAAAGGTGAGCCCTCCTTCAGGAAAACACAATAAATAAAATAAATAAATTAATAATAATAATAATAAACAAATGATAGTTGGGAATGGTTTAGATATACTTAATCTTGCCTCAGCATGGCAGCTGAAATCATTAGATGACCTCTTGATGTCTCTTCCAGATGTACATCTCTATTCTTTCTATAATCACTTTTCTAAACCACAGGTAGTACAGGTACTCTATTATACAGGTATTTACTCAGCCTGATGATTGCTGGTTGAAAAATTTTAAAATTACTGATGAAAAACAGGGACAAATTTTTCAGGCAAAATTCATCCTTTTTTCACCTGGCTATGACGCTGGCCAAAAAACAAAAAAATGTATAATTTCACATTTTTCCAATGGAAAAAAGGGAGAAAAATTCTCACTTTTACCACCTTTACTTGCTACCTATTTAGGTGCTTATAGAGGTGTGGTATCCAAGCATCTCATATTGTGAGATCTGACAGCACCCGGTAGCAGTGTAATTTTCTACACTAAAGTGATAGATGCTGAATAACTGAAGTGTGCCTAGACACTCAAATGGCTAATACTTCCAAAGAACATAGAATCATAGAATATCAGGGTTGGAAGGGACCCCAGAAGGTCATCTAGTCCAACCCCCTGCTCGAAGCAGGACCAATTCCCAGTTAAATCATCCCAGCCAGGGCTTTGTCAAGCCTGACCTTAAAAACCTCTAAGGAAGGAGATTCTACCACCTCCCTAGGTAACACATTCCAGTGTTTCACCACCCTCTTAGTGAAAAAGTTTTTCCTAATATCCAATCTAAACCTCCCCCACTGCAACTTGAGACCATTACTCCTCGTTCTGTCATCTGCTACCATTGAGAACAGTCTAGAGCCATCCTCTTTGGAACCCCCTTTCAGGTAGTTGAAAGCAGCTATCAAATCCCCCCTCATTCTTCTCTTCTGCAGGCTAAACAATCCCAGCTCCCTCAGCCTCTCCTCATAAGTCATGTGTTCTAGACCCCTAATCATTTTTGTTGCCCTTCGCTGGACTCTCTCCAATTTATCCACATCCTTCTTGTAGTGTGGGGCCCGAAACTGGACACAGTACTCCAGATGAGGCCTCACCAATGTCGAATAGAGGGGAACGATCACGTCCCTCGATCTGCTGGCTATGCCCCTACTTATACATCCCAAAATGCCATTGGCCTTCTTGGCAACAAGGGCACACTGCTGACTCATATCCAGCTTCTCGTCCACTGTCACCCCTAGGTCCTTTTCCTCAGAACTGCTGCCTAGCCATTTGATCCCTAGTCTGTAGCTGTGCATTGGGTTCTTCCGTCCTAAGTGCAGGACTCTGCACTTATCCTTATTGAACCTCATCAGATTTCTTTTGGCCCAATCCTCCAATTTGTCTAGGTCCCTCTGTATCCTATCCCTGCCCTCCAGCGTATCTACCACTCCTCCCAGTTTAGTATCATCCGCAAATTTGCTGAGAGTGCAATCCACACCATCCTCCAGATCATTTATGAAGATATTGAACAAAACCGGCCCCAGGACAGACCCCTGGGGCACTCCAATTGACACCGGCTGCCAACTAGACATGGAGCCATTGATCACTACCCGTTGAGCCCGACAATCTAGCCAACTTTCTACCCACCTTGTAGTGCATTCTTCCAGCCCATACTTCCTTAACTTGCTGACAAGAATACTGTGGGAGACCGTGTCAAAAGCTTTGCTAAAGTCAAGAAACAATACATCCACTGCTTTCCCTTCATCCACAGAACCAGTAATCTCATCATAGAAGGCGATTAGATTAGTCAGGCATGACCTTCCCTTGGTGAATCCATGCTGGCTGTTCCTGATCACTTTCCTCTCATGCAAGTGCTTCAGGATTGATTCTTTGAGGACCTGCTCCATGATTTTTCCAGGGACTGAGGTGAGGCTGACTGGCCTGTAGTTCCCAGGATCCTCCTTCTTCCCTTTTTTAAAGATGGGCACTACATTTGCCTTTTTCCAGTCATCCGGGACTTCCCCCATTCGCCACGAGTTTTCAAAGATAATGGCCAATGGCTCTGCAATCACAGCTGCCAATTCCTTTAGCACTCTCGGATGCAACTCATCCGGCCCCATGGACTTGTGCACGTCCAGTTTTTCTAAATAGTCCCTAACCACCTCTTTCTCCACAGAGGGCTGGCCATCTATTCCCCATGTTGTGATGCCCAGCACAGCAGTCTGGGAGTTGACCTTGTTCGTGAAGACAGAGGCAAAAAAAGCATTGAGTACATTAGCTTTTTCCACATCCTATTCAGGCCTGTCTGCAAAGGCCTGTACTTTAAGAATTTAGGTGTATTCTTATCGCTTGGCTAGTTCTAGAGGTATAAAAGAAAGAAATCACTGTCTGCCGGTGTAAGGGCCTTCTCTTACTGTGACAGTTTGTGGCCTTGTGCTTAGGCTCAGGCCTTTGGCTAAGCAGCAGAGGCAGCCATAAGCTGGGAAGCGAATGGTCACATCCTCACATTCCAAACTAGTCACATTGAAATAAAGTGCTATTGGGCTGTTAGGCACTATCAGGACAGGATTGTATTCCTATCACCTCCAGAGAAAGGGAAGTGCCTAGAAAATGTAAAAGGAAACTTAGTTTGATAGCATCCTGTCTGGCAAGAACTCACTTATCAATAGCTGGGATGTGAAATCCTCACTTCTGTATTGTCTTGTCATTATAGTTCCCACTTTGCTGTTGTTTGTCTGTATAATCTCTGTCTGGTTCTGTGATTGTTCCTGTCTGCTGTATAATTAATTTTGCTGGGTGTAAACTAATTAAGGTGCTGGGATATAATTGGTTACATAATCATGTTACAATATGTTAGGATTGGTTAGTTAAATTTCAGGAAAATGATTGGTTAAGGTATAGCTAAGCGGAACTCAAGTTTTACTATATAATCTGTAGTCAATGAGGAAGTGACTGGGTGTGGGTGGGGGTGGGCATGTGAGATGGGAACAGGGAATGGGGGTAAGAAAATTGGAATCATGTTTTGCTAAAGGGGGAGATGGGAACAGGGAATGGGGGTAAGAAAATTGGAATCATGTTTTGCTGAAGGGGGAAATGGGAACAGGGAATGGGGGTAAGAAAATTGGAATCATGTTTTGCTGAAGGGGGAAATGGGAACAGGGAATGGGGGTGGGGGAATTGGAATCATGTTTGGCTAAGGGCAGGAATGGGAACAGGGACACAGGTGTAAGGCTCTGTGGTGTCAGAGCTGGGAAGGAGGATACTAAGGAAGGAAACTGGAATCATGCTTGCTGGAAGTTCACCCCAATAAACATCAAATTGTTTGCACCTTTGGACTTCGGGTATTGTTGCTCTCTGTTCATGCGAGAAGGACCAGGGAAGTAAGTGGGTGAAGGAATAAGCCCCCTAACAACTAGGTTGCCTCCCTCATTCATTAAGGGGCCCACACTTTCCTTGGCTTTCTTCTTGTTGCCAACATACCTGAAGAAACCCTTCTTGTTACTCTTAACATCTCTCGCTAGCTGCAGCTCCAGGTGCGATTTGGCCCTCCTAATTTCATTCCTACATGCCCGAGCAATCTTTTTATACTCTTCCCTGGTCATATGTCCAACCTTCCACTTCCACTTCTTGTAAGCTTCTTTTTTATGCTTAAGATCCGCTAGGATTTCACCGTTAAGCCAAGCTGGTCGCCTGCCATACTTACTATTCTTTCGACACATCGGGATGGTTTGTCCCTGTAACCTCAACAGGGATTCCTTGAAATTCAGCCAGCTCTCCTGGACTGCTTTCCCCCTCATGTTATTCCCCCAGGGGATCCTACCCATCAGTTCCCTGAGGGAGTCAAAGTCTGCTTTCCTGAAGTCCAGGGTCTGTATCCTGCTGCTTACCTTTCTTCCCTGTGTCAGGATCCTGAACTCGACCAACTCATGGTCAGTGCCTCCCAGATTCCCATCCACTTTTGCTTCCCCCACTAATTCTTCCCGGTTTGTGAGCAGCAGGTCAAGAAAAGCTCCCCCCCTGCACGCAGCACTTACCATGTGTCTTAATGTGGGCAATTCCATGGCCCATGGCAGAGGATATTGGAAGCTGGACATCCAGAGCTTGCAAGATAAAGGGGCGGGGCGGCAAAGCCTTGTGGCATTGGCAGAACGAGAAAGCATCAGAGTTCTATGGCAACCAGGGGGATTGGTGGGAGTCAGTGAAGGAGGAGTGGGCGGCTTTGTTCCTGGTGACTGGGGAAACACCAGAACTTTAAAGAATACCAGCCATGCCAAGTCCTATAGGATTTCTACAAGACTGTCAGGGTTTCCCCTGCCCCCGCACACCCAACTCTGGGGTACAGATTTGGGGACCTACATGAAAGACCCTGTAAGCTTATATTCTACCAGCTTAGGTTAAAAACTTCCCCAAGGCACAAACTCCTTTTGTCCTTGGATGGATGGTATGCTGCCACCACCAAGTGATTTAAACAAACATTCAGGAAAGGGTCACTTGGAATCCCTACCCCGCCCCCCAAAATATCCCCCCAAGCCCCTTCACCCCCTTTCCTGGGGAGGCTTGTGAATAATATGCCAACCAATTGCCTTAGCAATGTAAGCACAGACTTTGTCTTTAGAACACTGAAATCAAAATCAGGTTCTTAAAAGAAGAACTTTAATTAGAAAGAAAAAATAAAAGAATCACAGCTGCAAAATCAGGATGGAAGGTAATTTTACAGTGTAATAAGATTTAAAATATAGAGGATTCTCCTCTAGGTTCAGCTTCAGTTACAAAAACAGGAATAAAACCCATTTCTGTAGCGTACAAAAAATCCACAAGCTGAAACAAAAGATAACCTAATGCATTTCCTTTCCTAACTTACAATTTCTGTGAATTGAGGTCTATTGTTCCAGGTATATTTTCAGGAGATGTATTACCTGCTTGGTCTCTCCCTCTGTCCAGAAAGGGAAGAACAGAGAGCACAAACAAAACCTCCCTCCCCCCCCCGCCCCCATTTAAGTCTCTTCTTTCCTCATTGGTCCTTCTGGTCAGGTGCCAGCTAAGTTATTTGAACTACTTAACCCCTTACAGGTAAGGGGATTCATTTTAGCTGCCAGGGAGGGATTTTATGCTACCCTTCTCTCTATATTTATGACCAAGACCATCCAGAGATGGGAGCCAGTCAATGTGTGACTGTACGACCATATCAAGTGACAGCTGGCAGAGTTCTCGGAGATGAGGGTGCTGTGGGCCCAATTTGAGTGGGACCACCAAGTGAAGCGAGCGGTGGTCTCCCCGGACATTTTTGCAGCCTGTAGAGAAGAGACAAAGCAAGAGGATGCAGGGACTTAGGGCGGGACCCACAGATCCAGTAGTGCAGGACCACAGTAGAATGCTGGCCATCATGGAGGTCTACTATGGGGAGCTGTTCCAGGGTTGGGATATTGCTCAGCAACAACAGGGGCAGTTTCTCTCCTTAGCTGGGGACTGCTCACCGCTGCTGTCAGGAGATGACCAGGGGAGTTTGCTGGAGCCCATGTAGGAACATGAGCTGAGGGAAGCAATTTTGTCCTTGAAGACCAGCATATCTCCTGGCCCAGAGTGCCTGCCCCCAGTACTCTTCTGGGAACTGCTGGAGCCTCTCACACCAGTGTTGACAAACAGCTTCAACAGCTCTCTGCACCATCAGGCACTGAGTCCATCACAATACAATGCTATCCTGGGATTGCTGGCCAAGATGGGATACCTGACTGACATCCAAAATGGGAAGCTGACTGTTCTGTTTAATACCGACAACAAGATTTTGTCCCGAGCACGCGAGAGGAGGCTGGGAGGGGTAGCAGACAGACTGGCGCAATGTGGTGCGAGGTCGGACAGTCACAGACTCCTCATGCAGCATGCGGGAGGTCTGCGAATGGGCATGCCGGAAGCAGTGGGAAAGTTACTTGTTGGCTCTGGATCAATCCAAGTCCTCTGAGTAAGTCAACTTGAACTATCTGTGGAAAGTGCTCAAACAGTATGGATTTCCGGGGGACTTTATCAGATGGCTGTAGGTGCTGTACAAACTGGCCTCAGTCTGTCCTTGGTGGATGGCTGGCTAGTGAACAAAATCCCTGTGCATGCAGGCATACGACAGGCCTGTCCCTTGAGCCCCTTGTGTATGTGCTGTCTTTGGACCCTTTTCTGAGAGCACTCCACAGAAGCAGAGCAATGCGGGGCATGGTTTGCCCTGACCAGAACCTGGGAGGACTGATCAGGGGAGCTGTCACATTGAAGGCGGTTGCCCATGCATATGACATGACCATCCTAGTGAGCTCCCTGGGCAACTGCCGCACTTTGGTGACACTAAAGGAGGGGTACTTGGCTGCAGCTGGAGCCATGGTGAACCTACAGAAGAGCAGGGCCCTGTGGGTGGGATCGGACCCCCCCCAAGGGGGTTTGCCCTTACCCATCAGGGATTTGCAATTCATAAGCAGCCAAGACAGGAGCACTCCCAGGGTGGTGAACACCTTGAGGGTACTGTTTGGGGTCAGGGACAAGGTGGGGAATGCAAACTGGGAGAGGCAACTGCTGGGCTATGAGGAACGGCTCTGCCGGTGGCATAAGTGGACCTTTTCATTAGCCCAGAAGGCTGTCATGCTCAAGATCTATCTTTAGGAGGCAGGAAAATTTCTCAGCCATATATTTCCCCCAGCTCCACAATTGCTGTAGCGACTGAACCCGATGGCCTTCCACTTCTTGTGGGGCAATAGGACATCCTTAGTCAGAATTGTGGCTTTTCTGCCGGTGACAGAGGGCAGGTTGGGCATGGTGGGCTTTAAAGCCTTTTACAGCTCCACTTTTTTTGATTTTTCAATTTTCACTGGAAGGCTGAGCTGGAGGGCACGTCAGGCCAGAGGGGAATGGCGGGGCAACCACGGAGAATGCAACCGACTCTTTGGATGTGGCTGTATTTTTTTGAGCCCACTGGGTGCAGCAATGGGTTTGGGTTGGCCAATGGTGGCGGAAGGGGTAGGAGATTAAGCAGGCCCCTCACTCCATCTAGTGTTCATCCACTCCACTTTATGTCCTACAGGCTTTTCATTGGGTGGCTAGGTGGAAGGTGCTCACAGGATGGTTAAAGCTGCAGCAGTGGCCGCCCCCGGGGCGAGCTCCGGGTTGACCTGGTGGCCGGACGGAAATTAAGCCTGGGCCCGGGGCAGGGCGACCCTCGGCGGAGGAGGGTCCGCCCTTCACAGCAGCGGTGGCCACAGCAGTGAGCCCTCCCTTTGTCCTTGTCCGCACAGAGGTCATTGTACCACAGGGTGATGGAGGCCAATTTTAGGAAGTTTCCACTGAAGGTGAGCAACTGTCCCCAGGACTTACTGACGGGAGCTTTAAAGTATCTGCAGATGGCACGGGTGTCTTTTAAGTACCGAGACGTGCGATGGCGCATCTTTCATGGGTAACTGTATGTACTTGGACTAAGATGACCTCCTGAGGTCCCTTCCAACTGTGAGATTCTATGATTACACGCAAACATGCATGGGCAAAGCAAAGGTTGTCCATGGGCACTGTCAGGCTCCAGCACGACTTCATAGAATATCAGGGTTGGAAGAGACCCCAGGAGGTCATCTAGTCCAACCCCCTGCTCAAAGCAGGACCAACCCCAACAAAATCATCCCAGCCAGGGCTTTGTCAAGCCGGATCTTATAAACCTCTAAGGATGGAGATTCCACCACCAACCTAGGTAACCCATTCCAGTGCTTCACCACCCTCTTAGTGAAAGAGTGTTTCCTAATATCCAACCTAGGCCTCCCCCATGCCAACTTCATACCATTGATCCTTGTTCTGTCATTTGCCACCAGTAAGAACAGCCAAGCTCCATCCTCTTTGGAACCCCCTTTCAGATACTTGAAGGTTGCTATCAAATTCCCCCCTCTCTTCTGCAGACTAAACAAGCCCAGTACCCTCAGCCTCTCCTTGTAAGTCATGTGCTCCAGCCCCCTGATCATTTTCGTTGCCATCTGCTGGACTCTCTCCAGTTTGTCCACATCCTTTCTGTAGTGGGGGGGGGGGGGAACTAGATGCAATGCTCCAGATGTGGCCTCACCAGTGCCGAATAGAGGGGAACACTTGCCTCAATCTGCTGGCAGTGCTCCTACTAATACAGCCCAATATGCCATTAGCCTTCTTGGCAACAAGGGCACTCTGCTGACTCACATCCAGCTTCTCATCCACTGTAATCCCCAGATCCTTTTCTGCAGAACTGCTGCTTAGCCAGTCGGCCCCCACCCTGTAGTGGTGGATGAGATTCTTCCGTCCTAAATGCAGGACTCTGCCCTTGTCCTTCTTGAACCTCGTAAGATTTCTATTGGTCCAATCATCCCATTTGTCTAGGTCAATCTGGACCCTATCTCTCCCCTCCATCGTACCTATCTCTCCCCCCATCTTAATGTCATCTGCAAGCTTGCTGTGGGTGAAATCCATCCCTTCATCCAGATCATTAATAAACTTGTTGAACAGGACTGATCCCTGGGGCACTCCCCTTGTTACCAGCTGCCAGCTAGACATCAAGCTATTGATGACTACCCATTGAGCCCAAAAATCTAGCCAGCTTTCTATCCACCTTATAGTCCATTCATCCAGCTCATACTTTTTTAACTTGCTGTCAAGAATACTGTGGGAGACCGTATCAAAAGCTTTGCTAAAATCAAGATATATCATGTCCACTGCTTTCTCCATATCAACAGAGCCAATTATCTCATCATAGAAGGCAATCAGGTTGGTCAGGCATGTCTTACCCTTGGTGAATCCATGTTGACTGTTCCTGATCACCTTCCTCTCCTCCAAGTGCTTCAAAATGAGGACCTGCTCCATTTATTTTTCCAGAGGCTGAGGTGAGGCTGATTGATCTGTAGTTCCCCAGGTTCTCCTTCTTCCCTTTTTTAAAGATGAGCACTATATTTGCCTTTTTCCAATCATCCAGGACCTCCCCCCCAATCACCACAAGTTTTCAAAAATAATGGTGAATTGCTCTGTAATCACATCAGCCAATTCCCTCAGCATCCTCGGATGCCTTAGATCTGGACCCATGGACTAGTGCATGTCCAGGTATTCTAAATAGTCCTTAACCTGTTCTTTCACCACTGAGGGCTGCTCACCTCCTCCCCATACTGTGCTGCCCAGTGCAGCAGTCTGGGAGCTGATCTTGTCTGTGAAGACAGAGGCAAAAAAAAACATTGAGTACTTCAGCTTTTTCCACATCTGTCACTAGGTTGCCTCCCCCATTCATTAAGGGTCCCAGACTTTCCCTGACCTTTTTCAGGTTGCTAACATACCTGTAGAAACCCTTCTTGTTACCCTTCACATCTCTTGGTAGCTGCAACTCCAGTTGTGTTTTGGCCTTCATGATTACACCCCTGCATGCTCAAGCAATATTTTTATACTCCTCCCTAGTCAGCTGTCCAAGTTTTCACTTCTTGTAAGATTCCTTTTTGTGTTTAAGCTCACCGAAGATTTCACTGTAAAGCCAAGTTGGTTGCCTGCCATATTTGCTATTCTTTCTGCACACTGGGATGGTTCGTTCCTGCGCCCTCAATAAGGCTTCTTTAAAATACAGCCAGCTTTCCTGGACTCCTTTTCCCCCTCATATTAGCCTCCGAAGGGATCCTGCCCATCAGTTCCCTAAGGGGGTCAAAGTCTGCTTTTCTGAAGTCCAGGGTCTGTATTTTGCTACTTTCCTTTCTTCTTTTTTGAGGATCCTGAATTCAACCACCTAATGGTCACTGCTGCCCACATTGCCACCCACTTCTACTTCCCCTACCAATTCTTCCCTGTTTGTAAGCAGCAGGTCAAGAGGAGAAAGTCCCCTGGCTGGTTCCTCCAGTGGCTTATGTGGCTGTTGAATGGCTGGTTCTGGTGGAAAATAAAGTGAGTCGCTAGCAAAGTAGAGGCGGACATGGGTGGGCTCTGGGATCAGGATGGATCGCTACTGCTAGTCTTTGTTTCTCAGTAAGAAGGGGTTTTCCACCAGCAACTGGTACTAGTTGAGTTTCATGTTCAGACATTGTATCAGTTTCTCCAGGTTTCTCGTAAGCACACAGGGCCCTTAATGGGTACTCAGTACACAGAAAGTGTACTAGCAATTGCATTATTGGGGTTTTTATTTTTTGTATTTTCAATGGCATTTCTGGAGCAGGTCCTCAAGGAATCAATTCTGAAACACTTAGACGAGAGGAAAGTGATCAGGAACAGTCAGCATGGATTCACCAAGGGCAAGTCATGCCTGACTAATCTAATTGCCTTCTATGATGAGATAACTGGTTCTGTGGATGAAGGGAAAGCAGTGGACATGTTCCTTGACTTTAGCAAAGCTTTTGACACGGTCTCCCACAGTATTCTTGCCAACAAGTTAAAGAAGTATGGGCTGGATGAATGGACTATAAGGTGGATAGAAAGTTGGCTAGGTTGTCGGGCTCAACGGGTAGTGATCAATGGCTCCATGTCTAGTTGGCAGCCGGTATCAAGAGGAGTGCCCCAAGGGTCGGTCCTGGGGCCGGTTTTGTTCAATATCTTCATTAATGATCTGGAGGATGGTGTGGATTGCACTCTCAGCAAATTTGCAGATGCCACTAAACTGGGAGGAGAGGTAGATACCTCTGGAGGGTAGGGATAGGATACAGAGGGCCCTAGACAAATTAAAGGATTGGGCCAAAAGAAATCTGAGGTGGTTCAACAAGGACAAGTGCAGAGTCCTGCACTTAGGAGGGAAGAATCCAATGCACCACTACAGACTAGGGACCGAATGGCTCGGCAGCAGTTCTGCAGAAAAGAGAAGAGACAAAGCAAGAGGATGCAGGGACTTAGGGCGGGACCCACAGATCCAGTAGTGCAGGACCACAGTAGAATGCTGGCCATCATGGAGGTCTACTATGGGGAGCTGTTCCAGGGTTGGGATATTGCTCAGCAACAACAGGGGCAGTTTCTCTCCTTAGTTGGGGACTGCTCACCGCTGCTGTCAGGAGATGATCAGGGGAGTTTGCTGGAGCCCATGTAGGAACATGAGCTGAGGGAAGTAATTTTGTCCTTGAAGACCAGCATATCTCCTGGCCCAGAGTGCCTGCCCCCAGTACTCTTCTGGGAACTGCTGGAGCCTCTCACACCAGATATACTATGATTCTATGAATGGGAAAGAGCTGTCCTATCCCTGTAGTTAATCCACCTCCCCAAGAGGTGGTAGCTATGTCAGTGGGAGAAGCCACGGCTGTGGGTATGCAAGCTGTGGTGTTTACCTGCATATATAAAGTTTCATCAAACCCCATTTTCAAAACCACCCATGGTCTGGGAATGGAACAGAAGCTCTCTGAAGCAGGGTCTGTCCTTCAAGGTCCTGAAGATCACTGACTGCAACATAGCATTTTCGTGGGGATATGGCTCAGTGGTAGAATGTTAGACTGCAGTTCAAGTGGTCCTTGATTCAAATCAAAGTACCCCCTTAGAAGCCTCTTTCTTAAATGAAAATATTTTCTTCATATCCATTTTCAGTATGTTCATGAGTTCCACTGAATGGGGATGCTTGAAAAGAATTTAAACACTCAAGATTTTCCTGTGTAAATGCATAAAAACAGAGTAAACCTGTCCAGCAGCTGAAATCCGTTCCAGTTGTCTAAGTGTCTAGTTTGTTTTCATCAATTCAACAAAAGTATAACATGAATGCACATTTGTAGATCCCTGTTCTCCTTGGGCTATGCTGTGCAGAAGAACAAGAACCACATCCAGTTGAGGTTCAAGAGTCTGATGAGCAAAGACACCTTGGTGAGGGAAATTTCACCAGCATCTTGGCTCCTTCACATTCAGGTAACACCTAGGCCCCCGGAACAAAGCATGAGAAGAAGCCAGTGGCTCAGACCAGGAAAATAGTCACCAAGATGTTGGCTAGAGCTGCCAGGATCCCTGAAAATGCCACCATCCCATGTCCAGGAATATTCATTAGAAGGTGGTGTCTTCAGCAGGGACCAAAAAGGAAGAGAAGACTTGAAAAGGTGTAAGCTGCCAAGCCTCAGACTGTGGTCAAGATCCCACCTAAAATCAAGACAGGAGAGAGCAAGGCTAAAGCTAACTCCAAAGCACCCAAAGACAGGTCTAAGAAGGTTGCACAGAGAATGAGGTGAAGAGATTTCCATTGGGATGACTCCTGCTCCCCAAATGGGTCTTTATGAATCACCATGGACTAGCCAGAGAGATCACGGTCCCTCAGGACAAACAGCCCCATGGAAAATACAGTAACCGGGGTGCGTGGGCGGGGGGGAGTTTTTTTTTCTCTTCCAGAGAGGACGTGCTGTGTTTTGCGGAACACCTCCCAGGTAAGTGATGCACTGAGAAGGCAGCTCATTCTGGGCTCATTCTGTTTTATCTGCTTCTGCTGTTATTTCAGAACCAGCCCTAGCAGGACTGTGTCCCTGTGACCTCACCAGCTGTACGATAGGCTGAGTCTGCATCTCAGCTTTGATTAACCCAAGTTCTTAATTGATTCTTATTGTGATACTTTCCCAGGGCTCTGCCTCATTCCAACATTCTGGTCATAGATTGAATACGGGGAGGAATGGACAAGTCTGTATGACATTTGGTAAGTACGTTGTGTTGGTATGTGACCGAAAACAAGACTGGAGGTTGGCAGGTGCCTGTTACAAAAAGAATATGGCAAAGCTGCTCACATCCACTATCTAATTATACGTGATGCTTTTCAGAGGTATAGGTCAATTTGTTAATGAAACATCTTTGGTTCAATAAACAGACTGGGCTAGTTTTGAAGTGACTCTGGCTATGAATGCAGTAGAAATCTGGCAACAAGTCTCTCAGATGGGAAGTTTGTACAGTCATGTTTGTTTGGCTGGTTTTTCCCAGCTTGTTTCTACAAACCCCGTAATCCATCACCTCAGTGCATGTTTCACTTCAGTGGTAAGTTTATTGTCTTTTAGTGCTAGTTCTTGAGTTGAAACGATCCCACAACTACACACATACACTGCTGGGGGTTGAAAGAATTTTCACTTTTCAGATGTGGAATTTGAACCCAAGGCTCCATCCAGAGACCAGAACACCCAAGGGAGGAGGAAATAAAGTTTGATGTTTGGTGACTTAAACCACAAAAGTGTGCTTTTAACACTCCTTGTTTTCTTTAGTGTTATGAGCTGTTCGGGGAGGCCAACATGCCATATTTCTTTCAAATTCTAGGGCCCTTCTACACACAGTTCATTTTTATACACCATTACCTGGAGTGAAATTTGCAGGTTTCCTAGAGTCCCTTGAGCGAGGTGTTGTAGTCTCTCACTGCTGAGTTTTTATGTGAAGAAAAGATGTACACCAGGACTGAGGCAGAATCCAGACATCCAGCTTTATGAGAAGGTAATGGTGAACGTCCGACTCCTGCACTGTGAACCATATAGTCAAGCACCCACGATCTGTACCAGCTTTTTTTCAAAATAGCTTAGCACTCAGAGTATTGAGACCTTTCGAAAATCTGGCTCTAGAGGTGGGGGCCAGTGCAGATCTCCTGAAAATTCTGGCTGATACATCTGGAAGTTCCAAGAACCATCAGAACGTTGAGCATTTGCTAGAGGCTGATGAGAACCTTCCTTCTGTTGAACTCAGGAGAAATTTTCTCCCTTAGTTACAATCACAATGTTGTACTGTGCTCGCAGATTTAGGTTTCAACTTAATTAACGTTTGTTTTCTATGCAAGGTGAAACACACCTCTGGGGGCATTTGGACAGAGGGCTAGAAATAGAAACTGCCACGAACAGACAATTAAGAGGTTAATGAGCCTTCTCTCCAGATGGTTAATTCCAAAGACTTGTCTATAGAACTGGATGAAAGGTTTTCTGGATGAATATTTTATGTACTGATATATTTTTGTTTGACCAAAAATGATTTTGTTTTGTTTCAACAAGAAAACTGAAAAAAATTCATCTGGAGTCTACCTGAATTATTATAATTATCTAGCCAAACCAATAACCTAATAGCAAGTAAAACAAATGATTTGTACAGTTCTGTTTGTACAAACGGTCCACAGTGGGAACATGTCTAATTTCTGCTCTGAGGCTCTAGAAAAGTTTGATTCACATTGATGAAACGTTCCTTTTACTGACCAGGAATTGAACTCAGGGCACAACACTGAGAATGTTGAATTCTAACCACTATAACTACTAGCAAAGTGCTACCTTGTCATTCATACCAGCCTTTTTCAGGCAACTTTCTCTAAAAAGTTCATCTTGGGTCAACCTGAAAAATTGTTATAATTTTGGTTTGGCTAGTTAGCAAGCAAAACATTAAATTATTTGCAAGGGTCTATTTGTATAAAAAGGTCTAAATCCTGGGATTTAAGGTGCACAGTGGGAACATGCCCACAGTTTGCTATTAGTCACTGGACAGAGCTTTGATTTTCACAGTCTCCAAACACCTTCCTAGTGGCCTGAAATCTAAGTGGGCATCTGAAGGAACCACATCCCTGCTCAAAGTGCTTCTAATGTTCTAGAAGGGAGCCAGAGAAGAAGAAAGCTCAGTCCACAGTGACACTAAGTATGAATAGCCAATGATCTTTGTATGTAACTACTTAGTCAATTGTGATCCTTCCTATCATTATCCCTTTGAAATGATGATGATGTACCATGGACTTTTACAGGTTGCGTTAGCCAATCCAGCCATTTGGCACTTGCAGATGGGTACCTCTGTATTGTGCCTGATTCTTTTACAGCTGTAAAAGGCTGGTAGATACAGATACTTTCCCCTCTTCTTAACCAGCACTAATACCAGGCCAGGCTAGGGCTGGGGAGAGAGAGCAAGAGCAGCAGGTTTCCCCTATTGTTTCCTACTCTTTTTCTTGATCAGTTTCTCTTCTGCACCAACTTGCTTTCTTTTTCATGTGTGAGCCTGGCTAGCTCAGTTGGTAGAGCATCAGACTTTTAATCTGACGGTCCAGGGTTCAAGTCCCTGGTCAGGTGATAAACTATTCACAAAGGCCTTAGATATCTCTCTCTTTGATGTTACTTTTTCTCTTCAGGATTTTTCCTTTTCTAAGAAGGGCCTTTTTGTGTGTGGGATTGAAGGGGCAACTTCATGACATCCTCTGACCTCACAGGCTGGAGGAATAAAAGCCTCTGGGCATATAGCATGTTCCTCCTCTGTGCACGCACACACACGTGCAAAATATCCCTAAGAAATTAGAATCACCTGCTGCCTTCCCTTGTCCTTCTGGATCCCCAAACAAGGATGCTCTTCAGCCCGAACCCATGTCCTCTCTATTCCCAGTGCCCCTCAATCCCTCCTATGCACGTTGCTCCTCACTCTGAACCAGAGCCTACTCTTCTTCATCCTTCTCCTCTGTCACAACCCACAGCCCGCTCCTATTTCCCGTGCTCCTCAATCCCAACCCACAGCTCCCTCCTTGCCTCCAGCAGCAGGTGCTCCAAACCCCCTCATGAAACCTTGCAAGAAAAACTTCCTGTGTGACTCTGCATGTGGATTTTACAGTATGTTGGAAATTTCTGTATTAAATATGTAAGCAGGGTCTGAATGAGCTCTCCCCTGACATCTAATGATGAGCTGTGGAAGAGGACTTCTGGAGCTGATCTCATTTGCATGGGCTCAGCCACTGTGTCTAGGTGCTTAGCATGATGGGATTGCTTGCTGAAATGATCACTTTGGGCTGGTGTTGTATTCCCAGTCTCCTTGTTATTGGGGCAGGAGTAATAAAGGGTGGTTATCCTTGTTGTGTGAATCGAGGGCAGCAGAACTGTGCTTGGCCAACCCCAGTTGTGGGACTCACCCTCAACTGAATAGCACTTGCTAGGCAGGAGACATGGGTTGAGGAATGGGGGGGCCGGGGCCATGGCCACTAAAATTTAGGTGTTAGATCAACTTTAGGACGGGGTGGCTCTGGAGGGATAAGTGAGTCTCTAGACAGCATAGTGAGTATGGTGCCTTCTTATTTTCCCCCTTTTCCACCCAGGATGGGAGGTGAACTCTACAGATGCACCTCTGGGCTTGCACGGACTAAGGACAACAACTGTGAGTGAGGTGCAGAGAGGGGACGGCTCATGTTAAAGGAATTTTGGTTACTGGATTTAAGAACCTGAGGGAAAAGAACATTGCCCAGCTTATTTGGGGGTAGGTCTTTTTTGCTCAGGGTTTATGTTTATGTGTTGGAGCATGACTTCTACTAACCCTGGGCTTACATTGCAATGTAGACATATCTTTAGAGTGCATCTATAATGTGATAAAAGCCCTGCGGCCTGGCTGGCCTGGATTGTCTTACT
Source organism: Lepidochelys kempii (assembly GCF_965140285.1). Taxonomy (NCBI): domain Eukaryota; kingdom Metazoa; phylum Chordata; order Testudines; family Cheloniidae; genus Lepidochelys; species Lepidochelys kempii. The sequence continues at coordinate 5,752,169 of NC_136407.1, forward strand.
TGGGCTCCTGGGGCTCAGGTTGTGGGGCTAAAAACTGCAGTGTAGACATTTTGGGCTCAGACACCCTCACCCCTCGTGGGGTCTCAGAGGCTAGGCTCAAGCCCAAACATCTACACTGCACTTTTATAAACCTGCAGCACAAGCCCCCCAAGCCTGAATCAGCTGATCCAGGGTTTGAGAATAGTGACTGGGGTGTGTTAGCCTAGCATTGTGTCTACACTGTTGTTATGTCCACACTGCAATGAAACACCCAGGGCTTGGGCTGTGGGGTGGTAAATTTGCAGTGTAGACATCTCGGTACAGGTTCAGTACAGGGTTCTGGGACCCCACAAGGTTGGGAGGGAGTTTAGCAAGCAAAAAAGGTAAAATGGCCATGGAGTATTACCCTGGACTCAATGGCAGTTCTCCATGGGCCCGTCTGCTTTGGGGCAGGGACAAAAACACGTCCTGCTGCATTTATTTGTGCAAAGATTGATTTATGATTGTCATTCTCAGACACGGTGCATGAAGCAGGACTCCACAATGAGCCGCCCACAGATTCTGGCAGCCACAATGAACCATTTGGTAGGAGAGCTCAAAGGGAGTAGGTTGTCCACGAGGGGCCTGGAACACTGACCTATCAGCTCTTAACTCCCAAACTTTCAGTAACTCTATTATCAGTGCCTGTGAGTGTAATTTAAACCATAAGAACAAGCCATTCTGTAGTAGACCAAAGGTCCATCTAGCTCTGTATCTTGTTTTCTGACAGTAGCCAATGCCAGGTGCCCTAAAAGCCACTCAACAAGGTACCACTGGGAGTTGAACCTATGATCTACTGGTTATGAAACAGGTGTTTTATCTAGCTAAGCCACAGGGCCTGCCTGTGGTTAAGGTATCGTGTCTGCCCACTCCTGACTCCCTGCCAGATCCCACCTGGGCCTGACAAGTTTTGCTTGTGTTTGGATTCGGCAAAGCAGAGGAGCAGGTGAAGGAAGGAAGGAAGTTTTCCTTGCAAGCTGTGTGTGTGTGTGAATCTTTGGCCACGTCTGCACTACAAAGTTATTTTAACATAATTATATTGTTCGGGCGTGTGAAAAACACACTAGGCTCCCTCAGTCACCAGCTTTTGGCTGGTGTACACACCGCTCTGCCACGTCTGGTGACAAAACTGCCCTGTTTTGGTGACCAAATAAAACCACCCCGACAAGAGGCCTAGAGCTTTTTGCAGCCAATTTAAAGCAACAAAGTGTCAGTGTAAATGCTGCTGGTCATTATATCACCATAACTGGCCTCCACCACTATCCCACAATGCCCGCCATGAACTCGCCTGCCCTGCCTTCCTCCTACAGAGGCTGGGCCCCTTCCCTTTCATGGCTCTGGGAAGTTCCTACGGCAGCCAGGAGCAAATCTCTATTGTGGGGTGCTGCTCCCCCGCACTGCGAACACAGAGCGGGGTGACGGAAGCTTCCTTACAGTAGGGTGGCCACCGGCATCTGAACTGTGGAACCCCATGACACCGCTTTCCCCAAGACCCCTCACTCACACTCTGCCCCTTCTCCCTGAGGCGAGGCCCTGCACCCCCCAAGGCCAGACCCACAGAACACTTCTTCCCCCCCCCCAAGACTCCGCCTTGCCCCCCCTCCATCGTTCATCATTCTGCGGAAAAGGACCTGGGGTGACAGTGGACGAGAAGCTGGATATGAGTCAGCAGTGTGTCCTTGTTGCCAAGAAGGCCAATGGCATTTTGGGATGTATAAGTAGGGGCATAGCCAGCAGATCGAGGGACGTGATCCTCCCCCTCTATTCGACATTGGTGAGGCCTCATCTGGAGTACTGTGTCCAGTTTCGGGCCCCACACTACAAGAAGGATGTGGATAAATTGGAAAGAGTCCAGCGAAGGGCAAAAAAATGATTAGGGGTCTGGAACACGTGACTTATGAGGAGAGGCTGAGGGAACTGGGATTGTTTAGTCTGCAGAAGAGAAGAATGAGGGGGGATTTGATAGCTGCTTTCAACTACCTGAGAGGTGGTTCCAGAGAGGATGGTTCTAGACTATTCTCAGTGGTAGAAGATGGCAGGACAAGGAGTAATGGTCTCAAGTTGCAGTGGGGGAGGTTTAGATTGGATATTAGGAAAAACTTTTTCACTAGGAGGGTGGTGAAACACTGGAATGCGTTACCTAGGGAGGTGGTAGAATCTCCTTCCTTAGAAGTTTTTAAGGTCAGGCTTGACAAAGCCCTGGCTGGGATGATTTAATTGGGGATTGGTCCTGCTTTGAGCAGGGGGTTGGACTAGATGACCTCCTGAGGTCCCTTCCAACCCTGATATTCTATGATTCCTCACAGCTGTCAAAAAGAGCTGGGGTCATGGCCCTCTACACCCTCCCTGTTCCGGCACCCCTGGGGCAGAGCCAGGCAGGTAGCAGTGTGTGTGTGTGTGTATGGGAGAGCGACTGTGGTGCTAGGCCCGTGAGATAAGGGGGGGCTGATGTCGGGGGTGTCCCCCTCCCTCTGCCTCAGGCCTGGTTGCTTCCAGCAGTTGTCTGAAGTTCGAGACAACGTGCGGACACGCTCACTCTTCCCCAACACACACACGGTCTCTCCTCACACACACGCTCTCTGCCCCACCATGCACACTGCACTTGAAGAGCAGCTGGCGATCGAGTCGGATGCCCACGGAACAATGGGATAGAGAAACCTGCTCCATGTAATGCTGTAACGACTCATAAGGCATTGCAAACCCTTCCCAAAGCACCCTGCGGCTAGTTGCACCGTGGGATAGCTACCCACGATGCACTGCTCTCTGTGGCGATCCAAGAACTGCCTGCGTGGATGCGCTCTGGTAACACGAGCAGCGTGGTGTGGACATGCCACAGTGGTTTAATTAAAATGCTTTAACTAAAGCGGAATAATGCTGTAGTGTAGACATAGCCTGAGCGTGAGACAAGACCTACCTGTCACTAAGGATGCTCAGGCACGAAACTGAAGAACCACAAGTTCCTCCATAGTTGGCAGGATTTGAACCTGTGCAGGGCGACCCCAACAGATTTCTAGTCCATCACCTTAACCACTCGGCCACAACTACTTGACTGACACAGATTTCTCATGACACTCTACTTCTGTTCTCACTGAGTGATCATTTCCAATTGTTTGCTCTCTTCATATATCAAATATTGATGTGAAATACACTCAGATTTTACCTCATATCAATAGCTGATATAAAATCCCTCTGATTTTCAACTTTCCTCTCTCTATATATTTAATATACATCAAATCCAGTGGCCTCCCCCTGTTTGGGGGATCAGCGGTTCCCAGCTGGTACCAGGAGAGTTGGCTGGACCCTTTTCTTTTTTCCAGCTGGCACCAGATGAGGAGATCACTCTGAGTGCAGCGTGGGTCCAGAAGTATCCCAAACCCCATGATAAATGGTCTCCTTGGGGGTTGCTTCCTGCAGTGCTAAGATGTAGCCACCTCTGGGGTGGATCCCTGGTGGCTATTATTTGCTAGTGACAGGGCATGGAAATTTCTTACCTATTTTGGCCCTCCATGACTTCCATTACCCTGTTAAAGAAGCATCCCCCAGGGCTCCCTCTGCCCGTCTGAATGGCCAGCAGGGGGTGGTGTGGTAACGTTCTATCCACTTATCAGATGCTGTGAGGTAACACTGTTGTGGGGGCTGGGGGCAGGGGGGTCCTGTGTGGGGAGATTGAGCTGGAGCTGAAGGGGCATTGTGGTAGGGGGAGGCTTCTGGGTGGCTGGGCAGGGGGTCCCCTAGTCAGCTTGGTGGGTTCTGGAGGTTTGGGGTTTCAGGGGGTGGTTCTGATGTGCCCAGCCCTGAGGCTATGGGTCCTGGAGGAGAGTATCACTGGAAGCTTGTTCTCTGCAGAACAGTGGGGGTGGGCATATCATGGGGAGGTGGGGAAGGGAATTAGAGGGTGTCTGGTGCTGTGCCAGGGGCTCCGTCATGGCCAATGCACAGAACTGGGGGAAGTCCCCTGGGCTAGGTCAGGGGATGCCAGGCAAGCAGAGTGAGGGGTCCAGCTGTAAAGCATCAGGGGGTCCCAGGCAAACTGCTGGAGGACAGGTGCGGGTCCTAGGCAGGCAGTGGGGGAATCCCAGGCAGGCAGTGAGGGACTGAATTCCCAGTGGCGGGTGGTCCCCTGGCGGGTGGTCCCTGGCTGCTGGGGGCTCTTGGTGAGGGGAACTCTTTGGGATTCCCAGCCTGGCAGTGATGCTCTGGTGGGAGTTCTATGGTCGGTGGGGCTCTGAGGGGTATCTGGGGTCCCTGGCTAGGGACTCTGGGGGCTGGATCCCTGGTAATATTTGTCAGGACCCTGGCTGGAGGGTCTGGGTACTGGGGGGTGTCTGGGAGCCCTTTGCTGGGGGCTCTGGGGGCTGCTCCTGGCCTTGCTCTTTCTCCCTGATCAGCTTGTGCCAGAATCCTGGGGGCATTCCCCAACCACGCCCAGTCACCGTGATAACTTTCTGTCTACTAATCAAACACTGAGAGCGTGAAATCACAGATTTTGCTTTTCTCCTCTCTTGAAAACAGCAGGAACTTTTGGGTCCGTTGGGAAAATTCGTGCCCCCAGTCCTTGTCCTAGATCCGGGGGGTGAGGGAGGTGGAAGGGGGTTAGCATTGCCACGCAAAGGTCTCATCCACAGCATTCTGGACTCATTCTTTCTGAAATCTGGTTTCATTAAGACCATTGTTAATCCAGAGTCACTGCATGGAAAGACAAGGAGTGACTCCAGATGTACAGTGGGGCAAATGAGATGAGCAGTTCTCCCTGTGAGGAGGTGCTCTCATTAGCTGCTCTCCCCAGAGAGCTAAAGAAGGGAAGGCTTCTCAAACGCTCTGTCCCTCTCTGCTCAGGATATTGGGGTTCAGCTTCCTGGGTCAGATGCTGCAGCCTCTATTGTGATCTGGGAGACCAGGCTTAGCAGCTGCTGCTCCCCCAGTGGGGCTTCTGTGCTGGGAAGTGACCTTAATTAAAGTTACTTCTCTGCTGGGACTTTCTCCAGCTGGTACTAGCCCCATGCGGTATCCCTGGGCCCTGTGAATACTAAATTCTCAGCCACAGACTCCAGGTAACTGAAAGAAACCAAGAGAAAATGCTGGAGTCTGGCATTAAAATGACTCTACACAAACAGCCCCCTCCCCACCACCCCATTTCTCCTCCCATTAGCAATTGCAGGGGCAAATCCAGCCATGGGGGAGCAAATAGCCCAGGAATGGGACTTTCCTACCAGATGGGCAGGGAGAGGGGAGAGAGAAAAGAAGATAGGGGACAGAGAGGCTGAAAGAGGCCGTGAGAGACAAGAGTTTCAAGAGAGATTTCCAGATCTCTGATCTGCCCAGACAGATGCATTACTGCACCCTGGGTAGAGTCACTTTCCTGTGGAAAGATGAGGATCAGACAGAGGAAAACCCAGTTCCTGACTCCATATCCCTCCTGCTGGGGTTGGCTGCCATGGGGTCAGTGGCAGAGGGAGTCCTCGAAAGTGACTCCTTTGGGTCTGCTTTTTTCTAGCATTGTGTTCAGAGACTTTGTTACGGGATGGAGGGAGGGAGGGAGGGAGGGAGGGAGAAGGGAGGTTAAAAATGTCTCTGTGGGCTTAGCCTGGCAGGAGGGGCCAGGTCTGCACTGTAATAAAGAGATCAAGCATTCTTCCAGCATGGCAGAATCTAGGATGTCTGTCTGCAGGGAAAGGGCCTGGGGGAATCATGATGTGGAGGTTTCAGAAGAGCCTTCAGTTAATTTCACAACTGCCCTTCTCACCCGGCCAGGCTGCAGAATGACGTCCATGTTTCACTCCAGCTCATCCCAACCTCCCATGGGACAGGGGAGAGAAATGGCTGCAGAGGAGCCAGGTCATGTAGGGATTATCGGGGGGTTGCTGGTGGGGTCCTGCAGGAGGGAGGGGGCAGCAAATACCCCGGAGAGGGGAAGGTTTGCACCGTCTGGTTTGGAGGTTGGAGTGGGGCAGGAAATGCACAGGGAGGAGAAAGGGAGGAGAACAGGGGGTGGCAAAGCTGCTGGGAGTTGTTTAATAAGTGGCCTAGATTCTAGGAACAGACCCATGAGGTTCGGAGGTGGAAATGCCCTGATCTGTGAAACAGAAAATAACCCACCTACATGGAGCTGGGAAAACTGACCAAACGCATAGTGTTGGAGCCTGACCCGACTAACCAGTGGCTGCTGAGACATATGTTGGGGGCACCCACCAGTCAGACTTAGGGGAGATACCCCTTCCTCATATCCAGCTCCTCACAATGAGCGGGGTGTTGGGCTTCCTACCAGGCAGCTCTCCCTGGACCCTGCTAGGGGCTCCATCTCCTGTAGCAGTCTGTGGCGAGTAGGTGTGTGATGGATCAGCTGGGAGAGAGGAGGGGCTCTCTCTTCGTCCCCTCACCCTGGTGTTTCCTGGATGCTCGGAGCCTTGTGGGGGGTTGGAACTCTTTTGACAGCGAGCCTCCCAGAGCTCCAATTTGATTGGCTGCTCTCCCCCACGACTAGTGGGGCTGTGAGTGGGGCAGCGGGTACTGAGTGTGGGACTCTTGCTCTTTCAGGGGCCGGTGACCTTCGAGGAGGTGGCTGTGTATTTCACCAGGGAAGAGTGGGCTCTGCTGGACCCCGCTCAGAGAGCCCTCTGCAGAGACGTCATGCAGGAGAACTATGAGAATGTGACCTCGCTGGGTAAGGATTCCTGTCCCTTCAGTTCTTGGAAGGGGTGCTGAAGAGATGAGGTTCACACCACCCCCACAATGCCACCTCTGCTCTGTCCTGTTTCAGCATCACCCCAACATGCCAGTGACACACACACGACCAGTGACCCTCCCCTGCTGCAGAACACTTCGGGAGCAGAGCACAGGAGCAGTATCACACCGTGTCAAAGATCTCCTGGTAGCACGAGTAAAACTGGGGGTTAGGTCCAGCATAACCAACAGAAGCTTCCTACTCCTGACCTTCTCTGAAACCCTGAGCCTTCTCCACCCAGACCAGAATGTGCTTGGGGTGTAAGAAGCAGGCTGCTGGAGTCAGAGCTGCTGGTCCAGGGTTACTGATCACACAGATACTCGGGCGTCCTTGAATGCTGGCTTCCAGACAAGGGAGCTCCAGCTGCAGAACATTGACTCTCACCCAGGATTACAGGTGACACAACTCCTCACTGCTCTGGATTGTACCCCAGCGTGTGAAAATGGCTTAGGTTGGTAGTGAAACTTCTTGAGACATGGAGAGTCTTGCTCCCCCTTCACCATGTGTAGCAGTCACAATCTCTCTTCTCATTGCAAAAGTCACATGACCCTGATTCTTATTTTCACATTCTGATTTTCCAGACTAATTTGAGTCTGTTGCTTCTGGAATTATAGCTTCTAATTTCCCAGTGTTGTCTACACATGGGGATTTTCCTGCTCCCTCCCATTGCACTGGACTCATTAGATTCCCTAGTACATAAGAACGGTCAGACTGAGTCAGACGAAGGTCCAGCTAGCCCAGTATCCTGTCTTCTGACAGTGGCCAGCGCCAGGTGCCCCAGAGGGAATGAACAGAACAGGTCATCATCAAGTGATTCATCTCCTGTCGCCCATTTCCAGCTTATGGCAAACAGGTTAGGGACACCATCCCTGTCTGTCCTGGCTAATAGCCATTGATGTACCTATCCTCCATGAATTTATCATGTTCTTTTTTTGAACCCTGTTATAGGCCTGGCCTTCACAACATCCTTTAGCAAAGAGTTCCACAGGTTGACTCTGCGTTGTGTGAAGAAATACTTCCTTTTGTTGTTCTAAACCTGCTTCCTATTAATTTCATTGGGTGATTCCTAGTCCTTGTGTTATGAGAAGGAGTAAATAACACTTTCTTCTTTACTTTCTCCACACCCATCATGATTTGATAGACCTCTCTCATATCCCCCCTTCATCTCTTTTCCAAGCTGAAAAGTCCTGGTCTTTTTCATCTCTCCTCATACAGAAGCTGTTCCACACCCCTAATCATTTTTTTTTTTACCCTTTTCTGAACCTTTTCCAATTCCAATAGATCTTTTTTGAGATGGGGTGACCACATCTGCACACAGTATTCAAGATGTGGGCGTAGCATGGATTTATATAGAGGCAATATGATATCTTCTGTCTTATTACCTATCCCTTTCTGTTCGCTTTTTGATTGCTATGGCACATTGCGTGGATGTTTTCAGAGAACTATCCACAGTGGCGCCAAGATCCCTCTCTTGAGTGGAAACAGCTAATTTAGACCCCATCATTTTATAAGTATAGTTGAGATTGTTTCCCAATGGGCTGCAATATGTTTGGGGGGGAGGGCTGCTCAGTGGTTTGAGCATTGGCCAGCTAAACCCAGGGTTGTGAGTTCAGTCCTGAGGGGGCCATTTGGGATCTGGGGCAAAAATTGGGGATTGGTCCTGCTTTGAGCAGGGGGTTGGACTAGATGACCTCCTGAGGTCTCTTCTAACCCTGATATTCTATGATTCTATGTGCTATCCTGACATCTAGGACTGCTGAGATCCTGCATTCAGTAATATCCCTGCCCTTCCTGTTCCCTTTCTCCACTGAACCCCACCAGCCCATGCTTACTGTTCACAACTTCCCCAGAACTCTCTCATTGTCTCTGGACCTCTCTGTTAGCAAGAAGCAGTGCCAGGGCAACTTGCCCTCTATCTGGAGTCTTCGATTTGTGGGACATGGATTTACTTTCTCTGTGTTTTAGGAGACTCTTTGAAATTGAGTGTCTGTGACATTAACCACAGTACAATCTGGACTGTTGAACAGCTGTTTCCCCTCAGTTCCCCAAGCTGGGGTGCCTTTTACACTGCTTTACTGTGAGAACAGCCACTCCTGGGCAGTTAACACACAGTCTCCGGCATGTATCTGGTTTTGTGTCTGACGCGACGGCTACACAATAAAGCTGATGTTGGCGCAGCTGCACCGATTTGTAGCTGTGCTGGTCTAGCATTGTTATTACAGATGCTCTAAGCCAATAGGAGAGAGATCTCTCCCGTCCGACTTGATTAGTCCAGGCCCTGCAAGCGGTGGTGGCTGTGTTGGCAGGAGAAGTTCTCCTGCTGACGTAGCACCATCTACACGGGGGCCTAGGGCTGTGTAACTACGCTGCTCAGCGGTGTGGATTTTTCACACCTCTGAGCAATATAGTAATACTGATAAATGTCTTCAGTGTAGACCAGACAGTTTTCTCCTGTATTTTATGCATTTACATCACTTCTCCTCTACCTCCTCCTACTCTGAAAGATTAAAAAGTGTGAAAATAAGAGAGGTATTTTTCCTCATGATGCAAACCTTCCCACCTAGGAGACCCCTTCCACCAACGCACATGGCAGAAGATCTTAAGATATATGAACTCAGAGAAGTGGCTGGGACCTACATTGGGACAAACCACAACTTCAGTCATGGTTCAGTTGTTGGCAATGGGGATAAAAGAAAACTAACATATATGGCAAGAATTTTTGGTCTTTGAATATGTTGTTGTTACCAATGAAAATGAAATTATAGGTGAAGTTATTGGTTATAGAGTAAGAGACTCATTGTGTGATAATCTGCATTATTTTGGAAAACTGAAAGTTGTCTTTTTTGTTTTGTCATACAGGAAATGATGGCTGATCTTGAAAAGTGACTTTGATTTAATTTACCCCCTGTAGTGTAAGGAGTTCTGGTAGAAAACCTCACTCCAAAGGTTGGGGTGGGAGAATGTGTGTGAGAAAGAGTGTATAAGAGAATATTGGCCCGATATAGATTTTAATTTTCTGTATTTCAAATGACACTTAATTTTATTAATTTCAAAGTCAATTTCTATTAAAAGGAAACTACTCATGGAGACAAGTTGCATAAATTTTTATCCACTTAGACTGTTAGGGTTACTGACTTCCCCACTTCTCTAATTTGCAAAGGAAAGGCATGACATCTGTCATAGGATGTGTCCAGCTGGTAGGAAACCTGCAATCGTCAACCGTCCATATCAAGGAAAAGGCTGAAGTCCATTGCCTTTCATATCAAAAAGCCATCTAAAGGCTGGTCTACGCTGAAAAGTTATGTTGACATGGCCACATCTCTCAGCGTAGACAGTGTTAGGTTGTCAGAAGACTACTTCCATTGTTTGAAGTGTAGACAGAGCCTTAGACAGATTGATCCCCTATGGGAAGCAAGTCATGACATCAATTCCAATCTTGACCTTTCTTCCTGTATGTGAGAAAGCTACTATCATGGAGGGCTGAACCAGCTGTCCCATTGCCTGGTTCCTCAACTGTAGCTACAGCTCTTAGTACCCATCCATCCAAAGACTGAGAGAAATGGAGAGTTCTAACCATTGTCATTTTAGGCGTTGGCTACACTTGCAAGTTATACCACAATAAAGCCACCCAGAGTGCTCTACCTGACTCCCCGTGCACACTGGCAAGGCACGTAGAGCGCTCGGACTCCCTGGCTGGAGCGCTGCTGGTACTCCACCGTGATGAGAGGGATAATGTCTGATGCATATTGGGTGAGACGTTCCAGCATCAGGGTGAACGAGGTGTTGCACTACTGCGCTCTGACTGACCTCTGGAAACGTCCCATAATCCCCTTAAGTCAAGTGGCCACTCTTCTCGTTGTGAAATTGGCCGCAGGAATGCGGGAATGCCATTGCAAAGCTCCGCTTCTGACAGCCAGCCGCTTTGAGTGGGGGGGGGCGGGGGGTCTGAACTTACAAGACAGCATGCTGCCACACTCTCAGCACCCCAAAAACCCATTCCCCCCCCCACATACACACAACACCCTCCCAGTCACACTCCACCCCGCCCACGCATTTGAAAAGCACGTTGCAGCCACTTGAACGCTGGGATAGCTGCCCATAATGCACCACTCCCAATGCCACTGCAAGTGTGGCCAAGCCAGTGCGCTGACAGCATGTGGACAGACTGCACTGCTTTCCCTTCTGCGCTCTCCGAAGGCTGGCTGAACTCAAAGAACTCTACATCTGCAAGTGTAGCCAAGCCCTCAGTATCTTATTGTTCCTTTCTCTGTTTTTTTCTGCTGGCTTTTCTATTATAACAGGGTGTGACTGTCTAGCTCAGGGCATGTGTGACAAAAGCTTATTCGTGCCAATTGGGTCACTATCATTCACAAGCAACTCCTGTCTCAGAACTGACAAACTCACCACACCTAATACACTGATTTTATGTTATTTATCCAGGAAGCACAGCAGTGAGAACTCTACTGAAAGCTTGTAAATTATTCTTATGCCTAATCACTGCAAGAGGTGTGTACGAGTCATATTTAAGGAGTAATGTAAGTACATGGAAAATTATGCTCATATGGTATTGTCATAAAAAGGAGTCACCCCAATCATAGGTCTTGGTGGGGACGGCCCCTTCAAGTGGGAGGGAATTGTCATCTGAACCTTGCTAACCAGTTATGCGATGTACTGCTCAATTGTCAACCTTTGCAACAACCCAGAAAAGCCAATCGAAAACTATCAAAGACAAACTATAGACAGCGAAACCCTGTGGAAATAAAAAGGACAATATGACAATGAGGAGATCATCCTTTCTGTGAATGAAGACAAAAGACTTAATCAGTTTATAACAGGGTGGAGAAAAACACTCTGGGTTTATGCACCAAGGAGAGCCCTAATGACCAGTGGTTCTGCATGAAAGGCAGGGCCATGGCTCCTAGGGACTAGCAATCACTGCAGTAGACTGAAGTGTGAGGTGAGAATCTACTTAGATAGGAAAGGTAACTATTAAAAAGTATAGGTTGAATTTTGTGATTTTGTTTTGTTGGTAACAGTTGGTTTCCATCACTCACGTTTGTTTCTGTTTAAATCTCTCTCCCTTGTTGAATAAATTTCCACTTGTTCGATAATTGTACTCAAGTGCTGTGTGTGATGCAGGAGCAGTGGTCTACAGTAAAACTGGTAACTTGGGATGTACCATTGCTTCGGGCAGAGAGGATCTGGGATTTCTCTCAGTATCTGGTGATTGGGGTTGGACCCCAGAGAAGGACACATTGAAGGAACTCAGGGGTTAGGGTGCCTCTATTGTCAACTGGCAGGGCTGCTGTAGCTCAGTGGAGGGTCCTTGAGTGGCCAACAGGCTGGGTGAGTTGAGTCGCTAACATCTGGTTGCCAAATCCAAAACTCCCTCTTCCTAGTGGCAGGTGCCAACAAGAAGATTCACAGCCCTCAGCACCCTGAGAAGGGTCACAATGTGCATCTGATAAAGTGAGCAGTAGCTCACGAAAGCTTATGCTCAAATAAATTTGTTAGTCTCTAAGGTGCCACAAGTCCTCCTTTTCTTTTTGCGGAGACAGCCTAACATGGCTGCTACTCTGAAATGTGCATCTATGTCGATCCACCTGTCAAATCCACACAGGGAAGACACTTTATAACATAGCTCCCTGAATCACAATAGCCCTAAAACTCTGCCCTATGAAGTCATGGAACATGTGCTCTTCCCTCTGTGAAAGCATGGAAAGAATCCAAGCTCTGATGGGTAGAGATTGGGTCCAGAATGATGTAGACAAATTGGAGGATTGGGCCAAAAGAAATCTGAGGAGGCTTAAGAAGGAGAAGTGCAGAGTCCTGCCCTTATCACAGAAAAATCCCGTTTTTTGCACTGCTACAGGCTGGGGACCGACTGGCTAATTGACAGTTCTGCAGAAAAGGACCTGGGGATTACAGTGCACAAGAAGCTGGATATGAGTCAACAGTGTGCCCTTGTTGCTAAGAAGGCTAATGGCATATTGGGCTACATTAATACGAGTGTTGTCAGCAGCTCGAGGGAAGTGATTATTCCAGGGGTGGCCAACCTGTGGCCCCAGAGCCACGTGCGGCTCTTCAGAAGTTAATCTGCGGCTCCTTGTGTAGGTACCGACCCTGGGGCTGGAGCAACAGGTGCCAACTTTCCAATGTGCTGGGGGGTGCTCACTGCTCAACCCCTGGGTCTGCCACAGAGCCTGCCCTGACTCCACCCCTTCCCGCCCCCTCCCCTGATTATTCCCCTCTTTGGCACTGGTGAGGCCACATCTGGAGGACTGCATCCAGTTTCCCCCCCCCCCACTACGGAAAGGATGTGGACAAATTGGGGAGAGTGGAGGGCAACAAAAATGATGAGGGGAGCACATGACTTATGAGGAGAGGCTGAGGGAACTGGGCTTGTTTAGTCTGCGGAAGAGAAGAATGAGGGGGGATTTGATAGCTGCTTTCAACTACCTGAAAGGGGGGTCCCAAAGAGGATTGAGCTAGGCTGTTCTCAGTGGTGGCAGGTAAGAGAAGAAGAAGAAAATCTCACGTTGCAGTGGGGGAGGTCTAGGATGGATATTAGGAAAAACTATTTCACTAGGACGGCGGTGAAGCGCTGGAAGGGGTTACCTAGGGAGGTGGTGAAATCTCCATCCTTAGCGGTTTTTAAGGCCCGGCTTGACAGAGCCCTGGCTGGGATGACTGACTTGGGGATTGGTCCTGCTTTGAGCAGGGGGTTGGACTAGACACCTCCTGAGGTCCCTTCAACCCTAATCTTCTACGATTTAGGAAACATGGGCTTTTCATTCCATAGTCTCTGGCACCACTGGGTGCCCGTTTCATTTTACTCCTTTCAATTAAAAGCTTTATTTTGCAATGAAATATTCTGTCCCTGGGGAAGACCCAGGAGCGGAGGCTGCCGTGATGGGTTGGATCATAGAAACCCCCTTGGGAACTGCTAACTGATGTGCCAAGATTACTTCTGCCCCTGCTTTCCTGCCCTGGCAGCTTGGGACTTCAGTACCCTGCCCTGTTTGAGCCAGACCCACTAGCCTGCTGCAAACCCAGACCCAGGTCTGAACCACGTCCCCTAACAGCTGAAGGCTCAATTGAAAACAGGTTAAGAAGTGTTCCTGTCTTTGACACTCAGATGCTCAACTCCAAATGGGGTCCAAACCCTAAATAAATCCATTTTACCCTGTATAAAGCTTATACAGGGCAAATTTATAGATTGTTTGCCTTTTTTAACACTGACACAGCTGTTCCCCCCCCCCCCCGCCCAAGGAATTAATACATACTCTGGGTTAATTAATAAATGAAGTGATTTTATTAGATACAGAAAGTAGGATTTAAGTGGTTCCAAGTAGTAACAGACAGAACCAAGCGAATTACCAAGTAAAATAATATAAAACATGCAAATCTCTCTCTAATACAGTAATAAAACTGAATACAGGTAAAACCTCACCCTCAAAGATGTTTCAATCATAGGCACCATCTTTCCTCAGTGCAGGTGAGTGCTTATGCCCCCCCCCGTCCCTGGCCCCTCCCCTACTCCACCCCTTCCCCAAAGTCCCCACCCCAACTCCACCCCCTCCCTGACCCATTGAACCTCTTCCCCAAATCCCCGCCCCGGGGCCCCACCTCCTCCCCTGAGTGCGCTGCATTCCCGCTCTGCCCCCCTCCCTCCCAGCCTCGCGAAACAGCTGTTTTGCAGCGCAAGTGCTGGGAGCTAGGGAGAAAAAGCAGGCATGTGGCACACTATGGGGAGGAGGAGGCAGAGTAGAGGCAGAGGTGAGCTGGGCGAGGGGGCAGAGAGCTGCCAATTGGTGCAGAACACCCACCAATTTTTCCCCGTGGGTGCTTCAGCCACGGAGTCAGCGCCTATGGTTTCAATAAGCTTCCTTTTACAGACGAGTCTCCTTCTAGTCTGGGTCCAGCAATCACTCACACCCCCTGTAGTCACTGTCCTTTCTTCCAGTTTCTTTTAGGTATCCTTGGAGATGCAGAGGGTATCTCTTGAGCCAGCTGAAGACAACATGGAGGGGTCTCCCAGGGGTTTAAATAGACTTTTTTTGTGGGTGGAGACCCCTCCCTCCCCGGTGTAGAATCCAGCTACAAAATGGAGTTTGAGTCACATTGGCAAGTCACATGTCCATGCACAACTGAGTTTCTTAACAGCCGAGTCACATTCCTGGGAAAGCTCAGATGTGGATTGACGCCTTCAAGTTCATGGTTGGCTTAAATGATTCTTGATGGGGCACTTAATTTGCACATTCCTTTCTCAAGAAGCTGACCAAATGCTCTACTAGGCTACTTAAAATCAAGCAAGTACACAGCCAATATTCGTAACTTCAACTACAAAAATGACACATGCATACAGATAGGAGGAATAGATTCAATAGCTCAACCTTTACAGAGACATGTTACACGGCATATGTAGCATAAAACATATTCCCGTTATGTCATATGTACATTCATAAGCATATTCCCATAAAGCCTTATGGGGTGCACTGTAACAGTTGCATTCATCATACCTACAAAAAAAGGATTGAAACATTCCTTAGGCCTGTCGATCCTGGCTGCCTTTTGTGGTGCTGCTGCCCATGGAGCTCAATCCCAGCCCCCAAAATCTGCTCATGCCCACCCGGCTGAGCTGCGTGGGGTGTGAAGCCCTTTCATTCTGCTTTGCCTAGTTTCCATAACTTGGTATCTTTTATCAGGCCAACAGTTTAACCACTCGTCCATGACAGCTAGAGATAAGCAAAGCCTCAGGGTAAAAGAAACACCCCAGCCACTGTTCTAAGTGACCACGACAAGACTGGGGGTTGAACCCCTCAGGAATCCTTGGTCCAGCCTTGTCAGGGTTATGAGGCTTCTGCCACACACGAGAGTAGAAAGAGAGTCCTCAAGGTCAGGCAGGCCTCTGGGTAAGGGAGTGGGAGCGAGGACTCGGATCCTTTCACTAGCCGGTTCCACTCTATCTTAGAGTGCATAAGCCAGGAACATTTGTCACAATAGCAGGATCATACCCCCCTTTACACTTGCCCTCTGTACTCATTACTTCACTGCAGCTGCTCCCTCTCTCCCATTGGCTCTCTCAGCACCTGGCCCCACAGCTCTTCCTGCCAGTTGGAGACTTCACTTTCTGGGCCTGCTTTTGTGGACGTTAGCCTCTCTCATGATTTCTAAGGACTCAGCAGGAGAAAGGGGCCTTTCCAGGAAACCGTCGCTGCTTCTGGGAATCCGTGTGTGGCTCTGGACACCACCAGCAATCATTTGGCTCCTGGCACACAAGGCAACTTAAAAGCTCACTGCTCGGGCAGGGGCTTGAATTCTTGACCCTCAGAGCTTGATGACTGACTGAGCTAGCCAGGCTTGCTAAAAGTATTTATTCCTGCCACGACAAGAGCAAGCAGGCAGGCAAAAGAGAGGCAAAAAAGTCCAGGAACTCCTCTTCTTTTTCTCCATGGCCTCTGACTACCAGCAGGATTCCTCCTCCTCCTCCTTCCTGGGCTTCAGGGCAACTAAATCTCTGCACCTACACAGCCGGTCCATCCACTGCACCTTAATCCCCCATGTTGATGCCTCCCTGCCCAAGTCCTGCACCTCGCTCCATAGAATTAAGTCTCACATCTCGCTGGAAATTCGACTTCTTTTGCCCGGAGACTCTCTGCACCCCCAATAGATGACCTGAGAAACACAGTGTCCTTCTTTTCTTAGTGCTTGAAAAGGTTTTTCTCCTATGACCACACGGCCTAAAGGATAAAGCTTCTGACTTCAGATCAGATGATTGAAGGTTGAGTCTCTTTGGGGCTGTGCTTGTGCAGTTTTCCCTTTGTGCTGGAAGTCCTGCTTTCTTCAGGGCTGGAGCCTCTTCTTGGCTGCTCAGGCCAATGCTCTGAGCTTTAGCTAGAGCCCCGGGAAGGAGTTGGGCCCCGGGAAGGAGTTGGGGGTCAGGCATCGCAAAGGCCAGGGTGTGAGCCCTAGGTGCTTCCAGGCTAGCCTTTGCCATTTCTGATTTGCCAAAGAAATTGGGTGGAAGCCTGGGCTAGCTGGCCGTGCCTAGGCATGGTCTTCCCCTCCTCTTGCCCTGCCCTCAGTTGGTCTATGGGTTTTAAGCCTTCCCTTGGAGCTGCCACCTCTGCTCTAGGTGCCCAGAGGAGGAGAGGTGTGCTGGGCTCCAGCCTGGGACACTTCCTCCCTCCTGCCTAGCCCTGACACTCCTTTCCTTAAGTGTCACGTGGGCAAGAGGAAAGTGTGGCAGCAAGCATAAGGGCCAAACTTGAGGGCATCAGGTGAACCAGTGATAATCCCAACCACCAGGTCAAAATGCAGGCCTGCAGGCATTGGTAGCCAGGGTGGCAAGTTCTAGAGCCCCAACCCATTGCGGCCATCCAGACCAAAGACCTGCCTCCATTGGCATGAGTCACCCAGCAGGAGGGAAAGGATTTGTGCTTGCACAACTGAAGTCAGGAAAGGTGAGCGCTTTGAGCTTTGCCATAAACCAACATGGCGTCCCACTGAGATTTGACCTCAGATTGCAGGATTCAGAGTCTGGAGTGCTGACTGTTACACCATGGGACCAGCTTGTGCTGTCTTCTGTAGACATCTGTGACCCCCACGGGGATGGCTTGTGTCAGGGGACTGTTGGACCCTTACTAAAACTTAGTGGGTTTTTTGGTTGGCTAGTTCCAATACCAAAAGAAAGGGGAAGGGTCAATGGGAAATCAGGACCCTGAGACTGACAGTCCCTGGGGCAATGGGGAGAGGCCAAAGCTCCAGGTCACCCTGATTGACAGGGTAGGCAGGCAATTGAGAGTCAGCAGACCAGTCAATCTCCCCCTGCATAGAACCCAGAGCAGCTCCTGCCTAGCTGGGTCTCCTGACAGCCACAGTGGTCCAAGGAGCTGCCCAGGATGTTCCCCTACATCCCCATGCAGGGGCAGCTGTCAGTTCTTGCTGCATGAGTAAGAGTGGTGAGTATCCATCACATGGGGGACTAGGGCTTGATTCCCTGGTGAGAAAACTGGGATTTTGACACCAAGGGTATATCTACAGTACAATTAAAAACTCACAGCTGGCCCAGGCCATCTGATTTGGGCTTGCCAGGCTTTGGGGGCTGTTTAATTGCAGTGTAGAAATTCTCACTTGGGCTGGAGCCCAAGTACTGGGACCCTCCCCACTCATTAGGTTCAGTGGCCTATATACTGAAGATGAGTTCATAAACTGGGGAGAATACAGGGGGAACTGCCACTGGACAGACACTTCTTAGCAGGGCTCTATATTTATCATCTCTCAGTGACTCCAGATTCAACCTGCTCAGCTTAGAACGAAATTTTTTTGGTAATTGCCAGCCTGGAACTAACCTTAGGATGTGAAAGTCAGAGCTGGATTACTTTGAACTCATGCACCCTTATCACTAATGAAGGAGTAAAGGAATGTACAAACCAATGTAGCCTCAACATGTCATTTGCATCCTCAATCCTTGTCCCTGTGGCAGGATCTCAAGGACAGACAGAAATGTTACTCAGTGTCAGGAGAGAGAAGCATTTTCCCTTCTGTATTCCCCCAGTCTGCTGTGAAAAGCAACAGAGGTGCTTCAGGTTATTTTCTTTCACTGATTTATTTTTTCATTTTGATTTGGGAGGAAAGACTAATTTGACCTGCCAACTTTTTGAACGGGTTAATGTTAAGTGACTAGGTGGTCAGTTTACCAAAAGCCCTTAAAGTTGAACTCTTGGGTGAATGGAATAATCTGATTTATATAGAACCTTGCAAGGCAATAGATTGTTACATCAGTCCGAACAGCCTGGTTTGGTTGGTTTGCTTGTTTTCCCTGATAAATTGCAGAGGGTTCAGAGAAGAGCCACAGGAATGATTAAAGGCTTGAGCAGGGAGAGATGTTTAAAAACAAACCCAGCCGTTCCTGCTCCTGCCGGCTGTGACTGCTGAGGACATTTTCCTTCTCTACTCCACGGTCTCTCTTCTGCCAGATTCTCAACCAATAAGGCCGCCCTGCAGAACATGGCAGAGCAGTTTCGAGAGAGGCTGCAGGACTCACCATGTAAGACTGCAGCAGTTGTCGCACCTTGACTGACCATGGGCCAAATCCTGCAGCCCTGGATGACCAGGATAACCTGAGGATGCAGAGAATTCTGTTGCAGATCCCAAAGCTTCCTCAGAGCTCATAGGAAGCCAGGCTGTGAATGGACTCTCACATTCCCTTCTCTAGCAGCATAGAAAAAGCTCCTTTCACACATGTCAAGGGTCATCTCCTGAGACAGTCTCATGCACATGAATGCTGCAGTCACAGAGTCCAGGCATGTCATGAATTCACATGGGGCTTGGAAACAAGGAGGACTTAAGTAACGACGTCTCCCGTGTACATGAAGAAGAGGCAGTGATTCAACTTCCCTGGCTGGTTTGCAGCTTAGAGGGCAGAGCAGAAGGGTAAGGGGCAGGGGGGATGCACAATTAAGAGGGCAACAAACAGCCATCTCCTAGCAGGCCCCCTAGATTCACTCTAACAGTTACCTGCTTTTTCCCGTGTAAAACCCATACCTGAGTTCCTTGTGCTTCACCATGTTCCCCTGCTACAAAGCTGAGTCTGACTCTCCTCCAGCTCTCCTCCTGGCCTGGAATGAGGGAGAGAAAGAACAAGGTCATGTATCCCATTTACAATTTAGGGGTCCTCTCAGTGGAATCCATTTATGGTTCTAAAAATTTGCTACAAAAGAGAAAAGGAGTACTTGTGGCACCTTAGAGACTAACCAATTTATTTGAGCATGAGCTTTCGTGAGCTACAGCTCACTTCATCGGATGCATACCGTGGAAACTGCAGCAGACTTTATATATACACAGAGAATACGAAACAATACCTCCTCCCACCCCACTGTCCTGCTGGTAATAGCTTATCTAAAGTGATCATCAGGTTGGGCCATTTCCAGCACAAATCCAGGTTCTCTCACCCTCCACCCCCCCCACACAAATTCACTCTCCTGCTGGTGATAGTCCATCCAAAGTGACAACTCTTTACACAATATGCATGATAATCAATCATGATAATCTTTTATGTAAAAGAATAAATGGACACAAATCAGATGTCAAGAATTATAACATTCATAAACCAGTCGGAGAACACTTCAATCTCTCTGGTCACGCAATCACAGACATGAAGGTCGCTATCTTAAAACAAAAAAACTTCAAATCCAGACTCCAGCGAGAAACTGCTGAATTGGAATTCATTTGCAAATTGGATACTATTAATTTAGGCTTAAATAGAGACTGGGAGTGGCTAAGTCATTATGCAAGGTATCCTATTTCCTCTTGTTTTTTCCTACCCTCCCCCACCTCCAGATGTTCTGGTTTAACTTGGATTTAAACTTGGAGAGTGGTCAGTTTGGATGAGCTATTACCAGTAGGAGAGTGAGTTTGTGTGTGTATGGGGGTGGGGGGGGATGTGAGAAAACCTGGATTTGTGCAGGAAATAGCCCAACTTGATTATCATGCACATTGTGTAAAGAGTTGTCACTTTGGATGGGCTATCACCAGCAGGAGAGTGAATTTGTGTGGGGGGGTGGAGGGTGAGAAAACCTGGATTTGTGCTGGAAATGGCCCAACCTGATGATCACTTTAGATAAGCTATTACCAGCAGGACAGTGGGGTGGGAGGAGGTATTGTTTCATATTCTCTGTGTATATATAAAGTCTGCTGCAGTTTCCACGGTATGCATCCGATGAAGTGAGCTGTAGCTCACGAAAGCTCATGCTCAAATAAATTGGTTAGTCTCTAAGGTGCCACAAGTACTCCTTTTCTTTTTGTGAATACAGACTAACACGGCTGTTACTCTGAAACCTACAAAAGAGAGCAGCCTGTTACTGTGTGGCCTAAAAATAAGCTGTCTTATCATTGAGGGTTCAAGTCCCATTGCAGTTCTGCTTCTTTAGCCTTCACTTTGGCTGAAAGCCCTGCTCTTTTTACTGCCAAATCCTCCCTTTGGCCACTGGGGCAAAGGCTCTGGCTCCAGCGGGGCTGGGGAGAGCAAAGATTTGCATGCGAGCCCTAGATAGTCCCAAGCCAGCCTCTGGCTTCCCAGCTTGCCAAAGAAAGTGGGCGGACACCCGGGCTAGCATGCAGAGCAGTCTCCCTCTTCCAAATCTGTACCTGTCCCTATGCTGGAGGGGGCTTGTTGAATAGCGCCTTTGGAGCCTGGGTGTTTCTCTGCCTCTTGCCAGTTGGTGAAAAGCTGCTTAGGGAAAAATTTCCTCCCCCACCGCCAAAAGGAGCACCGTGAGTGGGAACGGTAAGGAGCCTGACCTGGGGGACTGGCTCTGCTTTCCTACAACATTCTGATACTGGCCACTGAATGTCAACAGCCATCTGGCATGCTGGTCTATAGGTGGCCTGCAGCGGGTGTTGGGTGAGCCAGGGAGCAGACTGGCTGTGTGTCTTTGTGGCTTTCCACAGATCATGATTAGTCATGGTTCCCCTCCTCTTGCCCCACCCTCTGGGGCTCTATGACTTTTAAGGCTTCCCTCAGAACCACCCCTGTTCTCGGTGCCCAGAGGTGTGCTGGGCTCCAGCCTGGGACTCCTGCTCCTGCTTCTCTTTCCTTGACTATGAAGCCTGGTCCTGGCACTCCTTTTAAGAATGAGGTGGGCAAGAAAAAAAGCACGAAGACAAGTGCAAGGGCAAAAGCCTCTTGGCATTAGGTGACGCAGAGAGAAACACAGACATGAGATCAACCCACAGAACTTCAGATATCTCTAGACAGACTCTCAAGTTGTGGGGCCCCACGTTATTGCATGGGTCCATCCTGTCAAGCCAGCCGGACCAAAGACCTTCCTCGAGTGGGCATGAGTAACACGGGAGTAGGGAAAAAACAGATTCTTGTGCAACTGGGGACCCAAGTGGAGGGGCCTCCAGGGCTTTGCAGCAAACCAGTGTGGCCACTGCTGCTGTGAGGGAGGCCACTGCTGTGGCTTAAACCATCCTGCGAACACCTTCCACGTAGCCACACACTGAAAGGCCAATTGGACATAAGGTGGCAGTGGACGGGCACTGGAAAGAGTGGGGGACCCTCCTAATCTCCTCCCTCTTCTGTCACCATCGGCCACCCCAAACCCAGTGCTGCACCCAGTGGGCTCAAAAAAATAAAGCCAGATCCAAAGAGTTGGTTGTTGACTTTGTGGTTGCCCCACCATTCTTCCCTGGCCTGGCCTGCCCTCCAGTTCAGTCACCCACTGAAAACTGAAAAACAAGAAACTGGAACCATAAAAGGCTTCAAAGCCCACCATGTCCAACCTCCCCTGTGTCACTGGCAGAAAAGTCACACTTCTCCTGACTAAGGATCTCCTATTACCCCTCAAGAAGTGGAAGGCCATCATGTTCAGTGATTGCAGCACTCGTGGAGTTGGGGGAAATACATGGTTGAGGCAATTTCCCGCAGCCAAAAGATAGGTCTTGAGCATGACAACCTTCTGGGCTAACAACAAGGTCCACTTATGCCATAAGCTGAGATGTTCCTCAGAGGCCAGCAGCTGCCTCTCCAGTTCGCTTTCCCCACCTTGTCCCCGACCCCAAACAATATCCCCAAGATGTTCACCACCCTCGGGGTGCTCCTGTCTTGGCTGCTTACTAATCTCAAATCCCTGATAAGTAAGGGAAAACCCCCACCGGGGTCCGATCCCACCCACAGGACCCTGCTCTCTTCTAGGTTCATCATGGCTCCGGCTGCAGCCAAGTACCCCAATAACATCACCAAAATACAGCAGTTACCCAGGAGATCACTATCAAGGTCACGTCATTTGCATGGGCAACCGCCTTCCATGCAACAGCTCCCCTGATCAGTCCTCCCAGGCTCTGGTCAGGGAAAACCATGCCCCGCATTGCTCTGCTTCTGTGGAGTGCTCTCAGAAAAGAGTCCAAAGACAGCACGTACAGAAGGGGCTCAAGGGACAGCTTTGTTTTATGTCCATGTGCACAGGGACTTTATTCCCTAGCCAGCTATTCACCAATGGGCAGACCAAGGCCTGTTTGTACAGCACCTGCAGCCATCTGATAAAGTCCCACGGAAGTCCATACTGTTTGAGCACTTTCCACAGATAGTTCAGGCTGACGTGGTCAAAGACCTCGGATTGATCCAGAGCCAACAAGTGACCCTCCCACTGCTTCCAGCACGCACATTCACAGACCTCCCACACGCTGCATGAGGAGTCTGCAACTGTCCGACCTCGCACTGCATTGGATTGATTACAATGCACCAGTCGGTCTGCTGCCTCTCCCAGCCTCCTCTTGAGTACTCGGGCCAAGATCTTGTAGTCGGTATTTAATAGAGCAATGGGCCTCCAATTTCGGATGTCGGTGAGGACTCCCAGCTTGGCCAGCAATACCAGGATAGTGTCGTATTGTGATGGACTCAGTGCCCCGTGGTGCAGGGAGCTGTTGAAGACGTTAGTCAACACTGGCATCAGAGGCTCCAGCAGTTCCCAGTAGAGTTCTGGAGGCAGGCCATCTGAGTCAGGAGATGTGCCAGTCTTCAAGGACAAAGCCGTTTCCCTCACCTCACGTTCCTGCATGGGCTCCAGCAAACTCCTCCGCTCGTCTCCTGAGACAAGCTATGAGCAGTCCCCAGCTAAGTAGAAAAACTGCTCCTTCCCTGGCTGAGCAATATCCCGGGCCAGGAACAGCTCCCCATAATCGGCCTCCACGATGGCCAGCATTCGCCTGTGGTCCTGCACTAATGGATCCGTGGGTCCCACCCTGAGTCCCCGCATCCTCCTGCTTTGTCTCTTGTCTCTGCAGGCCGCAAAAATGTCTGGGGAGGCAGCCTCTCCCTTTACTCAGTGGTCCTACTGAAATCAGGCCAGCTGCAGCCTCATCTCCCAGAACTCAGCCAGCTGTCACTTGATATGTTCATACAGTGACACAGGCTCCCCTGTCTGGACAGTCTTGTAGAAATCCCACAGGCGACACTGCAGGACTTGGCACCGTTGCTATTCTTTAATGTTGTGGTGTTTCCCTGGCTGCCGGAACAAAGCAGCCAACTCATCCTTCACCAATTCCCACCAATCTGCCTGGTTGGCATAGAACCCTCTTATGCTTTCCCGTTCTGCCAACACCACCCCGCCCCTTTATCTTGCAAGCTCTGGATGTTCAGCTTCCAATATCTTCTGCCAACGACAAGGGAATAGCACACGGTGAGAGTTGCATGATCCGAACAGTCCATTGGCACTACCCTGCACTGGGCTGTTGATGTGCTCTCTTTCACGTAAATCCGGTCAATGCGACTCCTGGCCTGTCCCCGGAGAAAGGTGTGTCCCATCTGTGGCTGGTGTGAGCTCGGATCAGAGGAATAGGAGGCTACCGCCTGCCTGCTGCTGGTTTCACGACGGAGAAACACGTCCTCTAAACCTACCACGCTACAGACCTGCGCCATGTAGCGCTCATTGTAAAAGAGTTTCCTCTGATGGTCAGGAAAACAGGACCAATGGTCTTCAGGCCAACTGACAGAATTAAAATCCCCCCCAACACCAAACCCCATGAGGTCCAGAGGAAGGGAGTCAGTTCCTTCCATAGATCTTTCCTTTCATGCCTTATCTGGGGACCAAACAAAATAATATAGCAATAACCAGTGCTACGGAGCACAAAGTCCACCAATAATGCCCTCCCTGGTCAGAGCTCCACCACTCCTGTGCTTGCACCGTGGATGTGAAGAACAAGAATCATAGAATCATAGAATATCAGGGTTGGAAGGGACCCCAGAAGGTCATCTAGTCCCACCCCCTGCTCAAAGCAGGACCAATTCCCAGTTAAATCATCCCAGCCAGGGCTTTGTCAAGCCTGACCTTAAAAACCTCTAAGGAAGGAGATTCTACCACCTCCCTAGGTAACTCATTCCAGTGTTTCACCACCCTCTTAGTGAAAAAGTTTTTCCTAATATCCAATCTAAACCTCCCCCACTGCAACTTGAGACCATTACTCCTCGTTCCGTCATCTGCTACCATTGAGAACAGTCTAGAGCCATCCTCTTTGGAACCCCCTTTCAGGTAGTTGAAAGCAGCTATCAAATCCCCCCTCATTCTTCTCTTCTGCAGGCTAAACAATCCCAGCTCCCTCAGCCTCTCCTCATAACTCATGTGTTCCAGTCCCCTAATCATTTTTGTTGCCCTTCGCTGGACTCTCTCCAATTTATCCACATCCTTCTTGAAGTGTGGGGCCCAAAACTGGACACAGTACTCCAGATGAGGCCTCACCAATGTCGAATAGAGGGGAACGATCACGTCCCTCGATCTGCTCGCTATGCCCCTACTTATACATCCCAAAATGCCATTGGCCTTCTTGGCAACAAGGGCACACTGCTGACTCATATCCAGCTTCTCGTCCACTGTCACCCCTAGGTCCTTTTCCGCAGAACTGCTGCCTAGCCATTCGGTCCCTAGTCTGTAGCTGTGCATTGGGTTCTTCCGTCCTAAGTGCAGGACCCTGCACTTATCCTTATTGAACCTCATCAGATTCCTTTTGGCCCAATCTTCCAATTGGTCTAGGTCCTTCTGTATCCTATCCCTCCCCTCCAGCGTATCTACCACTCCTCCCAGTTTAGTATCATCCGCAAATTTGCTGAGAGTGCAATCCACCCCATCCTCCAGATCATTTATGAAGATATTGAATAAAACCGGCCCCAGGACCGACCCTTGGGGCACTCCACTTGATACCGGCTGCCAACTAGACATGGAGCCATTGATCACTACCCGTTGAGCCCGACAATCTAGCCAGCTTTCTACCCACCTTATAGTGCATTCATCCAGCCCATACTTCCTTAACTTGGTGACAAGAATACTATGAGAGACCGTGTCAAAAGCTTTGCTAAAGTCAAGAAACAATACATCCACTGCTTTCCCTTCATCCACAGAACCAGTAATCTCATCATAAAAGGCGATTAGATTAGTCAGGCATGACCTTCCCTTGGTGAATCCATGCTGGCCTGTTCCCCTCTATTCGACATTGGTGAGGCCTCATCTGGAGTACTGTGTCCAGTTTTGGGCCCCACACTTCAAGAAGGATGTGGATAAATTGGAGAGAGTCCAGCGAAGGGCAACAAAAATGATTAGGGGACTGGAACACATGACTTATGAGGAGAGGCTGAGGGAGCTGGGATTGTTTAGCCTGCAGAAGAGAAGAATGAGGGGGGATTTGATAGCTGCTTTCAACTACCTGAAAGGGGGTTCCAAAGAGGATGGCTCTAGACTGTTCTCAATGGTAGCAGATGACAGAACGAGGAGTAATGGTCTCAAGTTGCAGTGGGGGAGGTTTAGATTGGATATTAGGAAAAACTTTTTCACTAAGAGGGTGGTGAAACACTGGAATGCGTTACCTAGGGAGGTGGTAGAATCTCCTTCCTTAGAGGTTTTTAAGGTCAGGCTTGACAAAGCCCTGGCTGGGATGATTTAACTGGGAATTGGTCCTGCTTTGAGCAGGGGGTTGGACTAGATGACCTTCTGGGGTCCCTTCCAACCCTGATATTCTATGATTCTATGATTCTATGATCACTTTCCTCTCATGCAAGTGCTTCAGGATTGATTCTTTGAGGACCTGCTCCATGATTTTTCCAGGGACTGAGGTGAGGCTGACTGGCCTGTAGTTCCCAGGATCCTCCTTCTTCCCTTTTTTAAAGATTGGCACTACATTAGCCTTTTTCCAGTCATCCGGGACTTCCCCGGTTCGCCACGAGTTTTCAAAGATAATGGCCAGTGGCTCTGCAATCACAGCCGCCAATTCCTTCAGCACTCTCAGATGCAACTCGTCCGGCCCCATGGACTTGTGCACGTCCAGCTTTTCGACATAGTCCCTAACCACCTCTATCTCCACAGAGGGCTGGCCATCTCTTCTGCATTTTGTGATGCCCAGCGCAGCAGTCTGGGAGCTGACCTTGTTAGTGAAAACAGAGGCAAAAAAAGCATTGAGTACATTAGCTTTTTCCACATCCTCTGTCACTAGGTTGCCTCCCTCATTCAGTAAGGGGCCCACACATTCCTTGGCTTTCTTCTCGTTGCCAACATACCTGAAGAAACCCTTCTTGTTACTCTTGACATCTCTGGCTAGCTGCAGCTCCAGGTGCGATTTGGCCCTCCTGATAACATTCCTACATGCCCGAGCAATATTTTTATACTCTTCCCTGGTCATATGTCCAACCTTCCACTTCTTGTGAGCTTCTTTTTTATGTTTAAGATCTGCTAGGATTTCACCATTAAGCCAAGCTGGTCGCCTGCCATATTTACTATTCTTTCGACTCATCGGGATGGTTTGTCCCTGTAACCTCAACAGGGATTCCTTGAAATACAGCCAGCTCTCCTGGACTCCTTTCCCCTTCAAGTTAGTCCCCCAGGGGATCCTGGCCATCCGTTCCCTGAGGGAGTCGAAGTCTGCTTTCCTGAAGTCCAGGGTCCGTATCCTGCTGCTTACCTTTCTTCCCTGCGTCAGGATCCTGAACTCAACCAACTCATGGTCACTGCCTCCCAGATTCCCATCCACTTTTGCTTCCCCCACTAATTCTACCCGATTTGTGAGCAGCAGGTCAAGAAAAGCGCCCCCCCTAGTTGGCTCCTCTAGCACTTGCGCCAGGAAATTGTCCCCTACGCTTTCCAAAAACGTCCTGGATTGTCTATGCACCGCTGTATTGCTCTCCCAGCAGATATCAGGAAAATTAAAGTCACCCATGAGAATCAG
Organism: Lepidochelys kempii; assembly: GCF_965140285.1. Classification (NCBI taxonomy): domain Eukaryota; kingdom Metazoa; phylum Chordata; order Testudines; family Cheloniidae; genus Lepidochelys; species Lepidochelys kempii. The sequence continues at coordinate 5,779,620 of NC_136407.1, forward strand.
GGCATGCGATCTAGTAGCTTCCGTGAGCTGCCGGAAGAAAGCCTCATCCACCTCATCCCCCTGGTCCGGTGGTCTATAGCAGACTCCCACCACTACATCACTCTTGTTGCACACACTTCTAAACTTAATCCAGAGACACTCAGGTTTTTCTGCAGTTTCGTACCGGAGCTCTGAGCAGTCATACTGCTCCCTTACATACAGTGCTACTCCCCCACCTTTTCTGCCCTGCCTGTCCTTCCTGAACAGTTTATAACCATCCATGACAGTACTCCAGTCATGTGAGTTATCCCACCAAGTCTCTGTTATTCCGATCACGTCATAGTTCCTTGACATCACCAGGACCTCCAGTTCTCCCTGCTTGTTTCCAAGGCTTTGTGCATTTGTATATAAGCACTTGAGATAACCTGTTGATCGCCCCTCATTCCCAGTATGAGGCAGGAGCCCTCCCCTCACAGACATTCCTGCCTGTGCTTCCTCCCGGTATCCCGCTTTCCCACTTACCTCAGGGCTTTGGTCTCCTTCCCCCGGTGAACCTAGTTTAAAGCCCTCCTCACTAGGTTAGCCAGCCTGCTGGCAAAGATGCTCTTCCCTCTCTTCGTAAGATGGAGCCCGTCTCTGCCCAGCACTCCTCCTTCATGGAACACCATCCCATGGTCAAAGAAACCAAAGCCTTCTCTCCGACACCACCTGCGTAGCCATTCGTTGACTTCCACGATTCGACGCTCCCTACCTAGGCCTTTTCCTTCCACGGGGAGGATGGACGAGAACACCACTTGCGCCTCCAACTCCTTTATCCTTCTTCCTAGAGCCACATAGTCCGCAGTGATCCGCTCAAGGTCATTCTTGGCAGTATCATTGGTGCCCACGTGGAGAAGCAGGAAGGGGTAGCGATCCGAGGGCTTGATGAGTCTCGGCAGTCTCTCCGTCACATCGCGAATCTTAGCCCCTGGCAAGCAGCAGACTTCTCGGTTTTCCCGGTCAGGGCGGCAGATAGATGATTCAGTCCCCCGGAGGAGAGAGTCCCCGACCACCACCACCCGCCTTCTCCTCTTGGGAGTGGTGGTCGTGGAACCCCCAACCTCAGGACAGCGCATCTCATGCCTTCCAACCAGCGGAGTCTCCTTCTGCTTTCTCGCCCCAGACATATCATCTGGTCCACTCTCCGCAACGGTACCTGTGGAGAGAACATGAAAGCGGTTAGTTACCTGTGTCTGTGTTACTGGAACCCGGACATTCCGCTTACCTCTTCTGGAGGTCACATGTTGCCAAGCTTCTTCACTGGCCTCTTGGCTCCTCTGTGCAACCTGCTCTATATCTGTAGAGCTTTGTGCCCCTAGAAGCCTATCCTGAGTTTCGTCCAGGAAATCCTCAGTTTCCCGTATGCAACGCAGGGTCGTTATCTGTTGCTCCAGACCTTCAATCTTCTCTTCCAATATGGAGACCAGCTTGCACTTTGTACAGACAAAGTCGCTTCTGTCCTGTGGAAGAAAGACAAACATGGCACATCCAGTGCAGGTCACAACAGCTGAACCCCCCCCTTCCATATCACCTTCCTACTATGAGCTTCCTCAGAGCAGTTTGCAAGATGTAAGCCTCACTGGGCTCCCTCCAGGCGAACTCCCAGGCAAACTCCTGCTGTGAGCTGCTCTGCTGTCCCCGCTGCTCAGCTGGTTCGCCGCCGCTCAGCTCCAAACCAATCATTCTTCCCTGGCCCAGAGAACCAGAAAGATGGGCCCTTCCTCCAATTGCCTTCTGCCACTGAGCTCACCTAAAGTCATTAATGTGCATTTCCTGAATGCCCACCATGTCCAAGTCCAGCTTCTCCAAGGTACTGAATATCAAATGCCTCCTCCTGGGCTCCCAAATCCCTCCCACGTTCCATGTGGCCACTTTCACATATGCCCCTTCCCCGGTACTGCCCTCTCCCACCTGTGCAGAGGAGATTTCTTCCCCAATCCCTGCCCTGCCCAGGAACCCCTCTGGCACCATCCCCAAGGGCTGCCCTGCCTCATTCCCTTCCCACCCTATTGGGTCAACCAATAAGTCACGTGGGAAAGATGGCTCCCATCCCACATTGCCCTCCAAAAGCATGGGAGAGAAACTCAGTTGGGAGGAGCCCTCCCTGCTACCTTGATCTGCCCAAGTGCCTTTCTCCATAGGCCAACGTTCTCCCCACTCTTAGCATACCTCACTTCTGCTGCAGATTCCCCTTTCTTCCCCTCCTCGGCTGTCTGCTTGATCCAACACTGGAAAATGGTTGCTCTGGGGAAGTACCTTGCTGCTTACTGCAGCCGCAGCTGGTAATGTGCAGTCACATGACCCCCGCACAGCCAGTGAGAGACATTAACAACTCCAGAACACTTTCCTGCCTTTACCTTTGGGAAACCTTCACACAAGTCTCCCCAGTAATTCTGCTATGCTCCAGCCTATTCATGGTAGGTTCAGGCATCTCACAATCCAGCTGGGCCCCGTCAACCTGTTCCTGGTCACATGGGGATCGTGCGGGCCCTGTTACCCTAGCCAGCGCTTCACCAATGGCCTCACCTGACTGTACAAAGAAAGCCTTTGACAAGGTCCCTCACCAAAGGCTCTTATGCAAAGTAATCTGTCACAGGATGAGAGGGAAGGTGCTCTCATGGATTGGTAACTGGTTAAAAGATAGTGGGAAAAGGGTAGGAATAAATGGTCAGTTTTCAGAACAGAAAGAGAGGTAAATAATGGTGTCCCCCAGGGGTCTGTTCTAGGACCAGTCCTATTCAACATATTCATAAATCATCTGGAAAAAGGGGTAAACATGAGATGGCAAATTTTGCAGATGATCCAAAATTACTAAAGATAGTTAAGACCCAGACAGACTGCAAAAAGCTACAAAAAGATCTCTCAGAACTGGGTGACTGGGCAACAAAATGGCAGATGAAATTGAATGTTGATAAATGCAAAGTAATGCCTATTGGAAAGCGTAATCCCAATGATACATATAAAATGATGGGGTCTAAAGGAGCTGTTACCACTCAAGAAAGATCTTGGAGTCATTGTGGATGGTTCTCTGAAAACATCCACGCAACGTGCAGCGGCAGTCAAAAAAGTAAACTGAATGCTGGGAATAATCAAGAAAGGGATAGATAAGACAGAAAGTATCATGTTGTTTCTATATAAATCCGTGGTACCCCCACATCTTGAATACTGAGTGCAGATGTGGTCGCCCCATCTCAAAAAAGATATATTGGAATTGGAAAAGCTTCAGAAAAGGGCAACAAAAATCATTAGGGGAATGGAACGGCTTCCATATCCTGAGAGATTAATAAGGCTGGGACTTTTCAGCTTGGAAATGAGACAGCTAAGGGGAGGTATGATTGAGGTCATGACTGGTGTAGAGAACGTAAATAAGGAAGTGTTGTTTACTACTTCTCATAACACAAGAACTAGGGGACACCAAATGAAATTAATAGGAAGCATTTCTTCACACAACGCACAACCTGTGGAACTCCTTGCCAGTGGATGTTGTGATGTCCAAGACCATAACAGGGTTCAAAAAAGAACTAGATAAATTCATGGAGGATAGGTCCATCAATGGCTATTAGCCAGGATGGGCAGGGATGGTGTCCCTAGCCTCTGTTTGCCAGAAGCTGGAAATGAGTGACAGGATGGATCACTTGATGATAACCTGTTCTGTTCTTTCTCATTGGGGCACCTGGCACTTGCCACTGTTGGAAGATAGGACATTGGGCTAGATGGACCTTTGGTCTGACCCAGTATGGCCGTTCTTACATTCTTCTGTGCCTATCCCAGTGCTTTCCTCACTGTTCTGCACTAGCTCCTCCAGGCTAGCTATGCAAGCCCCGGTTCCACTGCTCTCCCCATCCATGGGGCATGAACCCTCCACTCATTTGACATCCTAGCTGGGTGTTCGCTTGGCCACTCCCATTCCCTGTTCCCTTGCTTCCTGAGCACTCTCCGTCTGCATGCGTGCTCTGTGCTGACACCAGAGTCCCTCCTCTCGGATATGCCATGCCTCTGGACAATTGCAGTACGTGTCTTTGCCTCCCACACAAATTGCAACAGATCCCCTGCTGGCAGTCCTCCATCCTGTACTCCGAGGACTCACTGTGCAGACCATGCCGGCTAGAGCCCCCGTAACTGAAGTGCTCATATGAGCTGCAGCTGAAGCATGCTTTAGACTGTCCCGCATACCGGCAATGACCCGCTCCGACCCGATGTAAAACATATTTGGAACATGTCTTAACTGGTCACCCTCATCCCTTAAAAGCTCAACTATCCCCTGAAATTCACCCATCCACACTCCATCACTGACCACAGCTGCCGAGGGAGAAATCCCAAAGAGCGGAGCAGCAAAGTGCCCAATACAAAGTCCCACGTGGGGCACCTGTTCGAACCCCCCGTGTACCGTAGTCAAGCCATGCAACGCTGCTGTTGCTGCAAGGAGACGGACGGCTGCAGTCCCTCAACTGCCACCAAACATGCTGTGGTTGCTGAAAGACAGGCTGCGGCTGCTGTGTAGGATTTCCTCTTGAATGGCAGGGGACCCTCTGGTCCAAACCCCACCGCTGGCACCAATGTGGAAGGCTGCTCTGTTCTCCTGCCTTCCAGCCCTGACCTCTGCCATTTGCAGCTCGAGTGGCTCCCCTTGCTCAGACACCGGCAAGTGGCCTCGGGCTCATGTCAGACCCAAGGACACTGCAGGGCTCACCAACAGGTCCAATGCTCACCGCTGGGTCAGTGATCCCCCCATAGGGACGTTTCCTTTCCCGGGTGAATGAGCCCCCAGCACAGATGCCAACTTTTCCCAGGGTAGGTGGGTGCCCCCTGCCCCTGGCTTGGCCCCACCCCTGACCCTCCCCCATTGCACCCCTTCCCCAAAGTCTCCTCCCCCTCCATGCCCCTATTGGACCCCTCCCCAAATCCCTGTCCCAGCCCCGTCTCTTCCCCTGAGCAAGCCATGTTCCCCTCCTCCCCCCTCCCTCGCAGCGCTTGCTGCATGAAACCGCTGTTTCACAGTGCAAGCGCTGGGAGCCAGGGGGAGAAGCAGGATGCTGCGGTGCACTTAGGGGAGGAGGCAGAGGTGGAAGTGAGCTGGGGTAGGGAGCTGCCAGTGGGTGCAGAGCACCAACCAATTTTCCCCCGTGGGTGCTCCAGCCCCGGAGCACCCACTTAGTGCCTATGGCCCCCAGAATGCTGCTCCCCATCCTCTGGGGTCCCACCACTACCCGTACCCAAAGACAGTTCAGTCCCCACAAGTGCTCCCAAGGTGGGGTGAGTAGCTCCGGAGCCCCACTCCCTAGCTCCACCAATTCTGCACTCTCCTCCCCCCTGGTCTCATGACAATTCAGGCCCCAACGCTGGGCTGGACCCAAGCCTCCCAGGGACTGAAAACACACAAATACCTTCTGCTTGGGAGAGGCACAGGCCTCCCCCAAGGCACTGCAGACACATACTCCTCCTCCAACTCCACTCCTCTTGCAGAAATCTCACACTCTTCAAGGTCCCAGCCAGCAGCCCCGAGACCTGCACCTCTCTCCAACTGGGAGCCTGAGCCCCACCCTGCTCACCACTCCCTCGAAGGAAAGCCAAGTGCTGGGTGAGCACCTAACGCTCCAAACATTCGGCACATCCTGTCTCAGACAGGGCAGCCAGATCAGCACATTCAGGTGAAGGCAGAAACAGAGACAAGGAGACAGAGCTTCCACCTCCACCAGGTGAGAATGCAGCCATGTGGGAGGAACCTGCTATATGCCCAAAGGCCTTTATTCCTCCAGCCTGCGAGGAAAGATGGCATGTCAGGAAGTTGCTCCTTCAATCCCACACACAAAAGGCCCTTCTTAGCAAAGGCAAAATCCTGAAGAGAAAAAGCAATGTTAAACAGGACTTAAGAGAGATACCTTAAGAGCTTAGTGAAGAATTCATCATCTGACCAGGGACTTGAACCCTGGACCCTCAAATTAAAGACTGACGCTCTACCAACCGAGCTAGTCAGGCTCACAAAGAGAGCAAGTTGATGCAGAGGAGAAACTAGTCAAGAAAGAGAGCGCCGGAAAGAATAGGGGAAACCTGCTGCTCTCTCTCATGCTCTTCTCAGCTGTAGCCTGGTCTGGTATTAGTGCTGGTTAAGAAGAGGGGAAAGTATCGCATCTACCAGCTGTCCAGTAAGGCTCTCCTCCTTCTTCCACTGGCCAGTTCCTGGGATAACCCCAACCCCCGCATGACATTGGCAGAGAAAGCACCTGGAAAGCTTGAGGTCTAGGCCAGTCACCTTTTGGAGTCTTGTGGCTTGGCCTCCTCTGCCCTGGGAGTTTGGCCTATGAAGTGTGGCTCTCCCGGCTGCCCTCCTTGGCGTGACTTGACAAAGGAGGAAGGGAGGCAGGAATGGGGCAAAAGAGGAAAGTCATGCTGAGGAAGGCAGGGTAGAAGCTAAGTGCCTCAGTGCAGCTAAGTAGGGTTAGTAGAGCGCCACCATTCATTCTGCCAAAGCCTGGGGAGATGGTGTTGGCCTCTGGGAGGCAGAATCCTGTGACTGTCTCTTGGCAGCCCATGGATGGCTACCTGCAGCCCAGGAGAAGAAGCGGGGTTCTGGGTGGAAGGAAAAGCAATGGTGACTCCCAGTGGGCTCCTTTCTGGCCAAGATGATGTGCTGTGGTGGTGTTGGGTATAGGCGCCAACTTCTTCTGGAGCTGGTGGGTGCTCAATCCCCCTTTGCCCCCGGCCCCACCCTGACTCCATCCCTGCCCCGCCCCCATTCCAACCCCTTCCCCAAAGTCCCTGCCCCAACTCCACCCCCTCCCTGCCCCATTCGACTCCGTCTCCAAATCCCTGGCCCCGCCTCCTCCCCTGAGTGCACAATGTTCCTGTTTCCCCCCCCCGTAACGCGGCTGGTTCTGGCGGGACCCATCCGAGAGGGGCCAATTCAGGACAAATTGCTTCAAGCAGGGCAGTCACAGCCCCAGGCTGGGGTGTCTCCACCTCTAAGGCAAACCAAACCAGCCAAACAGACTTTGGTCTCACCACACTGGCTAACCACAAGTCACACAAGCAATTCCCTTAGACACTCCAGTTTCCCAGTATCTCCACCAATGCCACTTGTTACGGCAACGAATGGTTATGAAAACCAAGACCCCAGTAAAAGAAAAAAGGTTCTCTCGATCCCAAAGGACCAAGCCCCAGACCCAGGTCAATATCCAAATCAGATCTTACCCACAAATCATGCTGTTGCCAATCCTTTAGAATCTAAAATCTAAAGGGTTATTCATAAAAGGAAAAAGATACAGATGAGAGCTAGAATTGGTTAAATGGAATCAATTACATACAGTGATGGCAAAGTTCTTGGGTCAGGCTTGTAGCAGTGATAGAATGAACTCCAGGTTCAAATCCAGTCTCTGGAGAACATCCCCAGCTGGGATGGGTCTTTCAGTCCTTGGTTCAAAGCTTTAGTGCAGCAAAGTCCCTCCAGAGGTAAGAAGCAGGACTGAAGACAAGATGGAGGAGCTTGAGCAGCTTTTTACAGTCTCTTGCCATGTGGTCTCTCTCTTTGTCCCAAAGACAAGCTGCCCATCACACGGCCTGGAAACACCTCAGAGTTCTGTCCAGAGGCAGGTCCCTGCACACCTTGCTGAGATGCAAGGCGTGTCTGCCTTCTCTCAATGGGTCACTTGTGTCGCTGATGGTCCTTAATGGGCCATCAAGCAGGCTAGGCAGAGCTGACACCAACTTGTCTGGGGTGTCACCGAGAAGCATAACATAAGTTTGAAATACAGACAGTGTAGAACCAATATTCATAACTTCAACTACAAAAATTATACACATATACAGATAGCTTAATCATAACCAGCAAACCATAACCTTGTCTTAGACACCTCATTTGACCCCCTTTATATAAGATTTGATGCTACTACAGGACCTTGGTTGCAACAATGATCTGTACGGTCCCGGCTTATGTCAATAACATTACATATTGGAATTAGCAATGTGATTTTTTTAAACACAAATCTTTGGTCAGCCCAAATCAAGGCATTTCTTACAGTTCTCTCCCATGTGGATTCTCTCTTGTCTAATAGGGAATGACCTCTGATTGAAGATTTTCCCACACGCAGAGCATGTGTTGGGTCTCTCTCCACTGTGGATTCTATGATGTCTAACAAGGTCTGAGCGCTCAATGAAGTTCTTCCCGCACTCAGAGCATGTGTAGGGTCTCTCTCCTGTATGGATTCTCTGATGCCTGCTCAGGGTAGAGCTCTGTTTGAAGCTTTTCCCACACTCAGAGCATGTGTAGGGCATCTCTCCTGTGTGGATTCTACGATGTGTGATAAGCTGTGAGTGCCGATTAAAGCTTTTCCCGCACTCAGAGCACGTGTATGGCGTCTCTCCTGTGTGGATTCTACGATGTGTGATAAGGTTTGAGCTCTGATTGAAGCTTTTCCCGCACTCAGAGCATGTGTATGGCGTCTCTCCTGTGTGGATTCTACGATGTGTGATAAGGGCAGACCTCCGACTGAAGCATTTCCCGCACTCAGAGCACATGTAGGGTTTCTCTCCTGTGTGGATTCTACGATGTGTGGTAAGCTGTGAGTGCCGATTAAAGCTTTTCCCACACTCAGAGCAAGTGAAGGGCGTCTCTCCTGTGTGGATTCGCTGATGTGCGATGAGGGCATAGCTCCAACTGAAGCGTTTCCCACACTCACAGCATCCATAAGGTTTCTCACCCGTGTGGATTCTCCTATGTGTGATGAGGTATGAGCTCCGACTGAAGCGTTTCCCACACTCAGAGCATCCATAAGGTTTCTCACCCGTGTGGATTGTCTGATGTGTGATAAGGTGTGAGCTCCGATTGAAGCGTTTCCCACACTCAGAGCATATGTAGGGTCTGTCTCCTCTGTGGATTCCCTGATGTGTGTAAAGGTCTGAGCTCCCATTGAAGCTTTTCCCACACTCACGACATGAGTAGCGTGTCTCTTCCAAGTTGATTCTCTCATGTCTAATAAGGTCTGAGAGGCTACTGAAGTTTTCCTCTGGCCTCTGCTGAGTCTCACAGGTGTTTGCTTTTTCTGGGAGTGCACAACTCCCAGAAACGTGCCCTTTGGATCTTCCTGATAACATCCCATGTGGTTCTACTTGTTCAGCATCTTCCTGCTGGGGTTTTTCCTCCTCATTCTCACTCACCATCCCATCACCTGATGGGAGACAGAGAGAATCCAGACATAGGTCACTCCCTGCGCCACAGAGAAAGGAAATCTCAGAGACAGGAATGGAAAAAGGGATGAACTAAAATATGTGTGGGAGAGATCAAACCTATCAGGAGCTGATTTTCCCCAAACCTTTCCCCAAAGGAGAGAGGAAGGGATCAGTTTTGGTCCCCATCTCACCAGAACACTCAGGGGAAAGTGAGATCGGGGAGGGACCTGCTGCCAGTTTTCACTCAGGATAGGTGGGAAGCCATGAGTGACATCCGCCTAATGATTCCACATCTGCAGGGAACAATCCTGAACTTGGAGAGCTCACAAGGTTTTTATAGGGCATCCCAAATGCTTCCTGTGTTCATGGATAGTTTTTGAATTGCTTTAACCAATTCCTCACCTGTGCAAGCAGCTCTTGGGAACACTTCTTTCTCAGAGCCCTGGAGGTCTGGGACCCACGGCTCTTCCCCTCGTTCCAGCTGCGAGATCACATCAGGTTTGGAAACTGGAAACCCTGCTCAAGGCAAAGAAAACAAGGGAGATCAGTGGAATTTGTGGGATACTTGTCACAAGGAATATTCCATGATTTTAAGCCCAGCTCATTTTTAAGCAGTAACATCCCAAGGCCAGCTTCCTTAGCTCAACCCAGGAGTTATTATTATTCTAAATCATATCCATTACCTTAATGCCTAAGGACCAACTAACAGTGGGTCCCCATTGTGCTAGGACAAGTACAAACACAGAATAGTAGATGGCCCATGCCCTGAACAATTTACTATCTCAATAGACAAGACAAACACAAAAATGGGGGAAGGGGTAGAACCCTCTGTGAGAATATAGATATTCAGGCCTGCTTGTAAAGCCTATACTTTAAGAACTTAGGTGTATTTTTATCACTTAGCTAGTTACAGGGATATAAAAACAAAGAATCAAAATCTCAGTCTGCCTGTGTATGGGCCTTCTCTCACTAGGATAGACTGAGGCCTTGTTCTTCCGCTAAGCAGCGGGGGCAGCCATAAGCTGGGAAGCGTATGGTCGCATCGTCACAGCCCAAACCAGTCACAATGAAATAAGGTGGTATTGGGTTGTTAGGAAGACGATCCTGTCCAGATAGTGCCCATCACCACCAGATAAAGAAATAGATCTTAAGTCACTTAAAGAAAATTTAGTTTGATAGCATCCTATCTGGAAAGAAATCACTCATCAATGGTTGTAGTACCCTCATTTCTGTATTGTTTTGTCTTTATGACCACCACTTTTCTATTGTTAATCTGTCTGGTTCTCTGTTTGTCTCCTATATAATTAATTTTGCTAGGTGTAAGTTAATTAGGGTAATAGGATATAATAGGTTAGAGAATTATGTCACAATATGTTAGGATTGGTTAGTTATATTTCAGTAAACTGATTGGTTAAGGCATAGCTGAGAATACGACTATATAAACTGGGGTCAAACAGGAGGGGGAAGGGAAATTAGAATCAGGTTTATTAACGGGGGGAACGGGAACAGGGACGCAGGCAATACTCTGCGGCAGCAGAGCTGGGAAGGTGGACGTGGGGGAAATGCTCTGCTGCATCAGAGCTGGGAAGAGGGACGCGGGGTATATGCTCTGCTGCGTCAGAGCTGGGAATGGAACACTGGGGAACAGATTATGTGCGTATAGCGATAAGCCGACTGGTGTGAACGGCTTCGGACTATGCTTGCTTGTAAATGAACCCCAATAAACATCGCATTATCTGCCCTTCGGACTTCTGGTCTTACGTTGCTTGTGGTCTGCGTGACGAGAACCAGGGAAGTGGGAGGGTGAAGGGAAAGCCCTCTAACAAAACTGATGTGACCGGATAACCAAGAGGTAAGCCTTAGAGGAAGGTTGTAATTCCCTGATCAGTTCCAAAGTGTTTCCCACGAGGACTGATGAGGGGGTGATGGTAAATATGCATTTAGATCCTTTTCTTGTTTTATATCTTTTCCCCATAAGGCTTAACCTCTGGCCCACTGTCATAGATGCATAGCATCCGTGCAATGCCCAGGCTTTTAAACAGTCCTTGGGAGGTGCCTCTTGAGTGCACTAGACCCCCAAGGGGTCCCACTCTTTCACAAGGATAGGCCATGTAGCTTCAACACCTGAGACTGAGCCTCTGGTTTCAACACTCGTATTTCAACCCGTGAACTCTGCCAGCAGGCCCAGCTGAACGACACTCCTCTTCAGAGACTGTTCCTCATTCATGCTTCAGTGCACCTCAGCAAGCTTTTGCTGTCACACTGGGCAGACTTTTAAAACATAGCAGGGTTTATTAGTCAGCCGAAACACAGCATTAGAAAGTCCTTAGATGAGGACAGAGAAGCAAAGAAGACAATATAGTCCATATTGGCCCATGCTCTTGAGCCACACTGCTGTTGAAAACAGTTTTGTTTCCTTTCACTTTGCCTGTCCATTTGTCTTTGCTCCGGTAGAGCTCCTTGCGTCTGCGAGCCTAGTTCTTCCTGCTCCCAATAACATAATGAGTCCATGTATGCTTCACTTAGCCAAGTGGAGATCCTCCCATGGACAGGTGACAATTATTCCCTTGTCTCTGTCGGGTATTCCATTGACGTAGGTTAGTCCCAGCCTGTCCTTAATGACCCATTCATATCACCCCATGACAGCTATGTGACAAAACACCTCATGCCTCCTGCTCTTTATAATCATAGCAATACCAAACACAGAAGGAAACTGAGGTGCATACTGGCATCATAGAAGTATCACCAAAATTCCCACCTCTCTCTCTCACTCACACACACACACACACACACTGCTCACAGCCCTTGGAGAGAAAGGAAAGCACAGGAACTGGACATTAGTCCAGTGAACACAGTGGAGGACAAGCTGCAATCCTCAAACCCTGGCCAAAAAGGAGAGGCATGTGGGTCCCTACTCATAGAGAGGGGCTGGGTAGAGTTCTGATACCGGAGAGGGCATTCCTTGAGCAGAGCATGGAGGCAGGTCAAAGACTTAGCTACCCCAGAACTGTGATATCGCAAAAGCACATTTTGGGGAATTAGGAAATCTAATGACTCATGTGCAATGGGAGGGAGAATTAAACTCCCCCAGTGTGTGGAGAAGGTTTGGGAATTAAACACTAAAATTCAGGAGCAACAGCCTCTAATTCTTCTGGAAAAGGAGAATGTAAGAAACAAGAACTGGGCCATGCAACCTCAGGAGGGACAGGCTCGAAGATCAAAGGAGCCTGGATGCTCGCATCTTCAGGAACTCTGGTCTGTTTGAATAGCTGCAGGAAGGGACTTAATTCCCAGACCAGAAAATAACCACTAGGGATGTTCAAATGCCTATATTTATCCTTGGGGACCCAGCCTACCTCTTAATGCCATGGCTCATGAAGCCATACACAGGCAGCCTGGACAGTAGTCAGGAGCTGTTCAACTATAGGCTGAGCAAGTGCAGAATGATGGTAGAATGTGCATTTGGATGTTTAAAAGCTTGCTGGCGCAGTTTACTGACTTGGTTAGACCTCAGCGAAACCAATATTCCCATTGTTATTACTGATTGCTGTGTGCTCCACAATCTCTGTGAGAGTAAGTGGGAGACGTTTATGGTGGGGTGGGAGGTTGAGGCAAATCGCTTGGCTGCTGATTATGCGCAGCCAGACACCAGGGCGGTTAGAAGAGCACAGCAGGGTGTGCTGCACATCAGAGAAGCTTTGAAAACCACTTTCATGGCTGACCAGGCGATGGTGTGGCAGTTCTGTTTGTTTCTCCTTGATGAAAACCCGCCCCCTTGGTTCACTCTACTTCTCTGTAAGCCAAACGCCCTCCCCTCCCCCCTTCAATCACTGCTTGCAGAGGCAATAAAGTCATTGTTGTTTCAATTCATGCATTGTTTATTAATTTGTCACACAAATAGGGGGATAACTGCCAAGGTAGCCTGGGAGGGGTGGGGGAGGAGGGAAGCACAGGGTGGGGTGGTGGAGAAGGGGAGGAGGGACGAACAAGGCCACACTGCACTTCAAAACTTATTGAATGCCAGCTTTCTGTTGCTTGGGCAGTCCTCTGAGGTGGAGTGGTTGGGTGCCCGGAGGGCTCCCCCCGCGTTCTTGGGCTTCTGGGTGAGGAGGCTATGGTACTTGGGGAGGAGGGCAGGCAGTTACACAGCGGCTGCAGCGGCGGTCTGTGCTCCTGCTGCCTTTCCTGCAGCTCAGCCACACACCAGAGCATATCAGTTTGATCCTCCAGTAGCCTCAGCATTGCCTTCTGCATCCTCTCATCATGCTGCTGCCACCTATCATCTTTGTCTCGCCACCTCTCCTCAAGTTCATTTTCTGCTTTCCTGGACTCTGCCAGTGTCTGCCTCCAGGCATGCTGCTGAGCTCTTTCAGTGCGGAAGGACTGCATAAGCTCAGAGAACATTTCATCGCGAGTGCATTTCTTTCGCCTTCTTATCTGTGCTAGCCTCTGGGATGGAGATGATAGGGGGAGCATTGAAACATTTGCAGCTGCAGGAGAAAGAAAAGGGAGAGTAGTATTTAAAAAGACATTTTAGAGAACAATGGGTAGACACTTTCACGGTGAATGGTTTCAAACAGCAGCACCCTCCTTTCCCATACCAAGCGCCCATTGGATTAGTCACTTAAAAGGAGGGGCTGCGGTTTTCGGGTTAATGTGCAGCACAAACCCAACTAATTCCCCTCATCCAATTCTCTGGGATGATCGCTTCACCCCTCTTTCCACTGTGTGACTAGTATCAGGGAAGATCTCTGCCAGCCAAATGCAAACAGCTCAGTGTGAATGGGCCCCCGCCCACCACGTGGCTAAAAGCGGGGATGATTTCTTTTCAGCCACAGGCAAACAGCCCAGCAGGAACGGCCACCTCTGACTGTCCCCTGAATAAAATTCCCCTAATTCTACCAGGTGACCATGAATGATATCACTCTCCTGAGGATAACAGAGAGAGATAAAGAACGGATGTTGCTTGAAAGCCAGAAAACACCGGGACCATATGCTGCCATGGTTTGTTACGCAATTAATCCAGACTACGTGCTACTGGCCTGGTGTGGTAAAGTGTCCTACCATGGAGAACAGAATAAGGCTGCCCTCCCCAGAAAACTTTTGCAAAGGCTTTGGGAATACATCCAGGAGAGCTTCACTGAGATGTCCCTGGAGGATTTCTGCTCCATCCCCAGACACGTTAACAGACTTTTCCAGGAGCTGTACTGGCCGCAAATGCATCCCAAATCTTCAGGGAAAATTAATCATTAAACACGTTTGCTTTTAAACCATCTATTATATGGTACACTCACCAGAGGTGCCTTCTCTGCCTTCAAGGTCTGGGAGCCCACCTTGGGAGGGTATTGGATCCAGGGTGATAAACAGTTCCCGGCTGTCGGGGAGAAAGATTTCATCCTCCGCCTCATCATCATCATCTTCCTTGTCTCCAAAATCCTCATCCCTGTTGCATGAGACTCCCCCCTTGCAGGAGTCCAAGTACAGGGGTGGGGTAGTGGTAGGGGCACCACTTAGAATTGCATGCAGCTCATCATGGAAGCGGCATGTCTGGGGTTCTGACCCGGAGCAGCCATTTGCCTCTTTGGTAGCCTTGCCTGAGCTCCTTAAGTTTCATGCAGCACTGCTGCGGGTCCCTGTTATAGCCTCTGTCCTTCATGCCCGTCAAGATTTTTTCAAATATTTTGGCATTTTGTCTTTTGGAACGGAGTTCTGATAGCTCGGATTCGTCTCCCCACACAGCGATCAGATCCAGTACCTCCGGTTCGGTCCAAGCTGGAGCTCTTTTGCGATTCTGGGACTGCATGGTCACTTCTGCTGATGAGTTCTGCATGGTCACACCATGATACGCTGGCCAAACAGGAAATGAAATTCAAAAGTTCCCGGTGCTTTTCCTGTGTACCTGGCTAGTGCGTCTGAGTTGGAAGAGCTGTCCAGAGCGGTCACAATAGAGCTCTGGGATAGCTCCCAAAGGCCAATACTGTCGAATTGCATCCACACTACCCCAAATTCAACCCAGCAATGTTTATTTCAGTGCTAATTCCCTTGTCAGGGAGGAGTACAGAAAACAATTTTAAGAGCCCTTTAAGTTGACAAAAATGGCTTTGTTGTGTGGACGTGTGCAGGGTTAAATCGATCTAACGCTGCTAAATTCGACCTAAACTCGTAGCGTACACCAGGGTTTAGAGGTGTAAACAGTGCCCATTTGTGCCTGGGTAATGGCACTGCTATGGGAGGGAGGAGTGCAGCAAGGACTCAGGAATGGTGGCCAGGGTCGCTGTGCATAGAGATGGGGAGGTTATATGGGGAGGGGGGTAATGAGTGGGAGAGGGAGGTCAGGAGTTAAAATAATAATATTTGGGGGGAAAAAATGTAAAAAGAAGTGAAACCAACAGAAATAAAATGAGCAAAGGCTCTAAAGCAACAAGACTTGGGTAGGGATTTGGAGTTAAAAGTCTGGGATCCCCCACAGCTCTAGATCCCAAAACATCTCCTCCTTCCCACTGACCCATGCAGCCCACTTCCTGGGTTCCCTTCGTCCACACTCCCCTCCCTCTCAGCCATCACCACCTCCCAGCACCTTGGGAGCTTCTTGTGTTCCCGTCTTGTCTCTCACTACCTCTTCCCTCCCTGCTGCTTCTTAGCTGTAACTCTGCACACACCCTCGCCATTTCCTGGAACCCCAGAATTATCTACTCCCCCACTTCTCCTCCCCTTCACCTGTGGGGTCCTGAATGGCAACATTATGCGCTCTCCTATCAAAAGAGGAGCTCATCTGACGGTCACACAAGCCATGCATCAGTCATCGACCTATTTACTCAATTTAGAATTCTACAGGTGGCATATTTTCCTCTTAAAATGAGGAAAAGGCATGAAAGTTGTAGTTATGAATGTATCAAATAAGGATATATTAAATGCAATTTTAAAATAACTGACGGCACCAAAAAGGCACATGTCCAAAAATTATTCTAGTGGGTGGGAGATAAGGAAAAAAAAGGGGGGGCAAGGAAACATGTATGACAAATGAAGGTATAAAGTTATTACTACTCAGGTTCTTTAAAGACCCCACAGCTTCTAATAACGGAGGGGACAGGACTCCTTACCCAGAAAGACCACCGTCTCATAGTTCTCCTGCATGACATCCCTGTAAAGGGCTCTCTGAGTGGGGTCGAGCAGAGCCTCCTCTTCCCTGGTGAAATACACAGCCACCTCCTCGAAAGTCACTGGCCCCTGAAAGAGCAAGAGTCCAAAGTTCAGTATCTGCTGCCCCAGTCACAACCCCATTATTCACGGAACAGCAGCACCAGGTAAATGGAAGCTCCACGAGGCACAGAGTTCCATCCCACTTTGCTTAGAGCAGCCTGGAGGCATCGGAGGGTAGAAAGAGAGAACCTGTGTGTCTTCCAGCTGACAGACGGAGGCAGGGTCTTCACATTTATCACATACCTACTAGCCAGAGCTTGATATAGGAGATGGGGCTGTCTCTGGACCCTGCTGGTGGCTCTCTGGTAGGAATCCTAACACACGCCAAATAAAATATATGGAAGAAAGAGGAAGTCAATAGTAAAGAATATAAGTGAGGTCAGAATTGTAGAAAATTGATAAGGGAAGCTATCAATAACCAATCAATGAAAATAAGAAGGAAGTTTTTAAAAGTATATTAAGTACAAAATTAATCCTAACAATGGTAGTGGTAAATTACTAGGTGGAAATGGCAGAATTATCAAAAATAATACAGAAGAGGTAAAAGTGTTCAATAAATATTTCCCTCCTAGATTTGGAGAAAAACAGATGATGTACTCATATCATAAGATGTTGATGACAACGACACTCTTTCCATTCCAACAAGAACTCACGAGGACGTGAAACAGCAGCTATTAAAGCTAGACATGTTTAAATGAGCATGTCCAGATAACTGGTATCCAAGAGTTTTAAAAGGTCGACTGTTAATGTTGATTTTAATTAGAACTTGGAACACTGGGGAAATTCCAGAAGACTGGAATAAAGATAATGCTGTGCCAATATTTAGAAGGTGTAAAAGAGATGACCCAGTTAATTACAGGAGTGTCAGTCTGACATCGATACTGGACAACATAATGGAGCAGCTGATACTGGATTTTATTAATAAAGAATTAAAGGAGAGTAATATAATTAGTACCCATGAACAAAGGTTTAGAGAAAACAGATCTTATCAAACTAACTGGATATCCTTATTGGATGAGATCAAAAGTCTGGTTGCAATAAATAGTATTGATGTAATATACCTAGAATTCTGTAAGGCATATGACCTGGTTCAGCACAATATTTTGACTAGAAAACTAGAATGATACTAAATAAACACGGCATTCATTAAATAGATTAAAAATTGTGCCTTGAAATTAGGCCCTATCGGACACTACACCCCATATTCAGCAAAGTGATAGGATTATAATATGATTGGGACATAATTATGATGCAATTTGTGCAAGATGCATCATGTGCTGTGTCATTGGAAAAGTTATAATTTGCTGAATATGATTATCCTATTTTTTGCATAGATCATGTTTGTACTGAAGTTATGGATATTGACTATGTATCTGCATTTCAAATGTGCTTACTCTGGGTAACACTCACAACTAGCCTTTCAGGTACAACAATGAAGAAGCCAGACAGTGCTGATGGCTCATCAACAAAGACAATGGACCGTGGAAGAGCTTAGCACTCAGCAGGGCATGCTACAGCATGTGACCAGACCACATGACAATGAACTCCATTTTGCTACCTGTATTTTTCCACAAACTGAACTGGGAACTGAGTTTGGAACAAAGGGTTCCCGCCATGTGGAAAAGCTACATAAGGTGGGGTGTGACATCATCTCATGGCCTCATTCCCCACACAAAAGAACTCCTGGAAACACCTGAGAAACAAAGACTGAACTGGGGGAAGTGCTGGTGCCAGGGTAGAAGGATTTCTAGCTTGTGTATGAATCATAGAATATCAGGGTTGGAAGGGACCTCAGGAGGTCATCTAGTCCAACTCCCTGCTCAAAAGCAGGACCCATCCCCAATTAAATCATCCCAGCCAGGGCTTTGTCAAGCCTGACCTTAAAAACTTCTAAGGAAGGAGATTCTACCACCTCCCTAGGTAACGCATTCCAGTGTTTCACCACCCTCCTAGTGAAAAAGTTTTTCCTAATATCCAACCTTGGATGGAAACTTGCTGGACTGCTTGTATCATCAGTCAGGGTGAGACATTGCTAACTCAAATTCTATCCATCTAGCGTGTAAGGCTTAGTCTGAGTTTTTGGTTATTTCCTAAGTAATCTGCTTTGATCTGCTTGCTATCTCTTATAATTGTTGGGATATGTTAAGGGTTAAGTAAAAGAGCTGGGAAGCTGCTAACGTGCTGACATGGCATTAGGGGACAAAGGGATAAGCAAGCAGTAATTCTTTGCTTAAATAAATAATTAAGTAAGTAATAAATAAATAAGTTGCCATAATTTTCCTTTCCCTGTTGCTTGTAAGAATTGATAAGGATGCAGCTGCATGAGAAATGAAGTTGTCGGAATGAACGTCCTCTGTGTGAAAAAGATAAAAGAAATGTTATTTCCCCCTCCCTTCCTTTCCCAGATACATAAACAAGCCCTGACTTATGGCCCCTTCCTCCCTCCCCTGAGAACGGCTGATTAGGGAAATTTGTAGCAACACATTATTGCAAAGAACTGCATTTTCAAGGTAAAAATGCCTCTATGACATGCCTAATGCTGTGAATAATAGCAATAGGGGCAGATATACTAACAGTATGGGTGTTTCTATTACTTAATAAGGGGTTTTGGGGTGTAGTAATGGATGTAGGCGTGTACATACTAACTTAGATAAAAGGAGTGTGATGTAACGAATGCAGTGCTTACTCGACAATTGGGTCGAGGGGAACAAGTATCACAATAAAGAAGCTTGTACTCATATCCGCCTCTGGGTCAACCTGCTCCTTTTTTCTTCTAGCAATAATCACTTAAAATCTATCTTTCTGCAGTTAATAAACTTGTTTAATGCTTTATCTTAACCAGTGTTAAATATTTTGAGTGAATTGTCTGGGGAAAATCTCAGCTTGGTTAGCACAAGCTTGTTGTGCATATCTTTCCCATATCAAGGGGAAGGCAAACTATATTAATGAGCTTACATTATAGAGATCCCTGTGCACTATACGATGGTATAATTCTGGATTTATACCACAGCAAGTGTGAAAGGTTGGGGAGCTGGAAAATGGGCTGTTGTCTTCTATCTGTCCTTGAGTGGTTTAGGTAAAGCACTCAGGTAGCTGAGTTGGGTGTATGGCGCCACCTGCTGTAGTTTTTTGTGTTAACAGGCCCTGGAGAGGCTGGCTGAATCTCCAGCAAAGCAGTGTGAGAAGGACCAGCCCAGCTTGAGGGTTAGAGGGCACAGCGGTTCCCAGAAGCCCCCCAGACTGCACCCCGGGGGTGACAACCCATTATATCCTAAATTACACAAGTCTCAGCAGGTTTGTCACATCCTGTCCCCTCCCTTTCTCCACCCTAGATATTTCCTGCCTCCCACCATGTCTAGCAGCTACCACCTTCCTATGCTTGTACTGCTCCTCTCCCTCCAAGCAGAACCCACCACCAGCAACCTGATAATCTCTTACCTGAGACAGCTCCATTGTAGCCATTTCCTTCCCTCTGGGAGAATGGGATGATCTGGAGCAAAACGTAGATGTTATTCTGTAGCCTGACAGGAAGAGAAGGACAATGTGAGAGAATTTAGATGGGGCTTTCATCCATTCCACATGCCGACTCCCCCCAGGATTTTTCCCTGCTAATGGACATCCTAGGTTCTGCCAAACTGTGAAGCACAGAGTGACCTTATTCCAGTACAGGTCTAGCCCCCTCCCACCAGGGTGTAACCCTCTGAGACAGAGTGAAACCCTCCCAGTAACAGAGTCTCTCTGTTACACTTATCAAGTTTGCGGACAATACCAAGCTGGGAGGGGTTGCAAGTGCTTTGGAGGATAGGATTGAAATTCAAAATGATCTGGAAAAACTGGAGAAATGGTCTGAAGTAAAGAGGATGAAATTCAATAAGGACAAATGCTAAGTACTCCACTTCGGAAGGAACAATCAGTTGCACACATACAAAATGGGAAATGACTGCCTAGGAAGGAGTACTGCAGAAAGGGATCTGGAGGTCATAGTGGATCACAAGCTAAATATAAGTCAACAGTATAACACTGTTGCAAAAAAAGGAATCATCATTCTGGGATGTATTAGCAGGAGTATTGTAAGCAAGACATGAGAAGTAATTCTTCTGCTCTTCTCCTCACGGCTTAGGCCTCAACTGGAGTATTGTGTCCAGTTCTGGGTGCCACATTTCAGGAAAGATGTGGACAAATTGGAGAAAGTCCAGAGAAGAGCAACAAAAATGATTAAAGGTCTAAAAAACATGACCTATGAGGGAAGATTGAAAAAATTGCATTTGTTTAGTCTGGAGAAGAGAAGACAGAGGGGACATGATCACAGTTTTCAAGTACATAAAAGGTTACAAGGAGGAGGAAGAAAAATTGTTCTTCTTAACCTCTGAGGATAGGACAAGAAGCAATGGGCTTAACTTGCAGCAAGGGCGGTTTAGGTTGAACATTAGGAAAAACTTCCTCTCAGAATGTTTAAGCACTGGAATAAATTGCCTATGGAGGCTGTGGAATCTCCATCATTGGGGATTTTTAAGAGCAGGCTGGACAAAGACCTGTCAGGGATGGTCTAGATAATAATTGCCTTGAGTGCAGGGGACTGGACTAGATGACCTCTGAAGGTCCCTTCCAGTTCCATCATTCTGTGAACTAAAGGCCAGAGAAGAATGGAATCCAAGGGGTCACTTTGTGGGATTCTCCCTGTCATTTTCTCCAAGGCAGCTGTCTTAAGTTTACATAGTTGTTTGATGCTCCAGCATTTATACAGTCTCTTCTTGGAGTGCCCCCTTTCATGGGCTGGGCCTAGCTTTAGCTTTTGGCAAGAGTGAGCCCGGGGGCTCTGAGACTGGGCCTTCTTGCCTCAGCACACCTTGTTTCCTTCTGTGGCTCCCCAGTGAGACCAAATGAGTAGATACTCCTGATAGAGACTGTGAACATAAGAACAGCCCACTGTGTCAGATCAATGGTCCATCTAGGTCAGTGGCCAATGCCAGGTGCTTCAGAGGGAATGAACGGAACAGGTAATCATCAAGTGATCCATCCCCTGTCACCCATTCCCAGCTTCTGGCAAACAGAGGCTAGAAACACCATCCCTGCCCGTGACACTGGCAGATGAGGTGTTAGCTCTTGCACAAAGTCCCCATATCTTAATTGAACATGGACAAACGCAGAGCTGGAATCAGTCTGGCTCACTTGTGTTAGTATTGTTAAAACAGGTATGAGAATTATAAGAATGTGTTTAGACGTTATTGAATGCTTGTGAGCCGCTACCTGGGTTAATATCTGACTAGTTGCATTGCTTAGCCTAGGTTAGTCCTAAAGGATATGTAGAGCTTGCTTATTATAGAAGCTTCTATTACCTTTTGAAATTTAAACTGTAAGTCTTCTACATCTCTATGATGACCTGCTTTAACTTTGTAAACAACTCGTTTCCTTTTAAATTAATTTTAATACAGGTTATTACACGACTGGATACAAGTGTTGTCTTGGTTGTGATGTCTAAGATTCAACTGACCTAAATAAGTGACTGATCCTTTGGGACTGGCAGTAACCTGAACATTGCTGTGATTCGTGGTGTAAGGCAGTGGTTCTTAACCAGGAGTCTGGGGCCCCCTGGGAGGCCATGAGCAGGTTTCAGGGAGGCTGCCAAGCAAGGCCAGCATTAGACTTGCTGCGGTCGAGAGCAGAAAGTTGAAGTCCCAGTGCATGGGGCTGAAGTCCATGGTCCTTAGCCCCACCACCCGGGGCTGAAGCCAAAGTCTAAGCAATGTAGCTTTGTGGGGGCTCCTGTGGCATGGGGCCTCACACAGTTGCCCTGCTTGCTACCCCCTAACGCCAGCCCTAGCTTTTATATTGAGAAAACCAGTCATTGTGGCCCAGGTGGGCGGTGGAAATCTACATATCGACCTCAAAACCAATTTGGGGTTTGTGCCCTGCTTCTTACCAATCTGCCTGAGGCTGGTGCTCATGCTCTTGAGTCACTGAAGACAGCGTTACAGAGACTTACGGGCGCAACGCCACTAGCAGCAATTGGCAGCCATGCAGAGCAGGCTTTACAGTGGCACCCTGTGGGCCAAATGGTCCATGGACTCAGTCAAGCCCCAGTTCTCCTCCAGTGCATATCAGCATCCCGGCAACCTTCAAGAAGGGTCAAGGCTGCCACTCCCTCAGTGATGATGGATCTCCAGCATAGCATCACCCACACCTCATGACCCGCCTTATCTCCTGAGACACAGGTGAGTGAGAGTGAACAACGGATCCTGGGGGGGGAAGGGAAAGGGATACCAAAACACACCTTCTGGGGGTCACCCCTCAGGAAATGAAGGTGACAGGCATTGTGGTGGCAGTAAAGGGGGAGGGGAGGGAGTGGGAGTGGGAGCAGGAGGGAGCAGCACCCTCAAAGGCAATGCTGCCAGTGAGTCACCCCATCACATCAGGCATGGGGTTGATAGGGGGCCATTCCCTAGGCCTGGGTGCCTGTGAAGGGCTATATAAACCCCACACTGGCATAGAAGGGGTTAAACTGCTGCTTTAGGCTGGACTGGCCCAGCTCCTCCAGGACTGGAGCAGGAGTTAACAGGAGAGACCTACTCAGAGGGGGACAACCCTGGGAAGGCAACAGTCTGCGGAGCATCTCCAGCCCCAAAGAAAGGGCTGGCAGCATTCAGGGCTCTGGCCTTCACTGAGGGAGGGTGGAGATCTCCGGAGCTCGAAGGGGGAGCAGGCTGAAACTTGCACTGGAGACCCAGTAAACTCTGAAGGCGACTGAGATGCTCCCAGGGCCCTCAGAAGTAAGAGGGGCCCATATCCTGATGGGATCTGTCCACAGTTTCCCCCCCCCCCCCCCGTTTCTTTACTTTCATTCCTTTATTTACCGACAGTCAGCTCTTTTGCTGGTACCCAAGAGAGGACGAAAATGCCCCAAGGTCTCAGCCAGAGGGTGGAGCCCTGACACACTACAAGGACATGCCCCTGTAGCACCCCGGGGCAGGGGTCAATTGGACTCACAGAGGTGCACCCCAGAAGGCCTGAGGCCCAGCACTCTGGCACCAGTTTGATGGGCTGGATGGCCTCTCACTGCGGGCTGCGAGAAGTCTGGCACATGGAGTAGATACGGGGTGGCCTGGGGAGCAGGAAGCAGGACAGCATCCCAGACAGCACACTAAGAAGGGAAATGGAAAGGGGACAAGGGGCACTGCAGAGAACTCAGCCCCCGTCCTGAAGGCCATTGACAGAAAGTTGTCTTCTCCCTGGCCTACGGAGGGCAGACAGTGACACAGAGATCCCTTGGCAAAGGGTCACTTGGTCTTTGCCAACAGCTCTCACCTGAGACCTGACAAACCCATCACACCAAACATCTCTTGGGAGGGTATTTATCCATAGGGGAGAGCATGCGAGGCTGTGATAAAGTGGGGATTTATTAATCTTCTTATGTTGCATGTGAGTCTTACTGTCCTATACTAATCCTGTGTGTACCTCAGTTTCCCAGTGAACTGCACCAATACTTCTGTGGTGGGAATTGGGTCCTTGATTTTTGCTGAGGCCCTCGGGGCAGGTGAAGCTTCCCACCTGCCTGCACTTTACGTAACCTGAGACCCAGGAGAGGGGTGTGACCAGGTGACACCTTTTGCCTGGGAAGCAAGACAAAGAGCCGGAGGAGGAGCAACAGGGGGGTGTCGGGGGTCTGGTCGCTGGAAGTGGGCAGTCTGCATGGGGGGAACTGGAAGAGGGGGAGTCCAGGGCGTCTGGCCGAGGACTCCCAAGATGGACTTGGCTGAAAGTCACTGATTTCTGTGACAAGTATCAGGGGGTAGCCGTATTAGTCTGTAGCCACAAAAACAACAAGGAGTCCTGTGGTACTTTAAAGACTAACAGATTTATTTGACCGGACTCCTTGTTGTTTTTACTGATTTCTGTGATAGCAAGCTCTGTTCCTTCTGTTTTACCAGCTGGCTGAGAGTCACGCCTGACTGCGGAGTTGGGGTGTAGGGCTCTCTGGCTTCCCCAGGAGCCCCGTCCTGGTGGACTCACTGCAGGAAGCCCATGGTGTGGAAGGGGATGCTCAATGCTTCGAGGTCAGACTCAGGAAGGTCGAAGCTGTGTAAGCTCCTGACCTGGAGACAGTCTGCTCAGAGAGAGGAGGCACCCCCAGAGTCCTGACTGGCTTCATACAGAGTAGTTCCAGAGCATTGACCCGGTGACTCTGTGACAGAGGCATTTACAAAAAGCTCATTACTGATTAAGACTCATAATGACTAAGAGGTCAACATATGTGTTGTTTGTAAGGAACAAAGCATTTATATTGAAAATCTACTTTATGGACTTGGCATGGAAAAATCAATCACTGAGAGGTAATGGGCCCCAGGACTGGCCCATCCACCCAAGAGGGAGTCGTCACCAATGTTCCCTCTAATTTTTTCCATCCATGTGCGGAATGAATTTTGTTATGTGCTCCACCAATATTGAGGTAATGGTTGGATGTGAGCCACCAGTACAAACAAAAACCCTAGATATGATATATATTTTTTAAACTGCTCCTAGGTATGGAAGAAGAAGAAAGAATATTAAAACAAGGGATAATTATCAAGGTGCACTGCTTAAGATGTGTATTTAATATGAAATCAAATAAAAAGAAAATTGACACTGCCCTTGGAGTACATGTATTTTATCATCCTTTCTAACAACTCAAGCTAGTAAACACACCAAAATGTGGCCTACTGAAAACAGCTATAGAAATAAAACACAGTCTTGGGCATTAAGCAAAAGTATTAAAAATATGCACCAGAGGCCCAATTTAATAACCTCCTCCTACCATAGACCACTAAATCTTCAGGGAAAGCTGCTCTCAAAAAATGAAGCATCTGCCAAAACACTAGCATGCTACCCACTTTTGCAGTTCCCCAAACTATCCCTCTTGCGTGCATATTATCTGCGCACACAGCCCAGCTTTAAGATACTAAACAAATCTATGAGTCAACTAGAAATAGTCATGGTCTCATTGCAAATGTTAATACAATATTGTCTGATACTGGAAAGGAGAGCAGAAGGTATTCACTCAGGCTTATACCATTTCTATGGGATGTCAATTCTTAATTGGATGAATACTGCACACACGGAACAGTAAAAATAAGTAATAAAGCAACACAAACAGCAAACAAAACCCCAAACAAACAAATGACAACACTGAAAATATGAAGGGAAGTAAAACATCAGCTGGCTGGTGATGGGTATTTTAAATGAGTGGTTAGGACCCAC
Organism: Lepidochelys kempii; assembly: GCF_965140285.1. Lineage (NCBI taxonomy): Eukaryota > Metazoa > Chordata > Testudines > Cheloniidae > Lepidochelys > Lepidochelys kempii. Next base: position 5,805,231 of record NC_136407.1, read on the forward strand.
GCTGTGCAAGTGCAACAGAGCCCTGTAGAAACAGGCCAAGTTCTCCTGTTTTCACATTGTGTGTGTGTGTCACCAACTCAAAAACTTCAGAGTAGAAGCCCTGGAGCACATTAACACATGGCTTTGGAGTTTGAAGACAGATTCCTGCTTCAAAGAGCTTGTAAAAAAGGGCTTCATCCTACAAAACACCTAGCACCACACCTAGTGCTTTGCTACTTCCGAGTCAAGCCGGAACAATATCAGATAGCAAAGATCAGGCCTTACTGGTTTCCAATACCTCTCCCTAAACAAATTCTAAAACTTAATGGAAATCACTTGTCTGGAATCCAATTCTAATTGAAAGGCCAAACAAATAAAACTGGAAGAACTTTACCATGGATGCTGCTTAATTATCTACCATGTATTAATTAGTAACAGGATATTTTTAAAAAAATCATTAAGGTCACAGTTTTCAGATACCTACAACACGCCAAAAGAATTATGTTGTTAAAAGAATCCTTGTCTCTCTTACCTTAAGCCATCTATAAGGTGCCACAGGACTCTCTCCTGCTTTTACAGATCGAGACTAACATGGCTACCCCTCTGATACTTGACACCATGCAAGGCACTGCATTTAGCCGTATGAAGTGGAAATCCATCAACCTCATGAAGAAACTTGCACAAGTACAGACAGATATCATCTTTCTTTCCAAAAGCAAACGGATGGACATCATACCAAATCTACATACCACACAGACCACAGTGAGAGATTATGCCATACTCTATCAAAGAAACTGAGGAATCACCTGATCAGCATCCTATACAGCAAACAGGAAAACATCCAAAAAGAGCTCTCCAACCTGGAGACTCTCATAAATAACCAACCTTCCATACAAACAGACTTTATTAAAATAAGGCAGGAGATCTACATTACACACGTCACCTCTCTACAAAGGAAAAAGGACTGTAAGTTGTCTAAAATCCTACCTGCTGCATGGGGCCATAACAGTGGTATCCCTAACTCACCCAGCAATATTGTCAATCTATCCAGCTACACACTCAGCCCGGCGGAAGAGTCTGTCCTATCTCAGGGACTCTCTTTCTGCCCTGCCACCCCCACAAACATGATACAGTTCTGCCTACTTTCGCCGTCTCCGACTCAAAGAATACTTTCAAGATAACACTGAACAGCTCACTGATACACAGATACCCTCCCACCAACAGCACAAGAAGAACTCCACAAGGACTCCTCCTGAGGGTCGAAATGATAGTCTGGATCTATACATAGAATGCTTCCGTCGATGTGCACAGGCAGAAATTGTGGAAAAACAACACCGCTTGCCTCATAATCTAAGTCGTGCAGAATGCAATGCCATCCACAGCGTTAGAAACAACCCTGACATTATAATCAAAGAGGCTGATAAAGGAGGTGCTGTTGTCACATGAACAGATCTGACTACCAAAAGGAGGCTGCTAGACAACTCTCCAATACCAAATTCTACAGGCCACTTTCCTCAGATCCCACTGAGGAATACACTAAGAAACTGCACCATCTACTCAGGACACTCCCTACGCTAACACAGGAACAAATCAACATACCCTTAGAGCCCCAACCAGGGTTATTCTATCTACTACCCAAGATCCTCAAACCCGGAAACCCTGGACGCCCCATCATCTCGGGCATTGGCATTCTCACTGAAGGACTGTCCGGATATGTGGACACTCTACTCAGACCCTACGCCACCAGCACTCCTAGCTATCTCAATTTCACCACTGATTTCCTGAGAAAACTTACAATGCACTGGTGATCTTCTAAAAAACACCATCCTAGCCACCATGGACGTAGAGGCTCCCTACACAAACATCCCACACACAGATGGAATACTAGCTGTCAGGAACAGTATCCCTGATGATGCCACAGCACAACTGGTTGCTGAGCTCTGTAACTTTATCCTCACGCACAATTATTTCAAATTTGGTAACAATATATTCCTCCAGACCAGTGGCTCCGCTATGGGTACCCGCACGGCCCCACAATATGCCAACATTTTTATGGCTGACCTGGAACATCGCTTCCTCAGCTCTCATCCACTCACGCCCCTTCTCTACCTACGTTACATTGATGACATCTTCATCATCTGGACCCATGAAAAGGAAACCCTGGAAGAACTCCACCATGAGTGCTAGAGGAGCCAACTAGGGGGGGCGCTTTTCTTGACCTGCTGCTCACAAACCGAGTAGAATTAGTGGGGGAAGCAAAAGTGGATGGGAATCTGGGAGGCAGTGACCATGAGTTGGTTGAGTTCAGGATCCTGACGCAGGGAAGAAAGGTAAGCAGCAGGATACGGACCCTGGACTTCAGGAAAGCAGACTTCGACTGCCTCAGGGAACGGATGGCCAGGATCCCCTGGGGGACTAACTTGAAGGGGAAAGGAGTCCAGGAGAGCTGGCTGTATTTCAAGGAATCCTTGTTGAGGTTACAGGGACAAACCATCCCGATGAGTCGAAAGAATAGTAAATATGGCAGGCGACCAGCTTGGCTTAATGGTGAAATCCTAGCGGATCTTAAACATAAAAAAGAAGCTCACAAGAAGTGGAAGGTTGGACATATGACCAGGGAAGAGTATAAAAATATTGCTCGGGCATGTAGGAATGATATCAGGAGGGCCAAATCGCACCTGGAGCTGCAGCTAGCCAGAGATGTCAAGAGTAACAAGAAGGGTTTCTTCAGGTATGTTGGCAACAATAAGAAAGTCAAGGAAACTGTGGGCCCCTTACTGAATGAGGGAGGCAACCTAGTGACAGAGGATGTGGAAAAAGCTAATGTACTCAATGCTTTTTTTGCCTCTGTTTTCACTAACAAGGTCAGCTCCCAGACTGCTGCGCTGGGCATCACAAAATGGGGAAGAGATGGCCAGCCCTCTGTGGAGACAGAGGTGGTTAGGGACTATGTCGAAAAGCTGGACGTGCACAAGTCCATGGGGCCGGACGAGTTGCATCCGAGAGTGCTGAAGGAATTGGCGGCTGTGATTGCAGAGCCATTGGCCATTATCTTTGAAAACTCGTGGCGAACCGGGGAAGTCCCGGATGACTGGAAAAAGGCTAATGTAGTGCCAATCTTTAAAAAAGGGAAGAAGGAGGATCCTGGGAACTACAGGCCAGTCAGCCTCACCTCAGTCCCTGGAAAAATCATGGAGCAGGTCCTCAAAGAATCAATCCTGAAGCACTTGCATGAGAGGAAAGTGATCAGGAACAGCCAGCATGGATTCACCAAGGGAAGGTCATGCCTGACTAATCTAATCGCCTTTTATGATGAGATTACTGGTTCTGTGGATGAAGGGAAAGCAGTGGATGTATTGTTTCTTGACTTTAGCAAAGCTTTTGACACGGTCTCCCACAGTATTCTTGTCAGCAAGTTAAGGAAGTATGGGCTGGATGAATGCACTCTAAGGTGGGTAGAAAGCTGGCTAGATTGTCGGGCTCAACGGGTAGTGATCAATGGCTCCATGTCTAGTTGGCAGCCGGTATCAAGTGGAGTGCCCCAAGGGTCGGTCCTGGGACCGGTTTTGTTCAATATCTTCATAAATGATCTGGAGGATGGTGTGGATTGCACTCTCAGCAAATTTGCGGATGATACTAAACTGGGAGGAGTTGTAGATACGCTGGAGGGGAGGGATAGGATACAGAAGGACCTAGACAAATTGGAGGATTGGGCCAAAAGAAATCTGATGAGGTTCAATAAGGATAAGTGCAGGGTCCTGCACTTAGGATGGAAGAACCCAATGCACAGCTACAGACTAGGGACCGAATGGCTAGGCAGCAGTTCTGCGGAAAAGGACCTAGGGGTGACAGTGGACGAGAAGCTGGATATGAGTCAGCAGTGTGCCCTTGTTGCCAAGAAGGCCAATGGCATTTTAGGATGTATAAGTAGGGGCATAGCGAGCAGATCGAGGGACGTGATCGTTCCCCTCTATTCGACATTGGTGAGGCCTCATCTGGAGTACTGTGTCCAGTTTTGGGCCCCACACTTCAAGAAGGATGTGGAAAAATTGGAGAGAGTCCAGCAGAGGGCAACAAAAATGATTAGGGGTCTGGATCACATGACTTATGAGGAGAGGCTGAGGGAGCTGGGATTGTTTAGCCTGCAGAAGAGAAGAATGAGGGGGGATCTGATAGCTGCTTTCAACTACCTGAAAGGGGGTTCCAAAGAGGATGGCTCTAGACTGTTCTCAATGGTAGCAGATGACAGAACGAGGAGTAATGGTCTCAAGTTGCAGTGGGGGAGGTTTAGATTGGATATTAGGAAAAACTTTTTCACTAAGAGGGTGGTGAAACACTGGAATGCGTTACCTAGGGAGGTGGTAGAATCTCCTTCCTTAGAGCTTTTTAAGGTCAGGCTTGACAAAGCTCTGGCTGGGATGATTTAACTGGGAATTGGTCCTGCTTCAAGCAGGGGGTTGGACTAGATGACCTTCTGGGGTCCCTTCCAACCCTGATATTCTATGATTCTATGATTTCAACAGCTTCCACCCCACCATCAGCCTCAGCCTGGACCAATCTACAAGGGAGGTCCACTTCCTAGACACCACGGTGCAAATAAGTGACTGTCACGTTAACACCACCCTATACCAAAAACCCACTGACTGCTATGCCTACCTTTATGCCTCCAGCTTCCATCCCGGACACACCACACGATCCACTGTCTATAGCCAAGCGCTGACGTACAACCGCATTTGCTCCAACCCCTCAGACAGAGACCAACACCTACAAGATCTTCACCAAGCATTCTCAAAACTATACCCACACGAGGAAATAAGGAAACAGATCAACAGAGCCAGACGTGTACCCAGAAGCCTCCTGCTGCAAGACAAGCCCAAGAAAGAAACCAACAGAACTCCACTGGCCATCACATACAGTCCTCAGCTAAAACCTCTCCAACACATCATCAGTGATCTACAACCCATCCTGGAAAACAATCCCTTACTTTCACAGGCCTTGGGAGGCAGGCCAGTCCTTGCCCACAGACAACCCGCGAACCTGAAGCATATTCTCACCATCAACGACACACCGCACCATAGTAAATCTAACTCAGGAACCAATCCATGCAACAAACCTCGATGCCAACTCTGCCCACATATCTACACCAGCGACACCATCACAGGACCTAACCAGATCAGCCACACCGTCACCGGCTCATTCACCTGCATGTCCACCAATGTTATATACACCATCATGTGCCAGCAATGCCCCTCTGCTATGTACATCAGCCAAACTGGACAGTCTCTGTGTAAAAGGATAAATGGACACAAATCAGCTATTAGGAATGGCAAAATATAAAAACGTGTAGGAGAACACTTCAACCTCCCTGGACACTCAATAGCAGATTTAAAGGTAGCCATTCTGCAGCAAAAAAACTTCAGGACCAGACTTCAAAGAGAAACTGCTGAGCTTCAGTTCATTTGCAAATTTGACACCATCAGCTCAGGATTAAACAAAGACTGTGAATGGCTACCCAACGACAAAACCAGTTTCTCCTCTCTTGGTGTTCACACCTCAACTGCTAGAAGAGGGCCTCATCCTCCCTGATTGAGCTAACCTCATTACCCCTAGCCTGATTCTTGCTTGCATATTTATGCCTGCCACCCCCAAAACCTCATGGAATTGGAAAAGGTTCAGAAAAGGGCAACAAAAATGATTAGGGGTATGGAACAGTTATGCCAGACCTAACCCCCAGTTTTACTTGAGCGAACAAGAGATATTTGACTCTGCGATACTGCTCCTGTGCTCTGTTCCCAAAGTGTTCTGCAGCAGGGGAGGGTCTCTGGTCGTGTGTGTCTCACTGGCATATTGGGGTGATGCTGAAACAGGACAGAGTAGAGATGGCATTGTAGGGATGGTATGAACCTCATCTCTTCAGTTCCCCTTCCAAGAACAGAGGGGACAGGAATCCTTACCCAGTGTGGTCACATTCTCATAGTTCTCCTGCATGACATCCCTGTAGAGGGCTCTCTGAATGGGGTCCAGCAGAGCCCACTCTTCCCTGGTGAAATACACAGCCACCTCCTCGAAGGTCACCGGCCCCTGAAAGAGCAAGAGTCCAACACTCGGTACCTGTTTCCCCACTCACAGCCCCACTATTTGTGGGGGAGAGGAGCCAATCAAATGGAGCTCTAGGTGCATTGCAGTCAACAGAGTCCCACCCCCACCCCGCTCAGAGCATCCAGGAAACACCAGGGTGAGGGGATGAAGAGAGAGCCCCTCCTCTCTCCCAGCAGATCCATCACACACCTACTAGACACAGACTGATACAGGAGATGGAGCCCTTAGCAGGGTCCAGGGAGAGCTTCCTGGTCGGAAGCCCAATACCCTTCTCATTGTGAGGAGCTGGATATGAAGGGAGGGGCAGCTCCAATATGCCTGACAGGTGGGTGCCCCCTTCATATCTCACAGCACTCGCTGGTTAGTTGGATCAGGCTCCAGCACTATGAGCCAGTTTTCCTAGCTCCATCTAGGTGGGTTATTTTCTGTTTCACAAATCAGGGCATTTCCACCTCCGAACCACATGGGTCTGTTCCTAGAATCTAGGCCACTTATTAAACAACTCCCAGCAGCTTTGCCACCCCCTGTCCTCCTCCCTTTCTCCACCCTGTGCATTTCCTGCTCCGCTCCAACCTCCAAACCAGATGGTGCAAACCTTCCCATCTCCGGCAAATTTGCTGTCCCTCTTACTCCTGCAGGAGCCCACCAGCAACCCCCCGATAATCCCTACCTGAACTAGCTCCTCTGCAGCCATTTCTCTTCCCTGTTCCATGAGAGGATGGGATGAGCTGGAGAGAAACATGCACGTCATTCTGCAGCCTGGGAGGGTGAGAAGGGCAATTGTGGGGGTTTCAGAACAGGCTTCCGTTAATTTCACATCAGAATTCCCCCAGGCCCTTTCCCTGCAGACAGACACCCTAGATTCTGCCATGTTGGAAAAATGCTTGATCTCTTTATTACAGCGCAGACCTGGTCCCTCCTGCCAGGCTAAGCCCACAGAGAGATTTTTAACCGCCTTTCTCCCTTGTCCCCTCACTCTGTGCACTGGGCATGACAGTGATCCCAGGAGTCTGCAGGGGAAGCCCAGACAGAGCCCCTGGCACAGCACCAGGCACCCTCTAACCCACTGCCCAGCTTCCCCAAGAGACCCCCACTCTTCTACAGCCAACAGGCCCCCAGTGATACCCACCTCCAGGACCCATAGCCTCAGGGCTGGGCACATCAGAACCATCCCCTGAAACCCCAAACCTCCAGAACCCACCAACCTGACTAGGGTAACCCCTGCCCAGTCACCCAGAGGCCTCCCTCTTCAGCTCCAGCTGCAATCCCGCCCCCCCCCCCCAACAGTGTTACCTCACAGTGTTTGATAAGTGGATAGAAAGTTATCACCGCCCCCTGCTGGCCATTCAGACAGGCAGAGGGAGCCCTGGGGGATGCTTCTTTAACAGGAGAATGGAAGGCCTGGAGGGCCAAAACAGGTAAGAAATTTCCATGCCCTGTCACCAGCAAATAATGGCCACTATGGATCCACCCCAGAGGCGGCTACATCTTAACACATTGGGAAGCAACCCCTCATATTAAATTAGAAATAGACAACTAGAGAGAAGTGGGGCAAATGTTTAGGGTATTTTATAACAATCTTTGAGATTTGCAGAGAAAACGTGTCACAAACTACGTATTTGATAACATGAGAGAAAAACACCAAGATCTGAGGGGATTTTATATTGCTATTAAATAACTAAAGGGAAAAGGGGGACTGTTTGACTGGATTTTATATGACAGTCCAATACATAAACACAAAGTGATGGTTCCTCCCACTGCCACCATTCACATGGGCAGAAGGGATCCCTTTCAGGAGCTGCTTTAAGAGGGCAAGGGAGAGGGAGCTGGAAGGCTCCCTGGACAAAGGAAGGGGGTTGCAGCAGGGGATGGACAGGTGACTGGCAACTGAGGGCTGGGGGCAACTGTGTTGGGAGTTTGGGGGCAGCAGGTGGGATTGGGAAACGGGGTCCGGGCAGTCTCCATCGGGGGACATGTGCAACTCCCTTCCCTGCCCTTGCAGAGAACGGGCATCTCATCCCATCCCCACTCCATGGGCAGCCAGGTTTTGGGGAATGACTCAGGGCAACAATTTCCCACCTACACAAGGACAAATCGCTGCAGATAAAACGGGTGGGAAAACCTGCCACATCAGAGAGATTTTAAATTGACATTTGAGAATTATGGAGCAAACAGGACAAAATGGGGGGAGATTAGAGAGCTGATCATTTGGGGGCAAATCTTCCTGGATTTTATAGCCACAGGTGATAATGAGAGAGAAAAGGGGAAAAACTTGAGAGAGAATTTGTATGTGGGAGGAAGTGGCACAAACAGGGAAAGGATCCAATTAACTCACCTCCCCCCTTCCCCTGCCCACCACTTCTCCCCTGGGAATTTCCAAGCTGCACAGACACAGTTCAACCCCTCTCTTCCCGCCCCAATGACCTTCCCCTCCCTGCAACTCCTGCTTCTCCCCTCCCCTCCCTTCCATTCTTGACACCTTCCCCCACACCAAAGGGGACACCCTCTGCCAGTGCCTCACCAGGAGCTTAACTCCCGCTCCTCCCCCCAGCCCTGATTTTACCTCTCAGCCCCTCTCCTAATCCTGCCTCCAGCTGCTTGACCCCCTTGACCAGTCAATTTCCGCCCCCTGATCAGACCCTGACCACCCCCCTCCTGCACAACTCAGGCCACAGAATCTCACCCACCCATTCCTGTAACAACCCCCTAACTTATGTCTGAGCTATTGAAGTCCTCAAATCATGGTTTAAAGACTTCAAGGTGCAGAGAATCCTCCAGCAAGTGACCTGTGCCCCACGCTGCAGAAGAAGGCGAAAAAGCCCCAGGGCCTCTGCCAATCTGCCCTGGAGGAAAATTCCTTCCTGACCTCAAATATGGCAATCAGCTAAACCCTGAGCATGTGGGCAAGACTCACCAGCCAGATATCCAGGAAAGAATTCTCTGTACTAACTCAGATCCCACCCCATCTAACATCCCATCACAGGCCATTGGTTATATCTACCGCTAATAGTCGAAGATCAATTAATTGCCAAAATTAGGCTATCCCATCATATCATCTCCTCCATAAACGTATCAAGCTTAGTCTTGAAGCCAGATATGTCTTTTGCCCCCCCTGCTTCCCTTGGAAGGCTGTTCCAGAACTTCACTCCTCTGATGGTTAGAAACCTTTGCCTAATTTCAAGTCTAAACTTCCTGATGGCCAGTTTATATCCATTTGTTCTTGTGTCCACATTGGTACTGAGCTTAAATAATTCCTCTCACTCTCTGGTATTTATCCCTCTGATATATTTATAGAGAGCAATCGTATCTCCCCTCAGCCTTCTTTTAGTTAGGCTAAACAAGGCAAGCTCCTTGAGTCTCCTTTCATAAGACAGATTTTTTCATTCCTCGGATCATCCTAGGAGCCCATCTCTGTATTTGTTCCAGTTTGAATTTATCCTTCTTAACCATGGGAGACCAGAACGGCACACAGTATTCCAGATGAGGTCTCACCAGTGCCTTGTATAACGGTACTAAAACCTCCTTATCCCTACTGGAAATACCTCTCCTGATGCATCCCAAGACCACATTAGCTTTTTTCACGGCCATATCACATTGACGGCTCATAGTCATCCTGTGGTCAACCAATACTCCAAGGTCCTTCTCCTCCTCCGTTACTTCTAATTGATGCTTCCCCAGCTTATAACTAAAATTCTTGTTATTAATTCCTAAGCGCATAACCTTACACTTCTCACTATTAAATTTCATCCTATTATTATTACTCCAGTTTACAAGGTCACCCAGATCCTCCTGTATGATATCCTGGTCCTTCTCTAAATTGGCAATACCTCTCAGCTTTGTATCATCCGCAAACTTTATTAGCACACTCCCACTTTTTGTGCTGAGCTCAGTGATAAAAAGATTAAATAAGATTGGTCCCAAAACTGATCCTTGAGGAACTCCACTGGTAACCTCCCTCCAGCCTGACAGTTCATCTTTCAGTAGGACCCGCTGTAGTCTCCCCTTTAACCAATTCCTTATCCATCCACCTTTCAATTTTCATATTGATCCCCATCTTTTCCAATTTAACTAATAATTCCCCATGTGGCACTGTATCAAACGCCTTACTGAAATTTAGGGAAATTAGATCCACTGCGTTTCCTTTGTCTAAAAAATCCGTTACTTTCTCAAAGAAGGAGATCAGGTTGGTCTGACATGATCTACCTTTTGTAAAACCATGTTGTATTTTGTCCCATTTACCATTGACCTCAATGTCCTTATCTACTTTCTCCTTCAAAATTTTTTCCAAGACCTCACGTACTACAGATGTCAAACTAACAGGCCTATCGTTACCCGGATCACTTTTTTTACCTTTCTGAAAAATAGGAACTATGTTAGCAATTCTCCAGTCATACGGTACAACCCCTGAGTTTACAGATTCATTCATTAAAAATTCTTGCTAATGGGCTTGCAATTTCATGTGCCAATTCGTTTAATATTCTTGGATGAAGATTATCTGGGCCACCCGATTTAGTCCCATTCAGCTATTTGAGTTTCGCTTCTACCTCAGATATGGTAATAACTACCTCCATATCCTCGTTCCCCTTTATCATCCTACCATTATCCCTAAGCTCCTCATTAGCCTCATTAAAGACTGAGGCAAAGTATTTGTTTAGATATTGGGCCATGCCTAGATTATCCTTAACTTCCACTCCATCCTCAGTGTTTAGCGGTCCCACTTCTTCTTTCTTTGTTTTCTTCTTATTTATATGGCTATAGAATCTTTTACTATTGGTTTTAATTCCCTTTGCAAGGTCCAATTCTATTTGACTTTCAGCCTCTCTCACTTTATCCCTACATGTTCTGACCTCAATAAGGTAGCTTTCCTTGCTGATCCTTCCCATCTTCCACTCCCTGTATGCTTTCTGCTTTTTCTTAATCACCTCTGAGATGGTTGCTCATCCAGCTTGGTCTACAACTCCTGCCTATGAATTTTTTCCCCTTTCTTGGGATGCAGGATTCTGATAGCTTCTGCAGCTTTGACTTGAAGCAATCCCAGGCCTCCTCTTATAAAACACAACATACAGAAAAAAATCCCACCACAACATAATGTCAGGCAATTCAGAAAAACAAAAACCTACACTCCACACCATAAGATGACACAATACAAAGAAGAAGAAAGCAACACAAGGCAAACTAACACACCCTAGGACAAAAGTACACAGTGGAAAAGAGCTCAACTCAAACCAACACAACACAGACACCAAACAAGCTGAGGCAAAACAATGCACCATAAAATCATGCAATACAGCATGGTGCGATCACAGTTCCAAATGGCATGATGCAAAACAGTTCAGCATAGAACATGAAAGCACAAAACAGAATTATTTCAATGTAGGCATGGAAGGGATCTTGAGAGGTCGTCTACTCAAGCCTCCTGTGATGAGGCAGGACTAAGTATCCCTAGACATTCCCAGACTGGTGTACCTCTAACGTGGTCTTAAAAACCTCCAATGAAGGAAATTCCACAACAGCTCTTGGAAGCCAACGAGATGCAAACAAAGACCAAAACAAAGCTGTACACACACAAGTTGAGCTTGGGGTTAAGAGGAGAAGCAAGAATCAAACAATCTGGGTTCAGTTCCCAGTTTTGCCCCAAATTTTCCATGCAAACTTGAGCAAATTACTTCAGCTCTCTGAGCTTCATTTTCCCCATCTGTAAAAAGGAGAGTAGCCACTCACCAATTGCCTATTTAGCCTTTGAGCTTTTTGTGGCAAGGACTCTCTGTCACTGTGGGCATGTCTACACTGCAGTTAGACACCGGTGGCTGGCCCTTGCCCCCTGAGTTGTGCTCACACAGCTCAGGCTCCGGGGCTGTTTAATTGTGGTGTAGATGTTCCGGCTTGGTCTGGCACCCTCCCACCTTGCAGGGTCCTACAGCCTGGCTCCAACCCGAGCCCAGACATCTACACTGCAATTAAACAGCCCCTTTCCTGAGCCTTGTGAGCCTGAGTGGGTTTATAATGGCAGTGTAGAGATACCCTTGGTGTCTGTTCAGCACTGTCACAATGGGGACCCTGATCTTTGTCAGTGTCTATGCAGAGCCCTGCACAACAGGGGGCCTGATCTCAGTGGAGGGCTCTGCATCTCCCGGCGTTACAGGATCCCTGATTTTGCTTGCGGTCCCTGCAGCATCTGGCAAAATGTGGGGGTAGGGTCTCTGGCAGGGTCTATGCAGTGCCAAGTACTGTGGCACTGCATAGTGGACGAGAAGCTGGATATGAGTCAGCAGTGTGCCCTTGTTGCCAAGAAGGCCAATGGCATTTTGGGATGTATAAGTAGGGGCATAGCGAGCAGATCGAGGGACGTGATCGTTCCCCTCTATTCGACATTGGTGAGGCCTCATCTGGAGTACTGTGTCCAGTTTTGGGCCCCACACTTCAAGAAGGATGTGGATAAATTGGAGAGAGTCCAGTGAAGGGCAACAAAAATGATTAGGGGACTGGAACACATGACTTATGAGGAGAGGCTGAGGGAACTGGGATTGTTTAGCCTGCAGAAGAGAAGAATGAGGGGGGATTTGATAGCTGCTTTCAACTACCTGAAAGGGGGTTCCAAAGAGGACGGCTCTAGGCTGTTCTCAATGGTAGCAGATGACAGAACGAGGAGGAATGGTCTCAAGTTGCAGTGGGGGAGGTTTAGATTGGATATTAGGAAAAACTTTTTCACTAAGAGGGTGGTGAAACACTGGAATGAGTTCCCTAGGGAGGTGGTAGAATCTCCTTCCTTAGAGGTTTTTAAGGTCAGGCTTGACAAAGCCCTGGCTGGGATGATTTAACTGGGAATTGGTCCTGCTTTGAGCAGGGGGTTGGACTAGATGACCTTCTGGGGTCCCTTCCAACCCTGATATTCTATGATTCTAAGTACAGTGGTGGGGTGTGATCTTGGTCGGGGGTCAGTTCAGTCCCAGGCCCAACGGGGACACAGGTCTCAATGGAGGTCTCTGAAGTGCCCAGCACAATGGAGGCAGCAATCTGGGCCGCAGTCGTGCGCTGCCTGGCACAAGGGGGGCTGTGATCTCAGTCCAGGTCTCAGTTTTACCTGGGAAAATGGGGGGGCCTGATGTCAGTTGGGGTCTCTGCAATGCCCAGCGCAACAAGAGTGCATATCTCAATTGGGGTCTCCACAGCACCTGTCACAACGGTGGGGTCTGGCCTCTGTTGGGGTCTCTGAAGCACCTGGCAGAACAGGAGCCAGATCTCAGTTGGGGTCTCAGCAGTTCCAGGATCAACAAGGTCCCTGATTTTGTTTGCCATCTCTGCAGCATCTGGCACAATGGGAGCCCGATTTCACTGGGTGTTGAGGCAGGGCCTGGCACAACAGGGACCCAGAGCTCAGACAGGGTCACTGTAGCCCCTGGCACAACAAGGTCCCTGCTCTCTGAGCGGGTCTCCGCAGTTCCTGGCACGAGTGCCCCAAACTTGGTCAGGGTCTGTGCAGTGCCCGACTCACTGGGGGACCTGATCTCACTGGCTGTGGGGAGGGGCTCGCAGTGGGGTTTGGGAACATGACTAGCAGGTGGGGGGGGGGGGGGGGGCTGCTGGGTTGGGAAGGGTGGGGGAGGGGAAGTAGCAGGGGCTGGGAAACTGAGGACTGGGCCGTCTCCATGGGGGGGGGGCACTTGCTCCTCCCTCCAATTTCTGGGCCTTTCCAGGCCCTGTGGCCAGCAGAGCGCGGCCCCCCCAGCCCAGCGGTGTCCCTGTCCCGGGGCTCTGCCCGTTCACCCTCTGCCCGTTTCAGAAATCACTCCGGGGAACGATTCCCCCCTAAACCGGGACAAGTCACTGCAGGTAAAATGGGGGGGGGACACCCCCCCCAACGCTGAGATTTGAACTGGCCACGGGCGAAGTGGGGAGGAAACGGGGTCCGGGGGGGGGGGGCAGAGCCCGTCTCAGGGAGGTGGGGGAAGGGGGGGGGTCGTCGCTGCCGGGAGGGAAAGGGGGCAGGGCGGGAGCGGGGGGAGCCCCGGGGGGGGGGGGGCAGCGGGAAATCCGAGGGGATCTCAGCCCCCCCGCTTCCTCTCCCCCCCCGGCCATGTCCGGGCTGCGCCGACATTTTCCCCCCGCCCCTTTCCCCAGGTCCCCCCCCGCCCGGCCCCACGCAGGGACCCCGGGGGGGCTGGTCCCCCCCCCGGACCCTGGGGCAGCGTCACCGCCCGGCCCCGGGGCTCGCTCCGGTACCTGGAAGCTGCAGCTCCGCAGCGGGGCGGCCCCAGGGCGGGAGCGGGACCCAGGCTGGGCCCGGGGGGGGGGGGGGGGGAGTGAACGGAGGTCTCCCCCGCACAGACCCTTCGGCCCCGCAGCCACGGGTGAGCTCTGCCTCTGCGCATGCCCGACTCTCCCCCCCCCCCGATCACCGCATGCCCAGAGCCAGGCGACACCAACCCCTCCTCCGCCTCCGGCAGAGGCTCCAACGGCACCGCACGAGCCAGGCAGAGCCGCAGCGCGGTTCTTCCCCCCTCCCCACGTCACTTCCACTCCCACGAGACTCAGGAACTACACCTCCCAGCCTGCCCCGGGGCGGCGCCTCCGGCCTCTCCAGCCCAGGTACGGGCGGGCCCCGCGGCCAGCCGAGCGGGGGAGGGGGAGTTGCACCGCCTGGAACAAGGCCCCTAGCTCCACAGCGCCCCCCAGCACCTGCTGCCCGGAGAGCGCGCGACCACCCAGCAGCGACACAGGCCCCGCCCCTTCCGCTGCTGGCCCCGCCCCACGCTGGCTCGGCTCGCCCGAACTGCGCATGCGCCGTGACCCTCGCCGCCGCCCCGGCCCGCTCTCTGTCCTCGCTTGTCCTGGCGCGCGGCCGCCTGCTCCTCGGAGGGGTCACAAGGGATGGGGGGCGGGTGTCAGGGGCAGAAATTTACTGGCCGGGGGGAGGATCAAGCTACTGTGGGGAGCGGCAGGAGAGGGGCTGAAGGGGAAAAGTCGGGGGGTGCGGGGACAAAGGCCCCGTTTCCGGAGGGGGAGAGGGGGCCATGGTTACCCCGTGGGATGAGCCCGCTGCTGTGCTCGCAGCTATGGGGCGGGGCGGGGCGGGGGCAGGGGCGTTTTTAGTTCCCCTCCCAGGACGCGGCATGTCAGCCCCGGAGCAGGGGGCCGGTTCCTGGGGTCCCCATCCCTGGACTGTCCGTGCTCAGACCTATCTTATCCCAGTGCTGCAGCCCCCCCCCCCCAGAAGCACCCCCCCAGATCCCCTCACGGCCCAGTGCCCCGCCCCACACAGCCCCAGCACTGCCACAACCGCACAGACCCCCCCACTTCCCAGCACCCTGACACACATAGATCTCCCCCACTGCACAGCCCCCCAACACACATAGATCTCCCCCACTGCACAGCCCCCCAACACACATAGATCTCCCCCACTGCACAGCCCCCCAACACACAGATCTCCCCCACTGCACAGCCCCCCAACACACACAAATCTCCCCAGTGCCCCCCACTCCCCAAAAACATGCAAACCTTCCCCACTTCTGAGCACCCCCCCAGAGCCTCTAGAGACCTTCTCTCCCACACCCTGACCCCCCTCCCCCCATCCACAATAGCCAGCCCCAATGGGAGGTGAGGGGCCAGATCCGGCTGTGTGGATTGGTTAGAGGGGTCCATAATGGGCCCCTTCCCAGTGTGGGTCTGGTGCCACAGAGCCATTGGCACCATTGTAAACCCAGGACTGACCCCCAACCCCCTCCCACAGCAAAGCTTCCTTGGACCTGTTCTGGACGCTGCCAAAAAATATAAAAACTTGCTGTCCCTGGTGCTACTTTAGTGCTACAGAGACTTGGTGGAGTGAACTAAATTACCTCCGTTCCCTCAAACTCTGTGAAACACATTTTGGGTATTATCGTTATCATTGTATGTCTACATGAAGTCTCATAACTGTTCACAAATTTGTCTTATTTGCTGCGGTGATTCCCTGAATTGTGCTCTCTTCCTTGTAATCCATTTTAATTATAGTTTTGCTCCTTTAAAAATGTTATTTCTATTACTCTGAACACTTTGTCATTTATCTGTATTATCATTGTGCAATGCATGTCATGGTGCTCTGTATTTCTTATTTTAATAGCTAATGCTCATCAAAAAAAATTAAGTAGTTATTGGTTTTAGGAATTCCATCTGTGTTTCTATTATAGCACTTGGTATGGTTTTTGTACTTTGATTTGTAATTAGGAGTTTTTAATTCTACCTTTCTTTTTCTTTTAATAGCACAAGTTTATTTTGTTTGGTCATATGACTTCCAGTATAACTGATTTCCTGTCCTGTTTTCAACAATTCCTTTGCATTTGATCCAGCAATGAGGATTGCCTTTTGCTGCATTTATTTTGACTGTTAATCCAGCCCTTAGTGTCCCATGTTCACACATCATTGCTTGTGTGTAGAAGTTGACTCACAAATATTCAGTGTGTGTATTAATATTGTGTCATCTTACATCCTTCCCAAGGTGTCACGGAGTCCCTGGGCGATGCTCTGGAACTGCTCCCCCTGAAGCCAGTCAGGACTCTGGGGCAGTCGCCTTTCTGTGAGCAGCCTGTCTTCAGGACACACAGCTCACACTGCTTCCACCTTCCTGGGTCTGACCTCGGAGCATTCAGCATCCTCTGCCCCTCCGTGCATTTCCCACAGCGAGTCCGTTCAGGCGGGGCTCCTGGGGAAGCCAGAGGGTCCTGCACCCCAACTTTGCAGTCAGACGGGACTCTCAGCCAGCCAGTAAAACAGAAGGTTTATTAGATGACAGGAACATGGTCTAAAACAGAGCTTGCAGGTGCAGAGAACAGGACCCCTCAGCTGGGTCCATTTTGGGGGGCAGTGAGCCAGACAACCCCGTCTGCCCTTCACTCCATGTCCCAGCCAGCCCCAAACTGAAACTCCCTCCAGCCCCTCCTCCTCTGGCTTTGTCCCTTTCCCAGGCCAGGAGGTCACCTGATTCCTTTGTTCTCCAACCCTTTAGCTCTCACCTTGCAGGGGGGAAGGGCCCAGGCCATCAGTTGCCAAGAAACAGGGTGTCGGCCATTCTCTGTGTCCAGACTCCTGCACACACCTGCCCTCTAGGGCTCTGCAATGATCATACACGCTTACCCCACCACCTAGACACCCAAGAACTGCCCAGGGGAAACCGAGCCACCCCCACACCACTCGGAGGAAACATCAAGAACAGTCCCACTTCATCACACAAGGGTAAAAATCTTCTGCAATAATGAAGGTTTGGGCTGATGAACAGTGGCTACAGAACTTTTGGATGCTCAAGTCCATATTCCTGCATCTGTGTGCAAAACTCACTGACTCATAAAAGCTACACTGACAAGGGAGAAGCAAATATAGATTGCACTATGGGGACCTGCAACACCAGGTCAATCAGAGGTCCCTCTATTAAACCAAGGTGGAATGGAATTCTTTAAGTAGTGAGAACATATTGTTAAAGATCATTTCATGTTCAATGCTCTGTTAATACCTCTGCAGTCACAGAACAAAGTACTGTAGTATTACTGGGTTTCAGATGGTTGTCTCTTACAACTTTAAGTTTTCATATGTAAGGCGACTGTAGTCCCCTTACTAAAACTCAGTGGGGGTGTTTTGGTTAGCTAGCTCCCAGTACCAAAAGAAAGGGGAAGGGTCGATGGGAAATCAGGACCCTGAGACTGACAGTCCTCTGGAACAATGGGGAAAGGCCAATGCTCTAGGTCAGCCTGAGTGACAGGAGGGCCAGGCTAGTCAGGAGGCCTGGGGTTCCCATCCTCCGTGTGAGCTGGAATTGCCTGGGTCAGACAGAGTGGGGCCAAGCTAAGGAGAAAGCAGGGTCCTGAGCTGGGCTGGGGAGCAGAGCTGTGCCAGAGCCAGAGGGGCCAGGAAAGCAGCCCATGAAGCAAATCAGTTCTGGGAGCAGAGCAGACCTGTCCTGGGAGCCGAGCTGCAGGAACCAGAGCCAGGGGGGCCAGAGAAGCAGCCCAGGGAGCTGGAGGCAGAGCAGCAGCAGCGGTAAGGAAGAGTGGAACTGGAGCTGTGTCACAGTGGTGGAGCTGGGGCTGGAACCATCTGGAGCTGGGTGCACTGAGGGGGACCTTGGGCAGCGGGCCCAGCGTAGGGAGATGCCCCCAGCCAAGAGGCCTTGCAGGTCAGACTGGGGGGGGGAGGGCGGTGGCGATGCTGGGAAGAAGGGTCCTGCCACCTAGAGCCTGAGAGCGTGTGGCCACCGCCAGAGCGAGTGTCCGAGCCGCAGCATCCCTGCAGCACGGCCAGGGCCTGAGACGGAGCCTCGGACTTTGGAGGAACAGACTGAACTTGCCTGGCACTCCAGATACACTGGTTGTGATGTCCCCGTTCCACGGAGTGGGGTGATGTGTTTTCCTTTAACCTTTCCTATTTTTTCCTTATTTTTAAAAATTGATTTTGGTTGAATACATTATTTGCTTTCAACTGCATGTAATGATCAGCGGGGCAGGGAAGCGTCCCCGGAGAGGGGACACCCTAGCCCCTGCCCTTAAGTGACCACAACAAGGTTGGGGGTTGAAACATAGACTATCAGGGTTGGAAGGGACCTCAGGAGGTCATCTAGTCCCACCCCCGGCTCAAAGCAGGACCAAGCCCCAGTTTTGGCCCCAGAGCCCTAAACAGCCCCCTCAAGGATTGAACTCACAACCCTGGGTTTAGCAGGCCAATGCTCAAACCCCTGAGCTAGCTTGTTCCTCCCTCCCCTTCCTGGGCCTTTCTGTGGCCAGCAGAGCGCGGCCCCCCCAGCCCAGCCCAGCCCCTGTCCCGGGGCTCTGCCCCCCTCTGCCCGTTTCAGAAATCACTCCGGGGAACGATTCCCCCCTAAACCGGGACAAGTCACTGCAGGTAAAGTGGGGGGGACACCCCCCCCCAGGCGGAGATTTGAACTGGCCACGGGCGAAGTGGGGAGGAAACGGGGTCCGGGGGGGGGGGCAGAGCCCGTCTCAGGGAGGTGGGGGAAGGGGGGGGTCACCCGGGCTGCTGCCGGGAGAGAAAGGGGGCAGGGCGGGAGCGGGGGGGGCGGTAAATCCGAGGGGATCTCAGCCCCCCCCTTTCCCTCCCCGCCCCTCGGGGGGCCCCGGCTCTTCCCCCCCCCCCCGGCCATGTCCGGGCTGCGCCGACATTTTCCCCCCGCCCCTTTCCCCAGGTCTCCCCCCGCCCGGCCCCACGCAGGGACCCCGGGGGGGCTGGTCCCCCCCCCGGACACTGGGGCAGCGTCACCGGCCGGCCCCGGGGCTCGCTCCGGTACCTGGAGGCTGCAGCTCCGCGGCGGGGCGGGCGGAGCCCGGGGCGGCCCCAGCGGGAGCGGGGCCCGGGGGGTGGATGAAGGTCTCCCCGGCACAGACCCTGCGGCGCAGCCCGGCCCCGCCGCCGCAGGTGAGCTCTGCCTCTGCGCATGCCCGACTCGCCCCCTGCGCATGCCCAGAGCCGGGAGACACAAAACCCTCCTCCGAGGCCGTGAGAGGCTCCAGCGGCCCCGCACCAGCCAGGCAGAGCCGCAGCGCCGCGCGCGCCTTCACAGCCGGGTTCCTCCTCCCAACGTCACTTCCGCTCCTGGGAACTCAGAAACTGCCTCTCCCAGCCTGCTGGGGGGGGGGCTTCTACCGTCTCCAGCCCAGGTGAGGGAGAGGTGCAGCAGCTGTCACTGCGCATGCTCTGTGGGAGCCCTGCTCATCCTCCCTGAAGAACAACGTCACTTCCGCTGCTGCCTCCGTAGGACCCGGGAGCCGCGGCTGAGCAGCTGCTGTCCCTCCCCCTCCCCCCCCCCCGGGTCTGTGCTGGGGGGGCCCGTCATTAACCCCTCCGTGCCCGGCCGGGGGGGGTTTCTCCAGCCGGGACCAGCCCCCCGGGCTCTGCCCGCTCCCGCCCGCAGCCGGAGCCCCCCGGTGAGCGAGAGACCCCGGGGGGGGGGAAGCGACTCTCTGCCCCCGGGAACCGGGGAGAAGCCTCGGGGCTGCCTCAGCCCCAGCGGAGCCGCCGCCAGGATCTGCCCCCGGCCCCGCTGGGATGGGGGGGGCAGAGACTGGGGCCCGGCGGGGGGTCTCGGGGGGGATCGGGCGGGGGGGGCAGAAGCCGGAGTAGCCGGGGGGGGGGTTGAATTCCCGGGGGGGGGAAGTGGGGGGCGGGGGAAGGGGGGGAGTTAATTGGATCCTGTCCCTGTTTGTGCCACTCGCCTCTCAGCCCCGATACAAATTCCCTCCGGCTCGTCCCCTTTTCTCTCTCAGCATCTCACACGTGGCTGCAAACTCCGGGGCGATTCCCCCCCTTTCCCCTCAAATGATCCGCTCTCTCGTCTCTCCTCATCCCCCCCGGTCTCTCCCTAATTCTCAAATGTCCGTTTAAAATCTCCTCCCATTTGGGGGGGGTTTCTCACCCCTTTTATCTGCAGTGATTTGTCCTTGTTTAGGTGGAAAATTGTTGCCCGGAGTCATTCTTCAAAACCTGGCTGCCCCTGGAGTGGGGGTGGGAGGAGATGCCGGTTCTCTACCAGGGCGGGGAAGGGAGGAGCAAGTGTCCCCCATGGGCACTGCCCCAGACCCTGGGTTCCCAGTCCCACTTGCTGCCCCCGATCTGCCACACCCAGGGAGCCCTCCAGCTCCCCCTCCTTTGCCCTCTTCAGTCAGCTCCTCAGAGGGCTCCCTGCTGCCCATGTGAATGGTGGGGGGGACCATCACTTTCTGTTTATGTATTGGACACTCATATGAAATCCCTTCAAACAGTCCCCCTTTTCCCTCTAATTATTTAATTGCAATATAAAATCCCCTCCGATCTTGGTGTTTTTCTCTCATGTTCTCAATTGCATAGTTTGACACTTTTTTTTCTGAAAATCTCAAGGATCCATATAAAATACCCTAAACATTTTCCCTACTTTTGTCTAGTTGTCTAGTTCTAATTGAATATGCCCTGAGATTTCACCCTGTCTCTCTAATTATAAAATACTAAGAAAATCTCAGATTTACATCTTTTGCCAGATTCTTGAACATGGATATAAAATGCTTGCCAATGTTGCCCATATTCTCTCTATTCATTTATCAAATATTCATGTGAAACACGCTCCAGTTTTACCTCATATCAACAACTGATATAAAATCTCTCTGATTTTCCACTTTCCTCTCTCTAATTTACAAAAATGGATTCAAAATCCCTCCGATTTCCACCCTTTTTCTCATTCATTTCTGAACATTGATCTCCTATCTCAGGTTTTGCCTCTTTCTACGTCATTATCAAATGTCAATTAAAAATCCTCTTGGGTTTGGGGCTCTTCCACATGTTCCTAAATCCCAGCAACTTCTTCTTCCTTGGAGGGAACCTGTTGCCTTGAGTCGTTCTCCAACCTGGGGGTTAAATTGCCCAGTGATGATCATCCCCCCTTCTTTGAGAATCGTTTGTTCCCCACTTTACGTCTGCTAAATGTTTGCCGATGAAAGAGACCAGCCACATATTTAATACACATCAAAGCCAGAGGCCTCCCCCTGTTTGGGGGATCAGCTGCTGGTAGGAGAGTTGGCTGGACCCTTTTCTTTTCTCCAGCTGGCACCAGATGAGGAGGTCATTCGGAGTGCAGCGTGGGTTCAGAAGTATCCCAAACCCCAAGACAAATGGTCTCTGTGAGAGGTTGCTTCCCACAGTGCTAAGATGTAGCCACTTCTGGGGTGGATCCCTGGTGGCTATTATTTGCTAGTGACAGGGCATGGAAATTTCTTACCTATTTTGGCCCTCCATGCCTTCCATTACCCTGTTAAAGAAGCATCCCCCAGGGCTCCTTCTGCCTGTGTGAATGGCCAGCAGTGGGCAGTGATGACATCCTATCCACTTGTCACACACTGTGACTATGTAGTGCCCATCTTTAAAAAGGGAAGAAGGAGGCCCTGGGGGGAGGGAAAGCACAGTGGTTTGGGCATTGGCCTGCTAAACCCAGGGTTGTGAGTTCAATCCTTGAGGGGGCCATTGAGGGATCTGGGGCAAAAATTGGGGATTGGTCCTGCTTTGAGCATGGGGTTGGACTAGATGACCTCCTGATGTCCCTTCCAACCCTCATATTCTATGATTCTATGAATTACAGGCCAGTCAGCCTCACCTCGGTCCCTGGAAAAATCATGGAGCAGGTCCTCAAGGAATCAATTCTGAAGTACTTAGAGGAGAGGAAAGTGATCAGAACAGTCAGCATGGATTCACCAAGGGCAAGTCATGCTTGACTAATCTAATTGCCTTCTATGATGAGATAACTGGCTCTGTGGGTGAGGGGAAAGCAGTGGACGTGGTGTTCCTTGACTTTAGCAAAGCTTTTGATATGGTCTCCCACAGTATTCTTGGCAGAAAGATAAAGAAGTATTGGCTGGATGAATGGACTATAAGATGGATAGAAAGCTGGCTACATCAACGGATAGTGATTAACGGCTCCATGTCCAGTTGGCAGCCGGTATCAAGCGCAGTGCCCCAAGGGTCGGACCTGGAGCTGGTTTTGTTCAATATCTTCATTAATGATCTGGAGGATGGTGTGGATTGCACCCTCAACAAGTTTGCAGATGACACTAAACTGGGAGGAGAGGTAGATATGCTGGAGGGCAGGGATAGGATACAGGGGGACCTAGACAAATTAGAGGATTGGGGCAATAGAAATCTGGTGAGGTTCAAAAAAGACAAGTGCAGAGTCCTGCACTTAGGACAGAAGAATCCAATGCACTGCTACAGACTAGGGACCAAATGGCTCGGCAGCAGTTCTGCAGTAAAGGAGCTAGGGGTGACAGTGGACCAGAAGCTGGATATGAGTCAACAGTGTGCCCTTGTTGCCAAGAAGGCCAATGGCATTTTGGGGTGTATAAGTAGGGGCATTGCCAGTAGATCGAGGGACGTGATCGTTCTCCTCTATTCAACATTGGTGAGGCCTCATCTGGAGTACTGCGTCCAGTTTTGGGCCCCACACTACAAGAAGGATGTGGAAAAATTGGAGAGAGTCCAGCAGAGGGCAACAAAAATGATTAGGGGTCTGGATCACATGACTTATGAGGAGAGGCTGAGGGAGCTGGGATTGTTTAGTCTGCAGAAGAGAAGAATGAGGGGGGATTTGATAGCTGCTTTCAACTACCTGAAAGGGGATTCCAGAGAGGATGGTTCTAGACTGTTCTCAGTGGTAGCAGATGACAGAACAAGGAGTAATGGTCTCAAGTTGCAGTGGGGGAGGTTTAGTTTGGATATTAGGAAAAACTTTTTCCCTAGGAGGGTGGTGAAACACTGGAATGGGTTACCTAGGGAGGTGGTGGAATCCCCTTCCTTCGAAGTTTTTAAGGTCAGGCTTGACAAAGTCCTGGCTGGGATGATTTAGTTGGGGATTGGTCCTGCTTTGAGCAGGGGGTTGGACTAGATGACCTCCTGAGGTCCCTTCCAACCCTGATATTCTATGAGCTAACATTGTTCGGGGGGTGGGGGGAATGCGTGTCTGTGTGGGGAGATTGCAGCTGGAGCTGAAGGGGCATTGTGGTAGTGGGAGGCCTCTGGGTGACTGGGCAGGGGGTACCCTAGTCAGGTTGTTGGGTTCTGGAGGTTTGGGGTTTCAGGAGGTAGTTCTGATGTGTCCAGCGCTAAGACTATGGGTCCTGGAGGTGGGTGTTGCAGGAGGCCTGTTGGCCACAAAACAGCGGGGGTGGGCGACTCTTGGGGAGTTGGGGCAGGGGGTTAGATGGTGCCTGGTGCTGTGCCAAGGGCTATGTCTGAGCTTCACCCGCTGGCTCCTGGGATCGTTGCCATGCCCAGTACACAGAGGTGGGAGGGTGGAATCTCCAGTGCTAGGTCAGGGGATGCCAGGCAAACAGCGTGAGGGGTCCCGCTGTAAAGCATCAGGTGGTCCCGCTGGGAGGAGGAGGGGGTCCTAGGCAAACGGCATGGCAGATCCTGATGGAGGACAGGCAGGGGTCCTAGCAGGCAGTGGGGGAATCCCAGGCAAGCAGTGAGAGGCTGAGTTCCCAGTGGGGGGGTCCCTTTGGGGTGGGGTCCCCTGGCTGCTGGGGGCTCTTGGTGAGGGAACCCTTTGGGATTCTGAGGCTTGCAGTGAAGGTCTGGTGGGGGTTCCCTGGCTGCTGGGGCCCTGAGGGGCATCTGGGGTACCTGGTCATGGACTCTGGGGGCTGGGTCCCTGGGAATATCTGGTGGCATCCTGGCAGGGGGGGCTGGGCTCTTGGTACTGGGGGGTGTCTGGGGGACCCTGGCTGTGGGGGCTGCTACTAACCATGCTCCTTTTCCCTGATCAGCTTGTGTCAGAATCCTGGCTCCAAGCACTGCCTGTCATTTCTCAGCCATGCCCAGTCACTGTGGTAACTTTCTATCCACTTATCAAACACAGATTTTGCTTTTCTCCTCTCTTGAAAACTGCAGGAACTTCCGATTCTGTGGGGAAAATTCGTTCCCTGAGTCCTTGTCCTAGATCTGTGGGGTGAGGGAGGTGGGAAGGGGGTTAGCATTGCCACACAATGATCTCTTCCACAGTATTCTGGACTCGCTGTTTCTGAAATCTGGTTTCATTGAGACCATTGTTACTCCAGAGTCACTGCATGGAAAGACAAGGAGTGACTCCAGATGGACAGTGGGCCAAATGAGATGAGCAATTCTCCCTGTGAGTAGGTGCTCTCATTCGCTGCTCTCCCCATAGAGCTAAAGGAGGGAAGGCTGCTCAAACGCTCTGTCCCTCTCTGCTCAGGATATTGGGGTTCAGCTCCCTGGGTCACACGCTGCAGCCTCCATTTTGATCTGGGAGACCAGGCTTCAGAGCTGCTTCTCCCCTAGCGGGGGTTCTGTGCTGGGAAGTGATGTTAAAGCTTCTTCTCTGTCTGGCCCAGGTGATGCCTTTCTCCAGCCGGTACTAGCACCGTAGGGCAGTCCTGGGCCCGTTAATACTAAATTGTCAGCCACGGACTCCAGGTAACTGAAAGACCGCAGGGAAAGTGCTGGGAACTGGCATGAAATTGACTCTCCACAAACAGCCCCTCCTCATTTCTCCTCCCATTAGCAATTGCCAGGAGTAAATCCAGCATGGAAGAGCAAAGAACCCAGGAATGGGACTTTCTCAGCCAGAGGGGCAGGGAGAGAGGGCAGGGGAAGGAGAGACTGAAAGGGGCAGTGGTAGAAATGAGTGGGGAGAGAGATTTCCAGCTTTCTAGTCCAGCCAGACATATGTATTGCAGCATCTCTTGTTCACTGGAAAGTGATTCTGCCCAGGGAAGGATCAGAAAGAGGAAAAGCCAGTTCCTGACTCCATATTCCCCCGCTGGGGTGTGGCTGCCCTGGGGTCCATGTCCGAGGGAATCCCCCACAGTGACTCCTTTGGTTCTGCTCTTTTCTAGCATTGTGTTCAGAGACTTTGTTACGGGGTGAGGGAAGGGAGGTTAAAAAATTCTCTGTGGGCTTAGCCTGGCAAGAGGGGCCAGGTCTACACTGTAATAAAGTGATCAAGCATTTTTGCAGCAGGTATGTCTGTCTGCAGGGAAAGGGCCTGGGGGAATCGTGATGTGAAATTAACTAAAGCCTGTTCTGAAACGTCCAGAATGTCCCTTCTCACCCAGCCAGGCTGCAGAATGACGTCCATGTTTCGCTCCAGCTCATCCCATCCTCCCGTGGGACAGGGGAGAGAAATGACTGCAGAGGAGCCAGGTCATGAAGGGATTATCGGGGGGTTCCTGGTGGGTTCCTGAAGGAGGGAGAGGGACAGCAAATACACTGGAGATGGGAAGGTTTGCACCGTCTGGTTTGGAGGTTGGAGTGGGGCAGGAAATGCCCATGGTGGAGAAAGCGAGGAGGAGAGAGGGTGGCAAAGCTGCTGGGGGGAGTTTAATAAGTGGCCTAGATTCTAGGAACAGACCCATGAGGTTCAGAGGTGGAAATGCCCTGATTTGTGAAACAGAAAATAACTCGCCTACATGGAGCTGGGAAAACTGACCAGACTCATAGCGTTGGAGCCTGACCCGACTAACCAGTGGCTGCTGAGACATATGTTGGGGGCACCCACCAGTCAGACTTAGGGGAGATACCCCTTCCTCATATCCAGCTCCTCACAATGAGCGGGGTGTTGGGCTTCCTACCAGGGAGCTCTCCCTGGACCCTGCTAAGGGCTCCATCTCCCGTATCAGTCTGTGGCGAGTAGGTGTGTGATGGATCAGCTGGGAGAGAGGAGGGGCTCTCTCTTCGTCCCCTCACCCTGGTGTTTCCTGGATGCTCGGAGCCTTGTGGGGGGTTGG
Source organism: Lepidochelys kempii (assembly GCF_965140285.1). NCBI lineage: Eukaryota > Metazoa > Chordata > Testudines > Cheloniidae > Lepidochelys > Lepidochelys kempii. The sequence goes on from NC_136407.1 coordinate 5,831,549, forward strand.
AACTCTTTTGACAGCGAGCCTCCCAGAGCTCCAATTTGATTGGCTGCTCTCCCCCACGACTAGTGGGGCTGTGAGTGGGGCAGCAGGTACTGAGTGTGGGACTCTTGCTCTTTCAGGGGCCGGTGACCTTCGAGGAGGTGGCTGTGTATTTCACCAGGGAAGAGTGGGCTCTGCTGGACCCCGCTCAGAGAGCCCTCTGCAGAGACGTCATGCAGGAGAACTATGAGAATGTGACCTCGCTGGGTAAGGATTCCTGTCCCCTCATTTCTTGGAAGGGGAAATGAAGAGATACGGTTTAGGCCACCCCCACAATGCACCTCTGCTGTGTCCTATTTCAGCATCACCCCAACATGCCAGTGACACACACACGACCAGCAACCCTCCCCTGCTGCAGAACACTTTGGGAGCACAGCACAGGAGCAGTATCACACGGTGTCTAAGATCTCCTGTTTACTCAAGTAAAACGGGGGGTTAGGTTCAGCATAATGAACAGAAGCTTCTGACCTCTGGCCTTCTCTGAAACCCTGAGCCTACTCCACCCAGACCAGAATGTGCTTGGGGTGAAACAAGCAGGCTGCTGGAGTCAGAGCTGCTGGTCCAGGGTTACTGATCACGCAGACACTCAATGCATCCTTGAATGCTGGCGGGGGGTATCCAGAGAGGGGAGCTCCAGCAGCAGAACATTGACTCTCACCCAGGATTACAGATGACACAACTCCTCACTGATCTGGATTGTACCCCAGCGTGTGAAAATGGCTTAGGTTGGTAGTGAAGCTTCTTGATACATGGAGAGTCTTTCCCCCTCTCCCCCAATCGCCATGTGTAAAAGCCACAATCTCTCTTCTCTGCAGGCATCTTAGATTTTTTAGTCCCTCATTGCAAAGTCACATGACCCCAATTCTCATTTTTCACATTCTGCTTTTCCAGTCTAATTAGAGTCTGTTGCTTCTGAATTATTGCTCCTAATTTCCCAGTGTTCTCCACAGCCAGGGATTTTCCTACTCCTTCCCATTGCACTGGACTCCCTAGCATATAAATAATATATATATATATGGATTCCCTAGCATATAAATCCTGCCATACTGGGTCAGACCAAAGGTCCGGCTAGCCCAGTATCCTGTCTTCCGACAGGGGGCCAGCACCAGGTGCCCCAGAGGGAATGAACAGAACAGGTGATCATCAAGTGATCCATCCCCTGTCGCCCATTCCCAGCTAATGGCAAAGAGATGTTAGGGACACCATCCCTGTCTGGCCTGGCTAATAGCCATTGATGGACCTGTCTTCTAGAGTTTATCATGTTCTTTTTTTGAACCCTTGTCTTGGCCTTCATGACATCCTACAGCAAATAGTTCCACAGGTTGACTGTGTGTTGTTTAAACCTGCTGCCTATTAATTTCATTGGGTGATTCCTAGTCCTTGTCTTATGAGAAGGAGTAAATAACACTTCCTTGTTTACTTTCTCCACACCCGTCATGATTTTATAGACCTCTCTCATATCCCCCATTTGTCCCTTTTTAAGCTGAAAAGTCCCTATCTTTTTCATCGCTCCTCATACAGAAGCTGTTCCACACCCCAATCATTTTTTTACCCTTTTCTGAACCTTTTCCAATTCCAATAGATCTTTTTTGAGATGGGGCGACCACATCTGCACACAGTATTTGAGATGTGCGCGTACCATGGATTTATATAGAGGCAATATGATATTTTCTGTCTTATCGCTTTCTTAATGATTTCCAGCATTCTGTTCACTTTTTGACTGCCGCTGCACACTGAGTGGATGTTTTCAGAGAACTATCCACAGTGACTCCAAGATCCCTCTCTTGAGTGGTAACAGCTAATTTAGACCCCATTATTTTGTATGTATAGTTGGGATTATGTTTTCCAATGGGCTGTAATATGTGCTATCCTGACATCTAGGACTGCTGAGATCCTGCATTCAGTAATATCCCTGCCCTTCCTGTTCCCTTTCTCCACTGAACCCCACCAGCCCATGCTTACTGTTCCCAGCTTCCCCAGGACTTTTTCATTATCTCTGGACCTCTGTGTCAGCAAGAAGCAGTGCCAGGGAGACTTGCCGTCTGTCTGGAGTCTTCAATTTCTGGGACATGGATTTACTTTCTGTGTGTTTTAGGAGACTCTTTGAAATTGAGTGTCTGTGACGTTAACCACAGTACAATCTGGACTGGTGAACTGCTGTGTCCCCTCAGTTCCCCAAGTTGGGGTGCCTTTTACACTGCTTTACTGTGAGAACAGCCACTCCTGGGCAGTTAACACTGTCACGGAGTCCCTGGGTAATGCTCTGGAACTGCTCCCCACGAAGCCAGTCAGGACTCTGGGGAAGTCTCCTTTCTGTGAGCAGACTGTCTTCAGGACACAGCTTCCACCTTCCTGGGTCTGACCTGGGAGCATTCAGCATCCTCTGCCCCTCCGTGCGCTTCCCACAGCAAGTCCGCCCAGGCGGGGTCCTGGGGAAGCCAGAGGGTCCTGCACCCCAACTTTGCAGCCAGACATGACTCTCAGACAGCCAGTAAAACAGAGGTTTATTACATGACAGGAACATAGTCTAAAACAGAGCTTGTAGCTGGGCCCATTTTGAGGGGCAGTGAGCCAGAGAATCACATCTGTACTTCCCTCCATGTCCCCCTCCAGCCCCAAACTCCCTCCCCCTCCAGCCCCTCCTCCTCTGGGCTTTGTCCCTTTCCGGGCCAGGAAATCACCTGATTCCTTTGTTCTCCAACCCTTTAGCTCTCACCTTGCAGAGAGAAGGGCCCAGGCCATCAGTTGCCAGGAAACAGGGTGTTGGCCATTCTCTGTGTCCAGACCCCTGCACATACCTGCCCTCTAGGGCTCTGCAACGATACATCCTTATCCCACCCCCTAGATACTTAAGAACTGCATAGGGGAAACTGAGGCACCCCCACAATATTCAGAGGAAACATTAAGAACAGTTCCGCTTCATCACAAACACACAGTCTCCAGCATGTATCTCGCTCCCAGCTACACAGAATTGAGTGCTGATAGACAGTGACTCACAAATTACAGTGCAGCACCGGAGAACCCCAGAAAATTCTCTGGTCCCAGACTTTCCTCCAGAAATGTGCATCTTTCACTGTCCAGCCCTCTACTGAACAACGCAAGCTCATATGAAGTCTGTCATTTCATCAGTGGAAAATGACATGCCCCAGCCTTGTTATCCCAAATGGAGTTTCCAACACACTTTAATCCAAACACACTGGTTAGATAAAACTATAAAACAAGATTAACTACCAAAAAAAAAAAAAAAAGGATTTTAAGTGACCTACAGGTAATGAGGCATAAAAGTCAGAATTGTTTACAAAAGAAATGCAAGATAAAACACAAACTAACTTCTAAGTTAACAAGCTAAAATGGATTCAAAGCAAATGTTTCTCTAACCATATGCTGAGACAGGCTGACTCTCCTTTCAGCCAGGACTCCCCCTAACTCACCCCTGCCACCCAAGTTCAGTTCTTCAGGAGTTGTCATGAGCAGAGGGAAAGGGGGGGGAGAGAGTCTCAAGGATTTTCCTCACCTGTTTTTATAATTCAGTCCTTTGTACTAGAAACAACTTCAGCTCTCAGCTGAGTCATGGTGACAGGCTGTCTGTTATGGATATGAGCTTCAAGTGGTCCCTGTGGTGGAATGTAAATGTCTTCTTCACACCTTACCACAGCCGGAGAATGGCTATATGACCAGCTGTTTGCCTTGCTGTCTCTGAGGAACTGGTCTGTGGGTGTTCCCCAGAATTGTAACTTTTTCAGTAATATCACACAGTAAAATCTCATAACTTTACATTCACTGTTGCTACACATTTTAACAGGAGGATAATATTCAGTCGATTATGCGTTTTCAAATAATACCTCACAAGCCAGATTGTGTACAAAATTCGTCATAATTTTCTAGAAGAGTGAGCATAGGGGTACAGACAGACACAGCGTCTGTCTGTGTGTGTTCCCAGCAGATATGTGGGGATTTCAATCCCTCATAAGCATTGTTTGGCATCTTAAAGGACCTGGGAATTCACTGGTTTACTGAGTGTGACACTGTATGGAATTGAGACACTTTATGTTGTTGTTATTTTATTATTAACACTAATATGATAAGATTGCAATGAATCGTGCTAGATATGCCATGTAAGGTGTAAGTGAAAATGTTATGATTTTTCAAGTATGATAATTTTGGTTCTGTTTGTATCACCTTTGTATTGTGAGTTATAGATATGTAGGGTATATCTGTATTTCCAGATTTGTGCAGTGTTTCTGGGTGACACACCCGGACATATTGGCCTCAGCACTGCCTAGCCTGTTCGATGGTCCATCCAGGGTCATCAGCTGTACAATGAGCCCGTGGAAAGGACCAAGGGGATACACCTGTTGAGTCACCAAGACATGCAGGGGTATGCCTGTGTACTGAGAACTCGAAGGCCTTTCCATGCCATGTGCTGCAAAGCTTGTGTTTGGGACACAGGAAGTACAAGCCACATGGCAAAAGGAATGTAAAGGCAGCTGTATCATCTCCATTTTGTCTTCAATCCCTCTTCCTATCTCTGGACCAACTTCACTACAAACTGAAGCCTGAACAAAGGACTGAATGACCCATGCAAGCTGTGGATGCGTTCCAGACGGACTTTCAAGCCAGCAACTCACCAATACTGCTAAGAACTTGATATATTCATTTTGGAATGTATCTGACTGCTTTTCCATTTAACTTCTTTCTGTCTTTCTTTCATTTAAACCTTTAGTTTAGATGCTAAAGGTTTGGCTGGCAGCATGTTATTTGGGTAAGATCCAAACCTATAGTGACCTGGTACTGTGGCTGACCCTTTGGGGTCAGAAGAACATTTTGTCTATCTGCGCAGAGTTTTTAAATAACCTCTCACTATACTGGACTTAGGTGTTGATTGGGAGTCAGAGAACTGGAATGCAATAAAGGGGGCTGTGTGATTTCTTTTTTCAGCTTCTCGATAACCAGTGTGGGTGATCGGAAGCACTGTTTGTGACTGGTCGGTGAATTTAACTTCAGTGTTAATCACCAGTTTTAGGAGCATCTGCTCTCCCTTTTTCAGCCTCCCCTGACCTTGGCATTTTCAGTGAGGACTGCCCATGGCACACCAGGTCACACTAAGCACTGGAGTTAAATTAATAGAATGTTTTTTATGAAATCAATTGAACTCCTTTGTTTTCTTTCATCTGAGCAGGGTTTCCAGTTTCCCAACCTGATGTGATCTCCCAGGTGGAACAAGGGGAAGAGCCATGTGTCCCAGACCTCCAGGGTTCGGAGGAAAAAGAGATCCTGAGAGCACCCTACACAGGTGAGGAAACATTAAACCAACTCAGAATCTTTAAGTGCTTCAAGGAGACATCTGGGATGTCCTAAAAAGCCCTTGGGTGGTCTCTCATTTCATTATTGTCCCTAGCAGGGGTTGTATCCTCAGGGTAAATATAGCTCATGGCTTTCTGTAGATCCTAGCAGACACCAGGCAGTAGCTTCCTCCCTTTCCCCTGAGAATTGGAATGGGATGTGAAGGCTGAATTGATCCCCCTTCTCTCTTCTATTTGGGGGAAGATTTTGGGGGAGTTCAGTCCCTGATTTTTATTTGACCTGTCTTCAGCACTCTTTTTGGTTTGGTCTTCCCCTTTCCATCCCTGTTTGGGGTTTCTGTCTCTGCCACAGCAGGTGATGCAATGGTATGTGAGAAAGAGGAGCAGAATTCTCAGCAGGAAAATGTTGAGCAAGTGGATAAACACAGAGACTTATCGCAAAGACCAAACCAGAATGTGTTCAGGAGTCATGAGCAGGGAAAATCCTGTGAGATTCAGCACAGACCAGAAAGAGAGCAAGGAAACCAGCCAGGGGAGAAAGTGGGTAAATTTATTTCCTGTTGGGGAACTCAGAAGGGCCTCAAGGAAACCACAACACAGCAGGAAATCCTCAGGGGAAAGAGCAATACATGCGCTGAGTGTGGGAAAAACTTCACTCACAGATCAAGCCTTTCTGTTCATCTGAGAATCCACACAGGGGAGAGGCCCTACAAATGCAGTGAGTGTGCGAAAAGCTTCATGAGCAGCTCACACCTTTCTAAACATCAGAGAACCCACACGGGGGAGAGGCCCTATGAGTGCAGGGAGTGTGGGAAAAGCTTCACTCAAAGATCAGGCCTTTTTCAACATCAGAGAATCCACACAAGGGAGAGGCCCTATGAATGCCGGGAGTGTGGGAAAACCTTCAATCGCAGCTCGCACCTTATTACTCATCAGAGAATCCACACAGGGGAGAGGCCCTACGAATGCCGTGACTGTGGGAAAAACTTCAGTCACAGATCAGCCCTTTCTGTTCATCGGAGAATCCACACAGGGGAGAAGCCCTACGAATGCCGCGAGTGTGGGTTAAGCTTCACTAGCAGCTCACACCTTTCTAAACATCAGAGAACCCACACAGATGAGAGACCCTATGAATGCAGGGAGTGTGGGAAAAGCTTCACTCAAAGATCAGGCCTTTTTCAACATCAGAGAATCCACACAGGGGAGAGGCCCTATGAATGCCGTGAGTGTGGGGAAAGCTTCAATCGCAGCTCGCACCTTATTAGTCATCAGAGAATCCACACAGGGGAGAGGCCCTACGAATGCTGTGAGTGTGGGGAAAGCTTCACTCAAAGATCAGGCCTTTTTAACCATCAGAGAGTCCACACCGGGGAGAGGCCCTATGAATGCCCTGAGTGTGGAAAATGCTTCACTAGAAGCTCAGGCCTTTCTGTTCATCAGAGAATCCACACAGGGGAGAGGCCCTATGAGTGCAGGGAGTGTGGGAAAAGCTTCACTCACAGGTCACGCCTTTTTCACCATCAGAGAATCCACACGGGGGAGAGGCCCTATGAATGCAGTGAGTGTGGGAAAACCTTCAATTGCAGCTCGCACCTTATTAGTCATCAGAGCGTCCACACAGGAGAGTGGCCCTATGAATGCAGTGAGTGTGGGAAAAACTTCACTCACAGATCTGCCCTTTCTCTTCATCAGAGAATCCACACAGGGGAGAGGCCCTACGAATGCAGTGAATGTGGGAAAACTTTCAAATGCAGCTCGCACCTTATTAGTCATCAAACAATCCACACAGGGGAGAGGCCCTATGAATGCACTGAGTGTGGGAAAAACTTCACTCACAGATCAGCCCTTTCTGTTCATCAGAGAATCCACACAGGGGACAGGCCCTACGAATGCAGTGCGTGTGGGAAAAGCTTCACTCAAAGATCAGCCCTTTCTGTTCATCAGAGAATCCATACAGGTGAGAGGCCCTATGAATGCACTGAGTGTGGGAATACCTTCTCTCGGCACTCAGCCCATGTTAGCCATCAGAGAATCTGCAAGGGAGATCAACCACATAAAAACCTCTAGGGCTATCCGTACTTTTTTTCCCTTTAATACTTTTCCTGATTCCCCCACACAGTAACTTTTAAAGCCGTTTGAGCTGTTTGCAGTGCCATTATCCCTCAACTTGTCCATATGAGTGGGCCATTTTTGCCTTTTGCAGTTCGCCCTCTTTTGTGGTGGACCCATTTGTCCTTTCTATTGTCCCATAAGTAATTTGAGTGTGCCCTTCCTATCAGGAACCAGGGAGCATCACATTTATACCCTTCCTCCTATTGCAAAGTTATTGTTAAATCTGTATCATTGGTGACTCTATCATTGCCAGTTCTCACGTTGCTCTGGGTTGTGCTGAGGAGCAGTTATATTGGGAACTTTTCAAATTACATGTAAATGAAGAGGAGCAGGGGCGGGAAAAAAAAGTATAATTTCAGCTTCTGTGACACTGGAAGGAGACGGGGTTTCTCAGAGATTCCCTCCTTCCCCATCACTGCAGAACTGTTACCTCCTGTCTGAGCCAGGCAGAGTTTATCTTCATCACATTCTATCCCTCCACTTCTCAAAGTGTCATGTGATCATAGAATCATAGAACATCAGGTTTGGAAGGGACCTCAGGAGGTCATCTAGTCCAACCCCCTGCTCAAAGCAGGACCAAACTCCCATTTTTGTCCCAGATCCCTAAATGGCTCCCTCAAGGATTGAACTCACAACCCTGGGTTTAGCAGGCCAACGCTCAAACCACTGAGCTGTCACTCTCCAGTGATGAAGCATTCTCTGTTGTCTGCACTTGGAGACGATGCTTTGACTTCTTTAATCCTATATCAGAGTTGCTATGACTGGAGATGAAAGTGTCAAAGACCTGGAAGGGGAATTCAAATGGATCCCAAACAGTGTGATCATTTGGAGTTTAAATCCCAGGTTCCATCTATTGGTAAAGCCACTTCTGGCAAGGTGGCTGTTTTCCCCTCATTATGGGGATGCTAGGATACTAAAATTTTTGTAAATAACATAACTGACCATTGAGACAGTGCTGAGTGAAGCAGGTTTGAATGGATCAGAAGAGAATGTGATGGGAGAATCTCTTGTTCTGATTCTGAATAATCCGATGTAACCTGCTCTGGAATTTCACTTGACACTTTCATTGTCGTTTATTCTCTCTCTCTCTGTGATGTGGGTTTCTATCTTTCCTGAAGGCTTTTTGGCCACCCAATTGGGTATTCAGTTCTGACAGGATGTAGCCCAGAATTATTGGAGAATTTAAGACAAATGACCATTTGATAAAGTCCTCATTTATCACTTTAGCTTTGCTTTTTCCCCATCCCTCCATGATGACATGGAGAAGGTTCAAGTGCAGTTCTGTCAATAAGAGAGAACTCTCCAATTTACTGGACATGCTAACAAAGACACAGCCGTGCTTTAAAATCTCCACTCGGAAACGGTGAACAGCAGAACCCCAACTAATTGAAGGAAGTGCATATGGTCACAGTGTAGTTCAATTGTTTAAGACAATATTGTCTCAGATGATCTGGGGAGAGAATTCAATGGTAAGTGATTTTGAACTAGGCTAAATGCCCATGTGTTTGGTTCCCAAAGCACTTGTAACCTAGGCCCTACAGAAGATCTCTCCTAGCTAATCCTATGGTATGGGAAATGCAACCCTTCATGACGAAGATGTTGAGGAAATAGAAGTGGGTTTTTTGTTGAATTTATCCTTTGTAGGTGTTGAAGATGTGTATAAAATGAAATCAGTGTTGAAAATGTAATAGATTCAGAAAAATAGCTATTTTTGAATAGAAACTCCAGCTCTGGTAACTAATGGAGATTCTGATCCAGCCCTGTATCCAGTCCCTTGCCTGGACCTGTGCTACCGAATTAAAGAAAAGCTGGGCATGGTTTGGGAAGCCATTCCTCACTAACACTGCTGAGATTTTGAGTGGTTTTGTAAAGGATTCTACTTCAGAGAAGTGTAAATTTTACGTTCACCAAGGCCAAGGATTTGGAAAGAACTGGGGTTGAAAGAGTCCACACCCAATTCTTGGTTTCCATCCCAGTAAAGGAAGCTCTGGTGACCAATGACCCAAGGAAAATTGTTTGTACGACTCCACTTCCTAGTGCAGTGTCGCTGATTACAGTTCCAAAGGATGCCAGGGTTAGATTGAGAACAGTCATCCTTCCCTGTTTGGATGCAAAGAGAGAGTGCTTCATAGGACATTCCTTCCCCGTGGATCCCAAACTGGCTGCCTGATTGGGTAATAAGGACTTTCAGGCTGTAGAAATGATGGTAACCAACAAGGCAATGAATTTGTCAGGCTCCAATTTCAGACTTCAGGATACATGCATATTGAGCCCCCATTCTATGGGTTTGTGTCTGATGCGATGGGTACGCAATAAAGCTGATGTAGCTGCTCTTCTCTAGCACTGGTATTACAGACACTATAAGCCAATGGGAGAGAGCTCTCCTGTCGGACTTGTAGTCCAGCCACCGCAAGTAGTGGTGGCTATGTTGGCAGGAGAAACTCTCCTGCTGTTGTAGCCCTATCTACACAGAGGGTTAGGGCTGTGTAACTGTGTTGCTCAGCTGTGTGGATTTTTCACACCCCTGAGCAATATAGTTATCCGAAAAAATGTCTTTAGTGTAGACCAGACCTTAGTTTTCTGTTGTGTTTTATGCATTTACATTACTTCTTTACCTCGTCCTCCTTTGAAATATTAAAACAAAGGGTAGGAATAAATGATAAATTTTCAGAATGGAGAGGGGTAACTAGTGCTGTTCCCCAAGGGTCAGTCCTAGGACCAATCCTATTCAACTTATTCATAAATGATCCAGAGAAAGGGGTAAAAAGTGAGGCAGCAAAGGTTGCAGATGATACTAAACTGTTCAAGATAGTTAAGACCAAAGCAGACTGTGAGGAACTTCAAAAAGATCTCACAAAACTAAGCGATGGGGCAACAAAATGGCAAATGAAATTTAAAGTGGATAAATGTAAAGTAATACACATTGGGAAAAATAACCCCAACTGTACATAAAATAGGATGGGGACTAATTTAGCTACAGCTGATCAGGAAGACGATCTTGGAGTCATCATAGACTGTTCTCTGAAGACGTCCATGCAGTGTGCAGCGGCAGTCAAAAAAGCAAATGGGATGTTAGGAATCATTAAAAAAAGGATAAAGAATAAGACAGAAAATATCATATTGCCTCTATGTAAATCCAAGGTACGGCAGCATCTTGAATACTTTGTACAGATGTGGCCCCTCATCTCAAAAAGATCTACTGGCATTAGAAAAGGTTCCGAAAAGGGCAACTAAAATGATTAGGGGTTTGGAACGGGTCCCATATGAGGAGAGATTAAAGAGGCTAGGACTTTTCAGCTTGGAAAAGAGACTAAGGGGGGATATGATAGAGGTGTATAAAATCATTAGTGGTGTGGAGAAAGTGAATAGGGAAAAGTTATTCACTTGTTTTCATAATATAAGAACTAGGGGCCACCAAATGAAATTCATGGGAAAACAAATAAAAGGAAGTTCTTCTTCACTCAGCGTACAGTCAACCTGTGGAACTCCTTGCCTGAGGAGGTTGTGAAGACTAAGTCTATAACAGGGTTGAAAAGAGAACTGGATAAATTCATGAAGGCTAAGTCCATGAATGGCTATTAGCCAGGATGGGTAAGGAATGGTGTCCCTAGCCTCTGTTTGTCAGAGGGTGGAGATGGATGGCAGGAGAGAGATCACTTGACCATTACCTGTTAGGTTCACTCCCTCTGGGACACCTGGCATTGGCCAGTGTTGGCAGACAGGATACTGGGCTGGATGGACCTTTGGTCTTCCTCAGTATGGCCGTTCTTGATTCGAGTATGTCTGTGGTTAGTGACATCGTTGTAGATTGTTCATTCTGCAGCGTATTGTCGGGGAAAAATGTGTCGACAATCAGAAAGCATGATAAGAAAATCGGTATTGCGTGTTTACCCTATGCTCCCTTGGTCAGCAGCTTTTGGCTGGTGTACACACTTCAGTGCCACTTCTGGTGACAAAACTGCCCTGTTTTGGTGACCAAATAAAACCACCTCAGTGAAAGGCCAAGAGCTTTTTGAGGTAAACTTAAAGCAAGAAAGCACCCGTGTAAACGCTGCTGTTCCTTATATTACCATAACTGGTCTCCACTAGTATCCCCCAATGGCCCCTCATTTTGTCCTAACAGCCGGTAAAGAGTGTGGGGCCCTCGAAACCCCCCTGTTCTGGTGCCCCTAACACAGAGCTAGGCAGGCAGCAGCGTGTGTGTGTGAGAGAGAGAGAGACTGCTGTGTTGATCCAGTGAGGGAAGTGGGGGCTGACGTTGGGGCTGTCCCCCTCCCCCTGCCTCAGGACTGGTTGCTTCCAGCAGCTCTCTGAACTTACAGCCTGCCACACTCGCTCTTCCCCAACACACACAGTCCCCCCGCACACACGGTCTCTCCCCCGCCCCGCTCATTGCAGGTGAAGAGCAGCTGGCGATCGAGTCGGATGCCCAGGGAACGAAGGGACAGAGAAACCCGCCTCGTGGTGCCGCGCAGGCCCATGGGACCCTGCAAACCCTTCCCAAAAGACCCTGCGGCCGGTGGCACAGGGGGATAGCCACCCACCGTGCACTGCTCTGTGTGCCGATGCACGAGCTGCTGGCGTGGATGCGTTCTGGTGAGGCCCCTCGGACTGGCACCGGTGCAGCGGGGTGGCGTTTGATGGCCGTGGGCAGCTGCTGGCGGAGCTGGGCGAGGAGCGGTGCCAGCCGGGGGCCGTCTGCGCCGACGACGGGGGCCATTTGTATGTGGCCCTGCGGGAGCTGTACAAGGTGACGGCATTCAGGCCGGGCGGGGAGGCGCTGGGGCCCTTCCTCTCCACCCGGCACGGCAGCGAGAGAGCCCGGGTGGCCACCGTCACCAGGGACGGGCACTTCGCCGTGGCGCTGAGCAACGGCACCGTCCATGTCTTCCGCATCCAGTACCCAGGTCAGTGAGCCGGGGGGGGGGGGGGAGCACAGGGAGGGGAGAGCTGAGAAGAGTATGCGTGTCTGTGTGTGTGTTTGTGTGTGTGTGCATTCCTGTGTGTTTTCGTGTGTGAGTACATGCATTTGTGTCTGTGTGTGCATTCCTGTGTCTGTGTGTGCATTCTTGTGTGTGTTTGTGTGTATGTACATGCATTTGTGCCTGTGTGTGCATTCTTGTGTGTGTTTGTGTGTGTACATGCGTTTGTGTGTGTGTACATGCATTTGTGTCTGTGTGTGCATTCTTGTGTGTGTTTGTGTATGTACATGCATTTGTGTCTGTGTGTGCATTCCTGTGTGTGTACATGCATTTGTGTCTGTGTTTGTGTGTGTGCATTCTTGTGTGTGTGTGTGTGCATGCATTTGTGTCTGTGTGCATTCTTGTGTGTGTGTGTGCATGCATTTGTGTCTGTGTGTGCTTTCTTGTGTGTGTGTGTACATGCATTTGTGTCTGTGTGTGCATTCCTGTGTGTGTGCATGCATTTGTGTCTGTGTTTGTGTGTGTGCATTCTTGTGTGTGTGTGTGTGCATGCAATTGTGTCTGTGTGTGCATGCAATTGTGTGTTTGTGTGTGTGCATTATTGCGTGTGTGTGTGTGTTTGTGTGTGTGCATGTGTGTGTGTTTGTGTGTGTGCATGCGTGTGTGTTTGTGTGTGTGCATGCGTGTGTGTTTGTGTGTGCATTCCTGTGTCTGTGTGTACATGCATGTGTGTCTGTGTGTGTGTACATGCATTTGTGTCTGTGTGTGCATTCCTGTGTGTTTTATTGTGTGTGTGAGAGTGTGTGTGTGAGTACATGCATTAGTGTGTGTGATCTGTGAGCGGGAGTATTGGAGGAGTGTGTGTGTGTAATGAGTGTTCGTGTCAGTGTGAGCATACACAGGTGAATGTGCACTGAGCGTGAGCCTGTTCGCACACTGGTTGTGGCTGAGGGTGCAAGGGATTGCCCAATGGTGGGCATGCTGGGCTGCAGGGGGGAACACTGGTTTGTGGGATGCTGGGAGAACGGCCCCTGAAGGCACCAGACCCAAACTGGCCCCCCCACCACTTTGTACCAATGGGCGGGGGGAGGGGGGGAACAGGGATCCAGCCAAGCGATATGGGGCCCCGGCTTCACAAAAACTCAGTGGGGCCTAGCTCCCTCATGGCCCCCAGGGGTGGCACAGTGGCCCCTCCTGGCTCAGCCTGGCATTTTTCTGGGCAGGGTCCCAGGAAAAGGGGGGGGGAGACCCCCCCCATTCCTGCCCCCGCAGTCCAACCCACTTTCTCTCCACCTCCGGCTCCCAGTGCCACAGACCACACCCTGCCTGCCCCCATGTCCAAGGCAGACCCCTCCCCCAGGCTCCTGTCTCGGGGGCTAGCAGGCAAGACCCCCCGAACACAGAGACCCCCCCCCACCCCGAGGGCTGGGATCCTGGCACCCGCCCCCTGGTGCCTGGAACCGGTGGCGTCTCAGTGGGGCTGGGTGTGAGGGGCTTGGAGGGGGGCACAGGGAGTTCTCCCCCCAACCCCCGGAATCAGGCCCTGCTGCACTGGGCTCGCCCAGGAGCCACCGTCGGCTGGGTCTGGGAGGGGGGCACTGATGGCTTCTGTAGGGGCCTGGCAGGGGGGCTGTCGGTCTCTCTGTCTGTCCGACCCGCCCTGCGTCTCGGGTTGTAAAACCAGAATGACCCGCCAATAAACAGAGTTGGATTTTATTCTAGTGCTGGTGACTCTATCCTGGGGGGGGACCAGCAGGGGGACTGTGCTGGGGGGCTGGCGGGGGAGCCAGGAGATCAGTTGAGGGGCTGGGATCAGTCCATGAGGGGACAGGGGCTAAGGAGGGGCAATGGGCTGCAGGGAGCAGGTTGAGGTGCTGAGGAGGGGGCGGCGGGCTCAGGAGTGGTGATGGGCTACAGGGAGTGGGGTGGGGGGAAATTGGGGGGCTGGGCTGCAGGGAGTGGAGTAGGGGGCTCAGGAGGAGGTGAGGCCTCGGGAGGGGGCAGGGGGATTGGGGGGCTCAGGAGGGGGAGCAGGGGCTCGGGGGGGAAGGGGCTTGGGTGGCCTCTGGAGGGGGCAGGGGGCTCAGGAGGGGGCAGGGGGCTTAGGGGTTCTCAGGAGGGGTCAGGGGGGTCAGGAGGGGGGCTCAGGAGGGGGCAGGGGCTTTCAGGGACTCAGGAGGCGGGACCGGAGGGCTCAGGAGGGGGCTCAAGATGGGTGGGGGGTTCGGGGGGGCAGGGCACTTATGGGGGCTCAAGAGTGGGGTCAGGAGGGGGGTTAGGAGGGGAGAGCAGGGGCTCAGGAGGGTGGGCAGGGGTCAGGAGGGGGGAGCAGGGTGCTTTGGGGGGCTTGGGGAGGGCTCAGGAGTGGGAGCAGGGGTCTCGGGGGAGGCTCAGGAGGGGGGAGCAGGGGGAACGGGTTCAGGAGTGGGGAATGGGTCTCAGGAGGGGGAAGGGGGTCTGAGGAGTGGGGACAAGGTGCTTGGGGGCTCAGAAGGGGGGACTCAGGAGAAGGGCTTGGGGGGGCAGGGGGATCAGGGGGCTCAAGAGGGGCTCAGGAGTGGAGGCAGGGGGGCAGGAGGGTGGCTTAGTAGGGCGGCTCGGCAGGGGACTCGAGGGGTGGCGGGGTGGCAGGAGGGGCCTCAGGAGGGCACTTAGGGGAGCCCAGGAGGGGGGAGCAGGGCACTCAGGAGGGGGGGCAGGGGGCTCAGAATGGGGGGCAGAGGGTAGGACGGGGAGTGAAGTCTCAGGAGGGGGTGGGGGGCAGGAAGCTCAGGAGGGGTGCTCAGGAGGGAGCAGGGGGCTTGGGGACTCAGGAGCAGAGAGCAGGGGCTCAGGAGGGAGTTCAGGTGGGGGGGTCGGGGGGAAGAGAAGGGCTCAGGAGGGGGCTCAGGAGAGGGCAGGAGGTTCAGGGGGCAGGGCATTTGGGGGTGAGGATGGGGAAGTGGGGGCTCAGGGGGGCAGGGCGCTTATGGGGGCTCAGGAGGGAGGTCGGGGGGGAGTGGGGGCTCAGGTGGGAGCAGGGTGCTCAGGAGGGGGCAGGGAGCTTCGGGGGGGTCAGGAATGGGGATGGGGGCTCAGGAGGGGGAGTGGAGGTCAGGAGGCTTGGTGGGCAGAGTGCTTAGGGGGGCTCAGGAGGGGGCATAGGCTTGGGGGGCAGAGTGCTTAGGGGGAATCAGGACGGGGCCTCAGGAGGGGGCAGCTGGGGTTCAGGAGGGGGCAGGGGGTTTAGGGGAGCCAGGAGTGGGGAACAGGGGGCTCATGAGGGGGGAGGGAGTTCAGGAGGGGGAGCAGAGAGTTAGGAGGGGTCAGGGCAATTAGGGGGCCTCTGGAGGGGTCAGTAGGCTGACGGGGAATCAGGACGGGGCCTCAGGAGGGAGCACAGGGGGGTCAGGAGAGGGGATCAGGAGGAGGCAGGGTGTTTGAGGGGGGACGGGGATCAGGAGGGGGGGCAGGAGGGTCTGGAGGGGGGCTCAGGAGGGGCAGGGGGCTCAGGAGGGGGGCTCAGGAGGGGGAGCGGGGCTTTGGGGGGGGTAAGGAGCTTGGGGGGTCAGGAGGTGGAGCAGGGGGCTCAGGAGGGACTTCAGGAGGGGAGAGCAGGGGCTCAGTAGGGGGCAGTGGGCTTGGGGGCTCAGGAGGGGGGCAGGGCGCTTATGGGGGCTCAGGAGGTGGGACCGGGGTTTGGGGAGGGGAGCTCAGGAGGGGGAGAAGGGGGCTCAGGAAAGGGGAGTGGGGGTTCAGTTGGGGGGCTCAGGAGGGGGCAGTGGGCTCAGGATGGGGGGCAGGGGGGTAAGTAGGGGGGCTCAGGAGGGAGAGCTGGAGCTAAGGAGGGGGGCAGGGTGCTTGGGGGGGATCAGGATGCAGAAGCAGGGGCTCAGAGGGGGCAGGGTTCTTAGGAGGAGGTGGGGCCTCAGGAAGGGGGAGGGGGTTCAAGAGGATGGGGCAGGGCTCTCAGGAAGGGGGCTCAGGAGGAGGCAGGGAGCTGAGGAGGGGGCAGGGTGCTTAGAGGGGCGCAGGAGGGGGAGCGGGGGGCTCAGGAGAGGGCAGGGGGTTCTGGGGGGCTCAGGAGGCAGGAGTAGGGGGATCAGGAGGGGGGCTCAGGATGGGGCTGGAGGGGGGTGCAGGGGGCTCAGGATGGGGGTTTAGGAGGGGGGTGCAGGGGGCTCAGGGTGGGGGTTTAGGAGGGGGGAGCAGGGCCTCCGGAAGGGGGCTCAGGTGGGGGGAGCGGGGGCTCAGAAGTGGGGAAGGGGCTTGGGGAGCCTCGGGGGCTCAGGAGCGGGTTGCGGAGGGCTGCAGGGAGGCTGAGGACGGGGGAGCAGCTGGTTTTGAAGGGGGAGCTCAGGAGGCTGAGGAGGGGGCCGGGGGCTTGGGGGAGCTCAGAAGCGGGGAGGGGGGGCCTCGATGTGACACAGCAGGGAGGGGGGAGTGTTGACCTGGGACTGTGCCCTGGGGATGGGAGACCTGAGAGCCTGTCCCCTGAGCCTGGAGGGGTGTGGGGGGGTGGGGTAACACCTCTGCCCGGGGAATGTGGACAGAGGCTGCAGGAGGGAGCCTGCTGGGGGGGGTTTAGTTTCAGTTGGGGGCTGGGCGGAGGAACGCAGGGAACCCCAAGGCTGGGGTCTGAGCTCCCTGCTCCCCTAGAAGGACTTGACTGAGGGGTCCCGGTTGTACCCACAAGCTCTGTTGGGGGCTGTGTTCCTGTTGTCCAATAAACCTTCTGTTTTACTGGCTGGCTGAGAGTCTCGGTGAATCCCAGGAAGAGGGGTGCAGGGCCTGGACTCCCCCACACTCTGGGACAGGAGGGTCAGGAGGTGGGGACAGGTGCTTAGGTGTGCTCAGGAGTGTGGGAGGAGGGGACTCAGGAGGGGGCTCAGGAGTGGGGCTTAGGTGGGGGCAGGGTACTTAGGGGCTCAGGAGGGGGGAGCCGTGGGCTTTGGGGGGCTCAGCAGTGGGCTCTGGAAATGGCAGGGTTCTCAGGAGGTGAGAGTTCAGAAGGGGGCACAGGAGGAGGGAGCAGGACGGTCAGGAGGGGGGTTCAGGATGGGGAGCGGGGGCTTTGGATGGGGTAAGGGGCTTGGGGGTGCTCAGGATGGGGCAGGGAGCTTAGGCGGGCTGAGGAGGGAGCAGGGGGCTGAGGAGGGGGAAAGGGGGCTCAGGGCAGCAGGGTGCTTAGGAGGGCTCAGGAGGGGGGAGCAGGGGGCTGAGGAGGGGGGCAGGGCACTTAGTGGGGCTCAAGAGGGGGAAGGGGCTTGGAGGGACGCAGGAGGGGGCAGGGGGCATGGGGGGGCAGGGCGCTTAGGGGCTCAGGAGGTGGGCCAGGGGGTCAAGAGGGTGCTCAGGATATGGCAAGGGGCTCAGGAGGGAGTCTCAGGAAGGGCAAGGGGGTTGGGTTTTCTCAGGAGGGGGGCAAAGGAGGGGGAAGGGGGCTCCAGAAGGGGGAGCAGAGGGCTCAGGATGGGGGGTCCAGAGGGGGAAGAAGGCTCCCGGGGCTCAGGAGGGAGCAGGGGGCTGAGGAGGGGAAAGCAGGGTGCTTAAGGGGGCTAAGGGGAGGAGTGGGGGCTCAGGAGGTGGGGCAGAGCACTTAAGGGGGCTTAGGAGGGGCCAGGGGGCTCAGAAGGGGGGACCACCGGGCTCAGAAGGGGAAGCAGGGGCCTCAGGAGGGGTGCTCAGGTGGGGGGAGATGGGGTTCAGGAGAGAGCAGGGGCCTTATGTGGGATCAGGAGGTTGGGGGGCAGGACCCTCTGCCCCCCCCAGGACCCCGCCTGGGCGGACTGGCTGTGGGAAGCGCAGGGAGGGGCAGAGGAGGCTGAAGGCTCCGAGGTCAGAGCCAGGAAGGTGGAGCCGGGGGAGCTGTGTGTCCTGCAGACAGGCTGCTCCCCGAGAGGAGACTTCCCCAGAGTCCTGCCTGGCTTCCTGGGGAGCAGTCCCAGAGCATCGCCCGGGGACTCCGTGAAAGGGGGGCTCAGGAGGTGGGAGCAGAAGTGGGGAGCGGGGTCTCAGGATGGGGCAGGAGGGGGAGTGAGGGCTGAGGAGGGGGCTCAAGAGGGGGCAGGGGGGTCAGGAGGGGGGAGCGGTGGTTCAGGAGGGGGCTGAGGAGAGGAGGCAGCGGGATCAGGAAGGGGTTTCAGGAGGCGTCTCAGGAGGGGGCAGGGGGCTGAGGAGGGGGGAGGGGCTGAGGAGGGCGGCGGAGGGGGGAGAAGGGGGCTGAGGAGGGGGGGCTCAGGAGGGGGGCTCATGTGGGGGGGCAGGGGGCTAAGGAGGGGGGCTCAGGAGGAGGGAGAAGAGGGCTAAGGTGTGGGGCTAAGGACAGGGGAGCCAGGGCTCAGGAAAGGGGACCGGGGATTCAGGAGGGTGCAGGGGTCTCAGGAGGGTGAGTAGGGGGGGTCAGGAGGGGGGCAGGGTGCTTAGGGGGGCTCAGGAGTGGGGCGGGGGGCAGTAGGGGGGCTGAGGAGGGGGATCAGGAGGGGGGATAGGCGAATGAAGAGGGGGGTGTAGGAGGGGGCAAGAGGTTCAGGAGTGGCAATCAGAAGGGGGAGTGGGGGCTAAGAATGGGGCAGGGGGCTCAGGAGGTTGGCTCAAGGAGGGGGGCTCAGTAGGGGGAGCAGGGGGCTCAAGAGTAGGGCTCAGGAGGGGGGAACAGGGGGCTTAGCGGGGGGCTGGGCTCAGGAGGGGGTTCAGGAGTGGGGGCAGTAGGGGGGTCAGGAGGGGGGACCGGGCACTTGGGGGGGTCAGGAGGGGGGCTCAGGAATGTTTGGGGGGTGCAGGAGCGGGGCAGGTGGCTCAGGAAGGGGGACGGTTCTTATGGGGGCTCTGGAGTGGGCCTCAGGATGGGGGAGAAGGGGACTCAGGAGTGGGGCTCAGGAGGGGGGCAGGGCATTTGGGGAGCTAAGGAGAGGAGCAGGGGTTCAGGACAGAGGTAGAGCTTGAAGGGGGGCTCAGAAGGGGGTCAGGGGGCTCAGGAGGGGGGCTCAGGATGGGGAGTGGGAGCTCAGGAGGGGGGAGCAGGTGGCTAGGAAGGGGGGAGCAGGGGTTCAGGGTGGGTGCTCAGGAGGGGGAGAGGGGTATCAGGAGGGCATTTAGTAGGGCTCAGGAGGGGCTCAGGAGGGGGGGTAGGTTGCTTGGGGGGGCTCAGGAGGAGTGGGAGGGGACTCAGGAGTGGGCTTGCTGGGACTCAGGAGGGGGCAGAGGGTTTGGGAGGTCACAGGAGGGGGGAGAAGAGGGCTCAGGAGGGGAGAAGGGGCTTGGGGGGCTCAGGAGAGGGGAGGGGACTGAGGAGGAGGGGAATTGGAGGGGCTCAGGAGGTGGGAGCAGGGGGCTCAGGAGGGGGCAGGGGGCTCAGGAGGCAGATGGGGGGTCAGGAGGTTGGCTCAGTAGGGGGCAGGGGGTGCAGGAGGGGGGCAGGGGGAAGAGGGGTTCAGGACGGGGGAGCAGGGTCTCAGGAGGGGGCAGGGGGCTGAGGAGCGGGGAGCAGCATGCTTTGGTGGGCTACGGGGGGCTCAGGATGGGGTGCAGCAGGCTCAGGAGGGAGCTGAGGGGAGGACAGGGGGCTCAGGATGGGGGCTCAGGAGGGGGAGCGGGGGTTCAGGAGGGAGCAGGGTGCTCGGGGGCTCAGTGGATGGAGCAGGAGGGGAGAGTGGGGGTGTCAGGAGGGGGGCAGGGGCTCAGGAGGGTGCTCAGGAGGGGGCAGGAGGCTCAGGAGGGAGGCAGAAGGGGCAGCAGGGGGGCTCAGGAGTGGGCAGTGGACTCTGGAGGGGGCTCAGGAGGGGGCAGAGCACTTAGGGGTGCTCCGGAGGGTGGAGCAGGGGTCTCAGGAGGGGGTCTCAGTATGAGATAGCACGGGGCTCAGGCAGGGGGATCAGGGTGCTTCGGGGGGCTCAGAAGGGGGCAGGGGCTCAGGAGTGGGGCTCAGGAGGGGCTGCAGGGGGCTCAGGAGGGGGCTTCTGGGGCCTCAGCAGGGGGCTCCTGAGGTGGGAGCGGGGGCTTTGGAGGAGGGCTCGGGGGGTAGGGGTCTCAGGAGGGGGAGCAGGGTGCTCAGAAGTGTGGGGTGGGGGGCAGGAGGGGGAGAAGGGGGTCGGTGCTTAGGGTGACTAATGAAGGGGGGAACATGGGCTCAGGAGGGGGCAGGGAGCTAAGGAGGGGTGTGAGGAGGGTCAGGAGGGGGGCTCGGGAGGGGGGAGTGGGGGGCTCAGGAGAGGTTCTCAGGAGGGTGTCAGGGGGATTAGGAGGGGGCACAGGAGGGGCCAGGATGCTCAGGAGGATGGAGCAGGGTGCTTAGGTGGGCTGGAGGGGACAGGGCTCTTGGGGGGCTCAGCAGATGGCAGGAGGCTAACGAGGGGGGTCAGGAGGGAGGAGTGGAGGACTCAGAAGGGGGCAGGGTGCCTTGGGGGGCTCAGGAGGGGGTCTCAGGATGGGGCAGGGGGATGAGGAGGGGGATCAGGAGGGGGCAGGGGGCTCAGAAGGGAGGCTCAGGAGGGGTCAGCGGGCTCAGGAGGGGGAAGGGGCTTGGGGGGCTCAGGAGGGGGGTTCAGGAGGAGGTAGGGGATTTGGGGGGGCTCAGGAGGCTGCTGGGTATCAGGAGGGGTGCAGAACGTTGCTCAGGAGGGGGGAGCAGGGAGCTGCAGGGAGGCTGAGGAAGGGGGAGCAGGGGGTTTAGAAGGGGGCTCAGGAGGGGGCAGGGGGCTTGGGGTAGGACAGGACGGGGGACCATGGGGTCAGGAGGGGGGCTCAGGAGGGGGAAGGGGTCTTGCGGGAGCTCAGGAGGGAGGAGCGGGGGTGAGGAGGGGGACTCAGGATGGGGCAAGGCAGTTAGGGGGCCTCAGGAGGGGGGAACATGGGCCTCAGGAGGGGGGAACGGGGGGTCATCAGGGGGGTCTGGAGGGGGGAGCGGGGTCTCAGGAGTGGGGAGCAGGGGGCTGGGGGGAAGGGTGCTTAGGGGGGCTCATGAGCAGGGGGCTCAGGAGAGGTCAGGTCGCTCAGGGGGTCTGAGGAGAGGGAGCAGGGGGACCAGAAGGGGCTCAGTATGGGGCAGGGAGTGGTAGGGGGCTCAGGTGGGGGGAATGGGGGGCAGTATGGGAGCTCAAGATGGGGCAGGGGGCTCAGGATGGGGGAGCAGGAGCTCAGGAGGGGGGCCAAGGAGGGGGCAGCAGGGCGCCTAAGGGGGCTTAGGAGGGGGGGAGAAAGGCGGATTGGGGGCTGAGGATGGGAGAGCTGGGGCTCGGGGAGGGGGTAGTGGGCTTCTGGGGGCTCAGGAGTGAGCAGGGGGCTCAGGAGGGGGCAGGGTGCTTAGGGGGGCTCAGGAGGGGGAGCAGAGCGGTTAGGGGGCTCAGGAGGGGGAAGAAGCTCAGGAGCAGGGCAGGGGGGTCAGGAAGGGGGCTAAGGATGGGGGCTCAGGAGGGGGCAGGGGGCTCAGGAGGGAGGTAGGGTGGGCAGGAGGGGACCTCAGGAGGGGGGACAGCGTTCTTCGGGAGGCTCGGGGGGGAAGGGGCTTGAGGGGTCTCAGGATGGGGCAGGGGGCTCAGAATGGGGGTGTAGGGGGTTAAGGATCTGGGCTCTGGAGGGGGGAGTAGGGGCTCAGGAGGGGGACAGGGTACTTAGGGTTGCTCAGGAGCGGGGCAGTAGGGGGCTGAGGAGGGGCTCAGGAGGGGGGAGAGGGGGCTGAGGAGGGAGCACAGGGGTTCAGGGGTGGGGATCAGGAGGGGGCTAAGAAGGGGGCAGGGGTCTCAGGAAGGGGGCTCACAAGGAAGCACGGTGTTAACGTGGGATCAGGAGGAGGAGGGAACGGGTCTCAGGAGTGGGGGCACAGTATGGGGGAGCAGGGGGTCTCAGGAGTGGGGGCAGGGCATTTCGGGGTGCTCAGGATGGGGAGCAGGGGGCTCAGGATGGGGGCTCAGGAGGGGAAGTGAGGGCTCAGGAGGTCTGCTCAAGAGGGGGGAAGGGGCTTGGGAGGCTCAGGATGGGGCAGGGCGCTCAGAGGGGCTCAGTAGGGAGTGCAGGGGGCTCAGGAGTGGGGCTCAGGAGGGTGGAAGAGGGGGCTTAGTGGGTGGCAGGGCTCAGGAGGGGGCAGGGTGTTTGGGGGGCTCAGGAAAGGTGTGGGGGGCTCAGGAGTGGGGGTTCAGGATGGGTGTAGGGGTGTCAGGAGGGAGCTCATGGTGGGCGAGCGGGGGCTAAGAAGTGGGAGTGGGGGGCACAGTACGGGGAGCGGGGGGCTCTGGAGGGGGAAGGGGGCTTGGGGTGGCTTGGAGGGGGAAGGAGGGGCTCAGGAGGAGAGGGCGTGTGCTAAGGAGGGGGCACAGGAGGGGGAGCGGGGGGCTCAGGAGGGGATAAGAAGGGGGCTCAGGAGGGGATTCAGGAGGGGGCAGGGGTTTCAGGAGGGAGGCTCGGGGGGCAGGGGGCTTTGGGTGGCTCAGGAGGGGGGCTGAGGAGAGGGAAGGGGGCTCAGGAAGGGGGCTAATGAGGGCGTTGAAGGGGGCTCATGAGGGGGACTCAGGAGGGGATGGGGGCTCGGGAGTGGGGCTCAGGAGGGGGCTCACGAGAGGGGAGAAGGAGGCTAAGGAGGGGGGTAGGGTGGGCAGCAGGGGAAGGGGCTTGGGAGCAGGGCTCATGAGGGGGAAGAAGGGGTCTCAGGAGGAGGGAGGGCGCTTGGGGGGCTCAGGAGGGGGGAGGTTCAGGAGGAGGGGCACGGGGGTGCTTGGGGAGCTCAGGAGGGGGGCTAAGGAGGGGGCAGGGGGCTCAGGAGGGGGTAGGGTAGTTCTGGGCTGAGGAGGTGCAGAGAGCATTTAGCGGGGCTCAGGAGGGTGCGGGTGGCTCAGAAGGGGGTCAGGGGGTTAGGAGGGGGCTCAGGAGGGAGCAGGGAGCTCAGGGGGAAGGGGGCTTAGGGGGCTCAGGAGGGTGGAGGAGGAGGGGGTCAGAATGGGGGCTCAGGGGGGAAGGAGAAGGTAGTGGGGGCTCAGGACGGGGCAGGTGGCTAAGGGGGGCACAGGAGGGAGCAGGGGGCAGAGGTCTCGGGAAGGGGGATTATGAGGGGGCTCAGGAGGGTGCAGGGGGCTCAGGAAGGGGATTCAGGAGGGGGAAGTGGGGGCTCAGGAGGTGCGGGAAGGAGGGGGGCTCAGGAGAAGGGAGCAGGGGCTCAGGAGGGGGGCAGGGTGCTTAGAATGGCTAAGGAGCGGGGCGGGGGGCAGTAGGGGGATGACGAGTCTGCTCAGGAGGGGGGAGAGAGGGGGCTGAGGAGGGGGCACAGGAGGGGGCAAGATGATCGGGACTGGGGATCAGGAGGGGAGCAGAGGCTCAGGATGGGGGTCTAAGAAGGGGCCAGGGGGCTTAGGAGGGGGCTCAGGAGGTGGTGGAGCTTCAAGGAGGAAGCAGGGGGTCAGAAGGGGCAGGGCACTAAAGTAGGATCAGGAAGGGGAGCGGGAGCAGGGGCTCAAAAGGGCAGCTCAAGAGAGGGCAGGGGGTTCAGGAGAAGGGAGCAGGGGACTCAGGAAGGGGATTCAGGAGGGGGCCTCAGGATCGGGGAATGGGCTTTGGGGGCTCAGAGTGGGGCAGGACGCTTAGGGGGGCTCAGGAGGGGGAAGGGGACTCAGGAGGGGGCAGGGTGCTTACGGGCACTCTGGAGGGGGGTCAGGAGGGGGAAGGGAGCTGTGGAGGGGGGACAGGAGGGTCAGGAGGG
This sequence comes from Lepidochelys kempii, assembly GCF_965140285.1. Lineage (NCBI taxonomy): Eukaryota > Metazoa > Chordata > Testudines > Cheloniidae > Lepidochelys > Lepidochelys kempii. The sequence goes on from NC_136407.1 coordinate 5,855,584, forward strand.
GGGCTCAGGAGGCTGGGCCAGGTGCTTAGGCGTGCTCAGGAGGGGAGAGCAGGGAGCTCAGGAGCGGGGCTCAGGAAGAGGGAACTGGGGGCTCAGCGGGGGCTATGGGGGGCTCAGGAGCAGGGCTCAGGACTTGGGCTACAGAGGGGGGAGTGGGGGATCAGGAAGGTGGCTCAGGATCAGGCAGGGGGCAGGCTGAGCGGGGGAGCAGGGGGCTAAGGCGGGGGCTCAGGAGCTGGGAGCATGGCTCAGGAGGGGTCAGGGCTCAGGAGGGGGGCATGGTGCTTACAGGGGCTCAGGAGGTGGAGCAGGGGGCTCAGGAGGTGGGGCAGGGTGCTTGGGGGCCTCAGGAGCAGGAAGTAAGGGCTCAGGAGGGGTCAGGGGGCTTGGGGGGGCTCTGGCAGGGGCAGGGGGTTCAGAAGGGAGAGCAGGGAGCAGGAGGGTCGGGGGGCTGAGGACCATGAGTGGGGGCTTAGGAGGGGTCAGGAGGCTTATGGGGCTCAGGAGTGGGGCTCATGAGGGGGCAGGGGGCTCAGGAGGGGAGCTCAGGATTTGGGAGCAAGGGGCTCAGGTGGGGACCTCAGGGGGGTGATCAGGAGCTCAGGAGGGGGGTTCAGGAGGGGGCAGGGATCTCATGAGGAGGGCTGGGGAGGGGGATCGGAGGCTCAGGTGGGGGGCTCAGGATTGGGGAGCGGGGGGCTCAGGTGGGGACCTCATTCAGGGGCTCAGGAGGTGGTTCAGGAGTGGGCAGGTGTCTCAGGAGGGCAGGGCACTTAAGGGGTCTCTTGAGACAGTCTCCAGAGCAGAGAAGGGGGCTGAGGAGGGTGGGCAGGGAGGTTAGGGGAGCTCAGGAGGGAGAGCAGGGGACTCAGGAGGGCGGCTCAGGAGGGGGGGCAGGGCGCTTGGGGGCTGAGGAGGGGAGAGCGGGGGTCAGGAGGGGACAGGGTGTGATGAAGTGGGACTGTTCTTAATGTTTCCTTTGAATAGTGTGGGGGTGCCTCAGTTTCCCCTAGGCAGTTCTTAAGTATCTAGGGGGTGGGGTAAGGGTGTATGATCGTTGCAGAGCCCTAGAGGGCAGGTGTGTGCAGGAGTCTGGACACAGAGAATGGCCGACACCCTGTTTCCTGGCCACTGATGGCCTGGGCCCTTCCCCCCTGCAAGGTGAGAGCTGAAGGGTTGGAGAACAAAGGAATCAGGTGACCACCTGGCCCGGGAAAGGAACAAAGCCCAGAGGAGGAGGGGCTGGAGGGAGTTTCAGTTTGGGGCTGGCTGGGACATGGAGTGAAGGGCAGACGTGGTTGTCTGGCTCACTGCCCCCCAAAATGGACCCGGCTGAGGGGTCCCGTTCTCTGCACCTGCAAGCTCTGTTTTAGACCATGTTCCTGTCATCTAATAAGCCTTCTGTTTTGCTGGCTGGCTGAGAGTCCCGTCTGACTGCGAAGTTGGGGTGCAGGACCCTCTGGCTTCCCCAGGAGCCCCGCCTGAACGGACTCGCTGGGGGAAGCGCACAGAGGGGCAGAGGATGCTGAATGATCCGAGGTCAGACCCAGGAAGGTGGAAGCTGGGTGAGCTGTGTGTCCTGAAGACAGGCTGCTCACAGAAAGGCGACTACCCCAGAGTCCTGACTGGCTTCATGGGGAGCAGTTCCAGAGCATCGCCCAGGGACTCCGTGACACAGGGCACTAAGGGGGGCTCAGGAGCGGGGTTCAGGAGGGGGAGCGGGTCTCAGGGGTTCAGGAGTGGGCAGGCGGCTCAGGAGGGGGGCTCGGGAGTGGGGAGCAAGGGCTCAGGAGGGGTTTTCAGGAGGGGGCAGTGCGCTAAGTTGGGCTCAGGAGTGGGGTCAGGAGGGGGTAGGGGGTTTATGGGCGCTCAGGAGGAGGGAGCAAGAGGGGGGCTCAGGAGGGTGGTAGGGGGGTCAGCAGAGGCGCTCAGGAGGGGGCAAGGGGCTCAGGTTGGGAGTCAGGTGGTCAGGAGGGGGGCTCAGGTGGTGGGAGTCAGGAGTCAGCAGGGGACTCAGAATGGGGGAGCAGGGTGCCTAGCAGAGCTCAGGAGGGGGGAGGGGGGTGCTTGGGTGGCTCAGGAGGGGGGCCGGGGGCTCAGGAGGTGTCAGGACACTTAGGGGACTCAGCATGGGAATGGGGACTCAGGAGGGGGGCTCAGGAGGGGGCAGGGGGCTCTGGAGGAGAGGGGGGCTCAGGAGGGGGGAGCAGGGGGATGAGGAGTGGGCAGGGCACTTATGGGGGAGCAATAGGGGGAGCAGGGTGCTTTGGAGGGCTGGGGGGGCAGGGTACTTTGGGGGGCTCGGGGAGGGGGCTCAGGATGGGGGAACAGGAGGCTCAGAAAGGGGGCAGTGGGGAACAGGGGCCTCAGGAGGGGAAGGGAACTCAGGATGGGGCAGGGGGCTTTGGTTGGTTCAGGAGGGGGGACCAGGGAGCTCAGGAGAGGGTCTCAGAAGGGGGGAACGGGGAGCTCAGGAGGGGCAGAGGGGCAAGAGGGGGACTCAGGAGGGGGAAGCAGAGCACTTAGTAGGGTTCAGGAGGGGGCTCAGGAGAGGGGAGAAGGGGCTGAGGACAGGGGCTCAGGAGGGGGCAGGGGGTTCAGGAGGGTGCAGGGTGCTTAGGGGGCCTCAGGAAGGGGGAGGGTGCTTAGCAGGGCCTAGGGTGCTTAGAGGGGAGCGGGGGCTCAGGGGCAGGCCGCTTGAGGGGCTCAGGAGGGAGCAGGGGTATCAGGAGGGGGGAGCGGGGGCTCAGGGGGGGCAGGGGGTGTGACGATGTGACTCAGCAGGGAGGGGGAAGTGTTGACCTGGGAATGTGCCCTGGGGATGGGAGACCTGAGAACCTGTCACCTGAGCCGGGAGGGGGAGGGGGAGGTAACACTGCTGCCCAGGAATGTCACTAACAAGGTCAGCTCCCAGACTGCTGCGCTGGGCATCACAACATGGGGAAGAGATGGCCAGCCCTCTGTGGAGAAAGAGGTGGTTAGGGACTATTTAGAAAAACTGGACGTGCACAAGTCCATGGGGCCGGACGAGTTGCATCCGCGAGTGCTAAAGGAACTGGCGGCTGTGATTGCAGAGCCATTGGCCTTTATCTTTGAAAACTCGTGGCAAACGGGGGAAGTCCCGGATGACTGGAAAAAGGCTAATGTAGTGCCCATCTTTAAAAAAGGGAAGAAGGAGGATCCTGGGAACTACAGGCCAGTCAGCCTCACTTCAGTCCCTGGAAAAATCATGGAGCAGGTCCTCAAAGAATCAATCCTGAAGCACTTACATGAGAGGAAAGTGATCAGGAACAGTCAGCATGGATTCACCAAGGGAAGGTCATGCCTGACTAATCTAATCGCCTTCTATGATGAGATTACTGGTTCTGTGGATGAAGGGAAAGCAGTGGATGTATCTTGACTTAAGCAAAGCTTTTGACACGGTCTCCCACAGTATTCTTGTCAGCAAGTTAAGGAAGTATGGGCTGGATGAATGCACTATAAGGTGGGTAGAAAGTTGGCTAGATTGTTGGGCTCAACGGGTAGTGATCAATGGCTCCATGTCTAGTTGGCAGCCGGTATCAAGTGGAGTGCCCCAAGGGTCGGTCCTGGGGCCGGTTTTGTTCAATATCTTCATAAATGATCTGGAGGATGGTGTGGATTGCACTCTCAGCAAATTAGCGGATGATACTAAACTGGAGGAGTGGTAGATACGCTGGAGGGGAGGGATAGGATACAGAGGGCCCTAGACAAATTAGAGGATTGGGCCAAAAGAAATCTGATGAGGTTCAACAAGGATAAGTGCAGGGTCCTGCACTTAGGACGGAAGAACCCAATGCACCGTTACAGACTAGGGACCGAATGGCTAGGCAGCACTTCTGCGGAAAAGGACCTAGGGGTGACAGTGGACGAGAAGCTGGATATGAGTCAGCAGTGTGCCCTTGTTGCCAAGAAGGCCAATGGCATTTTGGGATGTATAAGTAGGGGCATAGCGAGCAGATCGAGGGACGTGATCGTCCCCCTCTATTCGACATTGGTGAGGCCTCATCTGGAGTACTGTGTCCAGTTTTGGGCCCCACACTACAAGAAGGATGTGGATAAATTGGAGAGAGTCCAGCGAAGGGCAACAAAAATGATTAGGGGTCTGGAACACATGACTTATGAGGAGAGGATGAGGGAGCTGGGATTGTTTAGTCTATGGAAGAGAAGAATGAGGGGGGATTTGATAGCTGCTTTCAACTACTTGAGAGGTAGTTTCAGAGAGGATGGTGTGATGAAGTGGGACTGTTCTTAATGTTTCCTCTGAATAGTATGGGGGTGCCTCAGTTTCCCCTAGGCAGTTCTTAAGTATCTAGGTGGTGGGGTAAGGGTGTATGATCATTGCAGAGCCCTAGAGGGCCGGTGTGTGCAGGAGTCTGGACACAGAGAATGGCCGACACCCTGTTTCCTGGCAACTGATGGCCTGGGCCCTTCCCCCCTGCGAGGTGAGAGCTAAAGGGTTGGAGAACAAAGGAATCAGGTGACCACCTGGCCCAGGAAAGGAACAAAGCCCAGAGGAGGAGGGGCTGGAGGGGGTTTCAGTTTGGGGCTGGCTGGGACATGGAGTGAAGTGCAGACGTGGTCGTCTGGCTCACTGCCCCCCAAAATGGACCCAGCTGAGGGGTCCCGTTCTCTGCACCTGCAAGCTCTGTTTTAGACCATGTTCCTGTTGTCTAATAAACCTTCTGTTTTACTGGCTAGCTGAGAGTCACGTCTGACTGCGAAGTTGGGGTGCAGGACCCTCTGGCTTCCCCAGGAGCCCCACCTGAGTGGACTCGCTGGGGGGAAGCGCACGGAGGGGCAGAGGAGGCTGAATGCTCCGAGGTCAGACCCAGGAAGGTGGAAGCCGGGTGAGCGGTGTGTCCTGAAGACAGGCTGCTCACAGAAAGGCGACTACCCCAGAGTCCTGACTGGCTTCATGGGGAGCAGTTCCAGAGCATCGCCCAGGGACTCCGTGACAACTGGAATGATCATACACCCTTATTCCACCCCCTAGATACTTAAGAACTGCCTAGAGGAAACTGAGGCACCCCCACACTATTCAGAGGAAACATTAAGAACAGTCCCACTTCGTCACAGGGGGGCTGCCAGTTTACCACCTGCTCAGGAGGGAAGAGTACCCCAGGCCAGCTCCGCCAGAAGGCTGGAGGCTCTGCACTCAGGGTGCTCGGTTTACACGGTGGGCGCGGGGCTGTCCCTCCGGAGAGAGTGCCTTGTTCCCCTGGAGGTGGATGGGAGGAAGGTCAATGGATACTGGGATACGGGCGCGGAGGTGACGCTGGCCAGGCCCGAGGTGGTGGCCCCAGATCGGGTGGTGCACAACACCTACCTGACCCTGACGGGGGTGGGCGGGACCCCATTTAAGGTGCCTGTGGCAAGGGTACACCTGAAATGGGGGGCCAAGGAGGGCCGCAAGGATGTGGGGGTACACCACCATTTGCCCACTGAAGTTTTGATGGGGGAAGATGCACGAGCCTGGCCCCCCTCTCCCCCAAGGAGGCAAGTCCCAATCAGCCCCGGGGTCGGGGAACGCAAAGGGGAAGCGGGACCCAAATCCGCCTGAACGCCGGAGGCCCCCTGCCGCCGGGGCTGCGGCCCGCGAAGGGCCCTTCCCGTCGCGAAGGTGAGCGCCACATCGATCGGAAGGCAAGCGGGGAGCGGGCCCCCCCCTCCCTCCGGGAGGCGCCGACAGTCGGAGTTCGCATCCCGGCCACCGGGCCTGCGCCGGGGGTGCGAGGGGACGACGGGGTCCCCGGAGGAGAAGAGCCGGAAAAGGGGGGGGGCACGGAGGGCCGAGGGCCGCCCCACCTGCCAACGTGCCCCATTCCCCCCTCGCAAGATCGGGTACAACACTCAGATTGGTCCCCCGGGCTCATCTCTGGTTCTCAGAGGTTCTGAAAAACCTGTCCTCAGAAATCTCCGCGCACCCGTCGGAATGAACTATGTGAAAAATCCAACCGCCATTTTAGCGGGACCAATCTGAAAATCAATCCGACCTCGTGGTTCCCTCGGTCGGCCGAAGGGAGTTTTGGCGACCCCATCCGGACTTCCGTGAGACTGCCGGCCACCAGGTCAACCCGTTACTTTCAATGGGGTTGACCTGGTGGCCGAGCAGGGACTTAGAAATTTTTTCAGCCTTTTTCTGGGGTTGACCTGGTGGCCGAGCAGGGACTTAGCCATTTTTTCAGCCTTTTCCTGGGGTTGACCTGGTGGCCGAGCAGGGACTTAGCCATTTTTTCAGCCTTTTCCTGGGGTTGACCTGGTGGCCGAGCAGGGACTTAGAAATTTTTTCAGCCGTTTTTTCCTCCGGGTTGACCTGGTGGCCGAGCAGGGACTTAGTAATTTTTTCAGCCGTTTTTCCTCCGGGTTGACCTGGTGGCCGAGCAGGGACTTAGAAAAATTTTTTCAGCCGTTTTTCCTCCGGGTTCACCTGGTGGCCGAGCAGGGACTTAGCGATTTTTTTTCAGCCGTTTTTCCTCCGGGTTGACCTGGTGGCCGAGCGTCTCGCCATCCGCGGCCGGAGCGAGAGAAGGCCACCAGGCCAGCCTGCGACGCCGCGGCCGTGGATCGGGCCCCTGGAAGTCGGAAAAAAAATTTTTCACCGACCCCCAAAGGGGTGCTGGGGGGACACCCAGACCACTCTCCGGGAAAAAAAAAAAACGGAAAAAAGGATCGGGCCCACCCGAGGCAGGGGAGTCACCGGGTCAACCCGGACCCTGTCCCCGCAGGAGAGCTCCTCCAGGCCAGCCTGCGACGCCGCGGCCAGGGATCGGGCCCCTGGAGGTCTAAAAAAAAAATTTCACCGACCGCCAAAGGGGTGCTGGGGGGGCATCCAGAGCACTCTCCGGCCGAAAAGGAAAAAAAACTCGGAAAAAAGGATCGGGCCCACCCGAGGCAGGGGAGTCACCGGGTCAACCCGGCGCCTGTGCACGAGAGGTCCCGCCGGCCAGCCTGAAACGCCCCGCCAGGGATCGGGGCCCTGGAAGTCTGAAATTTTTTTTCACCGACCCCATACGGGGTGGCGGGGGAAGGCATCCCTACCACTCTCCGGCCAAAAAATGAAAAAAAAAAAAAAACGGGAAAAAGGATCGGGGCCACCCGAGGCAGGGGAGTCACCGGGTCAACCCGGCGCCTGTGCCCGAGAGGTCCCGCCGGCCAGCCTGAAACGCCCCGCCAGGGATCGGGGCCCTGGAAGTCTGAAATTTTTTTTCACCGACCCCAAACGGGGTGGCGGGGGAAGGCATCCCTACCACTCTCCGGCCAAAAAATGAAAAAAAAAAAAAAAAACGGGAAAAAGGATCGGGGCCACCCGAGGCAGGGGAGTCACCGGGTCAACCCGGCGCCTGTGCCCGAGAGGTCCCGCCGGCCAGCCTGAAACGCCCCGCCAGGGATCGGGGCCCTGGAAGTCTGAAATTTTTTTTCACCGACCCCAAACGGGGTGGCGGGGGAAGGCATCCCTACCACTCTCCGGCCAAAAAATGAAAAAAAAAAAAAAACGGAAAAAAGGATCGGGGCCACCCGAGGCAGGGGAGTCACCGGGTCAACCCGGAGCCTGCACCGCGGGCTGGGGCCGGACGGACCCCGATCAGCCCGGGTACCCCTGCCCCGGGGCTCGGGGCTTCCGGACACCAGGTCAACCCGGAGCCTGCACCGCGGGCTGGGGCCGGACGGACCCCGATCAGCCCGGGTACCCCTGCCCCGGGGCTCGGGGCTTCCGGACACCAGGTCAACCCGGAGCCTGCACCGCGGGCTGGGGCCGGACGGACCCCGATCAGCCCGGGTACCCCTGCCCTGGGGCTCGGGGCTTCCGGACACCAGGTCAACCCGGAGCCTGCACCGCGGGCTGGGGCCGGACGGACCCCGATCAGCCCGGGTACCCCTGCCCCGGGGCTCGGGGCTTCCGGACACCAGGTCAACCCGGAGCCTTCCCCCCGCGGGCTGGGGCCGGACGGACCCCGCTCCGCCCGGGTCCCCCTGCCGCGGGCTCGGGGCTTCCTTCCCGTCCGGACACCATGTCAAGCCGGAGCCTGCCCCCCGCCAGACAAGCCCCCCAGGCCACCCTGCGACGCCGTGGTCACGGATCGGGACCCTGGAAGTCTTTTTTAAAAATTTTCAGCGACCCCAAAAGGCGATCTGAGGGGCATCCAGACCACTCTCCGGACCCAAAAAAAAAAAAACGGGAAAAAGGATCGGGGCCACCCGAGGCAGGGGAGTCACCGGGTCAACCCGGCGCCTGTGCCCGAGAGGTCCCGCCGGCCAGCCTGAAACGCCCCGCCAGGGATCGGGGCCCTGGAAGTCTGAAATTTTTTTTCACCGACCCCAAACGGGGTGGCGGGGGAAGGCATCCCTACCACTCTCCGGCCAAAAAATGAAAAAAAAAAAAAAAACGGAAAAAAGGATCGGGGCCACCCGAGGCAGGGGAGTCACCGGGTCAACCCGGAGCCTGCACCGCGGGCTGGGGCCGGACGGACCCCGATCAGCCCGGGTACCCCTGCCCCGGGGCTCGGGGCTTCCGGACACCAGGTCAACCCGGAGCCTGCCCCCCGCGGGCTGGGGCCGGACGGACCCCGCTCCGCCCGGGTCCCCCTGCCGCGGGCTCGGGGCTTCCTTCCCGTCCGGACACCATGTCAAGCCGCAGCCTGCCCCCCTCCGGACAAGCCCCCCAGGCCACCCTGCGACGCCGTGGTCACGGATCGGGACCCTGGAAGTCTTTTTTAAAAATTTTCACCGACCCCAAAAGGCGATCTGAGGGGCATCCAGACCACTCTCCGGACCCAAAAAAAAATAAAACGGAAAAAAGGATCGGGGCCACCCGAGGCAGGGGAGTCACCGGGTCAACCCGGCGCCTGTGCCCGAGAGGTCCCGCCGGCCAGCCTGAAACGCCCCGCCAGGGATCGGGGCCCTGGAAGTCTGAAATTTTTTTTCAACGACCCCAAACGGGGTGGCGGGGGAAGACATCCCTACCACTCTCCGGCCAAAAAATGAAAAAAAAAAAAAAAACGGAAAAAAGGATCGGGGCCACCCGAGGCAGGGGAGTCACCAGGTCAACCCGGAGCCTGCACCGCGGGCTGGGGCCGGACGGACCCCGATCAGCCCGGGTACCCCTGCCCTGGGGCTCGGGGCTTCCGGACACCAGGTCAACCCGGAGCCTGCACCGCGGGCTGGGGCCGGACGGACCCCGATCAGCCCGGGTACCCCTGCCCCGGGGCTCGGGGCTTCCGGACACCAGGTCAACCCGGAGCCTTCCCCCCGCGGGCTGGGGCCGGACGGACCCCGCTCCGCCCGGGTCCCCCTGCCGCGGGCTCGGGGCTTCCTTCCCGTCCGGACACCATGTCAAGCCGGAGCCTGCCCCCCGCCAGACAAGCCCCCCAGGCCACCCTGCGACGCCGTGGTCACGGATCGGGACCCTGGAAGTCTTTTTAAAAAATTTTCAGCGACCCCAAAAGGCGATCTGAGGGGCATCCAGACCACTCTCCGGACCCAAAAAAAAAAAAACGGAAAAAAGGATCGGGGCCACCCGAGGCAGGGGAGTCACCGGGTCAACCCGGCGCCTGTGCCCGAGAGGTCCCGCCGGCCAGCCTGAAACGCCCCGCCAGGGATCGGGGCCCTGGAAGTCTGAAATTTTTTTTCACCGACCCCAAACGGGGTGGCGGGGGAAGGCATCCCTACCACTCTCCGGCCAAAAAATGAAAAAAAAAAAAAAAAACGGGAAAAAGGATCGGGGCCACCCGAGGCAGGGGAGTCACCGGGTCAACCCGGCGCCTGTGCCCGAGAGGTCCCGCCGGCCAGCCTGAAACGCCCCGCCAGGGATCGGGGCCCTGGAAGTCTGAAATTTTTTTTCACCGACCCCAAACGGGGTGGCGGGGGAAGGCATCCCTACCACTCTCCGGCCAAAAAATGAAAAAAAAAAAAAAACGGAAAAAAGGATCGGGGCCACCCGAGGCAGGGGAGTCACCGGGTCAACCCGGAGCCTGCACCGCGGGCTGGGGCCGGACGGACCCCGATCAGCCCGGGTACCCCTGCCCCGGGGCTCGGGGCTTCCGGACACCAGGTCAACCCGGAGCCTGCACCGCGGGCTGGGGCCGGACGGACCCCGATCAGCCCGGGTACCCCTGCCCCGGGGCTCGGGGCTTCCGGACACCAGGTCAACCCGGAGCCTGCACCGCGGGCTGGGGCCGGACGGACCCCGATCAGCCCGGGTACCCCTGCCCTGGGGCTCGGGGCTTCCGGACACCAGGTCAACCCGGAGCCTGCACCGCGGGCTGGGGCCGGACGGACCCCGATCAGCCCGGGTACCCCTGCCCCGGGGCTCGGGGCTTCCGGACACCAGGTCAACCCGGAGCCTTCCCCCCGCGGGCTGGGGCCGGACGGACCCCGCTCCGCCCGGGTCCCCCTGCCGCGGGCTCGGGGCTTCCTTCCCGTCCGGACACCATGTCAAGCCGGAGCCTGCCCCCCGCCAGACAAGCCCCCCAGGCCACCCTGCGACGCCGTGGTCACGGATCGGGACCCTGGAAGTCTTTTTTAAAAATTTTCAGCGACCCCAAAAGGCGATCTGAGGGGCATCCAGACCACTCTCCGGACCCAAAAAAAAAAAAACGGGAAAAAGGATCGGGGCCACCCGAGGCAGGGGAGTCACCGGGTCAACCCGGCGCCTGTGCCCGAGAGGTCCCGCCGGCCAGCCTGAAACGCCCCGCCAGGGATCGGGGCCCTGGAAGTCTGAAATTTTTTTTCACCGACCCCAAACGGGGTGGCGGGGGAAGGCATCCCTACCACTCTCCGGCCAAAAAATGAAAAAAAAAAAAAAAACGGAAAAAAGGATCGGGGCCACCCGAGGCAGGGGAGTCACCGGGTCAACCCGGAGCCTGCACCGCGGGCTGGGGCCGGACGGACCCCGATCAGCCCGGGTACCCCTGCCCCGGGGCTCGGGGCTTCCGGACACCAGGTCAACCCGGAGCCTGCCCCCCGCGGGCTGGGGCCGGACGGACCCCGCTCCGCCCGGGTCCCCCTGCCGCGGGCTCGGGGCTTCCTTCCCGTCCGGACACCATGTCAAGCCGCAGCCTGCCCCCCTCCGGACAAGCCCCCCAGGCCACCCTGCGACGCCGTGGTCACGGATCGGGACCCTGGAAGTCTTTTTTAAAAATTTTCACCGACCCCAAAAGGCGATCTGAGGGGCATCCAGACCACTCTCCGGACCCAAAAAAAAATAAAACGGAAAAAAGGATCGGGGCCACCCGAGGCAGGGGAGTCACCGGGTCAACCCGGCGCCTGTGCCCGAGAGGTCCCGCCGGCCAGCCTGAAACGCCCCGCCAGGGATCGGGGCCCTGGAAGTCTGAAATTTTTTTTCAACGACCCCAAACGGGGTGGCGGGGGAAGACATCCCTACCACTCTCCGGCCAAAAAATGAAAAAAAAAAAAAAAACGGAAAAAAGGATCGGGGCCACCCGAGGCAGGGGAGTCACCAGGTCAACCCGGAGCCTGCACCGCGGGCTGGGGCCGGACGGACCCCGATCAGCCCGGGTACCCCTGCCCTGGGGCTCGGGGCTTCCGGACACCAGGTCAACCCGGAGCCTGCACCGCGGGCTGGGGCCGGACGGACCCCGATCAGCCCGGGTACCCCTGCCCCGGGGCTCGGGGCTTCCGGACACCAGGTCAACCCGGAGCCTTCCCCCCGCGGGCTGGGGCCGGACGGACCCCGCTCCGCCCGGGTCCCCCTGCCGCGGGCTCGGGGCTTCCTTCCCGTCCGGACACCATGTCAAGCCGGAGCCTGCCCCCCGCCAGACAAGCCCCCCAGGCCACCCTGCGACGCCGTGGTCACGGATCGGGACCCTGGAAGTCTTTTTAAAAAATTTTCAGCGACCCCAAAAGGCGATCTGAGGGGCATCCAGACCACTCTCCGGACCCAAAAAAAAAAAAACGGAAAAAAGGATCGGGGCCACCCGAGGCAGGGGAGTCACCGGGTCAACCCGGCGCCTGTGCCCGAGAGGTCCCGCCGGCCAGCCTGAAACGCCCCGCCAGGGATCGGGGCCCTGGAAGTCTGAAATTTTTTTTCACCGACCCCAAACGGGGTGGCGGGGGAAGGCATCCCTACCACTCTCCGGCCAAAAAATGAAAAAAAAAAAAAAACGGAAAAAAGGATCGGGGCCACCCGAGGCAGGGGAGTCACCAGGTCAACACGGAGCCTGCACCGCGGGCTGGGGCCGGACGGACCCCGATCCGCCCGGGTACCCCTGCCCCGGGGCTCGGGGCTTCCGGACACCAGGTCAACCCGGAGCCTGCCCCCCGCGGGCTGGGGCCGGACGGACCCCGCTCCGCCCGGGTCCCCCTGCCGCGGGCTCGGGGCTTCCTTCCCGTCCGGACACCATGTCAAGCCGCAGCCTGCCCCCCGCCGGACAAGCCCCCCAGGCCACTCTGCGATGCCGTGGTCAGGGATCGGGACCCTGGAAGTCTTTTTTAAAAATTTTCATCGACCCCAAAAGGGGATCTGAGGGACATCCAGACCACTCTCCGGACCCCAAAAAAAAAAAAAAAAAACCGGAAAAAAGGATCGGGCCCACCCGAGGCAGGGGAGTCACTGGTTCAACCCGGAGCCTGTGCAGAGAAGTCCGCCAGGGCAGCCTGAAACGCCGCGGCCAGGGATCGGGCCCCTGGAAGTCTGAATTTTTTTTTCACCGACCCCAAACGGGGTGGCGGGGAAGGCATCCCTACCACCCTCCGGACAAAAAATAAATAAAAAAAAAAAACGGAAAAAAGGATCGGGCCCACCCGAGGCAGGGGAGTCACTGGTTCAACCCGGCGCCTGTGCAGAGAAGTCCGCCAGGCCAGCCTGAAACGCCGCGGCCAGGGATCGGGTCCCTGGAAGTCTGATTTTTTTTCCCACCGACCCAAAACGGGGTGGCCGCGGGGAGGCATCGCGACCACTCTCCGGCCAAAAAAGGAAAAAAAAAACCGGAAAAAAGGATCGGGGCCACGCGAGGCAGGGGAGTCACCAGGTCAACCCGGAGCCTGCACCGAGGGCTGGGGACCGACGGACAACGCTCAGCCCGGGTACCCCTGCCCCGGGGCTCGGGGCTTCCTTCCCGTCCGGACACCAGGTCAACCCGGAGCCTCCCCCGCGGGCTGGAGCCGGACGGACCCCGCTCAGGCCGGGTACCCGTGCCCCGGGGCTCGGGGCTTCCTTCCCGTCCGGACACCATGTCAACCCTGTGCCTGCCCTCGCCAGACAAGTCCCCCAGGCCAGCCTGCGACGCCGTGGTCAGGGATCGGGACCCTGGAAGTCTGAAAAAAATTTTTCACCGACCCCAAAAGGGGTTCTGGGGGGGCATCCAGACCACTCTCCGGACCCAAAAAAAAAAACAACGGAAAAAAGGATCGGGCCCACCCGAGGCAGGGGAGTCACCGGGTCAATCCGGAGCCTGTGCAGAGAAGTCCGCCAGGCCAGCCTGAAACGCCCCAGTCAGGGATCGGGCCCCTGGAAGTCTGAAACAAAATTTTCAACGACCACAAAAGGGGTGCCGGGGGGGCATCCCGACCACTCTCCGGCCAAAAAACGGAAAAAAAAAAAAAACGGAAAAAAAGGATCGGGGCCACCCGAGGCAGGGGAGTCACCAGGTCAACCCGGAGCCTGCAGCGCGAGCTGGGGCCGGTCGGACGCCTTCTCCGTGCGGGTCCCCCTGCCACGGGGTCGGGGCTTCGTTCCCGTCCGGACACCAGGTCAACCCGGAGCCTCCCCCGCGGGCTGGAGGCGAACGGACCCCACTCCACCCGGGTCCCCCTGCCCCGGGGCTCGGGGCTTCCTTCCCGTCCGGCCACCAGGTCAACCCTATACTTTCAATGGGTTGACCTGGTGGCCGGTTTGCTTTTCGGCCACCAGGTCAACCCTATACTTTGAACGGGTTGACCTGGTGGCCGGTTTGTTTTTCGGCCACCAGGTCAACCCTATACTTTCAATGGGTTGACCTGGTGGCCGGTTTGCTTTTCGGCCACCAGGTCAACCCTATACTTTGAACGGGTTGACCTGGTGGCCGGTTTGCTTTTCGGCCACCAGGTCAACCCGGTTCCTGCCCCCGCGGGCTGGGGCTCGGCGGATACCGCTCCGTCCGGGTCCCCTTGCCCCGGGATCGGGGCTTCCTTCCCGTCCGGACACCAGGTCAACCCGGAGCCTCCCCCGCGGGCTGGAGCCGGACAGACCCCGCTCCGCCCGGGTCCCCTTGCCCCGGGCTCGGGGCTTCCTTCCCGTCCGGACACCAGGTCAACCCGGAGCCTCCCCCGCGGGCTGGGGCCGGACGGACCCCGCTCAGGCCGGGTACCCGTGCCCCGGGGCTCGGGGCTTCCTTCCCGTCCGGACACCTTGTCAACCCTGTGCCTGCCCTCGCCAGACAAGTCTCCCAGGCTAGCCTGCGACGCCGTGGTCAGGGATCGGGACCCTGGAAGTCTGAAAAAAAAAATTTCAACGACCGCAAAAGGGGTTCTGGGGGGGCATCCAGACCACTCTCCGGACCCCAAAAAAAAAAAAAAAAAAAAAAAAGCGGAAAAAAGGATCGGGCCCACCCGAGGCAGGGGAGTCACCGGGTCAATCCGGAGCCTGTGCAGAGAAGTCCGCCAGGCCAGCCTGAAACGCCTCGGTCAGGGATCGGGCCCCTGGAAGTCTGAAACAAAATTTTCAACGACCACAAAAGGGGTGCCGGGGGGCCATCCCGACCACTCTCCGGCCAAAAAACGGAAAAAAAACCCGGAAAAAAAAGGATCGGGGCCACCCGAGGCAGGGGAGTCACCAGGTCAACCCGGAGCCTGCAGCGCGAGCTGGGGCCGGTCGGACGCCTTCTCCGTGCGGGTCCCCCTGCCACGGGGTCGGGGCTTCGTTCCCGTCCGGACACCAGGTCAACCCGGAGCCTCCCCCGCGGCCTGGAGCCGGACGGACCCCACTCCACCCGGGTCCCCCTGCCCCGGGGCTCGGGGCTTCCTTCCCGTCCGGCCACCAGGTCAACCCTATACTTTCAATGGGTTGACCTGGTGGCCGGTTTGCTTTTCGGCCACCAGGTCAACCCTATACTTTGAACGGGTTGATCTGGTGGCCGCTTTGCTTTTCGGCCACCAGGTCAACCCTATACTTTGAACGGGTTTACCTGGTGGCCGCTTTGCTTTTCGGCCACCAGGTCAACCCTATACTTTGAACGGGTTTACCTGGTGGCCGGTTTGCTTTTCGGCCACCAGGTCAACCCTATACTTTGAACGGGTTTACCTGGTGGCCGGTTTGCTGTTCGGCCACCAGGTCAACCCTATACTTTGAACGGGTTTACCTGGTGGCCGGTTTGCTGTTCGGCCACCAGGTCAACCCTATACTTTGAACGGGTTTACCTGGTGGCCGGTTTGCTTTTTGGCCACCAGGTCAACCCGGTTCCTGCCCCCGCGGGCTGGGGCCGGGCGGACGCTGCTCCGTCCGGGTGCCCCTGCCCCGGGCTTAATACTCCTCCGGCCACCAGGTCAACCCGGTTCCTGCCCCCGCGGGCTGGGGCCGGGCGGACCCCGCTCCGTCCGGGTGCCCCTGCCCCGCGGCCCCGGGCTTAATTCTCCTCCGGCCACCAGGTCAACCCGGTTCCTGCCCCCGCGGGCTGGGGCCGGGCGGACGCCGCTCCGTCCGTGTGCCCCTGCCCCGCGGCCCCGGGCTTAATACTCCTCCGGCCACCAGGTCAACCCGGTTCCTGCCCCCGCGGGCTGTGGCCGGGCGGACCCCGCTCCGTCCGGGTGCCCCTGCCCCGGGGCCCCGGGCTTAATTCTCCTCCGGCCACCAGGTCAACCCGGTTCCTGCCCCCGCGGGCTGGGGCCGGGCGGACCCCGCTCCGTCCGGGTGCCCCTGCCCCGCGGCCCCGGGCTTAATTCTCCTCCGGCCACCAGGTCAACCCGGTTCCTGCCCCCGCGGGCTGTGGCCGGGCGGACCCCGCTCCGTCCGGGTGCCCCTGCCCCGCGGCCCCGGGCTTAATTCTCCTCCGGCCACCAGGTCAACCCGGTTCCTGCCCCCGCGGGCTGGGGCCGGGCGGACCCCGCTCCGTCCGGGTGCCCCTGCCCCGCGGCCCCGGGCTTAATTCTCCTCCGGCCACCAGGTCAACCCGGTTCCTGCCCCCGCGGGCTGGGGCCGGGCGGACCCCGCTCCGTCCGGGTGCCCCTGCCCCGGGGCCCCGGGCTTAATTCTCCTCCGGCCACCAGGTCAACCCGGTTCCTGCCCCCGCGGGCTGGGGCCGGGCGGACGCCGCTCCGTCCGGGTGCCCCTGCCCCGGGCTTAATACTCCTCCGGCCACCAGGTCAACCCGGTTCCTGCCCCCGCGGGCTGGGGCCGGGCGGACCCCGCTCCGTCCGGGTGCCCCTGCCCCGCGGCCCCGGGCTTAATTCTCCTCCGGCCACCAGGTCAACCCGGTTCCTGCCCCCGCGGGCTGGGGCCGGGCGGACCCCGCTCCGTCCGGGTGCCCCTGCCCCGCGGCCCCGGGCTTAATTCTCCTCCGGCCACCAGGTCAACCCGGTTCCTGCCCCCGCGGGCTGGGGCCGGGCGGACCCCGCTCCGTCCGGGTGCCCCTGCCCCGGGCTTAATACTCCTCCGGCCACCAGGTCAACCCGGTTCCTGCCCCCGCGGGCTGGGGCCGGGCGGACCCCGCTCCGTCCGGGTGCCCCTGCCCCGCGGCCCCGGGCTTAATTCTCCTCCGGCCACCAGGTCAACCCGGTTCCTGCCCCCGCGGGCTGTGGCCGGGCGGACCCCGCTCCGTCCGGGTGCCCCTGCCCCGCGGCCCCGGGCTTAATTCTCCTCCGGCCACCAGGTCAACCCGGTTCCTGCCCCCGCGGGCTGGGGCCGGGCGGACCCCGCTCCGTCCGGGTGCCCCTGCCCCGCGGCCCCGGGCTTAA